>NC_135497.1:301400987-302128321 GCF_052857255.1 Amblyomma americanum | reverse complement strand
AAACGTAACAGAAAGCTCAAAATTCGTATCGCCGAGGTCACCCAGCGAGCGGCAGAGTACGCGGCCCAACTCGCCGACTTGAACTGGGTCGACCGCTGCAACACGGCGGCCAGACAAATGTCGAGCCGGAGCACGTGGCGCCTTTTCCGCGCCCTAATTGACCCGACTCAAACCCGCGCCGAGACACAAAAACATCTCCAACGAGCTATTCATAGCTTCGATGGAAATACATCAAAATTAGCATGCAAACTGCGCGACCAGTATCTTTGCACTAAGCAGGACCCCGGAGGACCCGCGTTCTCGTATGCAGGTTCAGAGAAGCGAATCTGGATCAACCGTTCCAGTTGCATGACCTCAAGGCGGCCCTAGCTAAAATGAAACGAGGAACGGTACCGGGCAGGAACAAGATAACTGTGAAAATGCTTGCTAATCTCCCCGATCCCGCCTACGAAACCCTCCTCGCTTTCATCAACTCGAACTGGCTTGGTGAGGCACCTCTACCAATTGAATGGAAGACCGCCCTGGTAACTTTCATTCCGAAAGCCGGCAAAGCCATAAACACAGACAACCTCCGCCCCCTCTCCCTCACGTCTTGCGCGGGAAAGCTGATGGAGACCATGGTGCGGGATAGGCTGTCTGGGTTTCTGGAAAATGAACATACATTCGCAGACACCATGTTCGGTTTCCGCCCGCAGAGGTCCGCTCAAGATGTTCTGCTTCAACTTGACCGAGAAATTCTCAACCCTGTCGAATATCCCTTCAACGATAAGGCAGTACTCGCCCTTGACTTGAAGGGGGCTTTCGACAATGTCACACATGAAATCATCCTGCAACATCTCTCCCAAACGAACTGTGGACATAACACGTTTCAGTACATCAAGCAATTTCTCTCGGATCGACGAAGTTTCATCCGAATACAAGACGAAGAACACGGCCTATAAACTGGGAACGAGAGGAACCCCACAGGGTGCGGTCCTCTCGCCATTACTTTTCAATCTGGCCATGATGAAACTCCCGGCTCAGCTGGCGAAGGTCGAAGGCCTCCAGCACGCGCTGTACGCCGACGACATAACCATCTGGGCCAAACACGGATCGGTTGGAGACATTGAGGCCAACCTGCAGCAAGCGGCGGAGTGGACGTTACTTGAATTAATGAAAACAACGTGATTTGTTGTGCACAGTCGACGCCGACGGCTGCTACCGGCTGCCTTCATCACATGCTCTGCAGACCGTGTCACATATCGGCACTTCCCCCTTATAGTACTCTATAGCTCGCGCCCTGCGACGTACGCAGTCGTCGCTTTGAGGTAACTGTGGCCAAAACTACGCTCGACAGCTGTTTTCACACGCTAACGCTTGAGAATTCGCTCTCCGCAATCGCCGAAATCGTACACACGAATCCTGCGTACTCGGAAGTCCTCGTCACGAAAGGGGCTGGCGGTCCACCATCGGCCAAAATTCAAGCAGGAGTTTTCCGCTGATTAGTAAGAGAGTGTGAAGATATTAAATGCAGCCACTCGTTTCGTTTTTTGGTAGCTATAAGGTTCACAACGGCATATTTTCGGGCCCTCTATTCACCGGGCGTGAAGCTTTCGTTCGGCTGCACAAGCCCAGGCGACGGCGGCGAGCGACGAGCGGCACCGTCGTGCGGCGTTTTATACCCATATTGCTCAATCGCCGCGCCGATAGGTTCTATGGGCAGGGACCGAATGAAAGCATCTTCGCTGGTGCATGCACATCGCGTATGTCGCCATGGCTAGCATGGTCAAGTTTAATGAGTTTAGACTTCTTAAGTTTATATAATGTCACACGAGCTAGTCTCCTACCACACTATGCCAGTTCCCACTAAGTTCCCTCTTTACACTATACTGCGATACGGGGTTGTTGGTCGTGCTGGCGTCGTCGTCGGTCTAGCTTGATAGACCAGAGCGTCAGCGATGGCATTTACATGCCGACCAGCCAACTGACCTCCGATCGCCGTCCCATCGGCCTAGTGTAGCCGGACCCTATACCTATGCCGAAGAATAACTGTGCAACTATTATTAACGCTTTTGCGGCACCAGTCACTCATTGGGAACCACTGCTACTTCGGTCGCCCGCGGAAATACAGGGGACAAAAGACCTCGCTGCGCACATTGCAGCAACGAGCGCAGACGACGCTGCTCCCTGTATGCCCTGGTGACGTCACAATAACATTCAATATGGCGGTCGCTGCCGATTAGAGTTCATCGTTCTGAATTTTGATGGCATTTTTTGGAATATAGAGCGCGTCCAGGGCTGCCGAATTTCGAAATTTGAATCATAAGCTCTTGTATTAGTTACTGAGGCACAAAACTGCAATACGAAGAACGACCATATCATGGCCCCTTTAAGGCGGATCTCGTGTTCCCTCCAATTATTCTTGGCAAGGAATGCAAAAAATTCGCGATTATTTAAACTTCCAAAAAGTGGCCCCGGGCTAATCTGATCAAGTACAGATCAGGAGAATGTCTTTCGATGTAGTTGTGTGCAGCCTACGTGTGCATGCCTGATGTTATACGGGTGTTCGCCCTAATATTTTGTTACCGCTTTAGTTGGCGATGTTCCCGGCGCGGCAAGCTGTGTTCTCAGTACGCAAGCTGGAAATTTGAATCAGTGGCATAACTCTATGCTTGCACGTTTCGTTTCAGGTCTTCAGCAGCAGGGCAGACCGGTCGCACCCTTTTTTCTTTTTTGTGCGCAGTGACATTCAGGGGTATTTTATGCATTTTCTTGTTTTGCTTGTACTTTGAAATAAAGGTACTTGTGCTTATTGCATCATTGCGTTGTTTTATTTACAATTGGCGCACAGTAAATGAAATGACTCCATTTCCTGTGAGCAATAGGGGCAGGGAGTAACAGTAAGCAAATAAGGGAGTAATTATTCAGCCTATATGGCTGCTCGTATGTGGATACAAATAGGCAAACTGTCTAGACAGTTCCTGTGCTGATCTTCTTGTTTAACATTACTTCTATGATATAATGGTCATTCCCGTAGACTTCCCTAGTACATCTCCATTTGGCATCTTCCACCGAGTCGGATAGGGTTAGATCAGTGTTAGTGCCCGCCTGATTACTTCCTTCTTTTCTTGTTTTAATGCCTTCTGGGTTCAGCAAACTTGACTCCAGTTCTTCTCTGTCATTTAACATTTTTCTTTTGGCGTCAATCTTTTCATACCCGCCTCTGGTGTGGCTGGCGTTGAAAACTCCAATGACAATTAGGGGTTTCCTGTTTGCTATTCTCATGGCTATATTTAAGCAAGTCGCAAATATTGTATTTGTTTGCTGAGGCCTGCTGTATATATTTAGGATGAAGACGCTCCCTCTGTTCTTTTTCCAGCTGATGCACTCGACCGGAACTGCGATTACTTCCTTGTTTTTAACCTCAGGCTGTATGGCCGCTGTATTACTTTTGACCAGTATGATAACTCTGCTTTTCCTTCCCAGACCGTCATCGAAGGTCTTGTACCCGGAGAGTTTTGCAGGTCCACTTGTTTCTTGCAGAGCTTTTGCCATCGGTGCCTGATTTCTGGTTCTCATGAATTGTTGTACTATTTATGGCCTTCTTATTCTCAAAGCTTCTACAGTTTACTGCCATATCACGGATTCCTTATTGCTCCTGTCCATGATTATCTACAGGGGGTCCTAGCCTTGCTATGATATACTCCTCGAAAGCTTGGAGTTTGGCCGTGTGCTTTGTTAGTCTGAAGTCCACGATCTTTGCGATCTTCTGCTCCATCTTGGAGAACATTTCTGTGATCTTTTCCATAAATCTTTCTTGATCATCTATGGTTACGTATCCAGCTTCTCCCTCCTCTTTCGTTGCCTTTCTCTTTGGCGGCCTGGCTTGTTCCACCACCATGCCATCCTCCCTGGGGGTCAAAGGTACTTGAACAGTGGGTGGTTTCACTTTTCTTTCTCCACCTTCTTTCAAGGTCTTCGCCTCGATTCTCAGCTTGTTGTTTTCCTCTCTGAGGGTCCTTAGGTCTTGTTTCAATATCCTCATTTCTTCCTTCATTACGCTGACCACGTCTTGCACGGCAGCGGTGGTGTCTCCCGGCTTGCTTGCGTTCTGGTTTTTTACGATAAAAGCGAAGGTCACGCCATTGTTTCCATGAAGCATGTTTTCATTTGCTATCCACCTCATGAAATCGTTTTAGTTTTTCATGCTGGTGTTATATGTGCTACATTTCACTACTCACAGCATCTTTCTTTTCCAGTTATATAATAAACATTGATCTGCGCTTTTTGAATGAACCCTCGTTTATTCAAGGAATATCACTAAGTGATGTTGACCCTACCGACGAACAAACGCACTGAGAATAAGACAGAGCACTCATGAATCAAGGAATAAGAAATACAGACTACCTGCTGGGAATGGGAAGTTATATCGTGGGGACGCAAATTTTCTGGCGCTTTTATTTTTTGTTCACTGATTTCAAGTACTGAAATTCAGGAAGCTCATTCGAAGCTTTCGTCCCTGGATTAAAACTAGCAGAGATTTCCGGGCGCATACGAATGCACGCCCGCAACTGGTTCTCGTCGCCGTAATTCGTGGTACGACATAGTATGCAATAGGCATTCCTCGCTACTTTCTGCACGTTTCTCTGAGTGGAAATCGGCCGTATTTCGAAGGAGGCGAAATGCAAAGACGTCCGGGTAGTGTGCGATGTCAGTGCGCGTTGAAGAACCCCATGTGGCCTAAATTAATCCGGCGCACTGCTCTACGGCGCCTCTCGTAATTCACGTATCGCTTCTGTAGTAAACACCACAATTTACATCTTTCTTTACTGCCATCCCCACCGTCACCACCTGCGGGACTCTGCTTCAAATATTCCTGTACACTGTTATTTTACGCTCGTGATCTGCACATTATATTATCATTTAGAACGCGGCTTTATGATTTTTTTATTTCGAACATCAAAGCTATGTTTAGGGATATAACAGAAACGTTAAAAATATCCCAATGCTTTGCATCTGGACATTGTAGCGTGGCTCATTTTGAAATGTCAGCGTTTCAGATCTCTCGTAGGCGAGAGGAACTCTCGTCTTCATCCCTCTGAAGATCTGGGCCCAAAGTGGTGCTAGAGAGCCACACTTCAGGATCCAGATGCAAGCCCCTCAGCCTGCATATTTTCGACAAAGGCTGTATGCACACCTTCGATATTAAATAAGACTGCGGGCGCACTTTAGTTTGCGGCGCCGGCGTGTTCGCTGTAAAACTGAGAGGGAGAGAAATACTTCATTACAGGTAAAATAAAGGCGCTGTATGCACTTTGCCGCCAAGTGGAAAAGAGCCTACTGCTCGGCGTGAGCTGCCGCAGCCCCGCCCACCAGTGAGAAAAGGGAAGATTGGGGGCAGGCACATGCCCCAACCGTCCCATCGCAAGCCTACCTTCATTAGGAAGCGTCGTCTCGCGGAGGCTGTAGCTGGCCAAGTCCAAAGCAAGCGTTTTGCGTCACACAGTTCAGGCGCAGCACCACAATGGGGACAGTCGTAAGTTAGTTCTAAGCGTCTGTCACGCCAGCGATGACGCACAGAGGGAGTCTGGGCCGCTCCTTCCCGAATCCTGCGCACGGATAGCTCCTCCTCCTCCCGAGTGAGACTACGGGGGAGAGGGTACGAACACGGAGGAATTAGAGCCCGTGTTCACTGACGCAAAGCTTGTTTCTCGGAAACATGGGACAGGAACGGATCTGGGGGAAGAGGGGAAAGTGCCAGATGTCTGATGTGTCAAGGTGTGTGTTTGTATCCGCATGAATATTATGCGCATCGTGATTATGGCCGCGAATCCAGTGTATGCGCACAGGACAGGAGTAATATTTGTAGAGTTGGGGTATGGATTGTTTAATTTGGAATGTGCGCCGGACAGCTTTGAGCGGCTATACGCGGGCAAGGGAATCAGTGTAAATGTGGACAATACCGAAAGTGGGTACGAGCGGAAGGGAAGCCATTGCACTGTGTATCGCTTGAAGCTCTAAGGCAAGGCGAGCGCAAGAATCCGCTCTATATGTAGCGCGGGAGTTCAGATGAGGATGGGAGGGACTGTAAAGCTGCGGTAACTCCCTGCAGTGCTATATGTGTTGCATCGGTATATATTGCACCCTGGAGGTAGATGCGCGGCTAATATTGGCGGCGAAGCAGAGAGGCGATTGTCTGTGAGTTGACAGGTTGACCAACGAGGAAGAGTCTATAAACGATGAAGCTGAAGCGACATCTTGTGCGCTCTATTCGCCTCACGCTGGTCGATGGTACCCGCTTAATGTAAATTGTGTTAAATTGAGCGTAGTCTTGCACAATGGGTATGGGTGTAATACGATGGAGATAAGTTAAGGAGCGCATAGCCTCCCGATTGATTGCTTCAAGGGAACCTTGCTGTCGACGTATGAGGCGATGAAATTTGGCCTGGTACACTATTCGCAGCTTGAGAATAGAGCGCACAAGCTGACGAGCAGTCTCAGAACGTGTTCCGCAAAGCATATAGCTATGCATCCTATCTGACCGAGAGTAGCGGGAGGCGATTTACGTGTCGTGTTTAGCCACGGATCCCCAGTCCCGTATGTATAAAGTATAAGACCTAGAACACACACACTTTCTACTTAGCAGTTCATACAGGGAGGACGTTAAGATTTCTCCCAACCGATTGTCCATCTGAAGGAAGTGTATAAACCGACCGACTTTCAATCGCAGCGGAACTCCCTCTCGGTGATGTGCTCAGCCTTACCTTTCGTCTATAGTGTTCTGTCGCTCTGTCTTTTTGCGATTTGTTTCGTGGCGTTTCCTAAAAGCTTTTTAAATATTTAGTTCATCTAAACAGAACATATTTTCAACGTAATAAACACCATGAAAATATGTGGCGATGGCGTAGTGGTCTGAAGCAGCGGCCAGCGGAACGGAGTTTAGTGCCGCCGCTCGTTAGGATCCCTTTCCCCCAGCTATGAAGTTTTCCTTCGCTAGTGTCTTACAAATATTCGATGCCGGCTTTCCGCGGCAGTAAGTCTCTTATGCTGTCTCTTAAGATAAAAAAAAATATTCAGGTTACTTGAAGACTAAACGGTTCACAAAATACCGCATTTGGACTGAATAATGCACTGTTACGTCACTAACTCCTTGACTCTGGACTGAACGACTCCCATGGATTTGTGAATGTAGAGAATTGACCAAATCTACCGCAGTAGAAGTCTAATGTGATGCATTGGTACCCAAACTTACATCACATGATATATCAACCGAAGTAAGCTAGTTCAGGTCAAGGAAAAGCAATGAAAGTCAAGATACACCATGCAAAATCAGGACTAATGGGGCTAGCGCATGATAATTCGTGGTTAACCCCAAGGTAAACCACCCTTAATTTTTTGCTCGCATGTCTACGCATTACCCGAACGCAGAATGTCAATTCCCTACTATGACTGCAAGAAATTTGGTTCATTAAATAGGCGCGCGATTAGCTGGTCACACGTCTATCCTCAAAAATTAAACCAAGAGATGTTCCCGTTCAGGTGTCCAACGATATACGAGACAGATACTGCGCCATTTCGCTTCCCCAAAAAACAATTATTATTATTATTATTATTATTATTATTATTATTATTATTATTATTATTATTATTATTATTATTATTATTATTATTATTATTATTATTATTAATATTATTATTATTATTATTATTATTATTATTATTATTATTATTATTATTATGTTCCCGTTATTTGCAGAGCAGCTCAACTTTTCTTTTTGTAGCACCTTGTACAAGGCCGAGCCAGAGATTATTCAGACCAAGGTGGTTAAGCTGCTGCATTATTTCCATAGTAAAACTACAATGTTTGGCTTTGCCCGCCCATTACGGCACCACTTTCCTATTCCGCAATCCAGCGAAAATAGAAAGATACGGCTCTACTGAACTCCTCAACGTATGAATGGAAAAATCCAACACTAGTGCCGCCAAAAGGCTTTGATTGGACAGTGGAATTTCGCAGAAGCATTTTTTTACGCTGCAGCCAGTTCTTTGAAACCTCAATGAGCTGAAATCGAACTTCAGTTCGGGAAGCAATGCTTAGAATTTGGGAATTCAACAGCCTTAAATGTATAATATCTACATGTTTTTCTATACTCTCTGATGTTCAGACAGACTCGGAGCTGATATTGCAAATTCTGACCGTGATACCACGGTTCCCGTTGGACCGGCGGCCACCCGCACGGCCCTACCAGACCAGCGCCTCAATGTTAGCACATTATACAGGGTGTTCCACCTAAAACTTAACACAAATATTATAAACAGGCTTTTTGAGTTAGAAGAGCTCTGTTTTCGGTAGGCATTGTCAGTGGTGTAGTAAATCACGGCGACGGAGAAGGCGTGCGGCTCCCCGTCTTTCCTATTCGCCTCGTGCATCTCCAGACTGCAGAAACTGCGTCTTCCCAGGGAACCTTCTCCCTAATAACTAGCGCTTTAGAACGGGAATCCATAACACGCTGCAGAGACAAAAAGTATTAGCTTTGAGAATACGGCCGAAGGGTATTTACACTCGGCGGCGGCGGCTTCGGCCAGTCGGAGGAGTTGCAGCTAGGTCTCCGGGCCGGAGCTCTGTAGTAAGGCCTCCCATTGGTCTTTGGTAGTAAGGCCTCCCATGTGTCGTCCCTCCAGAGGGCATGAAGACATTCCCCTAGTATATGGTCCAAGGTGGCCCTAAGTTCGAAGTTTGCGCATTTTTCTGAAAATTGACCTCGGCACATAAGACTCAATAGGGCCGGGTTTGTAGATGTGCAAGTTTGTAACTGGAGGCAGCGATGGCTTGGTATCTGATTAAGGATCTATCCGCTGGAGGAAGTTTAGCTAATGGCCTACCACCACACCCACTTCCATCTGTTGGCCTGGACTGCAAGGAGCGCAGCCTCCTCCTGAGAGACAGGGTGCCAGGGTGGGCTTTCCACAACACCGGCTCCCGCCTCTTTCGCCTTGGTTTCACCGCCTCCCTTTAGTGCACACTCTGCAGTGACCCAGCGGAGACAGCCCAGCATCTCCTATGTGGGTGCCCTGCCTTCGTGCCTGCCAGCACCATCATGGAGGCGGGTTATCGCTCCTTGGTCCTCCCCAGCTGTTCAGTGGAACAAGTTCTGTTGCCCAGCGGCCACGATCCTGCCAAGGCCTTCCGGCACCTCCTCTCCTTCCAGGAGGCCACAGGCCTCTCTGGACGCCTCTAGGCCTGAGGGGGAAGCACATGCCAACTGGCTTAATAATTGCTGCTGCGCGCCTACCTTCTCCTTTCAATTTTCTCCCCCTCCCCCACCTCCTTCTATGACACGCTGGCAGCGGGCATGGAGGCTAGCCCTCCTGTACACATGCCCGTGTACACCCTCGCACTTTTCATCCCTCCATCATCCACAGAAGAAGAAGGGATTGAATGTTCCAACACTGAAGCTGTATGTCGCCATTGTATTGAATAACTGTGCCCACGATGCTTCTTGCAAGTGCAGCAGTTTCCCATGAATTAGAATAAAGCGAAGTGAGGTCATTTGGTCGATTTCCTTATTCCCGCTGGGGATGACCTGTTTTGCGCGGCCATATATCAAGGCAACCTGGTTTTGAGCAGTTGCTGCGGTGACCTCGAGTAACGCACTCACGGGGCAGTCCGCGTGGCACCAACGAAAGAAAATTTATTTAAAAAACTGTGGCTCCAATACACACTGTGAAGGTGATTGGACTGCGAAGCTATGCTGTTTTCATTCAATTTTTAGCCTGACGTTTTTTGCTTACGAGCAGCAAGGGAAAACGCAACCATAATCCTATCCGGGAAACACATTCGGAGAGAAGCAACTTGCTTCCTGTGGTTTGCAAGCGCCGTTATGGTACATTTTGCGGTGTGCACCTCATGCAAGGGCTTTTAATTACGTCAACCCCTTTCGAAGCAGCCACCAACCTAATGTTTACCGGAATGCATTGTTGTAATTGTCGACACCGCTTGCCGGAATTATTCGTTCAATTACGGGGCGGTTTCGGTGTCCACTGAGTTATGTGAGTCATACAGGGGTGACTTCCCCTCCTTAAAACTGATTTTCATTCAAGATCCCCAGGTGGTCGAAATTATTCCGGAGTGCTCCGCAACGGCACCTCTCTCTTGCTTTCTTCTTTCACTCCCTCCTTTATACCTTCCCTTACTGCGCGGTTCAGGTGTCTAACGATATGAGACAGATACGGCGACATTTACTTTCCGCAAAAACCAATTATTATTAATAATTCATTTTCCTTGCCTTACGGCGCGGTTTGGGTGTCCACCAAGATATGTGCGCAGGGGTCACTTCCTTTCCTTAAATTTTCCTACGGGTCGGGCATCGCGCCGAACGGACGATTGCATTCCGTTCGTGGACCCCTTGACAACGCTGCAACGCGCTGTCGCGTCCCGCTCTTAAAACCGGAGCTGTTCTTTTAAGTTTTTTGGCTTTTTTAGTTACTCGATTTTCTTTAGTTGCTTTTTACTTTATTTATTTGTATTTTTACATTTTTCATGAATATACAAAGCAACGTGTATAACGGTGATGGTATAGCTAAGATGGAACTGCGCACAACAAACGATTGGCCTCATACAGCGGATTGTGTACAGAGTACACGGCATGAGAGGGCCGTGTGAAAGAACCCAGAGACTGCAAACGAAGCTGCCATAGCACTGGTTTCTGTACGCAGAAAAGCATGGTGTATCATCAGTGATTCCAAAGTTGCCATACTAAATTTCAGCAGGAATCGGGTCTCGCCCCAGACGAATACAATTCTAAGCCGTCACGTAACAGACCGATCTGGACACCTGCAGCACATGCATCCCTACCTAGTAATGAGACGGCCCATGGCTTCGCCTGAGTCTTTCACTTTCGTGCGGACCCGAGCGAGGTGGTCTTCACCGACAGGGATCGCATGCTGGAATGCAGAGAAATTGCACAGCACTATCTTTTGTAACTACCGACACACACACTCCCCTCACCCCTGACAATAGCCCACTATCATTCCTCCTTCCCCACTCCTGCCTGCACATTGTGCCCAGAACCATTCGCCTCTTCTCTCCACATACTCTCCCTCTGCCCGGCTGACCCTCCCCAGCGTGGCCTAGAGGACCTCAAGACCTGGGAGGATTGGGATACCCTGCTTCGCTCGGAGGGCTCGGCCGTGCAGACAATCGCCACCGGCCGGGCTGCCAGTGTTATGGACCTTAGGGACATAAACAATTGAGTGCAGTGTGGTCGTGCGGAGACCCAGGGGCGTGCCCCGACTTCCTCTCCAACAATAGAGTTTTTTCTCTCTCTCTCTCTCTTGGCCATTAGCCACCCTGCGATCTTGGTGGTCAAGACAGAGAGAGAGAGAAAATGAAAAGGAAACGCAGGGAGGTTAACCAGATGTGAGTCTCCGGTTTGCTACACTACACTGGGGATGGGGGATAGGGGTTAGAAAGATGACAGAGAGGAAAACGCAAAAAAAGAACGTGCACACATGGAGACACACACACACAAGGCGTTCCAGTTAAAGTGTTTCACACAGGCCGGTAGATTGTAAGAAGCGCAAAAGCGCTTGCACGGCCATCTTCTGCGACGGTAGGTCCTTTCGATGTTGTAGAATTCTTTTTTCGGATAGCGGTTGGTCGTCCAGTTGGTCAAGTTCATGGCTAAGGCATGCCCTCTGTGGACTGTACTGCGGGCAGGAGCACAATATATGGCCAATTGATTCTTCATGGCCGCAGTGGTCAGAGGTTGGGGTGTCGGTCATCCCTATACGGAAGGCATAGGCATTAGTAAAGGCAACACCCAACCAAAGTCGATATAAAAGCGCGGCGTCTCTACGGTGAAGCTGTGATGGCACTCGAAGACTTAATGTTGGATCAAGTGAGTACAGTCGCGTATTTCTTAAATGTGGCTCATTCCATTGCGACTCGGTGCACTGCCGAGCAAGTAGGCGGAGCTTCCGTGCCGCGTCAGTTTTAGAAAGAGGAATTGGGACGTGGCGCTCCTCAGTATGGGCTGAGCGATAATCCCGCAGTGACTTGGAAGCCACTGGAACGTTATTTCATGGCCGGCATCACTTATATGGTGTAACGTCTCTGTAATATGGAAGATTAGTTGTCAAAAAAGTGTCGATACACTCTGCTCCTGGCCAGGTTGAAGGGGCAAAAGCCCTTGAAGACAGGAGTTCCAGGGGGGGTGTGCTGCTTTGGCCAGGGAGTCAGCATCCTCGTTGCCATGGGCTCCGACATGGGCCGGCCCCATGGTAAGCCGGATGCGGGTTCCCCTGGAGCAAATTACGTCAAGCCGCCAAGACAGCCTGCGGACGATGGGGAGGGGGGCTTCAAGGGCCTCTGCAGGAGCTGGAGGGCTCCCTTCATGACCCCTGGGCGCTCGCTCCAGGTGTCAGCAGCCAAAGGAATGGCGGCCAGCTCGGCGGTATGAATGGCGGCCAGATCGGCGGTCGTCCACAACCGCCTAGCTGGCCGCCATTCATTTGGCTGCTGAAATATTTAAAGATGAACTGCCAGCTCGTCGGTCGTCCGCACACAAAGCTCGTCGGAACAACCGACGAACCGTGCAGGGGAAGCCCGACGAGCCAGCGGTTCACCTCCGCAATCCCTTAAGCCACAAGTGAATGCCTTCCTATCGAACGCTCAAAGGTGTGAAGACGAAGTTTTAAGTATATAGAATCTGCATTCATAAAAGCTATACGAAGCGCTTTTGCTGCTGATATTTACGCTGCGCTCTCTATACTGCATGAACTTTCAAATGACTTGCGTTACTGGTAAGTCGACACACGTCATTTGTTTTGCTTTGCACTTGAAGTTCCGCCACTACCGTGGCAACATCAATTTTCGCCTAGTTGTCGAGATCCCTCAGAGAGGGCGCAAGGCGATAAGCGCGGTTACATAGTCGCGAATAAATTCAGCGGATCAATGAATGTACGACAGCTGTTTTCTTTGTGCCGCCTATTTTCGAGTTGCGATCATGTGATTTTTAGGCGCCACCATGGATGATCCACTCACTTTCAGAGCCGACGGGGCGCTGTGTTTCCGAGGTGGTTGGATGGCGTGTTTTACGAAGTAGTTCATTCAGTATCGCGTTTATGTGAGTGTGCGCGTGCGTGCGAGTTCGCGTGTGTCTGTGCCTGCGAATGTCTGTGTACGCCAGCGTGTGTGTCTGTGTGTGCGTGCGTGTGTTTGTGACAGCTGTATATTTTCGGAGAGCTTGCCTTACGAGGTTTTATTTCTGTGCTGTTTATCCATTATTTTTAATGAGGCTTAAATAAAAGAAATGTGGATTTTAACGTCCCGAAGCGACACGTTAGCAATTAGAGACGCTGATGTGGAGACCATTGAGCGGATTTAAACCGCCTGGGGTTATTTAACGCGTACTTACGTCGCACTGCACACGGGCATTTTTGTACTTCGCCTGCATCGAAATACGACCTCAACGTGTCCGCACTCTGAGACCCACGCTTATTCCACAAACGCTCTTCTCTTCTTTGCGTTTCTTTTGCGGACAGGCTGCATCCCTCACCATCTCCTCCACCGCCTGTAAGCGGTAGCGAAAGGACCTTATCGGGGGTACATTCTGGCCGCACAGTTAGAGCGTTGGTCCGCCCGTAGACATTGGGGTCGCTCAACTACCTTCCACAATCCTCCGGCAGGCGACTAACAACACGGAGGCAAGAACAGGCGGCAGAAAAGCGTTATAACGAGCCTACATCATGCGTTGCCGGCGCAAACTTGGGGACTCAAGAAAACGAGAGGCTGCGCAGCTGACGTGCGAAGCTATCAAGGCTTTTGTAAACCCTCCTCTCATCTAAACTCTCAATCATGAACACTTTCATTGGTTACTTTTTGCACAAAAACGATGAACAAGGCGGCCGCAAGCGGGACTTTCTGCGCCTAGCAGACGACGCACTCGCCACGCTGGACCATTTCTGGCAACAACAGCCCAATGCTGCCCGCACGCCGCCCTCTGATTGCGGTACTTTCAGAGTTCCCGCGACTTTAAGTGCGGTTCGAGATATTTTAGCGAAAGCTTCACTACGGGACCTGGGGCTTCAAATTGTGGGCGATTCCTCTGCGCACAGACAGGGAGAGAACGCACAGACAGGGAGACTCGGGCCAGCCAGTAAGAACAAAGGTTTATTCTCACATCGTCGACGGCGGGGGACCAGGTGACGTCGGGACAGGAGGTCAAGGCTGTGCCCGTGGCAGGGAGGGGGGGGGGTAAGAACCCACCTCGACGAACGGGCCTCCATAACCCCCCCCCCCCCCCCCATGCTTAGACCGCGTAGCCCGGTTCTCCCTGCCCGACTCGGGAGAGAAACGGTGGTCGAGGGTACGCGGGGGGAGGCACGTGATTTGAGTGGGCGGCCCGCGAGTGGGCCCTACAAATTGCGGACCGTCCGAATTTGAGCTTCAGCTGAGTTCTAGGTCAAAGCACGAAAAAGAGAAAAAGAATTGGATCAATATCCATTATCGGGAGTCGAGCACGCGGCAAATTATCCAGATCTTCTTTAAATGCCGCTCAGCGAGACCACTATGCCATCGACGCAACTTTGTTTTTAATTATTGCATCGAAATAGTATCGAAAAGAAAAGTCTAAGCATTCTTACGCCACAAAACACCAGGCCACCATACCCCTGCAAGAGCCCTCCTTCCAAAGCATCAAAAGTATGGGGGGCACACACATGCACCCATATAGGGAAGCCAGCTAGGCGGCTCTTGGAGGGCAGCATACACTCTCCGCTTCAAAGCGCATTGTTCACGAAACAAATATTTCGACTAGCGTGGTGATTCTGCGTGGTGGTCCATCAGTCCGCTCTTCCAGAGACTAAATAGTGTCAGCAACGTAAATAGATCAAATGGCGCAGTATCTGTCTCATATATCGTTGGACACCTGAACCGCGCCGTAAGGGAAGTGATAAGGGAGGGAGTGAAAGAGGAAAGGAAGAAGGAGGTGTCGTAGTGGAGGGCTCCGGAATAATTTCGACCACCTGGGGATCTTTAACTTGCACTGACATCGCACAGCACACGGGCGCCTTAGCGTTTTTCCTCCATAAAAACGCAGCCGCCGCGGTCGGGCTCGAACCCGGGAACTCCGGATCAGTACTCGAACGCTCTAACCACTGAGCCACCGCGGCGGGTTCCTTCTCCCCAGGCAAAAAAACGTATACTGTAGGCTGTGATGTCAATGTCGTTGTAAATTGTACGTTGCAATATATTTAATAAAACACAGCATCAATGCACAGAATAAAACAGCGGTCAATTGTCTCCGGTGTACTGCATAGGCGGCAGTACAGAGACTATGGCGCAAGCATCTCCTTAGCATGAAGCCATGCCTTGACAGGCAGCGTAGACGTTTTCAGTTCAAAGAAGAATGTTTTTGCGGCAGAAGAAATGCACATTCGCCTAACACGTTTTAAAACACTGGAGTCAATGAACTCCAGCCATGCCAGTTGCTGTTTTGAGCGGTGAACAGGCGTTGAAAGGAAACGCAACTTTGGGAGCGAGAACTCAACTTAAATAATTCTATTCTCACTTTCAACAAAAATTACTTCTATAAAAATTTCATAAATGAAAGGCAATAATTTTTCACCGTAACCCGCTATTGTTTGTATTTCTATTTAGAACACCTCAGGGTGAAATTAGCGACTGTTTTTGGCTCAAGACGCTCTTTTTGCAACTTTGGTATTTTTTTTACTTCCATGTAAGCAATTTCAGTTTTATTCATTCTGTGCGGTGAATATTTCTATAATGATTTTTTTCCGTTTCTTCTGCAAACTGCTTGCTCGTCTGGCAACTTCTGATCGCTGACGTCAGAGGGGCATTCCCGACCCGCGTCGTCTGCTGCGCGCTGTTGAGGTGCTCGCATGCACACCGTACACGGCGGTCGCTCGAGAAATATTTTTTTTTTTAGCTTGTAGAAATAAAACGCATTTTCAGTGTTTTCTTTTCGGAAGCCGTAAGCTTAGTACGCTAAATGAGTGATCCTGAAAAAAGCGGACTTGCTCGTGGCATCCCTTTTCGGATTGTTGAGGAAACAGAAATCGATGGACCCCAGCTTTATTATTTACCCTCATACCCATGTTATTTTTATGTTATCAATATGGTTTCTTTTGACCAGTCAAGTGCTCCCGTATGTGAAAAGCGGCACGTGCCGTGCATGCCTTCGACGATGCGCGCCGTGAAAGCCGCAGAGTTTTACAGCTGGCTAACAATTTCTTGTACGCTATTCATCGGCTCGATAATGAAGCTCCAATTATCACAATGTGGCACTAGAGTAACCTTGAGGCACGAAAGGAGCAGAGAAAAGTGCCGAATGAGGCGACTTCCCGCTACACGTGTGCAATAATTGTAAGTCGAACATACATTCCGTTCGGCTCGTAGAAATAAATAAATAAATAATTGTTTTTTTGGGGAAAGGAAATGGCGCAGCATCTGTCTCATATATCGTTGGACACCTGAACCGCGCCGTAAGGGAAGGGATAAGAGAGGGAGTGAAAGAAGAAAGGAGGAATTAGGTGCCGTAGTGGAGGGCTCCGGAATAATTGCGACCACCTGGGATCTTTAACGTGCTCTGACATCGCACAGCACACGGGCGCCTTAGCGTTTTTCCTCCATAAAAACGCAGCCACCGCGGTCGGGTTCGAACCCGGGAACTCCGGATCAGTAGTCGAGCGCCCTAACCACTGAGCCACCGCGGCGGGTCGCTCGTAGAACCCCTTGGAAGGAACCAAGCCGCTTGCAGAACCCTACGCGACTCGAATGCTTTCACTGCCCGCGCCGATGAATTGTCGCCGCCACCTAAATGATGCTTGAAATTAATAGCAGATCATTTAGTGTTTACTGTGCGTGCGCATTGTGGCCTAGGAATGCGGCGATCACGACAACTGCAGCCCCGCGCTGGGGTTGTTTACATAGGTGTGCGCAAACAGTACTGCTCATTTGCTTGGCATACAACGCAAGGTAGGCTCTCCTTATCGTAAATATTACATAGTATTGCTCACAAATTGTAGTTTTACTCATTTACACTATCAGAACACTGCAATAAGCGCGGCTGATGCTATATCGCCTGCTTTGGACACGCTTCACCTGGGACCGGCGCTTCCCGCTAATTGTATCTGCTTCCTCTTATCTCTTCAGTGTTTGATTTTGAAGCGCTCTAGCTAAAAATCCATTTGGAAATTACTTGAAGTAATGAAAATAACCTGATTTGTTGTTCACAGTCGACGCCGACGGCTGCTCCCGGCTACCTCCAGTAGATGCTGTGCAAACCGGGTCACATATCGCCACTTGCCCCTTACTGTATACGCGTGCCCTGCGATGTATGCAGTGGTCGCTTTGGGGCCACTGTGGCCAAAACTATTCTCGACAGCTATGCACTTCCAAAGTACATATACTAAAATTGGAACGATACAGAGAAGATTAGCATGGCCCCTGCGCAAGGATGACACGCAAAATCGTGAAGCGTTCACACATTTTTAGGAGACGCAACCAGCCGGTGGTGGCTTGTCGCCATCACCGGTCGCTACTTCATCGGCGTCGAGTGGAACGCTGAGTCACCACGTGACGGTCAGTCAGCCGCTCGATCTGCGAGCAGTGACCGAAATGGACACAGGAAAGCTCGCGGGGAAGCACGCGAGGGACGCGGATGATAATTCCGATGGCGCTGTCTCGCCCCAGGCAAAAAAGTCTGCCCCAAGCTCCGCTCTTGGCGGGGCTCCCTAAAGGAGTGCTGTCACTGTCGACGCTCTGTATCACCATCATGGCGTTAGTGCACCTTCTCTCCCTGAATGTTCAGGGATTTAGGTCGCCGGACAAGCAGAGAGAGGTGATGCACTTCGCCCGAGCGCAGGGCGTCGACATCCTGTTTTTAAAGGAAACTAACCTACGTTACCCACGCGAGGTCTCCGATTTTAAGTCCAGGTTTTGTGTTCATGCTTTTTTTTCGTTAACTACTTCTGTTTCGTGCGGTGTTGGTGTGGTTTTTGTTAACAGCTCTTTTCGCTCTGGCGCGCACTGCATTTACGGCATTGACCGTCGCACACTTGCGGTGGATTTTTATTTGGGTAGCAGGCGTGTCAAGGCGGTAGTGGTCTATGCACCAGCCCGCCGTTCTGATTCGTCTAGTTTCTTTAATTTGTTAGATTCTTTTTTGTTCGACTCTTATCCTTTTTTTCTAGTTGGCGATTTCAATTGTGTTCTAGATCCCGTTCGTGATGTTCGCGGTCCAGGCCAGGGGCGACCCTACGCCGGGGCACGGTCACTGCGGTATATTTGTATTCAATTTTCTTTGACCGACGCGTGGGTACAACTACATGGTGACAGTTTTGGTGCTACCTGGGAGAGGGGCAGGTCGGCTAGTCGTCTCGACAAATTCCTGTTTCCACGCGAGTTGGATTGTTGTGTGGTATCGTGTGACGTGCTCGCGTTTCCCCCGGGCACCCCACGTATTAGCGACCATCGACCTCTGTCAGCAGTACTGGACATGGGCGGTGGCGCCCCCCGTGTCGGAGCGTGGCGTATGGATCCATGTCTGCTGACAGATTGGTGGAGCGTGACTTCTATTGAACAGGCGTTGTGAGGCCCAGTTGGAGGCGTTGCAAGTGCCAACACCTGGGATGACCTCAAATCGACATGGCGGGCGCTTTTAGTTAGCGAAGGGCGCAAACGCAGGAGGCGTATATCGGAGCAGATAAACACCACCCTTGCCCGTATTCGCATCGTGCAGCGCGGCGCGCCGCTTACCTTTGCCATGCGCGATTACCTCGCCCTTTTAAAAGCGCGCTACCACATGCTACTACGCCAGTCCTCGCGAGCCGCAAGTCAGGCACTAGTGCAGGGTAGACCTGTGTCTGATCCAACAGTGCTGCGGCAGGTGCGCGCAGGTAGTCTTGATGAGACACGACAGGTTCGCGTGGAGGAGGTCGTTTTGCCGGATGGTTCTAGGAGCAGCAGCGCGGCTGTCATCTCTCCCGTTTTTAAGCGTCACTTCTCACAACTGTTTGTTTCTGAGGCCGGACGGTGGGACGCCGCCTCCTTCGCAGGCCGGAGGCCGGAGTCCTTCAGAGAGAGCCGTATTGTCCTTATCCTTAAGCCTGGCGGGAGCCCATCTGACCCGCAGGCGTGGCGCCCGATCACACTGCTTAATGCAGATTACAAGATTGTGGCGTCACTGCTGGCTAAAAGGTTGAGTACGGTTTTAGGGGAGCTCATAAGCCCTGCACAGACATGCAGTGTGCCCGGACGATCGGTGTTCTCGTCTCTCGCACTAACGCGTGACTTGTTCACGTTCACCTCGAGAACGGGAATACTAAGTTGTTTCGTCTCACTTGATCAGGCTAAAGCCTTCGACCGAGTTGAGCACCGCTACCTTTTTGGAGTTCTCGGGGCTTTCGGCTTTCCGTCCGAGTTCGTGGCGCGGTTAGCGCAGTTGTACTCCGGCCTTACAGCTCGGTTGTTTTTTAACGGTTCGTTGAGCGACCACTTCAATATCGATCGCGGCATACGACAGGGTTGTCCCATGTCGCCTTTGGTATTCGTGTTGTGTTTAGACCCACTCCTGCGGCGCGTAACTGAGTGTCCATCGGAGCGCGGGTTCCCTTTGCCTGGCCAAGGTCAGGTGAAGGTGTCCGCGTACGCTGACGACGTGTCCCTGTTTTTGCGAAACGAGGACAGCTACGCAGCGTTCTTACGGCTTTTTGCGCGTTACAGCGAGCTGTCCGGCGCCCTGCTTAACAGGGGCAAGAGCAAAGCTCTGCGCTTTTGGCGCTTTTACGTCAGACCTGCTGGGCGACGTTGAGTGGGTCTCGGCGGTCAAGGTCCTTGGCGTCGTGTTCCTCTCCTCAGGAGAGGTAGCTCGCGAGTCGTGGTCGCAGTTAAGAACGACCGCAGAGCGACGTCTCGCAGAGGCAGCGCGTTTTCGCTTGTCGCTATCTGAGCGCGCTTTTGTAATCAGATCATCTGTGTGCGCGCCACTCTTCTACGCAGCTCGCGTCGCCTGTCCGCCGCGCACATTCATGCGTCGTTTGGCCACACTTTGTGGCGCTTTCTTCTGGGCGGGAAAGACTGAGACCGTCGCCCGCGCGCTCCTCCGCCTTCCCACGCGCATGGGCGGGTTCAGCTTGCCCGATTTACGCACCATGTGCAGTGTTCTAGTTGTCCGAGGCGTCCGCGACCTGGTCAACGTCACCGACTACCCGGGGAGGGGACTTCTCGCCTACCTTCTTGGGACGTCGCGGCGCCTCTTTTTTGGTCCGGTAACAGGTCCTTCAGCCGAACTGCCGCCGAGGTTTTTTAGGTATGTATGTCGGGCGGCCGAGTCTCTCACAGCCGCTCTGCCCGAGGTCGACGTCACTAAGACACAGGCCTCCCGTGTTTGCGAGCTCCTTGCTATCCAGGAGGCTACTCCAGAAATGCTCGCACGGAGCAGGCGGGTGCGGTGGCGAGATTTGACGTCTGGCACTCTTCCACCAGACGTTCGTGACTTCGGCTGGCTGCGAGGCTGGAGGGTCTTGCCCACGGGAGTCCGTGTTGCAGCGTGGGGCATCGCCCCCTCTTCGCGGTGTCCTCAGTGTGGCGACACTGAAACCCTGCAGCATGCCATGTATGACTGCGTGGTGGCTAGAACGTTTGGGCGGCTCATGTCGCGTATGTTTTTTGTCTCCATGAACTACCGCACCCGGCCACGTGAGTCATTTGTGCGGCTTCTGCTCTGTGTGGGTGCGTTTGTTTTGTGGCGGCAGAGAGGCGTGGCTTCCTTGCAGGGTCGACCTCAGCGGGCCATGTTCCCATTGTTGATGAGGGTGAGAACGCGGCTCTTCGAACAGGCGTGCTTAGACTGGGTCACCCTCGACGAGGAAGAATTCCTACGCCGGTGGAGCACCCGGTTCATCAACACAAGCAGGGTCCGCGTCACCGTGCAGCTCCTGCCATACTGAGTGTGCTGTGCGCTCCTTGTGTGCGGCGATTGTGCGCGGTGTGTTGTGCGTGCATGCCCCGCGTGCTTCCCCCCGCGCGTATGGACCCTCTTTTGAACTCTTTTGGAGTTTTATGCGTTTTGTAATTGTGCATTTTATGCCAACGTGCATTTTTGCATAAGTAGATTGCCGCTAAAGCATGTCATTAGTTTATGTTGGGCGACATTACTCGCCGTTCTGTGCCTATGTTTTTGCGAGGGATACCAGTCCCTTCCAGGCCCGTGGTCAATAAACTTCTCTTCAATCTCGACAGCTATTTGCAGGCGTTAAACCTTGCGAGTTCGCTCACCGCAATTGCCGAAATTGCACACACGAATCCTGCGTACTCGCTAGGCCTCGTCACGAAAGCGGCCAACGGTGGAAATTCAAGCATCTGGCAGCAGTTCCCCGCAGATCCGTAAGACAGTGTGGAAACCGCCGATCGCCTTCCCATCGGTCTAGTTTAACCGGACCCTATCCCTATACCGAAGAATAACTGCGGTACTATTATCAACGCTTTTGCGGTACCAGTCACTCATATATGGGGGACGACTGCAACATCGATCGCCCGCGTAAGAACAGGGGCGAATGGGAACTCGCTGCGCACATTGCAGCAACGAGAGCAGACGTCGTTGCTACGCGTATGCCCTGGTGACGTCACTATAACATTGAATAATGGCGGTCGCTGTAGGTGGGCGGAGTTTCCCGTTCTCAATTTCGATCTATTTTTGGAGTAGAGAGCGCGTCCAGAGCAATCAAATTTCGAAAACTGAGTCATAAGCTCTTGTATTAATTACTGAAGCACAAAACTTCAATATGAAAAACGACCATGTCATGGCCCCTTTAAGCTGAAATGTTAACCATGTTTGTGTAAAAATACTCTTAAAACGCCACATTTCTTGCTTTTTTACCGAACCAAGAAAGCACGAAAAATTCTTGCATGGCTTCATTAACAAAACCAAATTAAGAGAACAACGCAAGTGAAATACTCTAAATTAAGATTTGTTATTGTATCCTGTTTCACGTATGAGTTTAAGATGTTTAACTTCAACGAACTTTTGCGCCTTGCGGAAACTACAACGAGCGCTCACGTGAGAAAAAATAATTTAGGGAAATATTTTATGCGAAGTCTATTCACGTAATCGCCAACTAGCACAATTTTTTTCAAGAAAATCGGCTGTGGCCGCTGTTGGTGTGGGACGTTTAGTGTGGCATTAATGACCCATGCCATTATGCACATTTTTAAGAACGCTGCCAGAAAGCAATAGTTTTGAAGCAAAATTTATATTCTTTTGCTCATGTTTACAACAACGGGTGAAAAAATTTTCGACTGGGTTTTCTTAGTCGACACATTGAGAATGCGCGCGCTTTCCACGTAAACATGTCAGCATAGACCAGCACCCACCGGGGCGCGTTCGGCCGGTCCATGGGAGCGCCATGGCGGCAGCAGCGCCGCCGCGCGTCAGTCTGAGATTTTAGCTTTTTCGTTCTTGCGTGGGGCTTCCTGTTTCTCCACTAACCCTTATGTACTGCACTCTGTAGTAGGACCTACAGAACTAGAGACTGCAAACTTGGCGGGGTCCGAGTGTGATTAGCCCGTTCCTCTTTAACTTTGCTCTCGCACGGCTTCCCAACCACTCCATCCGGGTGGCCATCTACGCCGACGACATCGCCATAGTTGCTTCGGCGCCCACCCTGGACGGACCCGAGCACCGAGGAGAGGTACTGGCGTCGCTCGATGCTATCACACGGTACCTGGCGCGCATCGGCCTGTCAGCCTCCCCAGAAAAGACAGTGGCGATGCTGTTCAGCCGAAGGTGCCTCGCAGCCAACACCACGCCTCCCCTTCAGCTGCAAGGCACTCCACTGCCATGGCAGAACAGAGGGAAGTACCTCGGGCTGCACATCAACGCCAAGCTCAACTACAAGGCCGCAATCGGTGAGCTGCGTTCGACCAACAAGCGCGTGACCGATTTCGCGTCCCGTCAGCTCGCGCACGGAAAGGGCGTCCCGCTCACCCTTCCCCTTCGTCTGTACGAGGGTACCGCAACGGCGCGCGTACTATAGGCACCGTGCAGGAGCAACTCCGGCGCGATGCGCGCGCCCCTCGCGGCGGAATGGACAGACCGGGTGGGAGACGTGCGGCGGCCCGCGCAGCTCAGCTGCGGCAAACTGCCCGGTGGCGCGTCAAATTCTTCCTTCGCTCGTTGCTTTGGTGACATTCTGTGGTCACAGATGAACTGCTGCGCAGGAGTCTGCAATAGCACATACTTCAACTCGCCAGGGTCGATGTTTTTCACGTCCCCAAACAAGTTCTACGAAGAAAGGCGACAGGAACAGTGGATGGCTCTCGTCTCGACGAGCAGTGAGCCGGCAATCATGTCAGTATTCGCCACATGATGTTCTTCCCTAAATAGAAAAAGAAGGCACTCTACAAACCCCTGCATTCGTAGTTTTTCTCACCATCTGAAAATAATCGAGCCATTCCGCAATGTTGCCCTCGTATTTTCTGTTCCCATTTAGCCTACCCGACCGAAGGAAACGGCCTGCACTAGGAACTCCAGAACGTGTCTGGTGGCGCGCGCGGACGTAGATAGCTATTTCATAACGCTCAATTAACCTGCGATTTGGTCTATATTCTCCAAACGGGCCCGCTATAGCGTGCGTAAAGCACCAGCACCATGTAAAAAAAGTAACGAACTAGCACATTGGCGTTCGCCGCAGTGACCGTGAAATATGGAAACCGCATCACCTGATTCATAGTGTGTATATTGTGTTTGCTTGACATTTAGGTCGCCAATTCAAGTGATTTCTTCCAATATGTGAAAAGAAGTAGCCGGCGTCGCTGTCAGGCACCAACCTTTGCTGCCATATCTGAACATATAAAGTTAACAACATAACCCTTTGAAATTACTGCACAA
This sequence comes from Amblyomma americanum, assembly GCF_052857255.1. NCBI lineage: Eukaryota > Metazoa > Arthropoda > Arachnida > Ixodida > Ixodidae > Amblyomma > Amblyomma americanum. Next base: position 302,104,430 of record NC_135497.1, on the reverse strand, counting down.
GACTACGTCATTGTTCCGTCTACCGAGAAATGCCACCTCTTCTGCATACCTGGCAAGTTGGCCGATGTAAGGTTTTGATCAGCTTCCCGTATTTCAATGCGTTGTTTTCTGATGTCTCTCTTGCTTAGAATTGTATTTCAATACGTTATATTTTATTTCTCTGTTGGATAAAGTAGGTTCATTTGCTTTAGTTTTTTTTGTGCGTCCTTACACTCCTTGTTTCTTTTTTTTCTCCGCACCTACACCCTTTTCTTCCAGCTCCACCGCCGTTTCCCTTCTCGAGTGGTTTGACAATCTCCCCCGCCCTCTTCTCATTTTTTTCTACCCGTCCTTCACTCTCCTCTTCCTGCCTTGTTGCAGTGCTCTCCTCTAATTGTAAATCAAGTCTTTCTCGGTACTTTTGTTCTCTTTTGATGACTGTAACTTCTTTTTTTTTTTTCCGGAGACGTGTCCCACAAGCACCCGGCTTCGACACAGGCTAATATGTGTCCATTTTCCAATAATAATGGAATTCACTTAACAAAACACGTTGTGGGGCTAGTTGGTGAAGCATAGTTTCTCGAAGATCTTCATACCGCTACAAAAAGCAAGGACACAGGAAGAGGTACACAGGACGGGCGCTGACTCCAACTAACTTTAGCGAGGCTTCGACAACCTTCATTTATACACAACGAAGGACCAGAGCGCATGCGGGTGAAATATTTCTGGTAGATTAGGGAGCGCAGACTGCATGCTATCGTCTATTTAATAATCTGTATTCGCTGCCTCGCAAGGAAACTGATGTGGTGCGGACGCACGTGTCGCCCCTTTGTTTGATAAAAAATGCTTCGGCCGATTCGCGTGCTAATCCATCCTTACTTATGCTTAGAATTTTGATACGTTCAAGTCGTGGCTCACAGTTTTGGCCGTTCTCATCTTTGCACGAGCGGCAGTGGGCGTGTAGATTTTCAAACGATTCTGAAGCGTTACTAAGTGAACGTTCATGTTCCCTGGCACGTTTGTTCACACAGCGGCCGGTCTGTCCGACATATACTTTGCCACATTTAAGGGGGATCTCATATACCACACCCATGGCACACTGCAGGTACGGCTTTGCGTGCTTCATGTCGCAGCCGGAACTGTCAGGGTTGTTGCTGCTGACCTTGGGACACATCTTAATAATAATAATAATTGGTTTCTTGGGGGGAAAGGAAATGGCGCAGTATCTGTCTCATATATCGTTGGACACCTGAACCGCGCCGTAAGGCAAGGGTAAAGGAGGGAGTGAAAGACGAAAGCAAGAGAGAGGTGCCCTAGTGGAGGGCTCCGGAGTAATTTCGACCACCTGGAGATCTTTAACGTGCACTGACATCGCACAGCACACGGGCGCCTTAGCGTTTTTCCTCCATAAAAACGCAGCCGCCGCGGTCGGGTTCAAACCTGGGAACTCCGGATCAGTAGTCGAGCGCCCTAACCACTGAGCCACCGCGGCGGGGCGACACATCTTGGACACATCTTGGCCAGTTTATTTGGCGCAGAGAAGACCAGCGGCACGCCGTGATTGTTGCCAACCCTTTTCAGGTTGTGGGACACCAGTTGAGTCTACGAGCTACCACGCAGACGACGAACTTCACCTGCATCCGTTGCTTCCGGCGGTGAACAGGATCATCATCTGGCAACGTGGTGCCAGTACCAGCGCGGAAGTTCCCCGACTACAAAATCCGCTGCGCCGCTGGAGCCATTTGGGGCACGACACCACATATCAACCGGTCATGCAGACGCCTTTCCTTCTACTGCAGGCTATCTTATCCTGGACCATCCCCACCACACCTTTCAACGTTTTCCGTTTGCGACCCTCTGCTGTGCGCGGCGCCGAAGAATCCGCCTGGCTGCCAGTTGAGTCTACGAGCTACCACGCAGACGACGAACTTCACCTGCATCCGTTGCTTCCGGCGGTGAACAGGATCATCATGTGGCAACGTGGTGCCAGTACCAGCGCGGAAGTTCCCCGACTACAAAATCCGCTGCGCCGCTGGAGCCATTTGGGCCACGACACCGCATATCAACCGGTCATGCAAACGCCTTTCCTTCTACTGCAGGTTAGTTACCTACCCTGTGCCACATGTTTTCGCACTAGTGATCGCTTCCTGCTAGCGGTGTCGTGCCCCAAAGACGCCAAAGACGCCATTGTCTTTTGCCATAGATTGTAATGTATTGCCTCCTCCTCTTGTCTTCACGCCCATTTTGCTTCTCTTTTGCTCATTTTATCTGGAGATATCGAACTAAACCCAGGCCCTACCGAAAACGATGCCCCTCCGACCCTCGAATCTATCTCACAGGCCATATTACGCATAGAATCGAGCCAGAACACTATACTTTCTGAGCTCGCCTTGATCAGGTCGACACAAACAACCACTGAAGACTCTGTGCGTCGACTTTTATCACGCGTCGAAGTACTCGAAAAAATTGCTGAAAACAACCCTGAAAATGATGCCGCATCTAAAGCTACCCCGGACTTGACTAAACTTTCTTCTGACGTCAAACTGCTGACGACCAAGTACGATGACGCCGAAAATCGCTTACGCCGCTCGAACTTATTGTTCTTTGGAATCACAGACGATCTCGGTGACACTTGGGCACAATCTGAAGAACGCGTTGTTTCTTTCTGCTCGGACAAGCTTGACATTTCAATTGAAAATCATCAGATCAAACGTGCGCATCGATTGGGTCGATTCGAGGTAGGCAAAAACCGCCCAATCATTGTAAAGCTAACGCATTTCAAAGACAAATCAGGGATATTGCTTGCTGGTCCGAAGCTGAAGGATACATCGTTTTCTATCCGCGAGGATTATTCAGCCAAGGTACTCGTGGCTAGAAAGAAACTTTTCACTTATGGTCAACAGAACAACGCCTCATTCAAGATTCGTTTTGACAAGCTGCTGATTGGCAAAAAGGTTTTCACTTATAATGCAGATACGGATTCCGTTGTCGAACTAAAACCATAGCGATTACTGAAAACACCGAGACCCCCACAATCGCCTCATTCCAATCCTTCACATCGCAATCGCTCAATCGATACCTACAATAATGTTTCGCTTTTGCTGACAAATATTCGGAGTTACCTGCCCAAAAAAGAATCGGTTGAGGCGCTTCTCGACGACCACAGCACTGACATCGCATTATTCACTGAATCCTGGCTAACATCCGATATAGATGATATCGAACTTTTGCACGACAATCAATCATTTCACTCCTACCGGCGAGACAGAGTTGGTCGTCGGGGAGGCGGCATTCTCGCTCTGGTGAAAACAAGCCTTTCTTCTACCACAGTTCATATCAATTGCCATAGCGAAATACTCTGCATCAAATTTAATTTTCCCTCTTGCACCAACATTCTAATTGCATGCTATCGAGCCCCCGACACGGATCCTTCCTTCATAAGCGACCTTCACTCTGTTCTTGAAGATTTGCAGTCTAGATTCTCTCATGCTAACTTCATACTCTGTGGCGACTTCAATTTTCCAGACATCGATTGGGAAAACTTGACTGCGTCATCTCGTCCATCAAAATATTTCTTGGATCTGGTCCTTACGTTTAACCTTACCCAAACAGTGTGTGCACCAACTCGAGGCTCAAACATACTAGACCTCGTCCTTGTATCCAATCCAGAATTAGTTCAATCGCTTTCGTGTACTAGTGGTCTAAGTGATCACTGTATCATAACTTTCAACCTGTCCATTGAAATTCCTATACGCCAACCGTCTGTTAAATACATCCGTGATTATTCTAAGGCCGATTTCCCAAGCATTAACTCCCACCTTGAAGAATTTCTTCAGACGTTTCAAATTTCCATACATAGCAGATCCGTGAATAACAACTGGTGTCTATTTAAAGAGAAAATGTTATCGCTTATAGAAGCTTACGTCCCGCTCATCTGCATTCGTGGGGATGCCAATAAACCATGGTACTCAAATGCGCTGAGGAAGTTGTCGCGAAAGAAAAAACGCCTATTCCGTAACGCAAAGAAATCAGGATGCGCTAGGAAGAGGGACAAATACCTTGCAAGTCTGCACGAATACACGCAGTTATTACGATCTTCAAAACGAAAATTCTACTGTCACGATCTCATTGAGATAATGCGGGTAAACCCCAAGAAGTTTTGGAACTTGCTCACGCCCAATAAAAACAGTTCGCACAATATTTCCCTGAAGGCACGAGACGGTTCCGATGTCCCAATTTCCGAGCGCTCCGACGTCATGAATTCCTATTTCACGTCCGTATTTACGCAGGAGCCAACAGCAAGCATTGTTTCCGTGCCAAGTCTAAACTATGCACCTATGCCACCTGTTACCATCACAGCAGAGGGAATTTTAAAACTCATAGATAATCTAAAGATATCCACTTCCCCTGGACCAGACAACCTCCCTGCTAAGATTTTTAAAGCAACTAAATATTTCACGAGCCAAATCTTACAACTCATTTTTGCCCAGTCTCTTAACACTAGTCAGATTCCAGACGACTGGAAATTAAGCAAAGTTGTCCCAGTTTTCAAAGCTGCAGATCGCTCCGACCCCTCAAATTATCGACCAATTTCACTGACATGTATCTCTTGTAAACTTTTCGAACATATAATATACTCGCACATCGCATCTCACCTTGACCACAACCGTTTCTTCTTTCCCAATCAGCATGGTTTCAGGGCAGGTTTTTCGTGCGAAACTCAGCTGTTCGAACTTACAACTGATCTTCACCTAAATCTAGACTCCGCCTTCCAAACCGATATAATTTATTTAGATTTCGCCAAGGCATTCGATCGCGTCCCTCACCAGCGTCTCTTTTCCAAACTCTCAGCTCTGTCACTTGACCCGCTTGTCTTATCCTGGATCCACTGTTTCTTAACCAACCGCTTGCAATTCACCGTCATCGCCAGTCATGCATCTCAAACTACTAGAGTAATCTCCGGGGTTCCCCAAGGATCGGTTCTTGCTCCATTACTCTTTTTAATCTTCATCAACGATTTGCCATCTGGTATTTTATCATCTGTCCGTCTCTTTGCGGATGACTGCGTCATTTATCGCCGCATCAACAATAGCAGTGATCAGGAATTATTACAGGATGACCTAAGCCGAATTCAGAAGTGGTGTTCCGACTGGCTAATGCAGCTCAACGTTTCTAAATGTAAGTTCATGCACATCTCACGTAAACGTTCGATTCTTCATTTTTCGTACTCCCTGAACTCCATAGCGCTGTCTCAAACTAATTCATACCGGTACCTCGGCATCGAGATAACAACCAACCTACCTGGGCTAATCACATCACGAAACTATGTGCTAGTGCCTCCAGATCACTCGGATTCATCAGGCGATCACTTTCCATGTCCACAGCAGCCACCAGACAACTAGCATATGAAACGTACATTCGAACTAAACTAGAATACGCCTCAACAATATGGAATCCTCACCAAGCCTACTTGATAGATTCACTCGAAGCCATCCAGAATCGGGCAGCACGCTTCATCACCTCACAGTATAAATCTCAGCTCAGCATCACAGCGTTGAAATCATCCCTCGGCATCAAGTCATTAGCCTTTCGCAGGAAAACTTCAATTCTTTGTTTTTTTCACAAACTGTACTTTAACTTTCCAGCACTTCGAGAAAACCTTCTACGAGCTCCGGTACGATCATCTCGTCGTTTATTTAACTCCTTAAGCATACAGCGTTTGCACGGCTCCACCAATTATTTCAATAAATCTTTCCTTCCCAGTGCTATAGAAAGCTGGAATAACCTCCCCGAACACATTATAATTGAGACTAATCCTTCCAGATTCAGACAGCTCCTAATCGACCATCTCAACGACAAATAATTTTTTCCTGCACCCTATGCCAGCTTCCAAGCCCTGCTAACTGACCATCCTGTGCTACTTCCAAAGTTGCAATTTGTTTTTGTTTATATTTCTGCTACACTCTGTCATGACGTGATTATTTGAATTTGTTACTTCTGTCTTTTTTCGTCTTGTTCTACTTTTTTTCTATTCTATATTTTCTATATTTTTCTGTATTTTTATATTCCTTCTATATTTATATTAATTCTATTTATATTCATGTATGACGGCTGAACACCCCTGTAACACCCCCCCCCCCCTTATGTAATGTCCCTGACGGGACCCTTAAGGGTTAATAAATGATGATGACCCTATGTATATAGGGGATAACCACGTTGTGGTCTCCTTGCTTTCTTTGGTCTCCCTTTGACCTTCTGCAATAGTGTCCCCGTGACCGCTGTCAATACGGTCACGGAGCCACTATTGCAGAAGGTCAAAGGGAGACGAAATAGATTGCGCCCAATAAGTTGGCCAAGATGTGTGGCCAAGATACAGGCGGGAAAACAAAATTATTAAGTCAGGCGTATCTTGAAGCAAGTAAAAAAAATCAAATTCGTATGTTCCAATCGGAACATTTGTAAGTAAAGGGTTTGCCTAGTATGCTGGATCAGCGACCTCCTGTGCGCATACAAGTGCGATGTGGAGGGAATGATCAAAGGGCGTCTTGACCGCCGCTACATGCCGTCCTTTAAACACTGTTCTGTGATCAGAAGAGAATTTGCGCCCCACCGGAGAGACAATTGAAACCTTTGAAAGTAATTCTGCTTGTCTACTACGTGAGTTACCTCAATTATTCGCACAGACAGGGAGATGCCTCTCTCTATGAACTTAGCCGGCCGACGTACGCGAATTTTCAGACCTTTCTTCAGCTTCAGCTTCAGCTTCTTCAGCACCTTTTCCTTCCTCCTCCAGCGCCACTTCCTTCGCAGCGTTCTTTTTCTCTTCGCTTTCTGAGCTTTTGCCTCAGTGCGTCCCCACCTCTCCCAACAATCTCCCTCCGGCCATACCGTACGGTCGACGTGCTCGTGGCTGGCTTTGTGTCGCGTTGTACCACACGTGGGGGCTGCCACAAATCTAATTCTGTATTTTTCTACTTTTTAATCGTGTTTTCTTATCCCCTCCTCTCGGTTTTTTTGTGCTTTTCTCCTTATTCCTAGGAACCATTTCCTTGTGTCGTCTGCTTTGTTTCTTCTCGTGCTTTGCTACTTGGAAACAAACGCCAGCATAAAGCCAGGGCTCGTCCATGTTTCTCTGTCTGGTGTATTCACGTTCCCGCACTGTTTATCCATCGCTGTGTCACTCCAACTAGCCCAAATCGCCACCACCTTGCTGCAACAATCCCGAAAACCTTCCGACGGCCGCACCAAAATAGGCGCTCGCAAGACCCAGGCAGCCGCGACTCTCCAAACGGATTTGCTCCGGCGGCCACCGGCGGCGATGCCTGTTCGCCAAGAGTGCTGACCCCTGGGTTCTTGCACGGTGCCCATAGGTGAGGCCGCTCCTTCAGATTCGTCCCGCACAGTGAGCACAGTTGGACTGGAATCAGCACGCAGCCATGCGGAGGTTCGCGAGCCTCCTGAAGGGCCCAAACATCGGCCGAACCCACGCGGAAATGCGTGTTTGGCCGGTCTCGCTTCGTGCGGAACGCACGCAACTCAACCACATCGAGCGCCTGCACCGAGCGCCCGGCACGGCCAAAATCGTCGCTCACCTTAGGGAATCGACGCACTCGCACATGGGACATGCACAGCGGGACTTTGACTTTGTCGTCCGAGCGCGGCCAGCCCCATTCCCACCACGCCAGCCACCCCATCTCGTGCCGGTGCTCCGAATCGAGACGACCATACCGGGAGTGCAGTCCAAGAACCGCACGCCGCACTGCGCAATCCTGCAGGAGCCCGCCCAGCGAGTGGACCTGGCCCTCGCCGCCCGTGTCTACCTGTACACCGATGGGTCCGTCTCCCAGGACGGCAACTCGGCCACCGCCTCGTGCACCGTGCCCGCAATCGGCGTCAGCAAGCGGTGCCGAGTGAGCTATATTTCATCCTCCACCATGGCGGAAGTGTCGGCACTGCACCTAACAGCCGAAATAATTGCCGAGAGGCCAGCACTGCAGCAGGCCGCAATCCTGTGCAACTCCAGAGCAGAACTCATGCAACTTCGGCGCCCCGAGCGCAGTGCGACGTGTGTGCAGTGGCTACACCGCAAGCTGTGCGCACTGAGCCCAAGAGGCTGTGACATCATCCTGTAGTGGGTGCCATCGCACGTGGGGCTCCCTGGCAGTGAGGAAGCCAACCGCCTGGCCAAGGCTGCGCACGGTAACCTGGCGGTGCCACTGTGCGGCAACATCACAGCCATCGACGTGGCGCGCCACATCATCCGGCACAAGGTGATGCTCTGCCACCCAGACCCACGCGTCGCATCGGTAAGGATGCCACGGCCACTCCCATTCCTCACCCTCAGCAACGCTGCTGCCTCTGCTCTCCTGCGGCTTAGAATCGGCTGTGTGTGGATTGCAGAACGCCGTCATCGCCTCTCCGGGCAGGGCGACCCACTGTGCGCGGACTGCATCGGCACAGAGACTGTGGAACATTTGTTGTGCTGTGCCCTGTTGGGATTCAGGTAGCGTGACTGGGCTGGAGAAGAGAGGACGATCGGAGGAAGAAAACTTGGAAAACTTTATACAAGGACTATTTACAATATCTACAAGTGCGGGAAACTGAGACTGCTTCTCAGTAAAGAGAGCTTCTTAGGAGTCGGGAGACTCTGATACCTCTTAAGAAGGGGGCTCCCCCCTGGCATCAAACCAGCAGCTCCTTAAATACTCTTCGAATTCCCCAGATCCCTAGCTGGGGAATAAAGTTCGAAGAATGATGTCCAATCACACGATGGCACTGAAGGTACCACCCACGGCAGGGCGGTCTTAATGTTTCTTCGCAGCTCGGTTGAGGGAAAGGGAACAGGACCCGGTCACGTTGTCGTCCCCGCGGCCTCCAGGTGGCCGCGCACGTGCGTCCGTACCGCGCCCATGTTGACCCGGAGGGTACCTGCATGACACAGGAATGCAGGCTGTTTCCCAGCAGGTGTAGAAAGATCTTGAACTGGTGACCGGAACGCGGAATCTCTGTCGAAGGTGCGGCACTTGGGCGATTGTTCAAATGCAGCGTGACTGAAAGGACCACACTGATACCGCACTTCGTCGTGGCGAGGACCGGAACGAATACGCTTATGGTCGTCGCTGGCATTCCTGTGGAACGCGTGGGGACGCTATTGTCGTCGCTGCTTCTGGCATTCCTGTTCGAACACGTGGGGACGCTATTGTCGTCGTTGCCTCCGGCAGTCCTGCAGTCACGTCTCCCCCAGAGGGCTCACGCACCCTCGCGGTGTTCTTCAGAGATGCCTCCCCATGCCCAACTTCGCCGAATTCCGCGGCAGGAAGGAAGTGCGAGCACAACAGCACCCCCGCCGCCAGATATTGCGCCCGGAAGATGAACTGCTCGCACGTAGCTCGGCTGACTGGGCGTGCCAGGAACCATATGCTCTTTGGGAGTCATCTAATGACCTTCAGTGCCGAAGATCGGCATCGCATCCCCTCGTCAGAGGGCCGTTTTGGGAAATTCTCTGCAATGCTAGCCAAAACGGATCACAGACGCCAAACTACACCTGACAGAAGCACGTGCCCTAAGAACCCACTCATCCCGCCAGACCACAACTCAGGGCCAAAACTACACTTAGCAAAAAAACTAAAACTAAAACTGAAAGAGATCAAATGTTTTGCCTGAATGAACACATGGTATCTCCCGACGAGTAGTATTGACAGGGCGCCTGTCCAAGGCATGTGCTCCCGCTCGAGGCGCACTTGGATAGGAAAAAAATTCGCAGTATGACATCAGGTTGGTGCTTAGAGGGCACACGGTACGGAATAGGTGACTTGATTTGGCTGACGTGGCGTTCAATTTTGCCCGCCCCAATACCTAGAGTCAAGGTACGTTGCACCACTCGCTCTCACTTATCCTTGGCCGAAATAAGGAAACGTACTCCTAGTTCTGTTACCTGATTATGAACAACATTACTGCGAAGAAAGTGGGAGATATGCGCTCTCCATTAGGAAGAGAATATGAAATAAACCTCCAAAACTACAAATTTGGGGGACATTCTCTTTTGTAATATCTTTACAAGCTAAAAGGCCCGGCTTAGACCGTCGGCATTTGTGTGGAGCTTGCCTTTCTTGTAGCGAAACTCGAAGCTGTGGTGCTGGAGTGCCAGGTCCACCTCAGTAGACGACCATTTTTGGTCGTCATATTGTGCAGCCAAGTCAAAAGGCAATGGTCCGTTTCTACTGTGAAACGCAACCCGGTGACGTAGCATGCCAGTTTGTCTATCGCCCAAAACGAGGCATGCGTATACTTTTCTAGACGTGCTATACGCCTCTTCCCGCGTGCTGAGCTTGCGGCTCAAGTAAAGGACAGTCCGTGTGTGCCTGCCATCGCTTTCCTGACAAAGAATAGCGCCTTACCCGCGATCGCTGGCATTACATTGTATGATAAAGGGTTTCGAGAAATCTGCCGCTGCCAGTATTGCGCGCTCGCTTAGGGCCGTTTTCAGACTCTGAAATGTCTTCCCTTTCTTTTGGTCCCAAGAAAGATTGGCAGGCTCACCTTTTCTCAGCGCGTCGGTCAGAGGGCTCGCTAAATCAAAGTATTCCTTAACGTTATGTTGATAATAGCCTGCTAGGCCAAGGAAAGCCCTGAGTTCCGATTTTGTAGTTGGGCGACGGTACTTGGCCTCGGCGTTGGCATTGGCGTTGGCTTCGACCAACCACGTGCCCAAGATAGTTCACTTCGGCGCACCCCAGGTGGCATTTTCCCGCCCATATCGTTAAACCAGCCTCAAGCAGTCGGCTCAACACAATACGCAGGTGTTCAATGTGCTCCTCCCCGTTTTGTGAGAAAACGGCCACGTCGTCAAGGGAGGGGAGAGCGAAATCTGCAAGTCCCCGCAGCACTTCGTTCATTAACATTGAAAAACAGTACGGAGCATTTTTCAAGCCGAAGCTCAACATTACAGGGCAAAACGTGCCCGCGGGGGACACGAATGCTGCGTACCTGCTGGCGCGATCTGTGAGTGGCAACTGCCAATAACCACGAACTAAACCCAGTGTTGATATATATTCTGATTTAGCGACTGTTTCAACCCTCTCCTCGATGTTCGGAATGGGGTACGTCTGGTCCACTGTGATTGAATGCAGTCTCCGGTAGTCAACGCAAGGTCTCGGATCCTTGCCTGGAACCTCTACAATAATGATTGGTGATGTATAGTCACTTTCGCAGGGCACTAAGACGCCAAGTTCGCACATACGGCGGATCTCCCTCTCAATGATTTCTTTTTGTTTTGGAGAGACACGGTACGGTTTGCTTTTGATTTGCTGTTCGCTGGACAGCTGAATGTCATGTTCGACGAGGGTTGTTTTTCCTGGCTTGTTTGAAAACACCGCCTCAAAGTCGCGGACGACGTTTTTCATGTCTCCTCGTTGACTTTCCGTCAAACGTGGCTCTCTGTCGATTGAATTTAGCAGCTCGTTCGCTGCCTGCTCGTCCTCATGTGTGACATAAGGTATGTCTGAGATCTCTTCCTCTGGCATGTTCAGCGCCATGTTAACCATGGCCTGACGCTGCACTTAAGGCTTCATCAAATTACTGTGGATTATTCGATTGTTTATGTTCTTATATTTGACCTCATAGTTGGTGTCCGAAAGCTTGGGCACAACCTTAGCTGGCCCTTCCCATTGCACCTCAAGCTTGTTCCTTTTAAGACAGACGCAGCAACATCACCTCGTCGCCAGGTTGAAAGGTGCGCTTGCGTGCCCATTTGTCGCAGTACACTTTAGACAGTGACTGCGCTGCTCTGACATTTTCTTCCACGAGGTCTCTGGTTTTCGCAAGTCTTTCCAGTAGTTTCAGGACGTATTCCACTACACAGGGATCCTCTCCGTAACCCTCCCATGACTCCATCAGCATGTGAACAGAGTCCTCAAGTCACGCCCGTAGACTTGTTCAGCGGGGCTAAACCCTGTGCTTTCGTGGGGGACGGATCTCATTGCAAAGAGTGCTGCTGGAATGCAGCCTTCACAATCTCGCTTATGCTCAAAACTCAGAGACCTAGGTATCCGCTTTAGCACTGAGTGCATACGCTCGACTGGATTTGACTGAGGGTGGTGAATGGCACTACGGATTATTTTATTCACACACCGTTCAAAGAACGTTGTTGTCAAGCAGCTTGCGAACACGCTCCCGTTATCGCTTTGTATATCTGCAGGAACCCCACGCGAGAGAAAATTGACAAAAGGGCGTCTACAACACATGCAGAACTTAGCTCCTTCAAGGGAATGGCATCAGAAAATTTGGTTGCCACGCACAGTGAGTGGACGCTGGCAGTGGGCCGACAGTATCTATTAGAAGACGCCGAAAGGGCTCTGTAATTATGGGAACTAGTGTCATGGGTGCTTTCTATTTATCCGTCGACTTGCAGACCCGCTGACAGGTGTCGCCAGATCTAACAAGCTGTTCCACATCTTTCCAGCAGCGAGGCCAGTATTATTCGAGGGCTAATCTAGCTTTTGTTTTCTTTATGCCCAGGTGGCCCGCCCTTGCATTTCCGTGTGCGAGCTCTAGAAGCTGCCGCCGGTACTTCTTAGGCACCAGGAGTTGCTCATATGCGCGCCCCTTTGAGTCGCTGTATTTCTGGTTCTGAAGGCCTGATTTCTCATGAAAGCTGATTTTCTTTCTGGCGACTCCATCTCTCACATTATTGCTTAGAGCTCTTAAGGATGGGTCGTTTTTCTGCTCTGCAATAACTGCTTTGCTATCAACCTTAGTCAACTCCTCCCAACAAGTCGAAGCAGGTGTTAATGTCGAACCCTTCGCGTTGGTTCCTTTTGCCCCATTCTCTACGGAATTGGCAGTTCCTTGGATTTCATGAGCTACCGCTTGTTCAGGAACACCTTCATGGTCATGCTTATTCAGTTTAGATGGGTCAGTTTTTCTGCAAGGATCCCCCGGCTGGTCGGGAGAGTGTTTCGGTGCCTGCTCATTTATCGGAGTGCAGTCGAGTTTCTTTTCGAGCTTTCGCGCTCGAGGACGTGTTAGCGCCATGCAAGCCAAGCCAGAGGTGAAAGAGAGACCTTTATCTTTCAACAGCTGCTCGGATTTGTACGAAAACAGGTAGGGCAAGTATGTCGGCAAGTTTGCGCCAACTGCCGCTTCTGTGTCTAGCCTGCCAAAAGTCCACTCTAGTGTCACTTTCGCTATAGGCAAGCATGCACTCTGTTCTTCGGCGACCTGCTTAATCCAGGCGCATTCGCCGGTGTAGTTCGTGGAGGAAACACAGGACGGGTGAGCCACATCCATGGTAGCCGCTTAATCCCACAGTGCCCTGAATTTCTTGCCATTTATAACCATGTCCCGCATGTATGGCTCCAGCAATTTAAGGTTTTCCTCCGACTCTCGCACGTACGCGAACGCCATCTTTTGCTTTTTGCAGTTCAGTGAGATGTGACCCTTCTTGTTGCAATTATAGCAGACAATGGGCTTTCGCGCATCAAACGCGCGAGCTCCAGGTGCCTGCTGTTTCGGCGAATTTGGGTGACTTCATCTTGTTTTCGCTACCTCCTCCTTTTGATCCCGCTTCCTCTGTTCGGCGATCTCGGCGTGCTGGTGGCACCCTTGGGTCGGGGATTCTCTTTAAATAGCTTTCTCCCTTTTCTAACCCGTTATCGTACCCTGCCTGGCTTTGGAGGTTTCGGCGAACATAATGCTCGTCTGCGAGCTGTGCTGCTTTGTCTAGGTCTATATCTGTTAGCCTATCTTGTAGCCATATCCTCAGATCTGTAATCGCGCTATAGTACTGCTGTAGTGAGATGCACTCCAGTACCTTGTCATGGTTTCCGTGCACCTCAGCGGTCTTAAGCCACTCGTTTAAGTTGACTTTAAGCCGGTACGCGAAGTCAGTATGCTACTCTCCGCCTTCCTTTTTCTGCCTGAATCGCTGCCTAAAGGCTTCAGCAGAAAGCCGGTACTTTCTAAGCAGTGCGCTCTTTACTTTCTCCTAGTCATCACACTCTTCCTGTGAGAGGCGAGCCACCACTTCGGCCGCCACGCACGGAAGGAGAGGAAGTAACTTCTCAGACCAAGCGCTCTTGTCGATGTGCACCTTCCCGCATGCGCGTTCGAAATTTACCTAAAAGAGTGCAATATCTGCTCCCACGCGGTATGGCGAGGCGAGATGCTGCAATATCTGCCTCCCTTGCTCCTCTACCGAAGCTACAGGGCTAAGACGCGCCGTATTCCCTCCGTTCGGCGCGATTTCAAGCTTCTTGATTTTTCGAGCATGTTCTCTCAATTTTTCCTCTGCCTAACGGACCTCCCGTCTCCGTTGAGCCAACCGAAGCTCTTCTTTTTCTTTCTGCTCGCACAATTCCCGTCTTTCTTGAGCCAATCGAAGCTCTTCTTTTTCTTTCTTGCGTCCAACAATCAATTCCAAAGCCTCGTCGACCTCCTCAGTAGTCACCTCCATCTGCCGCATAACCTCGAGAATTTCTTTTTTTCTTTTCGCAAAACGTAGCGAAATCCCCAGCTCCTGGAAAATTTCGAGCAGGTCCTGCACTTTTAACTTCTCCATCGTGAGTTCCACCATGCGTTAGCAAGCCCACTAAAACAAAAGCCTTAGCTTGAAGTGGACAAAGCAGTTTCCCAAAATCAATTTCCCAGAAAACAGGAATCCGCACCAAGCATCTGCCTGTGCTAGTACGGTCTGGCGAAATGAACGGAAAACATTGGGCACTCACCTTGCCAAGGTATAGCTGACGCCTGTCAGTCAGGTAGCTGCCTCGGTCCGTTGGATCCGGTAACTTCACGTCGACGTCCCACAGCTGCCATCCAGTTGTTGGGATTCAGGTAGCGTGACTGGGCCGGAGAAGAGACGAGGACGATCGGAGGAAGAAAACTTGGAAAACTTTATACAAGTACTATTTACATTGTGTGCAAATACGGGCAACTGAGAGTGCTTCTCAGTAAAGAGAGCTTCTTAGGAGTCCGGAGTCTCTGATACCTCTCAAGAACGGGGCTCTCCCCTGGCATCAAACCAGCAGCTCCTTAAATACTCTTCGTATTCCCCAGAACCCTAGCTGGGAAATACAGTTCGAAGAATGATGTCCAATCACACGATGGCACTGATGGTACCACCCACGGCAGGGCGGTCTTGATGTTTCTTCGCAGCCCGGTCGAGGGAAAGGGAACAGAACCCGGTCACGTTGTCGTCCCCGCGGCCTCCAGGTGGCCGCGCACGTGCGTGCGGACCGCGCCCATGTAGACCCACAGTGCGCCTGCATGGCACTGGAATGCAGGCTGTCTCCCAGCAGGTGTCGAAAGATCTTGTGCTGGTGACCGGAACGCGGAAGCTCTGTCGAAGGCGCGGCACTCGGGCAATTGTTCAAATGCAGCGTGACTGAAGGGGACCACACTGATACCGCACTTCGTCGTGGCGAGGACCGGAACGAATACGCTTGTGTTCGTCGCTGGCATTCCTGATGAACACGTGGGGACGCTATTGTCGTCGCTGCTTCAGGCATTTCTGTTCGAACACGTGGGGACGCTATTGTCGTCGTTGCCTCCGGCAGTCCTGCAGTCACGTCTCCCCCAGAGGGCTCACCCACCCTCGCGGTGGTCTTCAGGGAATCCTCCCCATGCCCAACTTCGCCGAATTCCACAGCAGGAAGGAAGCGCGAGTACAACAGCCCCACCCACGCAAATGCGCGAGCGGAAATGACCGCATGGAGTCCTAACCTTCCCACAAGCAACCCGCCATAAGAAGAAAAGTGCCCTCTGCGCGCTGGCCCGGTTCTTTGATACTGCGAGTCTCCGCAGACGTTTCTAGCTGAAGCCCCGCTCCTGCTCATCACGTCTCTGATCGCCGTCGCACGGCCGAGCACACTTGCTTCGGAAGAAAAGCGTTTGCGGCTATGTAGGCTGGAAACGCCGATTGGTCGGTGGGATGCGTGTCTGCGTGACGTTTTTTCCGATTCGTCCTCGTTCTCAACCGGATGTGGGGTCGCCGCGCCTCTTTCGGCCGGTCCATAGAGTGCCTAGGGAATCACTAGGTACGGCCGTCCGCTGTGCTTGCGTGGTCCGCGGGCATTCGCTTCATGAACCTAGGCGGCGGCGCGCACGTTTAGAGAGCTGTCCAGGTATGGCTTTTTTGCGTGGGTCACTCGTCGGCGAGAGCCAGCTGAAATTTCTGTACAGTTCTCGCTTCCACGACATTTCGACGACCCACATAAGGCGCTGACCCGCGAGAAATCGCCAGCCACTTAAAGGTACGCATTTTACCTCAAATTTCGCTTCATGAAGTGTTGTACCGCTTACCTGCATGCCTTGCGCATTCCAGGACCTCGTTTTGCTGCTGCAGGAGCACGTGGCTAGTGTCGTGCTGGTGTTCAAAGTTTTGCCACGCCATTACGACGACCCACGTAAGGCGCGGTTTGAGGACCGCCGGTGTCGCCAGCTGAGCCGCCGTCTTTTTAGCCACTCTCAAGCGCTTGTCGGGCGTGCACGTTCTCAACCCCGAGGGAAGGGCTAAACAACGTTTTCTCAAGTTTTCTCGTGCAGAACTCACCGAATTGCGGCGCTTGTAACGTAACTTTTCTTGAAGCATCGTTTCTTGGGTGCGTCTGGCAAGCCGATGCTTTCCTTATTTGCCGCGGACCGATACCACGTGGCGAGAGGCCGGGACATCGACCCCAGTGCGCCTTTGTTCCTTTGCAGTGGCAAGTCCAGGGTAAAAGTGGCCACGATGATTCGCCCACTACAATCTGCCCTTTAGGATCGCTATCAGCTGCAACGGTAAGTTTCGACTCGCGTATTCTGGAAATCGCGCCTGGCCTAGGTATCCAGCATTCACACAGTGCAGTGCAGCTTTGTTTAATTTCTTAGAGACTTCTCGCGCTTTGTCGAAATTGACGGCAGCCGTGAAAATTTACATAATAGACCTGCTACAGCATTATCCCAGCGCAGTGCGCCTTATAATAAAAACATCAGGTGTCGAAGGTCATGGTCGTGTCCGAGGATTGCTTCGACAGCTGGGGCAATACCATGGGGACTGCACACGCTGTGTCGTCGCTGCCAAGTGAAGAGGCACAAAACGGCTGTCATCCTTAATAAAGACCCTTCTCGGGGCCGCCTCAGTGTTTCCTGGCATATCACACGCTTTCCACCCTGTGCACCTGTTCTCCGCATTTCCAATTAAATAGATCCTTCAAACCCTGCAGAAGGCTTGAATTAGGAACTACTGATATCAAGATGGTGCATGGTACTGGAGAAACAATAGCGGCTACAATGACAAAGTTGAAGAAGGGCTGGAGTTACACGCAAATAAAAAAAAGGTTGGGGGTACCCAGATAACAGGCTTCCATGGTCTTGGACAGGACTCCTAGTTATTCGATATAAAAGACTCAAATAATGCATATTCAGAGTTTATCAAGGTTTTTGTAGAAATATACTCTAAGCACTTTCCCTTCAAGAACATTGAGCAGTCTAAACGAATAAGAATATCATGGATCGCGCCAGTGCTCAAAAGAATAGTAAAGCTCAAAAACAAGTTTTACAATGCCTTTTTAAATAATGGCTCTCTAGAATCCCTAATGTTATTAAAAAAATCTAGAAATAAACTAAATTCTGAGCTTAGGCGTGCTAAGATTGTGTATAATCAAAAACTGTTCTCTGATGTTAGAATGAAAAATTCAGACGCTGTCTGGAAAGTTGTAAATGACTTGTTACGTTGCAATACGATAAATGCGCCAACTCAACAATTAATCTATAAGGGCTCTGAATTATCCGGTGAGGCTCTTGCTGACCATTTCAACAGCAATTTTTTAACTACCCATTTACCTATAATGCATCTACCTGAAGTTCCTTCATCTTATAGCCCTTTCGAAAGCCTTTTCCTTGAGCCCACCAAAGCGACCGAAGTATGTACAACCTTTGTGAATTTAAATATGTAATAGCAAAGCCTTAGATGTTGACAATATTCAGATAAAACTAGTCAGATATGTACTATCTTTTATTGCACCTGTGCTTGCATACATGTTCAATTTGGTAATTGAAACGGGAGTTTACATGGAAGAAATGAATAAAGCAAGAGTGACAGTTGTGTTTAAAGGGGAGATAAAGATGTAGTGTCCAATTATAGACCAATATCTGTGATTCCAGTGTTTTCAAAGAGCTTGGAAAAAGTAATCTTTTCCCGTCTAGTGAACTTTTTTAATGCGAAACAAATCCTGTCTAAGGCTCGATTTGGCTTCCGAAAGGGCAAGTCGAAGGAAACAGTTTTGTTATCACTTAAGGAATATATCCTGCAAAATATTGAAGCAGGTATTCTCACGGTCGGACTCTTCATTGATTTTAGTAAGGCTTTCGATTCCCTAAACCATCAAATTTTAACTCGAACTTTTTCAAAACGGAGTTCGTGGAGCACCTTTAGACCTCATGAAATAATACCTGCAAAATCGAAAACAATCTAGATTGCTTTCGATTTTGCCATAGGCAGAACCATAGGCAGTTTTCTGCAGTTAGCTAAAAGGTGCACAAGTCATCACTGACGCCTACACAACTATAGGTTGGCGTATAGCTAGTCCTTCAGGCAATGAGCCGTTTTAAACAATGGGTAAGAAGATAAGCATGACTGTAATCTACGGGACACTTATTTAGGCTGGGGGCAGTGATTATGGTTTTATTTGACGCTTTCTTTTTGTCTACTTATTTACTTAGGGTAAATTATCCATGGCATTCAACGGTAACGCGGACAGTTAAGGCGTTGATAATACGCAAGGCTTGAGAAGCGTTGGTGCCATCTCGATGGTTTTATTTCATTTGTTTCTGTGAGTCTTGTCGCTGCGTAGCAGGTACCACGGGGCGCACGTTCAGATTCAGCGCAGAAAAACCTGGCGGGGCGTGGACACCAGAACGACGAGGCCCGTCACAGGCTGTAAACTTCGACGACACCCATGTGAGGTCGCTGTAGGGGCCGGTCTCGGGCCACATCGTTACTCAGTGTAGTGAAGTCATTGTTAATGGTCAAGAAATATCAGATAACAACAGCTTTTTACCAAATGGCTCTTGGGACTAGCAGTCGCGAAAGCACTGCTGGACTTCTCTGAAGGAACATGTAACGGGCAAAGGCGGGCTAGTTGGTGGTTAACAATGAAGTGCATATTGCAACCGAGCAAAAAACGACGAGGGACGCATTAAGGGAAGAAAGCACAGTACAAAACGCGGGGGGTGGTGAACTGGCGAAACATTGTCGCCATTTCCGTCACTGCACGACCAGGCTCCGCGACACAATTGTCCTAAAAAAGTTACCGACACAGCTTAGGAGGGAAATTTTTGAAGCCTACTGCATAAAAAACAAAATGATCAATGCATAAGCACCACTTCAGTATCCTTATCCAAGAAGGAATTCAACTATCTAGATGTTAACTTGTAAACCACATCAGTATCCTTATCCAAGAAGGAATTCAACTATCTAGATGTTAACTTGTGCCACGCGCGCCCGCGTGCCAGTGTGACATGATGGTGTCTGCTCTCTATCAGGTGTGGTTACGAATATTGTATAAATGTGGTTTTCCTTGCAGTAAACCTCAGTTGAAGTCCGCGTTTTGTACTGTGCTTTCTTCTCTTCGCCCCTCGTCGTTTTGCGCGGTTGCAATATGCACTCTTCTGAAGGAACCCTGAAACTTTTAGTTGAGCAAAGGACATCTGAGCCGTAACTGCGGTAGACCTGCAATTCTCCACACGCGCATATTTACCTTCACTCCCATGCACACTAACAGGTGTGTGTGTGTGTGTGTGTGTGTGTGTGTGTGTGTGTGTGTGTGTGTGTGTGTGTGTGTGTGTGTGTGTGTGTGTGTGTGTGTGTGTGTGTGTGTGTCTGTGTCTGTGTGTGTCTGTGTCTGTGTGTGTCTGTGTGTGTGTGTGTGTGTGTGTGTGTGTGTGTGTGTGTGTGTGTGTGCGTGCGTGCGTGTGTGTGTGTGTGTGTGTGTGTGTGTGTGTGTGTGTGTGTGTGTGTGTGTGTGTGTGTGTGTGTGTGTGTGTGTGTGTGTGTGAGTGTGTGTGTGTGTGTGTGTGTGTGTGTGTTAGTGTATGTTCGCATATCTTCCAACGTCGATATAATGTGTTTCGGAGCCTCGAAAGAACCTGACAGGCATGCCCTTCGAAACAGAACACGTAGCTGTGAATGTCACTCTCCATTGTTGATAGTTCTCAGAACAATCGCGGAAAAGACAGCTCACGCTGAATCCTTTTCACCCTTATCATGGACTTTATGTGTTTACGTTATCTTACGCCGATGACCCTGATATAGTAAAGATCAATTCTTAGAAGCTCTGCCCTGATGACGCGTATTTACGATATTTATACACTTAAGGATAAGACTTATCAATACTGCGAAATGGTGCGCAAGGGTACAGGGGCAGATTAGGACGTGGAAAGGGCCGATCAGGGCAGGAAGGAATGAGGTTCCTGAGTGGTAATACAGGGGCACATGGGAGGTATGGGTCGAATGCCACAGGAGGCACTGCACGCTGCAGCTAACACAGGACTATAAGGATGAGCGACGGTAAGTGCGATGGCAGATAAGTCCATACGACACCCATATGAGTAGAGGGACCCCCATGTCTAACTCCTGTGGGGACTGCTGCGGTTGGCTGGCGGCCTCAGCCTGGTGCAGCGGAGAGATAAGAGTCGTTGCGTCCAGTCCAGTAAGCGCGAGCCACCACCAGAGTCACCTCCGCCTTGGTTAGCAGCAAGGCGCAGAAGCGGCGAAATCTGTTGAGACGTCGAAGATGCAACAGCTCCAGAGAAAAGGACGCGAGCGGCGAGGCGCCCTTAGAGGCTGCTCCAGTACCCTGAGGTCGGACGGCAGCACCGGGGATTCGTGTACACACACAGAGGCGCGCAGACTGTGCACCCTACGTTTAAAACGCCGACGTGGAGGGGGGGGGGAGTGATTCGCGATATCCGCAACCGCAAGAGGGACAAAGGAACTGCCAGTGTAAACTTGCTAGGGTGGATAGGGCTGAGGGCGCACGAAGGTTCGCGCGAAGACCGCCGCAGGACAAGCTACCTAAGTGACGATTGGAGGTCCGCAGATAGCGGTGGCAGGAGGGTAAGCGCCGAGAAAGCAAAAACAACGTCCGCCGTGCAGCGGAGAAGCCGCACGATCGAGAGACGTAGTACCCTGTGGCGATGCCCTTGCGGGCAGAGGCGCGGTGAGGTTGATGAGCCCGCACAGGCGCCCGCAGAGTTCGACCCACGATGAGGAATTTGCGCAAGATAAATCATGCTGGATGCAAGAAACTGAAGAGAACGCGCACCATTCAGGCCCGCATAGAGCAGGCCGCAAATGTGGCATGGCCGTTGTGGGCTGACAGCGGCGAGACAAGCTACGGCCCTCTGAGAAAAACGCTGAACCTGAACAGCCCGCCAGAATTAGTTGCTTTTTTTCCCCCGCAGAAGCTTTTATCGTCAATTATATGTCATAAAGAGGGATGTAATACAGCCCGTCTTGACCTCATATTCATCGCAATCCCGAAAAGCCCGTCAAAGTTAGATTCCTTTCCCGCAAAAACTTCAGCCGTCTAAAAAATTTCTTAAAGAGCGTTGAAATACAACCAGTCTTCTACTCCGTATTTACCACAAGACCGAAAAACCCGTCAAAATTCGATGCTTTTCCGCCAAACTTCCTGTCCTTTTTTAGATGTCTTAAAGTGGGCTGAAATATAGAACCCGTCGCTTACTCCGTATTCACCACCTGGCCGAAAAGCCCACCAAAATGAGGTGAATTTCTCGCCATAGTTTTTTTTATTTGCACAATACTGCAGACCTTTCCTTACGTCCAAGCGGGAGGGCACAAAATTTTAATAATCAAAATCAACACAAGAGCAGGCAGCCATCGATGAAACAAGTGCAACAAACAAAATTGATGAATATACCAACTACAGCATCTAAACTATATCATGGAGTCCCTTACCGAAATCAACAGGCGATATCGCTCTCAACGGTAGGGAATTCCACTCGGTAGTCGTTCTAAGAAAATATGAATACTTAAAAGCGTTAGTTTACGTGAAGTATAGGACTAAGCTAAAACTGTGGTGATGACGAGGTCAACGTTCTTCTAAAAATTGTACATAACGGGAGAAATCCTAAGGTTGCAATGAGTTTGTTGGTAGAGGAAGGACATGCGTGCAATATTACATCTGACATGCGGGCAATCTTACATCTTACATGGAGAAGTGTGGTATGATTTTTGCCACTAACTTAAAGATGGGGAATCAGTTCTTTTATACTTATTAAATATAAAACGTACTGCCCGTCTCTGTGCCTTTTCCACTTCTGTTACGTCCTTTTAACGCGACAGCGTTAAGGAGCTCGTGTCGCAGAAAATCCAGCGTCGCCGTCGGCATCGTCAACGTCGTTGACCATGAGCAAAAAATCCACGAAAAATCACACGAGAAGCAACTTAAGAGGCCGATGGGCCACATTGGTCACGTGACCTTGCGACGTCATCACAATCTGCCCACGGGATTGAAAGTACGCTGACCACCTTGACAGGTGGCAGTTGAATTAATCCTTGGTCGCTTGGTCGCACAATGCCCACCGGTGGCAGCACCTGCCATCCCAGGGCAGTGGCGCATCGCATAACCACTGCACCACTGCACCTGGAGTAGTGTGAGGAGCCTCCCGGAACTATGATTGGAAAAGTAAGGAATGACCAATTCTGCATATATGGAAATTTACCCATTTCGCGATCGCGTCATACCCTTAAGGCAGAGCTTAAGTGTCTCCTCCAATTTTTAAGTATGAGGTTCCCAGACGATAGCAGTGCATTGTAATGAGGGTATTGTAGGGTAATAATTTGCTGCTGATTGGAGCAAGTTTATGGCGAAGAAAACCAAGTTTTCGTTGTGCTGATGATCCATTGTGATCTATGTGGTAGTTCCATTTTGTTTGCGAGTTTAATGCAGCACTGAGATATTTGTTTGGTTTATGTTTTACGGAGGTTTAACGTGCGAAAGCTACTCAGGCTATGAGAGACGCCTTAGTGCGGGGCTCCGGAAATTTCGACCACCGGGGGTTCTTTAACGTGCACTGACATCGCACAGTGATCGCAATTAAGTACTTGAAGTGACACATGCAGAAACACTGTTTTGTGGGAATTTATTTCCATGTCAAATTTTTCTTCGTCTGTAAAATGTCTTAAAGCGGACTGATATAGAACCCTTCTTCTAAAGTACTATTAACCATATCTTTTCGAGAGATTGGATCCTGGCGGTAAGAGGCCGTCTTTCAAGGGATCAATCTGGTCTAAAATCCATTGTATCCGATGTATTTCTTAAAATGCTTTGAAGACCTCGCGTGATACCTGCGCATGACGCGCCATAGCTGATAGTGGCTTGTGATGCAGCTGCCGTAGCGTCGAGAAAGTGCCTTGGGTCGGGCTTCACGACTTTTGTAGGGCGTATATTTAGGTGAGTTCAGTGGAAACTATGGCGACACATAACTGGAAGCGTATGCTCGTAAATACAGTTTTAGTGGTCTCGCAAAATGAAAAAATGACTACCTTTAAGCTGTAAATAAGCAAAAATAGTAACTGTTCAATTCTGAGCCCCGACGAAGCGAATAATTGTTCTCTGCGTATGGTTTTCGAGTCTGGGCGAACATTTAATGTTCGCTAACACTGCAAAAAAAAAAACAAATCGGACGTCTGCACCTGGCAGCAAAGGAAAGTAGCATGGGTAGCGACATTCTTCCCTTGAAGCCTACAGCTTCAAGAAAACTGAAAACTGTACAGAAAACTGAGGCCTCCGCCTGCTGACCAATCATACATTTGTTCGAGTGGGTCTGTACAATAGACTTTTTATCATACCGGAGATGTACTAGCGGAGACGCATACCGGTTTACCGGACCACTCCTGCGCATAATAATAATAATAATTGGTTTTGGCGGAAAGGAATTGGCGCAGTATCTGTCACATATATCGTTGGACACCTGAACCGCGCCGTAAGGGAAGGGATAATGGAGCGAGTGAAAGAATGAGGTGCCGTAGTGGAGGACTCCGGAATAATTTGAACCACCTGGGGATCCTTGACGTTCACTGACATTTCACAACACGTGGGCGCCTTGGTGTTTTGCCTCCATAAAAATATAGCCGCCGCGGTCGCATGCGCAGTGGCACTGTTGGGGTCAGGGGGAGCCACTGCGCGTGCGCAGAAGGGGTCCGTTAAGCCGGTATACGTCTCCGGTATGCTAAAAACGTCTAATGAGTCATCCGTGGTCACCTGACTCCGCTGAGCTTGGGTGTCGGCGCGCTTTTTGCGGGCGAGGGCGGCATTGATAACGTGGCCTCTTCGCTTTGCGCCGGGATTCTTCTGCTTTCTGCGGCCGCGTAAACCGCGTGCTGGAGAGACAATGGTAAATGTCGTATTGCATTCGAAAGCCTTTGAATTTACTTTTATCAAGTAAATTCAGGTAAGTTGTCGTGGAATCACTTTTATACGCCATCCATTCTTTGACTGCCGTCAGCCGCGACATGGGAGAGTAGACAATGCAAGGGCGCTCGACGGGCAAAATGGGGTTACTATCACCGCCACCACCTACAAGGCGCATGCACGATAGAAGACAGCACATAAATTCTGATTTTTTTTTATACCGTGGTCATTTGTTGCCTCTATTCTTTAGAGCATGTTTTCCTTCATTTGTCTCTTGAAAGCAAGGATGGCCTTCTCAGGGTACCCAAACATTGAAACACATTTAGAATATTCGTAGTTCTCCTAATCGTTCAGATGCCGAGCCAAATACTGCATTATTGGAATCGATATCCGAAAACTTTGAATGCTCGCATATTCCTTTTGAAACATGTGCCCAAACTGCGCGACAGACACTACTTTATCAATAAACATAGATAGGTGAAGGTATATTTCAAATTGAGAAACAAGAGTAACACGAAATAAGCATTCACAGTTTGTCACTGATGTAGGGAAAGAAGAGAACTGAGCTAATAGGCGATTTGAGACTAGAGGCAATGAACACGTAACCTTTAAACGGGTTTATTTTCAGATGCAGAAGTATTTAGCTCTAGCAACAAGAAAATTGAAGCAAGCATTCTGAGACAGTTTTTCGGAGCCCTTTCCAACAACATGTATATGTTCAGATACGTTTCTTGAAAGCGCTCTTCCATGCGTACCGTATTTTCACTGCTGAATTGTTTCGGTACGAGACGAGAGTATTATTTTTTTTTCAGATTATCGCATGTGCGAGATCACGCGGTCGGAATCGTCACGCTGGGTTCGCTCAACAAGCACGCACCACACGCATAATATATGAGCTCCGCGAAAGCGACACGATCGGGTTCGCTGAACTTCAAGGTCAAATGCATAGTGTGTCTGTTTGGCGGAGAGATGTCGCTCCAGGCGCTGCATCTGAAACTTTGTGATTATACAGAGATGCCAGCAATGTAGACCGAACGAAGGACGCAGTCACGGTGGGAGAGTGAGGACCACATTGTCCAGGCACTCAGAAAAGCAGCTGGGCCCGTAAGGAGGTAGATGCATTACGACGCTTTCTCTTACTCAAAGTGGACCTGGGGACTATACAAATTATTGATCACGTTGGTTGGAACAGAAACATTTGTCCGGGGACATCCAGGGCCTGTTCTGAGTCATTTGCGCTGTTGCAGTCAGCGGCGCCGATAAAATTATAGCCATTGCACTTAGCGTCCTGAAGAAAACACTACCGACGCAATTAGGATAACACTAGCACGACAACCCGCCATCACTACGCCATTATACAGGATGTTTCACCTAAGTCTTTAGACAATTTTTTAGAATAGCCGTTTTGAGTTAGAAGAGCGCTTTTTTCGGCATAGCATTGTCAGCGGTGAATTACATCAAAATGCAGCTAAGGCGTGCAAACTAGCAGGCTTGTTAAGTAACAATTAATACTTCACTTTTAACCATTACTGTTAGGCTCCTTAATTTTTGAGAGGCGTGTAGCCCACATTTAGTAGTATCGATATCAGTTTTTTTTTATTTAGAAAACGCGGTTACCCTTGGCGCTGTGGCCCAACAAATTCTGCCTAAATCCTGCCAAAATACATGCGCTTTCGAGAAGCTTGCAGGCAAGGCAACCTCTCCAGTGCAAGTAACTCTTCGAAACAGCCAAGATTTGTAGAACAACAGCGCAGGGGGTAACCGCGTTTTAGAAATGCTAAAAACTGATATGGATATTACTTAGGGTGACCTACACGCCTCTCGCTAATTAGGGAGCCTAATAGTATAACAGTTTAAAAGGTAACTATTATATACTATTTAACCGACCTGCTATAGTTAGAATGTCTTAGATTTATTCTGACGGCTCTTGTAAGTTATTTACTTTAATGAGAGGGTTACCATTCTTGACGCCGCTTTCCATCCATGACAGGAGTACGAAACACCCTCCGTTACTACCGTAAATTTCCAAGAAAGCACCTGCCTCCGCGTTTCCCCCCCCCCCTCTTTACTGAGAAATGGTTGAGGGTAATCTGGGAAAAGGTTCTTTGCTCGGATCCATGCCAGAATTTAACGTGAGGACGTTTTGCTGATCGCACGTTGACCTGACCTACCACCTTTAGCAGGCTGCGAGGTCGTTCGATACTGCGGCTTAGCCCGCGAGGGGCGCAGCGGGGTTTGCGGAGCTTCTCCCAAGCGGACACCCCTAAAGAAAGCCGGGCGCCAGGCCGGGGGGCGCTTGTACCCATTTTTACCGGTGGGTGTCCGGCGGTGGGTTTCGAACCAACCACCTCCCGCAGCCGAGACGGGCGCCCAACCAACGAGATCAGTGACGTTGTCTATATATTTTTATGTACAGTTAACAAGGTAGCCGACAAGTTGGTATAATGGAATCATGGAGGTAGCCACAAACACTACTTAACGAAAATCCCTTGGTGCTCGAACCGGACGAGAGAAGAACTGGAAGAGACACAGTGAGCCCTATATGTTCTTCGCTACCGCATGGTTCAGCAACTAGTCTACTATTAGTGTCGACCGATAAATGTGATGTTGCGCATACCTCCTCAACGGGGTGGATGTGGAGTTTGTCGAGAATTATGCGTCCCGCAAGGGTGCGCGACAAGCGGGTCACTTGTGCCGTCTTATGGGCATTAGCTCAGCAACCGTGTTAAAAATGTCCATCTGCAGCAGTCGATCGGAGTTGGTGTATGACGACAGGTCAAAGGCCACCTTGTATGCTGATATAATGATGCTATTAAGTGCCTCTTCGTCCCTGCGACGCTGATGATGGGTCCTGTGCAGGATCGGTGCACACCCGAAGCACGACGTAAGGGAAGGGATAAAAGAACGAGTGAAAGAAGAAAGAGGTGCCATTGTGAAGGGCTTAGGTGTGATGGATGCGGCGCTTGCCTTGGAGAGGGGCAGATGTGCGCTCCGTCACCGCGTTGGCGAGAGGAGGAAAGGAGGCATCCAAGATGTGCTGCCTGATGTTGATGATACCAATTTTATTTTCCACCAGATAAGGAGGCCCCCTACTCCCCATACACGGTACGCAGGCCTGGGGGACGGGGGCCGGGACCTCCGCGACTAAAAGCAGGCAAAGTGGTCTTGACTCCTCGTGGCTTATTCAGCCAGGCGAATGGTTTGTTGCTGTAGAGCATAGACCTTCCTCCCCTACAGGGCGTTCCAGGTTTTTGTACAATTTATATTTGCTACAGCTCCTGGGGAGCTAGCGCAATCCCAGATTCTGTGGTCGAGGGTCCCTCTAGCCCCACAGTGCTTGCCCTTATCGCTTTGTCTCACATCTTTCTGAAAACGATATGCCCAGACCAGGCTTACGAAGTTCCCAGCTTGGAGGCGCCGCCGTGCGATCACATCACTATTGTTTAGACTTTAATCCGGTGGTGACACCAGTCTTTTCTGTCACCCAAAATTTTCAACAATAATTTTGCAGACGCTCCTCCATGTTCCGGCAGTCAGGCGGATCCACAGTTACCCGGAAGTAGAGAGCTCGGGCGAACTCGTGCGCCGCGTCGTTGCCAAAACGGACGCGTGTACGCGAGTCCAATTTAGGCTACTTTTAAAGCGAAAGCTTTACTTGCCGCGAACTTGCGATTTCGTCGGGGCGGTGCTCCGAGGAGCCACATGACGTCACCACGCGTGCCTCGCCGCAGATATTTCCCTCTCTCTCTCTCCCCAGTCGCTAC
Organism: Amblyomma americanum; assembly: GCF_052857255.1. Classification (NCBI taxonomy): domain Eukaryota; kingdom Metazoa; phylum Arthropoda; class Arachnida; order Ixodida; family Ixodidae; genus Amblyomma; species Amblyomma americanum. Next base: position 302,076,271 of record NC_135497.1, on the reverse strand, counting down.
TGCGCACGCGCCACTAGTAGCACCGAGCCTCGGGAGTTCTGCCGCAGCGCACCGCCGCGCACCCGCCGCGGTGGCTCAGTGGTTAGGGCGCTCGACTACTGATCCGGAGTTCCCGGGTTCGAACCCGACCACGGCGGCTGCGTTTTTATGGAGGAAAAATGCTAAGGCGCCCGTGTGCTGTGCGATGTCAGTGCAAGTTAAAGATCCCCAGGTGGTCGAAATTTATCCGGATACCTCCACTGAAGCACCTCTTCTTCCTTTCTTCTTTCACTCCCTCCTTTATCCCTTCCCTTACGGCGCGGTTCAGGTGTCCAACGATATATGAGACAGATACTGGGCCATTTCCTTTCCCCAAAAAACCAATTATTATAATTATCACCGCCGCGCCTTTCCTCAAAATTCAACTTGCCGTTTTCAGTTTTCTCTTTCTTCTTTCCCGCCCTCCTTTATCCCTTCCTATACGGCGCGGCTCGGGTGTCCACAGAGATATGCCAAACGGTTACTATGCTTCGCGCGCTCGCTGCGCCATCTAGCATGACGTCACACTGCGTGGCTCGCCGCCGCCGTTTGGTATGACATCACACCGCGTTCCTCGTCGTCGCGTCAAGCGCAGTTGGAGTATAGAGGGTCTCGATTTGGCCGACGTGATGTCCCCGTGCAGCGCGCGCTCGCGCGTTACGTCGAAGTATAAACGCGCCTTTACTGAGCCTGCGCTTAACCGCTAACTAACGTATTCGGTGGCGGCATCGATGGGAGCCACTGAAACCGCCCGCACACTCACCGCTACCACTACGCCACGACGGCTCAAGCTTTAACCGTGAATAAAGGCGCATCTAGTGAATGCGCTCTTCCGATGCAGAAGTCGCCGCGCTTTGGCTACGTGTATCCTGGCTTAACAAAGCTAGGCTATCAGCAATTTTCCTGTTTAGCCGCCTACTGGCCAGAATCCTTGCAGCTTCCTGCGAGATCCCACGTTTTCCAAAATTATACATGGCCGTCGCGCTATCGCTAGTTATAGAATTCGCTTCCGTTCCAACGCAAGCGAGCGCTACAGCAAGTTCTTAAGCTGTTTCCTTGTTGCGGCGGCACGTCGGGAGCATCGGTCGCCTCAGTGGTCGACGACCGCGGTACCCCATATCGGCAGCCACCATTAGGTGTGCTGCCTACTCCCTCCATGACATTATGCACCTTGACCGAGTGGAGTGGGAAAGCCTCTGCTGGAATCGCATGCGCGGGGCATCAAAATGGGTCCTGCATAAAACGCCGCCCGCCGCGGTGGCTCAGTGGTTAGGCGCTCGGCTACTGATCTGGAGTTCCCGGGTTCAAACCCGACCGCAGCGGCTGTGTTTTTAAGGAGGCAAAACGCTAAGGCGCCCGTGTGCTTTCCGATGTCAGTGCACGTTAAAGATCCTCAGGTGGTCGAAATTATTCCGGAGCCCTCCACTATGGCACCCGTTTCTTCTTTGACTCCCTCCCTTATCCCTTCCCTTACGGCGCGGTTCAGGCTTCCGCCGATATAGGAGACAGATACTGCGCTATTTCCTTTCCCCCAAAACCAATTATTATTGTTACTATAAAACGCCAGTGCACTGTGATGCTTTCAGCCTAACGAAAAAAAAATGCCCGGACTCCGTAGAGTATCTGTCACGGGTCCAATTGTGCTTATTTTTGAAAATGTGGCTGAGAGTTTGAAGGATGCTTTACTCCGGCCACCGATTGGCTCGGTGTTGCACTCCCTCCGGGATCGGCCTTGTCTTTAGCGCGTCTTTATTATCCTGTCTTTCTATCCGATCTTTGAACTCTCCTGCTATCTGCACGTGGTAGCGATTGTGGCTCGTCTTAAGCCAGTGAGCAGGCCTGTGCACTTTCCTTTTCTTTCTTCCTGACAACAATCTATCTATCTATCTATCTATCTATCTATCTATCTATCTATCTATCTATCTATCTATCTATCTATCTATCTATCTATCTATCTATCTATCTATCTATCTATCTATCTATCTATCTATCTATCTATCTATCTATCTATCTATCTATCTATCTATCTATCTATCTATCTATCTATCTATCTATCTATCTATCTATCTATCTATCTATCTATCTATCTATCTATCTATCTATCTATCTATCTATCTATCTATCTATCTATCTATCTATCTATCTATCTATCTATCTATCTATCTATCTATCTATCTATCTATCTATCTATCTATCTATCTATCTATCTATCTATCTATCTATCTATCTATCTATCTATCTATCTATCTATCTATCTATCTATCTATCTATCTATCTATCTATCTATCTATCTATCTATCTATCTATCTATCTATCTATCTATCTATCTATCTATCTATCTATCTATCTATCTATCTATCTATCTATCTATCTATCTATCTATCTATCTATCTATCTATCTATCTATCTATCTATCTATCTATCTATCTATCTATCTATCTATCTATCTATCTATCTATCTATCTATCTATCTATCTATCTATCTATCTATCTATCTATCTATCTATCTATCTATCTATCTATCTATCTATCTATCTATCTATCTATCTATCTATCTATCTATCTATCTATCTATCTATCTATCTATCTATCTATCTATCTATCTATCTATCTATCTATCTATCTATCTATCTATCTATCTATCTATCTATCTATCTATCTATCTATCTATCTATCTATCTATCTATCTATCTATCTATCTATCTATCTATCTATCTATCTATCTATCTATCTATCTATCTATCTATCTATCTATCTATCTATCTATCTATCTATCTATCTATCTATCTATCTATCTATCTATCTATCTATCTATCTATCTATCTATCTATCTATCTATCTATCTATCTATCTATCTATCTATCTATCTATCTATCTATCTATCTATCTATCTATCTATCTATCTATCTATCTATCTATCTATCTATCTATCTATCTATCTATCTATCTATCTATCTATCTATCTATCTATCTATCTATCTATCTATCTATCTATCTATCTATCTATCTATCTATCTATCTATCTATCTATCTATCTATCTATCTATCTATCTATCTATCTATCTATCTATCTATCTATCTATCTATCTATCTATCTATCTATCTATCTATCTATCTATCTATCTATCTATCTATCTATCTATCTATCTATCTATCTATCTATCTATCTATCTATCTATCTATCTATCTATCTATCTATCTATCTATCTATCTATCTATCTATCTATCTATCTATCTATCTATCTATCTATCTATCTATCTATCTATCTATCTATCTATCTATCTATCTATCTATCTATCTATCTATCTATCTATCTATCTATCTATCTATCTATCTATCTATCTATCTATCTATCTATCTATCTATCTATCTATCTATCTATCTATCTATCTATCTATCTATCTATCTATCTATCTATCTATCTATCTATCTATCTATCTATCTATCTATCTATCTATCTATCTATCTATCTATCTATCTATCTATCTATCTATCTATCTATCTATCTATCTATCTATCTATCTATCTATCTATCTATCTATCTATCTATCTATCTATCTATCTATCTATCTATCTATCTATCTATCTATCTATCTATCTATCTATCTATCTATCTATCTATCTATCTATCTATCTATCTATCTATCTATCTATCTATCTATCTATCTATCTATCTATCTATCTATCTATCTATCTATCTATCTATCTATCTATCTATCTATCTATCTATCTATCTATCTATCTATCTATCTATCTATCTATCTATCTATCTATCTATCTATCTATCTATCTATCTATCTATCTATCTATCTATCTATCTATCTATCTATCTATCTATCTATCTATCTATCTATCTATCTATCTATCTATCTATCTATCTATCTATCTATCTATCTATCTATCTATCTATCTATCTATCTATCTATCTATCTATCTATCTATCTATCTATCTATCTATCTATCTATCTATCTATCTATCTATCTATCTATCTATCTATCTATCTATCTATCTATCTATCTATCTATCTATCTATCTATCTATCTATCTATCTATCTATCTATCTATCTATCTATCTATCTATCTATCTATCTATCTATCTATCTATCTATCTATCTATCTATCTATCTATCTATCTATCTATCTATCTATCTATCTATCTATCTATCTATCTATCTATCTATCTATCTATCTATCTATCTATCTATCTATCTATCTATCTATCTATCTATCTATCTATCTATCTATCTATCTATCTATCTATCTATCTATCTATCTATCTATCTATCTATCTATCTATCTATCTATCTATCTATCTATCTATCTATCTATCTATCTATCTATCTATCTATCTATCTATCTATCTATCTATCTATCTATCTATCTATCTATCTATCTATCTATCTATCTATCTACCTATCTATCTACCTATCTATCTACCTATCTATCTACCTATCTATCTATCTATCTATCTATCTATCTATCTATCTATCTATCTATCTACCTATCTATCTACCTATCTATCTATCTATCTATCTATCTATCTACCTATCTATCTACCTATCTATCTACCTATCTATCTATCTACCTATCTATCTACCTATCTATCTATCTATCTATCTATCTATCTATCTATCTATCTATCTATCTATCTATCTATCTATCTATCTATCTATCTAATCAGCCTAATGCTAGGTGTGTTCGATACGGCGCCTGCTGTGGAGACCGCCGGTCGCTCGGCCACAAACGTAGACAGGGAGATGCCGCTTTTCGCTTTCGACCAGTGTTAACCTCAGCTAACTCACCAGCAATTTTTTTAGGAAAAGAAATGGCGCAGTAACTATCTGTCATATCTCGGTGAACGCCAGAACGACGCCGTAGGGAAGGGATAAAGGAGCTAGTGAAAGAAGAAAGGAAGAAATAGGCGCCGTAGTGGAGGCCTTCGCAATTAGTAGTAGCAGCGGTTTATTAAAATATATATAAAAGGGTAGGAATGAATGAATGAAAAACTTTATTGGTTCCTTTAGGAAGTAGTAGCGGTAGAGGACGAAGTCTTCGTCTTGAAGCTTGGGTCCTCCTTGGCCGTGGGTGGGCCCTAGTCCAGGGCTCCACTGAGTCGGGCCACCTCGCTTGCGTGTGCTATGAGGGCCCTTTGGACCCCTAGCTCGCAGCTGGTGAGCCGGCTCTCCCATTGCTTCGCACTTGGTGTTTTGTGTTTGTGGAATGCTTGATTTCTTCCGCACTCCCATGTGACATGAAATAGTGTTGGTTTTGCTCCGCACCACGGACAGTTGGCGCTATACTGTGTGGGGAACATCTTGTTTAATATGTATAAGTTTGGGAAGGAGCCTGTTTGCAGTCTTCGCCATCCTGTGGCTTCCTCCTTGGATAATGCTTTATGTGGTGGGGGGTATTGGAATCTTAGCCCCTTATATAGGTTTAATGATTTCGAATAGCTTTCCCCGCAAATAATCTGGGGCCCCTCCGGGGTTAATGACGTTCCTGCTCGGCTGGTCATTCCTCGAGCTAGGTTGTCTGCCCCTTCGTTGCCCCTGATCCCTGCGTGACTCGGTATCCAGATTATGTTGTGTATTGGTCGTCCCTCAGAGAGCAGAGCTCCACTGAGGATCTTGAGTGCCGTGCTGCTAATTCTGCCTCTAGTATAGTTCCGGCACGCCTCTTGTGAATCCGTTAAGATGTTAAGGGATCTCCCTGTCCTATATCCTTCATTCACTGCCAGGGCGACAGCAATCAAATAGGAAGAATTAGCAACACAATGACCGGAACGGCGCTCCTGACAAAGCTAGGTCGGGAAATTGAAAAGCCACACAATATCAGGGCCGCAATACCAAACCCGCTAAGAAAGAAGCTATGCATACAACCTATCCCCCGAAACATGGATCCAAACCTCCATGCTAACAGGAGACAGGTTAGGTCAGAATTTTATGAGAGGAACATGGGGCATCGGGACAACACAGTCTACACTGATGCCTCCCTATACCCCCAAACACACAAAAATAGCTCGGTAGCAGCAGTTGCAAAATTACCACGGAGAACACATCACAAGCCTTACAGCCGAAGTATGTAACATAACGGAGGCAGAGGGTATGAAAAGATTTTTGCTAGCCCCGACATCAACCAAAGATACTCAAGCACCTGAGCTGGGCAGCGGAAATTTAGGATAGCAATCAGAATGAGAAATGAAATGAAAGTGGAGGGAACAGAAAGAGAGGTTATGAGTAGAGGTAATATAGACAATCTATTTACACAGTATAAAATGTGTTCAGGTTGCGCGTATGATTAGTAATTTGGATTAAAATTGAAAATTACATTTCGAGGAAAGGAAATAGCACAGCAACTGTCTCAAATCTCGGTGGACGCCCCCCACTGCGCCGTAAGGGAAGGGAGAATGGAGGGACAACAGAAAGAAGAAAGAGGTGCCGTAGTGGAGGGCTGCGTAACAATTTCGACCACATGGGGATCTTTGACGTGCACAGACTGCAGTCGCGGGAGCTCAGTTCGTTGCAGTTACGACAGGCTAGTCAGATTTTGAGGCTGATTTTTGCGTGCAAGGTGCTCGTAGTGACTGCGAAAACCTCATTGTGTTGAAATCCGTGTACTTGGTGACTTGAAGTGAGTGTTACACATGCCATCATGCTTTGCACCCGGCTGCACAAGCGGCAACAGAAATGACGCCACTGATAATCATTTATTCACACCACATGACGATGGCAGCCACTTAATAAATGAGAGCAGATACTAGGGACAACTTCTGTGAGGGAAAAGAAAGAGAAAGACCCTTGCACTGAAGGCAGGACACAGAAGTTACAGCCAAGGAACCCAAAGAGCAGTGGTCGATCTCCTTCCTTTGCAGCGCCTCGGGTTGGTGTCTGCAGCTCGTGGTATGACAGGGCACAGCTCGATGCCTGTGCACTAAAACAGTGATGTCGTTACATCCGGTAATGTAAAGTGCTATAACCGACGAAAAAACATAGACACTAAGCTGCTTGGACGGCATGAGACACGCAACACGTAAGAGAAGTGCTCCAAGTTTATTATCATCTTCTTTTCAACCTTATTGCGTGCACCGTTGTGCCGTGCATCTATGGGCGCGGCGCTTCCTGTCGTCATGGAGGTGTAGCAGACGACGCTCAAGATGAGTAGAAAAGCACGACTGCAGCGCCGTTAGTTCCAGTGATGACCAGAATAGGCACGTCAACAAGCACTGGGTGTCGGAAGCTACGAAACTGAAATTGTGTGCATTGAATCTCGACCGCATTCTTCTGCTTTGTCGAATATTATTCCTCTTCTAAATCTTTTTCAACCACACTTGAAAACAAGCATTTTGTCCTCACATAAAAAACCACGGCGCTCATCGCAATGGTAAAGCAGGAACTGCAGGCATCACTTCTTCTTCTTCTTCTTCTTCTCCACAGGTATATGGCACATACCGACGCGGGGGGATTGGCCAAGGCATCACTTATCTCGTCTGCTTCCGCGTCTTCTTCAATAGAACTCCCCTAGAAAGCTTTGTATACTTTCGAGCTGCTTCTCTTGCTCATCTCCATCTGCATTTTTTTTTGTTAACCTTGAATGATTGACGTTCTCACTTTACAAAAAAGTCTTCTATCGTAGCCAGGCAGAATCCTGTGGACGTCGCCGACACCCCAGGCTCCGCGAATGTAGACGTGAAATGAATGCCCGCACTGAATTTAATCGCGAGCTAGCCCCCGAATATTGCCGACATGTTCTCTTGTGCACGTGCAAAACAAACCGAAAGTGCAAGAAAAAATGTCTCGAGGTCTCGCTACTTCTCGAGCCAATCCCCCCTCCCCCCGCTTTGGATATCTGCCATTAAGCCCGAATATATCATCATCATCATCTCGAGTCAGCTGCTCGAGCTTTCTGTTCTCGAGCCACACGAGACATCAAACGGACGCCATCTTTTCTTTAGAACCGTTCCTTCATGTGGCACCGCGAAGTTAGGTGCGTCCACACCATCCCTTGCGACCAGTCCGATGCTGAGCTCCATCAGAGTGGTTCTCTACACCAGCTCGCGATGCAGAACGACCTTTGCCAAGGAGTTGACCGCTGCTGTGAGAGCGAGAGCTGCCGGAACATTGCAACCTGTGCCGCGCTTCCATCTGGGCAGCCACCGGATGCCGAGCTCGCCAAACGCTTCATCGCCTCCGGGCCACGGAGCACAAGTACCATCGCAGCAACCTGTGCCGCGCGGCCATCTCGGCAGCCTCCGTACGCCGAGCTCGCCAAGCGCTTTGGCGCCTCGGGGCCACGGAGCACAAGTACCATCTCAGCAACCTGTGCATCGCGGCCATCTCGGCAGCCACCGGACGTCGAGCTCGCCAAGCGCTTCGTTGACTCGGGGCCGCGGAGCACAAGTACCATCGCAGTAACCTGTGCCGCGCGGCCATCTCGGCAGCCACCGGACGTCGAGCTCGCCAAGAGCTTCGGTGCCTCGGGCCACGGAGCACAAGTACCATCTCAGCAACCTGTGCCGCGCGACCATCTCGGCAGCCACCGGACGCCGAGCTCACCAAGCGCTTCGTTGCATCGCGGCCACGGAGCACAAGTACCATCGCAGCAACCTGTGCCGCGCGGCCATCTCGGCAGCCACCGGACGTCGAGCTCGCCAAGCGCGTCGGCGCCTCGGGGCCACGGAGCACAAGTACCATCGTAGCAACCTGTGCCGCGCGGCCATCTCGGCAGCCTCCGTACGCCGAGCTCGCCAAGCGCTTCGGCGCCTCGGGGCCACGGAGCACAAGTACCATCTCAGCAACCTGTGCATCGCGGCCATCTCGGCAGCCACCGGACGTCGAGCTCGCCAAGCGCTTTGTTGACTCGGGGCCACGGAGCACAAGTACCATCCCAGCAACCTGTGCCGCGCGGCCATCTCGGCAGCCACCGGACGTCGAGCTCGCCAAGCGCTTCGGCGCCTCGGGGCCACGGAGAACAAGTACCATCGCAGCAACCTGTGCCGCGCGGCCATCTCGGCAGCCACCAGACGCCGAGCTCGCCAAGCGTTTCGTCGCCTCGGGGCTAAGGAGCACAAGTACCATCGTAGCAACCTGTGCCGTGCGGCCATCTCGGCAGCCTCCGTACGCCGAGCCCGCCAAGCGCTTCGGCGCCTCGGGGCCAGGGAGCACAAGTACCACCTCAGCAACCTGTGCATCGCGGCCATCTCGGCAGCCACCGGACGTCGAGCTCGCCAAGCGCTTCGGCGCCTCGGGGCCACGGAGAACAAGTACCATCGCAGCAACCTGTGCCGCGCGGCCATCTCGGCAGCCACCGGACGTCGAGCTCGCCAAGCGCTTCGGCGCCTCGGGGCCACGGAGAACAAGTACCAACGCAGCAACCTGTGCCGAGCGGACATCTCGGCAGCCACCGGACGCCGAGCTCGCCAAGCGCTTCGTCGCCTCGGGGCCAAGGAGCACAAGTACCATCGCAGCAACCTGTGCCGCTCGGCCATCTCGGCAGCCACCGGACGCCGAGCTCACCAAGCGCTTCGTTGCCTCGGGGCCACGGAGCACAAGTACCATCGCAGCAACCTGTGCCGCTCGGCCATCTCGGCAGCCACCGGACGTCGAGCTCGCCAAGCGCTTCGGCGCCTCGGGGCCACGGAGCACAAGTACCATTTCAGCAACCTGTGCATCGCGGCCATCTCGGCAGCCACCGGACGTCGAGCTCGCCAAGCGCTTCGGCGCCTCGGGGCCACGGAGCACAAGTACCATCTCAGCAACCTGTGCCGCGCGGCCATCTCGGCAGCCACCGGACGTCGAGCTCGCCAAGCGCTTCGGCGCCTCGGGGCCACGCATCACCACCACCACCTCCACCACCACCGTGGCAAAGGCGAAGAGGTGCTTAAGCTCTGAGAAGAGCCTGCGCAGAAATGCACGCAGCCGGTCACAGCCGTCAGCCTTCCCCCACTACCTGCGTGGTGAGTTTGCTTCTATGCCTTCTCTCTCCCGAGTGGCTTTGATGAACTTGCGGGATATTCATCTAGGCTGCTTCTCCGAACCCTGAATTCAACGCCTACGGTCAGGGCGCGTGTTAAGGTTAAGGCGGACGACATGCAGGTCCCACCAGGTGTAGTTCAGAGAAGTATCCTTTTGCCCGAATGTCGATGTTCACAATCGCCTGTCAGTGCCATGTTGCATCTCTGATTGGCTCTCACATGTGTCAGTGTCGCCGTGTGTGTCAATCACCGTCAGTTACAGACGCTCTTTTCGCGTCGACGTGAAATTGACGTGGCGTCGAAAATAGGTATTGAGCAGAAATTTGGAGGTAATTGGTTTTTGGTGAAAGGAAATGGCGCAGTATCTGTCTCATATATCTTTGGACACCTGAACCGCACCGTAAGGGAAGGGATAAAAGAGAGAATGAAAGAATAAAGGAAGAGAGAGGTGCCGAAGTGGAGGGCTCCGGAATAATTTCGACCACCTGGGGATCTTTAATGTGCACTCACATCGCATAGCACACGGGCGCCTTAGCGTTTCCCCTCGATCGAAACGCAGCAGCCGCGGTCGGGTTCAAACCCAGTAACACGGGATCGGTAGCCGAGCGCCCTAACCACTGAACCACCGCGGCGGGGTGTTTAATAATAATAATAATAATAATAATAATAATAATAATAATAATAATAATAATAATAATAATAATAATAATAATAATAATATAATAATAATAATAATAATAATAATAATAATAATAATTATAATAATTAGTTTTGGGGGAAAGGAAATTGAGCAGTATCTGTCATATACTGTTAGACACCTGAACCGCACAGTAGGGGAAGGGATAAAGGAGGGAGTGATTTAATAATAATAATAATAATAATAATAATAATAATAATAATAATAATAATAATAATAATAATAATAATAATAATAATAATAATAATAATAATAATAATAATTAGTTTTGGGGGAAAGGAAATAGCGCAGTATCTGTTTGATATATCGTTGGACACCTTAACCGCGCCTTAAGAGAAGGGATAAAGGAGGGGGTGAAAAAAGAAAGGAAGAGAGAGGTGCCGCAGTGGAGGGCTCCGGAATAATTTCGACCACCTGGGGATCATTAACGTGCACTGACATCGCACAGCACACGGGCGCCTCAACGTTTTACCTCCATAAAAACGCAGTCGCCGCGGTCGGGTTCGAACTCGGGAACTGCGACTTTGCCGCCATAATTTAGCCCCGCCACAAAGTACCCGAATCATGTTAATGAGTGATTGGAACGCTGATTTATACGGCGTTAGGCCGCCTCAGATTAACAGGTATTTAAGTGATGCCAAAACTAAGCTTATAAGAATCTTGTTTTCATTGCACATTGCAAAGAAGCGGCTTCATAAGGGCACATCTGAAATGAGCAGCGTTTGAGACATTGAGGAAAAAAAACTGAGGAGGGAGCATTTGGCGAGACTCTTGAAGTCTAGTCGTAAAGAGTAACAATGCATTTAAAAGAGAGTCCGTCCCCCCCCCCCCCCCCCCGTGACCACGCCACGTGATAGCGTGCGGTGATATCTAGTGCCGCTGGGCGCGCGCATGCGCGGACTAGCGCGGCAGACTGACTGTAGATGTACTTCCTTGCTCTAGACGGCTGCGCCATGGGCCGCGCAGACGCGCGCACTAAAACATACCTAGACCAAAACACCAAGGACTGACTGGGAGAGCAAAAAGCGGAGGAGGGAGCGGCTTCACGAGCGCTTGTCTTGCGAAGGCCGACCGCTTGGCGTCGCGCTCCCTCCTAAGCTTTTTCTCCACCATGCTGCATGTAGTTCCACAGCAAATAACTATTTTTCTTGAGGGAAAAGTCAGGCAATTGTTTCATGGTCATTAAATTCCTGATGAAATTGCAAGACTTAGGCAGAGTTTTTATAGGCTAACCATTCCTAGCTTTTCTAGTCAGAGTGGATACGCCTGACGGAAACCTACAAATTCTACATTAATTCAGCTGGAGCTAACTGGAAGTATAAGTTATCCAGTTAGACATAATATCTTTATCAATACCTAAGCTGCAAAACACATGTTGCAGCTGTAATTAATTGGTTTCCTGCTGGAAGGGTATGATTTCCACCTCAGTAATCAAAATAGAAATGGGATATTTTTTTTACCTGGGCTTTCAACCTTGCATGTGTGTGACAGAAGATTACTCTCAGCCTGTGCGCCCAGGGGCACTGTGTTAGATTCCACTTTCACTGACTCAGCCATTTGCACTTTGCTTCATAGACGTTGCTGATGCTGTTTGTTGATTTTAGGAAAAATTTGAGACAACCTGCTTACCCTGTACACTCTTAGTATGACTCGGCCATCGATAATGAATATGTTGCCATTTTACTGCGTAACCAAAGTGGCTGTTGGCTTCTGCATTTGGACGTATATAGAATGCAGCTCTGTCTAAAAAAATAATGGCTTTTTGTGCAATCCATACTAGTCACTATGTAATGTTGCACTTGATAATGAACTGCGATTAAGCTGCATGAAAGACAGGGGTGAAAATAATTTCAGCAGTCCTTCCTCCCACAAAGTGTACACCGTGGGAGAAAAACACACCTCACTCCTGTTAGGCGTGCAGCTTGTCTTGCTACCCAAAAACTCTCCGTTACTGTTATGTAGACAGGCTTTCCATACCGTTTTTCTACAGTTGCACATCTAGCGAAGTCCCTTGTTAACACTTTTGCTGATGCCGCATGCCGTACAACACTAGTGATGTTATCTGGTAGTACGACAAAAAAAACTGTTTTGTTCTGAGTGTACAAACAAGAAATCCTGACTTGTTTTGCTTTGCTACTTCAGCTTTACCTTGAAAATAAAATTGCCAGCATTGGAGTAGAAGATGAAAATTTATCAGCGGCCTAAAGTTTATGCATATTGCAACCATTCGCACCATTATATTAGAGCGGAATTGTTTGTGTAATTCATGAATTTTGCCACTTGCCACTTCGAAATTTGTTTCGCACTGCCTCAATTATGCTAAAAAAGCAGTTTACTCTTCGCGAGCACACACCACTGTGCATCTGAATTTTTTTTCTTTATACCTCCAAGGACTCCAATTTCTTTTGTGCCGATGCAGTTCACCCCTATAATCTCGTGCACTTAAAGCATTGACTAAAGAAATCTATAAGGTGTGACGGTCCGCCCTTCCCATAATACTGCAGCGCTTGTGTTGTCTAAATTCCCTGTCTACTGTCTCTGCTTCTTGCATTGTGTTAATGTTATTTCGCTTCTACTTGCCCAGTTCTCGGCACTTCAGTGCTAAAGCACAGACCATTTGAAGCATCATTAAACAAATGAATAAAGAAATTACTGTTGAAATGGGCTGAGTGACAGCAATTATGGATGAACACGGAGAAATTCCCTTCTATTGGCTGGGATTTTGAATGAAGGAAAGCATTATGGATGCATGTAAGTTTCAAGAATTGGCAATGAATTCTTTATGCCATCATAAATACCTCATCAGACACAGTGATATTTTTTACCTGCTGGGAAGAAAGGCAAAGATAAATGAGCTATACACTGTCTTGCCTAGGGCAGCGCATGTCTTAAGGGAGCACTTGGACACGTTGGCTGATAGCCCAGAGACAAAAAGCCCTCGTGTTCATTTTTGCCTTATATACCAGCATGCGGTGATACCGTATTTACATGTGCCCCATTACTTATTTTCATCTGAACTGCAGTTCGAGATACTCTCTGCACTGTAATGCTTTGAACGCACGACAATCATTGTTCGCCACTGCATTTTGCCTTCCTTGATTTTCGATGATCTGGTGGACGCTTCTTTCTGTCTTTCACAGATGCCCTTAGCCCTTTATTATTGCGAAAGCATTGTATGGCTGTGTTTGTGGTTTTGTGTCATAACGAGCTTGTCCGCACGATTACGTCCGAAAGAATGGGTTTATGTGAAAAAGAATGGTAGCACCAGATAGAGCATCAAAAAATCTAGTGCGGGAAATCAACGTTCTGAGGTAGGATAATTAGTTAATTATTAGAGCTAAATGCGTCCAAAAAGTGGGACGGGCCGGAGCAAAAATGGCGCCAAATTTGAAAACTTTAGAAGGGGGCGGTGCCAAGCATGGCGACAAATTTCAAAAACGAATTGGGTTTATGGGGAAAAGAATGGCACCATCGAACAGAGTATCAAAAAGTCTTGCACGGGAAATGGGGGTTTGAGGTACGTTATTTAGTTAAATAATTAGAGTCAAACATGTCCAAAAAGTGGGCGAGGAGGGAGAAAAAATTCGCGCCAAATTTGAAAACACCGGAAGTGGGCGGAGCCAATCGTGGCGCCCAATTTCAGAAACCGGAAGTGCTACCGGAGCCAAGCGTGGCGCGAAATTTGAAAACGAAGCGTGGGGCCAAGTTTGAAAACTCAAATGGGCAATTGATGGAAGAGTGGCGAGTAACCGCGGGTTACCGCAGTGATACCGAACGGTTTTTCTTGTTGTTCATCCCTGAACTGTTTTTTGCTCACCAAAACCATGGCCATGAAAACCGAACTTTGCTCGAACACTGCTGTCACACATGAGAAGTTTCTTTGAGCAGTAACAAATTAAAGGTATTGTAATATTCTTCACCTTCCATCTTTGCTCTCTGCCTCTATGTCCCTCTCCTTCCCCAGTGTTTAGTAGCATATGCGAATACTTTTTCCCAGCCGACTTCACCTTCCTGACATTAAACCTTTCCCTCTTGCGAGAAGTCTCGCTGCATTGAAATGAGCTGCCTGCCGCTGCTGTAAATGCATTGCAGTTGTTCTACAGCAAAGGACTTGTAGGGCTGTGTATAACAAATTTTGTTTCATCATCATCATCATCATCATCAGCCTTACTACACCCACTGCAGGGCAAAGGCCTCTCCCATGTCTCTCCAATTAACCCTATCCTTTGCCAGCTGCATCCACCCTTTGCCTGCAAACTTCTTAATCTCATCCGCCCATCTAACCTTCTGCCGCCCCCTGCTACGCTTACTTTCTCTTGGAACCCACTCCGTTACCCTTAAAGACCAGCGGTTATCCTGCCTTCGCATTACATGTCCTGCCCAAGCCCATTTCTTTCTCTTGATTGCGACTAGGTTCATTAACCCTTGTTTGTTCCCTCACCCACTCTGCCAGCTTCCGATCTCTTAACGTTACACCTATCATTTTTCTTTCCATGGCTCGCTGCGTTGTCCTTAACTTAAGCTGAACTCTTTTCGTTAGCCTCCACGTTTCTGCCCCGTAGGTGAGTACCGGTAAGATCATGCTGTTGTACACTTTCCTCTTGAGGGATATTGGTAAACTGCCACTCATGATCTGCGAGAATTTGCCATATGCGCTCCATCCCATTCTTATCCTTCTAGTTATCTCCCTCTCATGATCAGGATCAGCTGTCACTACCTGCCCTAAGTAGACGTATTCCGGCACAATTTCTAGGCTCTCGCTGCCAATTGTGAACTGTTGTTCCCTTGCTAGGCTGTTGAACATTATCTTGGTTTTCTGCATGTTAATTTTTAGACCCATCGATCTGCTCTGCCTGTCTAACTCGTTGATCATGATTTGCAGTTCACCTCCTGAGTGACTCAGCAAGGCAATGTCATCAGCAAATCGCAGATTATTTAGGTATTCTCCATTTATTCTTATTCCCAACTGTTCCCAATTCAGGCCTCGAAATACCTCCTGCAAACATGCGGTGAACAGCATCGGCGAGATCGTGTCTCCTTGCCTGACGCCTTTTCTTGTTGGAATTTTATTGCTGACTTTATGGAGGACTATAATAGCTGTGCAGTTGCTATATATATCTTCCAGTATTTTGACATAAGGCTCTTCTACCCCCTGATTACGCAATGCCTGTATGACTGCTGAGGTTTCCACTGAGTCGAATGCTTTCTCGTAATCAATGAAAGCTATATATAGAGGTTGGTTATATTCTGCGCATTTCTCTATCACCTGATTGATAGCGTGAATATGATCTATTGTGGAATATCCTTTACGAAAGCCTGCCTGATCATTTGGTTGATTAAAGTCTAACGTTGCCCTGACTCTATTAGCGATTACCTTAGTAAGTACTTTGTAGGCAACGGATAGTAAGCTGATCGGCCTGTAATTTTTCAAGTCCTTGGCGTCTCCCTTCTTATGAATTAAGATAATGTTTACATTCTTCGAAGCTTCTGGTACAGTCGAGGTCATCAGGCATCGCGTATACAGGGTGGCTAATTTTTCTAGCACGATGTCCCCTCCATCCTTCAACAGATCTGCCCTGATCCTGATCCTCCCCAGCTGCTTTTCCCCCTTCCATTGCTTCTAAGGCTTTCTTTACTTCATCTTTCGTTACTGGCGGGATGACGCATTGCTGTGCACTGCTGTCTTTCTCATTAGCACTCTGATTACATTGGCTACTGTACAGGTCTGTATAGAACTCTTCGGCTACGTTAACTATCTTATCCATATTGCTAATGGCATTGCCCTGCTTGTCTCTTAATGCATACATCTGGTTTTTACCTATGCCTAGTTTCCTCTTCACTGTTTTTAGGCTACCTCCGTTCTTTATAGCATGCTCGATTCTCTCCATATTAAACTTCCTTATGTCGGCTACCTTGCGCTTATTTATTAACTTTGATAGCTCCGTTAGTTCTATTCTATCGGTAGTGTTAGATGCCTTCATGTTTTGGCGCTTCATAATCAGATCTTTCGTCACCTGAGATAGCTTCCCGGTATCTTTTCGAACTGTCCTGCCGCCTACTTCTACTGCGCACTCCGTAATTATTGATGTCAGATTATCGTGCATTGAATTAACATCAAGATCATCTTCCTCAGTTAAAGCCGAATATCTGTTTTGCAGCGCTATCCTAAACTCCTGTGCTTTCCCTCTTACGGCTAACTCGTTAATGGCCTTCTTCTTCGCTAGCTTCTTCCGTTCCCTCTTCAAGTCTAAGCTAATTCTAGACCTTACCATTCTATGGTCGCTGCAACGCACCCTTCCGAGGACGGCCACTGCCTGAATGATGCCAGGTTTAGCGCAGAGTATGAAGTCGATTTCATTTTTAATCTCACCATTGGGGCTCTTCCAGGTCCATTTCCTGTTTTCTCGTTTGCGGAAGAAGGTATTCATGATCCGTAAATTATTTCTATCCGCGAATTCGACTAATAACTCTCCCCTGCTATTTCTACAGCCTATCAAATAGTCACCTACCGCGTGGTCGTCAGCCTGCTTCTTGCCCACCTTCGCATTGAAGTCGCCCATCAGTAAAGTGTAGTGCGATTTTACCCTATTCATTGCTGATTCTACGTCCTCATAGATGCTTTCAACGGTCTGGTCATCATGGCTGGATGTGGGTGCGTAGGCCTGCACCACTTTCAGCTTGTACCCCCTATTCAGCCTAATTACTATAGCTGCTACCCTCTCGTTAATACTGTAGAGCTCCTCTACGTTGCCAGCTATATCCTTATTAATAAGGAAACCCACACCTAGTTCTCGTCTATCCTCTAACCCGCGATAGCACAGTATGTGTCCGTCCTTTAGTACTGTATACGCCTCACCTGTCCTCCTAACTTCGCTAAACCCTATCACATCCCATTTAATTCCCGCTAGTTCCTCAAACAGCACTGCTAGGCTAGCCTCACTAGCTAAAGTTCTAGCGTTAAACGTTGCCAGGTTCAGATTCCAATGGCGGCCTGTCCGGAGCCAGAGATTCTTAGCACCCTCCGCTGCGTCACAGGTCTGACCGCCGCCGTGGTCAGTTGCTCTGCAGCCGCTGGGGACTGAGGGCCGAGGGTTAATTGGTTTGATCATAGAAGGTTGTGGCCAAGTACTACACCAGGGTGGCCAAATCCTGCTCTGGTGAGGGAGTGCGTTGTCGGTTTTGGTCACCGAGATCAGGCCGCACTCCAGGCCTGGTTATGCAATTCCATCGACACGCGGATTTTTTTTTAAACCCGGCGGAGAATTGCGCGGCACCAGGATTTGAACCCCGGTCCTCTTGCACGCGAGGCGGATGTTCTACCTCTACGCCATCGCTGCCCTTTGTTTCACCTCTCGTTTTTGTGCGTACATGCATCACACGAGCAGTGTAGCTGCCTATATGCTTTTGGTAAGTGCTATGTGCTTATGTCAGACAGAATTAATGAGATTGAGGCATTTCCAAACATTGAAAAGCAAGTAGCATTCTTGAGAGGCTTTTTTAAAAATAATGTACCTGCCACTGTAAACAGTGGATAGGTGTCGTGCTGTATAAAGTTTTTGTGAAGGGTGCATGCAGGCACACTTCATTAATGTTTACAAAGCAAAGGATGAGTCCTCATATAGTGAATATCTCCCTATTTTACTTTCGCATTTGAAGCTTTTGACAATAAGACACTATACTTGTTCGGAACGTTGCGTTTCACGCGTATCGCAGTCGTGTTTAGTATGCAGCCTCTTGCAAGCGTTACCAAGGATAGCGTTAAATTTGACGCACCTCGATTCCTAAAATGTATAACGGGTTGCCGGGCTAAGCATGGTTTTTTCGCAGCCAACACTCGTTGTGTAAGGCCCCGGTTGTGGAGACCGATCTCCCGCGCGTACTACACCGTTCCACCGCACGCGCTGCGCCGCTGAAAACGACACTTTGAGGTTAAGCTTTCCAACTCGACAGATGCGTTGAGATTGTGATGGGCAGCCAATAGCCAGCCGTTTCTCCGCCAGTTCGTCTCTACGTGACTCTGATGTGATCTCACAAGTACAGAATCGCCGCATATGGCGATAATTCGACGCGACGTGCTGCGCCATGGCATTGGGCGGTGAGTTGAAAGCGGTTTCCGCGAAGCTGCCGACACCGCTTAATCAATATCCATGGATCTAAATGGTGAAGTGAAAGCCTGGGAGGAGATGTGGAACAGAAAAAGCTGTTGTATAGGGCATCCCTTCATTGTGCTTCATGCTGTCGGACGTCTGAACGGGTTGCTACCGCAAGCCTACTCTCTCTTAACGCGAGGTGACAACACAGAAGCGGCCGCAACTGAGCAACGCTGCTGAAACGCGTCGCTCTGCCGCCAAGTCTCATCGCTTAATGCGGACGCACTTGTGACAGCGTAGCGAAGATTGCTTCATGCAATATAATTACTGCTAAGCTCTTTACTTCAATGGCGACCGGCTTGCAGGGTCTTTCGAGTCGCATTCAGCACCTTTAGCAGCTGTCTTGAGGCACGTCTTTAGAGCGTCGGTGTTTTTTTGCACTCGGTGCTAGGTAGCTGGCGACAGTATATATATTTTCATATTTTTTGTTTCTTTTGCACTTTCGTAATCTCATTCTGCGTTTACGTACTTTAGTGCTCACCGATGCACACGTCACGGACACACGGGTACGCCCCGCTCTGGGCGCAATTACGAATATCGAGAATCTGCCCAAGATGACATGTTACATGCGAGCAGATTTATTAGCAAAGCACAATTACAATTTCACGCATTGTGCTTAGAACGGGAGTCACGATACTAGAAACCTTTTTCAGAACGTAATGGCATGGGTGTAGCATGTGTTGCATGATGAGAAAAAGCTAGCAGCTTGCTGTTAGGCCTGACGACGGGCTTCTGATGGCAGCTACGACCCCGGATTTCAAAGAACAGGAGAGACCAAACCTGTAAGACATGCAAATAAAAAAATCAAACTACGGGACGTTAACTCCTCAGACAGCGGGCTTGAGGGGAAATGCAGAAATGGTTTAGTAATTTTGGGAAGGGGTGCCTTTTGCGACAGGGTGGGAGTAGCCAGATGCAGTCACCAGTCGATGCGTGTGTAGGTGGAGTTGGGGATGGGGTGGGAATTCGTCTACAGGTCACGCACGGTCGCGCATGATCCCTTTATAAGACGGCCGTTCGGAACGCCAGATACAGTGAAAGAGAGGGAAGAAGGGGCTGCAGAGGGAGACGGAGACCGCAGCTGTCATCTGTTGTTTTAAGACCAATCAGTGATCAGGCCCATCAGCTTGGTGCCTTGAAATCACGCATGCGTGACGTCAGCTCATTCTGTTTTACGACAAGGACAATGACGCTACACAAACGGAGCCATAGCCCTAAGAACTAACGCGGAAAAAAAATTATTCGAGGCTGTCGAGTTTGAAACATGAACAATAGTGCCATGCGCTCACGGTTCCCAAATCCAGAATATTCCTGCCTAACTAGCGGCTTGCGCGAGACTACCAAGTCAGCGTGCTAACGCGCGCTAGTATATAGTTACTCGTGCGGCCCGAAACGGTGTCTCGATCAGTAGTTCTTTATTACTATTTATGATACCTACGTGCGAAGGGCAAGGATACAGAGTAAAGCGATCATCGACGGAGTTTGTTGTGTTTCATTCAGAGTGCCTTCTTGAAGGAAAGTCCTCAGAGTGCTGTCTTGCTGCATCTCAGGAAACAAGATGCCTCCCGGAGAGCGCTTAAGTCTAAAAAAACGTGTCGGTGGCCATGGTTGCGTATTCGATTCGGGACGACTGCTTTCTTCCCGGTAATCATCGACTTACCTTCTGACCACTAGTTTAATGTACCATAGTTGTGCTGTGATCATCATTTCGTTTTTTAGACGTGGCGTCACTGACAACTGAACTTGTCCCAGAGCATTCTGTGTTAGCTCGAGCGATTTTAATCTCTCTGTAACTGACGCTTGCTCTCAGTGAGTAAGCCATTAGGCTGAGGTTTCAGTGCGCTCCGGCTGCGAAAGTGCCACGCTCAGCACAGGCGGACGACAAAGCGACGATGTAATTGAGAGCAAGCAGATATTCATCTTTATTCCTCCACTTGGTCCCATAGCAACGCTCGTCGCTGTGGTTACGAACACGCCGATAACGAAAGTGCCAGGTGCGTTCGTAACGCACGGCGCCGCGCCTCGCCAGCCGCGTGGTGATTTTCGCCGTTCTGGTGACCCCACTGTGCTCATTCTTTTTGCTCACGACCCAAAGTCCATCTGTTGTGTATACGCCATTGTATTTATTCCTTGCTTTCTATAGTTTCTGCTGATAGTGACAGCAGTTTTAATTTGCTTAATAATTTGCACTTCCAGCAAAAGTATTTGAGCTTTGAAGGCTCAGCTCTATACTTTATTATAAATATACAGTTGTTATTGTGAGAGCACATGGAATAACACAATAAGGCGTGTTAGAGGTGCACTAAAGTCAATAATTATCGATCAGAACTTGCTTTTCCTTGTTCATACACTTCATCCGATCGATCAGCAGTGTTTAAAGATCCCAAATTCCATGGGCACACCCGCTTTTATCTGTGTGTCTGCTCACCCACTTTTGATGCATGTATGTTTTTTTCTTGGCGTTTACGAACCGAAATTCATTGTGGCTTTCCGTTTACCTGAATTTTGTTGCACTCCTGTTTTCGGGTGCAGCCAACGACGCAGCCTTCGTACCGCATCTGCTGAGGAGCAAGACATCAGCATGCGCTCCACGCATCGTCACGTGAGCCGAGCCGCGGTCGCTCGGAGGGCGTCCGACCGAAGTATACAGTACTGCTGCCTTTGCCAGCTGGTTCGGTAAGTAGTCTCAAAAGCACCTAGGCACTCCTTCTGACTGCTGTTTTCCGCAGCGTCACGGGCAAAACACGTCACGAGGAACTAGCGTTAGCATTAATTATACGCAGCTGTTGTGTCCGTGCAGATAAGCCTGGTTGAACAATGACGCAATTAGAGCGAGCGCGTCTTACATGCAAAGTGTTTTGGACCCACCGGCAACTAATTACGCCGTATATCACTGTGGCAGCTGGAACAATGTGGATACTTTGGGCACAGTTATACGGACAGTGCAACTGTGGACCAGTGACTGCAGGTCCGGATTATGAGATGAAACTTGGAGACAAAAAGTTATTTGATCTAAGCTTACCTGCTTAACGCATTAATTAGTGAAAGCTGATTGGACATTTGCGGCCGAGAGGTCTGGAGTGGCAGGCCCATTTTGCCGTTTCACACGCGACAGCTTGGTTGGGCGTCTTAGATATGCTAGTGTTGGCGCCTATACGCTCCGTGATACTCGATTTTCTGCAGCAGCAGTTGGAAGTTTTGAGTCAGGCGTACCCGTTCACCTAACTACAGTAATGGATTACACTGAAGCCAACCACTCAAGAAACTTTTATGTGGCGAAGTTCTTACTGCAGGACGTCCGAAGCTCTGCTCGCCAACTTCTGACCAACTGCAATCTCCTTCGACTTCTATTCGCCCTCTCTTTCCATGCCACTTAATTTTCAATGTGCAGAACAACTCTCGCAGCGTGCTTTCGACACGCGGGAGCGGCTGTCTTACAGAAGCCAAAGAACTCACGCAAATCGCCCCTGAATTTGGCCGTTTCCAAGCAACTGAGAATCCGCGCTTATTCCCGTTTTTCACCGATATCGCGCACTGAGCAAACACCGTTGGAAACTTTCAAGGGCTTTATACGTTTCTCGTTGCAAGGCCATTTTGTCTCGAGAAGCCTTAGAACTCGCTCAAAGGGCACCCAAGCGCGCGAATCAATTGTGTACGCTAAGGTAGATACCTCGGTTTGAGCGCGGTGCGGCTGCTCTTTGCGACGCAATAGACGGCCAAAGTGAGAACAAAAGAGCGATATAAATTGGGAATTGGGTCCTCGCGGTCCTCAGCTTCTTCATTATTCCCAGTGAAGCTTCACATCTTCCACAGAGCGCACTTGACGCGCGCGAATAATTTGGATTAGTGAGGCAGGTCATGGAAGCTCCACCATGAAGGGGTCGAACATTCCAGCACTATAGGGTCAACTGCGGGCCAAGCAAAACAGTAATGAAAATGAGGAAGTCTGTTTTTAGTTTACCGGAGTCTCTAATAACTGATCTCTGGGGCCCTGAAACTTTGAATCAAGCACTTCTCACGTTGGCAAGTTGGTGAGCCAAACAGTGCGTGCTGTGGGAAATCTATCGCTATTTTCGCGCTCCTCTGCTCTCGGAATTAATAAAGGCCTGGCGCTCCTTTCAAATGCGTTTAGGGGATTCCTCCTTTTTTATTACTCTGCGCTTGTTTTTATGTAGAAGAGAAAAGGCATTTTTGCCATATGGCATGCACTTATGATTTATGTCCGCTTTCTTCTCTGCCACGTTTGTATATATTTAAGGACGCGAGGTATTTTGCCCCAGATAACGTGAGATAAAGGAGCTGCTAAGCTTATGACAACTTATGGCCTTGCTTTTTTTTTGCATTCGCCGTGAGTAGACGGCTGACGGTTAAGGCGCCAGTGCGACGCTAAAACGGGCCTGTCAGACGGCACTGCTGACCCGATCGGCGATGCGCACAGACGAAATGCAGAAGCACGACTTTCCCCCATGTCATTCAAAACAACGCTAAAAGGTCCAAATTTCCTGCGTTAACTCGTGTTTAAGCATTGAGCTCTCCGTAAAAGTACTGTGGTACTTTAGGTGCTGGACAGAGGTGTTGGCATCGCACCTAATTAATGTCCCGCATTTCGTCACGTAGTTCGTTAGCGCGGATTTTCAGCAGCTTTCAAATGACGGAATTCGGTGGCGATTTGCGTGATTTCAGAGACTTCTGTAAGAAAACCGTTCTCGCGTATCGAAAACACACTGCGCGAGTTACTCTGCAGACTGAAAAATGTGACAGAGAAAAAAATGGGAAAAGGAAGAAAAAGGATATTGCATTTGACGAGAAGTGTATGAGCAGCACTTCGGACGTCCACAAGTTTTCAACGGAGCCACAGCCATCAGGGTAGCATGGGTCCACCGCGTTGCAAGAATGTTTTTAAAATTTTAAGTGTTTTGCATGCCTGTGGTTCAGGCTTCGCCACATACCTTAAATGTCTCGTGAGTGGTTGGCTTTTTTGTAGTGCGTTGGTGTAGTTAGGTGAAAGAGTACGCCTGACTAGCAACTGCTTTGCGGCGTTCGCTTCGATCGTTTTCCCGGCTCACTTCACGCACGCCATGGCACGCTTGCACTAGTTCCAGCGTTGTTGTTTTTTCGCAGTCTAAACCTTAAGCTTGCTTTGAGGAAAGGAAAGGCGCATCAATGGTCCCTGGGTCATTGGATAGTTCAATCGGGCTGTGAGGTGGTGGCGGTGATGTCCGTCCACCAATGAAGGGCTTAGACCTCAGTGGTTTTTAGCAAAGGAATGGCGTATAACTGGCTCTCTAGAACTGCTCTCTAGGTCAGAGCACACCTTAGTCGCATTTTTAGGTACGCCGCGGTGGTGTCCACCTAACACGTTACTGTAACGCATTAAATGGCTGCCTTTGTACCCCTTAAATTGCTTCTACTAAGTGCCTTGTTCAAAGATTACTGCTTTCGCTGTAAATAATGGATGCGATGCATTTGGAAGGTATTCACAGGTCATGAATTTCAGCTTGCCAGTATCCTCCAAGAAAAACCTATGCACTGCTGTATTTTGCGAGTGCTCACCTATGTTCCGGAAACCTGATGGCTAACGAAAATCCTTGAAGTAAGGCTGAGGACAGTGCTGAGCAGGACAGCACACAGGGTTAAGGAGTTGTGGAGCAAAAAGAAGCAGAAAAAGCAGTGGGTTAGGGAGCAAACGCGAGTCAATGTCGCCCTAGATGAGATCGAGGGAAGTGGACATGCATAGGGCATGTAGTACGGACAGCTAAAAGTCTGATGATTCCTTAGGGTGACGGAGTCGATTCGAAGACGAGGCAAACGTAGCCATTGGAAGGCAGAGCCATTGGAAGAGATCAGATTAGGAAGTTGGAAGTTACTCAGAATGGGCGGCTGGCGCAGGACAGCGTGGGAGAGGCCTTTGTTCTGCAGTGGACGTTGTTGGTATGGTGGTGAAGATTGCACGGTGCCCGCTAGACTATTGTGAGGTTTCCGCTGGTTTACCGACGGGAACAAAAATGCTTACTTATTTCTGCTGGCTTCTCTTATTGCGTTCATCATCTCTAACGCCTCGCCATCCACTTTAGAAAAGATGAGGCATGATTGAAACGAATCAGTAGCTGTATCTGCATGCCAAAAAAAAAAACAGCCACGCCGGAAATAAAGGGGCCGCAATTAGGACATACACCACCTGTTGGCAGTCCCGACCGTGTCTTCGCTTTCGGTAGAGTGTAGAAAGAGTGAGCGCTGAGACGCGATGGCGGCGATAGGCGGGTGGAAGGGAGTCTTCTGCACTGCGAGTGGAAATAAGCATTCGAAGAGAAACACGCTGTTGAGAATCCCAACTGTGACTGATCGAACGCGCGGCGCCT
Source organism: Amblyomma americanum (assembly GCF_052857255.1). NCBI lineage: Eukaryota > Metazoa > Arthropoda > Arachnida > Ixodida > Ixodidae > Amblyomma > Amblyomma americanum. Next base: position 302,051,075 of record NC_135497.1, on the reverse strand, counting down.
GTTTTATTTGAAGCGCTCCAGGAACTGGGGCGCATGCATCCTATGTCAGCGTAGCGCTGTCGGCTTCACGTTTCTTTATCCCGGTAAGGTGCAAGCGCACCTGCGCTCTTTACAGTGCGTGCGCAGATGTCTTAAACTTCAGACATGTGCACGTGAGCTGGACAGTCAGATGTAACTCGCAAGTCGATCACATCACACAATTTCTGGCTCCCAGAGAAACTTCCCAACCAATTGTTTTAGGTGTCTTTGACTTCAGATTTGCATGGCTGTTTTTTGTTTGTGTTTGTTGCAGGTGGCTCTCTGTAATTTGTTCAGCTTACAACGCAACATCAAGAGAGGAGGAGGAAAGGAATGGAGGTTAACCTGAATAATAACCGGTTTGCTACTCTCTTTTTATTGTAAGAATTGCATGTTTTCGTGGTGCAATAGAGACGGGGAATCAACCTGAATATTGGTGGCCTTCGTTGTGCAACGAATCAGATTATTGTGTGCCGGGTAAACATTTTGGGCTGCTATTTTTCTACAACACAGCAGAATGAAGCTAACCCTGATGTCCCTCAAGCAGGGTTCTTAAAATGTGAAATTCAGCAGTACTGTCGCGAATGAAATTTTCATTATGAAGACTCGTTGCATTTAAGCTACAGCTACAAAACTGGGTCCCTGCTGTTATTTAACATGCATTCAGTTAGGTCGTCGTGCAACAGTGCTGTAGGGAGAACATGCGCCCGAAGAATTGAAAAGATATTGCAGTGCATAGTAACTACGAAAGCCGCCCTGCTAACCGTCGCAGTATCCGCTGTAGAGATTGGCATTATGCGTAACGCCTCAGGTTTCGCACTTTCCATTAAAACACGCATACAGGCGGAGGCAGCCGCTGGCGACCAGCCCTTTTATTTATGGCTGGCCTTTGTTGTGGCGTTTTTTTTATTGCTTCTCAGTTTGCAAACAGTACTGCATCTCACCACGTCCGAGCGGTCTCCCTACACATGGCAGTCGGGAGCAATCGGGTGTCTCTCCTTTTTTTTTTAATCCGTGCAGATTTTTCTTTGCAAAGCCGATAAAGGTACAACAGCGAGGTGTTTTCAAATGCACCGTACGTTATGGCAGGTATTATGTTCATGGTAGTAGGTAGTTAAAAGAGGATTCATTAGCCATTTAAAGTGCTTAACTTTCTAACTGTTGATTTCAGGGCACAATTTTACATCGCGTAATAGTGGGCTTTCAACATTCTCGGCTAACTCCGTTTTTTTTAATTTCTAAATCGGCATTGTGGCTCGAGATATCGAACGTGGCATTAGGTGCGCAAAATGACCCGACACCAAAATAGACGCGCGACATGCGCCGGAAGATGGGGCCGCTTCAAGCTAAGGGACTCCGTCAAGGAAAAAAACCACGCCCAGTAGAATTAGGAGACACGCTCACCTGTCTAGTTATGTTCTTCGTTAGGTGCTCTCGACTGGACACAAGCGTCTCACAGTGGTCTCACAGACGCAAGCTACATGGGGTTTCCTCTGCGTTCAACGCTATATCGAAGTGGAGGAGGCAGCAAATGCTGCCAGCATTGTCTCCCGCTTTACGAAATCATCCTTGAAGATGCATTTTCGCCCGCCGTGAAGCCACGCTGAACACTTTGTCAGCCTCTCAACGTATTGCCGAAACAGCAGTGTTTCGTTGGCGTCGTGGCTCACCGCTCAGAGCGTCTCCGCCGTCTTTAGGTTGACGATTTGTTCCCTGTGAAGCAAGAGGGAAGGCTTCGGTCTGCCAGACGCCCAAGAAACGTTTGCTTCGTTTGTTTGTTTTCTTGGTTTTAGGCGCGTCTCTCTAGTGCAAAGAGTGATAAAACTATTTCCGGCCCATCTCGTGATTTGGTTGTGGTATGGGTTTATTTTGCGCGCACAGTTCCATCTGAAAGCTCGATTTGCCTGCTATCTTGAACCTCTCCGCTTCTGCCAATAGTATTGCGCCCCTAAAAAAAAGAAAAAACTTGGTTAAAAATAATCACCTAAACATTCCACCTGCGCAGGCCTCACTGCCGTATCGTTCAGGGCTGCTTCAAGAAAAGTCTACATAGACTAAAAGGAAGAACTCCCGGTTAGCGTCGACGTTTAAGTAGAGGTCATTCGGCTCAGTCTTACAAATATATTTGTAGTAGAGAGATGAAATTGAAAACAAAGTAAGAGCTGCAAAGGAACAAGCTCAAGGGGTCACCTGTACCTTAAAAAGTTCTTCTTTTTTGTTTTGCCTTGTGGGATGCGCGAGAGTAGGTCTGGCCACGCAACTCGACTTGAAGGCCGGTAGCCGAATTCGTTTCCCGCAGTTTTCAAATCGCGCTTTGCTCACAGTGCGCTGTATTCTGCGGTGGCTACCACATCATACCTGAATAAGCTTGCTGGTTAGCTGTGGTAGGTCCCTTTAATACCTCTGAGCTGCTGATACGTGCAATGATCGAAAAAAAAATCGACGCTTCAGTGTTTTGAAACTGTCGCTTCTGTTTCACTGGCGCATTCAATCAATCAGTCAAGCGGCGAAACTCTCATGCATTGCTTGAAAGTACAATTTACTCTTTAGATATGAGCGGCCCTTAATACTCCAGCCGTTGGGAGCAGGCGAGTAGTGTTAAAAGGACTGAAGACAAACTTATGGCTGCCAGTATGAATAAATGAACGCGCTCTTATGAAAAGAGGCTCTATTCCATGAAAACGAACATTTTATTAGTTCGAAAAGTCGTAACCAGAATTTCTGGGCAAGCGTATTTTTTTGTTCAACAAGAAACTATTTATCAACGCAAATCGGTTTTCTGTACGCAGAAAGCATACCGTGGTAACTACAAAGGAGGAGGCGAGGACATGACAAGCGCTGTAGTTGCCCTCTGCAGTTAGCGTGCTATGGTACCTGTGTAACGATGCACGAACAAGCCCAACCATATTCCCTCCTGCTTTTCTATGGCTGTCCGAACTACTCGGTTCGAAGCCGCGACTTACTTTAAAAGCAAGCTTTTGTTAAGCGTTCGAAGGTTAGACCATTCCCATCGATATGTTCACAAAAGTATATTACAATTTGCCCCTTACAATTTAATTGTTTTACATTCTTACAATTTGCCAATTGGCAAGTTGCCTTGGAATTAGAACCAACATCCAAGAAAGCAGGATTTGTATAAAAATGAAACATGGGTTTCGCCCCACCCAGTCGTTTTCGCAAGTAAAGTGCCATTTACTCGTCGCGGATCCCCGAGGCTAAGCAACACTGCTATTCACTCCCTAACGGTCATCACGGAGCCCTTTTCGGTGTTTACCTCACGGCTTTGAATCGCGTGGCACGAAATATTTTAGACGAAATTTTCTCGGCAATAAGTCTTTCTTTTTTGCTTTTGGGCAGAGATCAACATAGCCAGAAAAAGCAACAAAATCAGCTTTGTTCTAAGAACGGAAGTTGTGTGGAGTTGTCCCCAGTGTCCCTTTAACATATGCTGGCAGTCGGCAGCTGCAGGGATATACCGAAATAGGAATTTATGAAAGGCACGAAACAATTATCTGCGTCGCGTCCTCCTTTCGAAGAGTTGGCTCGTTTTTCTGAACGACGCCCAACACGGTTGCAACCATCGCTCCGTCTCACACCACCTGTTTGTTTAATGGTCCCGGCGAGTGCCGTCGAACATAACGACAGCATGCAACGGAGCCAAGGTTCTCTCATGGCATTGTCCCACCTGCGGTCTTGTACCATGGGACCTCTCGCTGTATATTCATGCAACTTCTTCTGGAATCACAAATAAACTATCAACTTCAACTATCTTTCCATGTGGCCACAAACTGCTGCATCCGAGGCGGTGACTGGAGAATGCAGTTCCGTTGTCGCATTACGGTAGAGTGTCACTGAAGGAGCAGCCATCATTTATGAGGGTGCATGCCTTACTCTGGCTGGAGCTATACCGAAGTGTCTCCCTTTTGTGTAACACCACGTCTCCCTTTTGTATAACACCACGTAGAACTCAGCGGTCACTCGAGACCAATTTGCTGCTTTTAACGCCATTCCTAAGCGACTGTTGTCTGTGTCTGCCAGGTGATTCACCGCCCTCATTCACTGTTTTCTCAACTACGCAGACGGCTGAACCTGAAGTTTATGGGCGTCCTGCGCGAGTTCGTCGGGTCCTGCTACGCCGTGGAAAGAGGCGACGACAGCTTCGATTTTGTTTTCTACTAGTATTTCGATATTTGTGAATTTGATGTAAATGTAAATTGTGTTGTAATTTATTAAATGTGAAGAACGCATCAGTCGTCTCATAATTCCTTCAACAACATATAAGCGTTCTGTGAGCACTTACCTACTCGGGGGGGACTGTTCATTCGTCAAAAAAGGGTCAAACTGCAGGTAGAACAGAATTTGAAAAAAAAAAATTGACGCAACATTTCGTTTGGTTCAAGGGGTTTAACGTCCCAAAGCAAATAAGGCTATGAGGGACGCCTGGAGGAACATTTTAAGCTCTGCCTCAAATATATGACGCCATAGCCCAATGGGTAAATTCCTATATACGAAGAAGGTGATTCTCTACGTTGATATATCCCTGGGAGTCCTCATGCCCCTCCTGGCGCAGTGGTGCAGCGGTTAAGCGATGCGTCGGTGTCCTGCGATGGAAGGAGTTCCAAGCGGCGGGCCTCGTGTGCGGCCCAAGTTGATCCTTTCGAGCGACCAATCAATTTAACTGCCAGCAGCCACGGTGGGCTGTTTTCTCACAGTCTGCTTCAGGTGGCCAGTCTGTGATGACAGTGCAAGGTCACGTGACCTAGGTGGCCCACCTGCCTCCTTGGTCGCTGTCGGGGCATCACCTGCCGGAGTCATGCTCGTGAATCTTCGCTCACAACACCGACTCCGACAGCGCCCACAGTAAATTTTCTGGACAATGGGGCCTTTGACGCTATCGCGTTAATACTTCGAGAGGCTACAAGAAAGACTGAGTACACCTACCCATGGTAGACCCATTATTCAGCTGTATGATGCACAGGTCAGGAGAAATAGTTCACTTTACGTCAAAAAATCGTAGAATCGGCTTCTGCTACTGCTCCTATGTCCTCAACTGCTACTCGTGACTTTCGGTGAATATGTTGATATGACACTCGCTCTGCTCTCGAAACACTGAAACCAACCCCGCCCACCCAGGGCTCGCTCCGACAGTTCAAAGTCCGAAACAAAGGACTATCCTGTAGGAACCAACGCTTAATTGGCAATGTTTACACGCATTAACGACCGGACCTTGGCATTTGCCAAAGGCCAGACTCATGGAGCTCTGCGCAGACATTAAGATGAAAGACAATAAAACGTCAGTATAATGCAAAATTTTAGGTGTATTCAATCGCCTCGAAGTTCTTGAATCGAATACTAATACTCCTAACGTCATTGAGCTTGGGTTTCGTCCATTCAGGACGCCCCTGAATATTTTACCGCGCTCAAAGCAGCACTCCTGACGCGTTTCAATAATCTGGAAGGCAAGTTCAGAAGAAATAATTTCATTCTGCGTTGTATTCCTGATGCAGCTGAAACGAGGAATTATGAGAGAAAGCACTTGCTTCATTTTCAAACGCACTCGGCGGCGAATCCACGCGAATAGGTATACAGGGCGTATTTTTTAATTTTAATAGATTTTGATTTTAAAACCTGCGTGATACAACGGTCTGCTCTCTTTAGCTGGATTACACAGGAGGAGAGACATTATACGCCTCATGTGAATCAGTAATTAGACGATTAATAAACGTCAGTTAGGTAACAAACATTTTTTATTTTTTTATCTTAAGGGGCACGGTTTTATAGCGAAATTGATGACCGTCAAATGAAAGGGGAGCCCTGGTTTTAAATTTTCTTAATCGGCAATGTTTTTTTCAAATATCGAACGCCAAAAATGAGCAATTGATGCCCTTTTATGTTGGCTTTGCCACATTGTTTGAATAAAAAATGGCATCGCTGCGCGTCATATCGCCGCTGTAATCAGGTTAGCTACTTCTACATAATCAATTACACCAGATGCGTCTGCATTTGATGCGGAAGAAGTGCGAGAGATGCCATTTTAGAGATATGCAATAAACCCACCTCAACGAGCTTTCAAAAGCATATGTTTGACTTTAGATGCTTAGAACCACGTTGCCGATTCAGGAAACAAACGCAGCTCACCTTCGGTGTTGACGGCCTTCAGTTTCGCATTATAACCGTGCCCCATAAGATTGAAAATAAAAAGCTTATTTGTTAATTTTAGTCAATTCATAGTTTACTTCGTTATTCTTAAGAGGTACTCTTTGCGCTCCTTGCTCTGCTGCCCAGCTCGATAGAAGACACCAACGTATCGCTCGGAGTCATTAAAATATAAAGCTGCAAAGATTAAAATCACGCATAAAACGCGTCAACCAACTTGGCACTTTTTCAGCATCAAATTTTAGCCCTTATATTAAATTTTAGTCTTTCGAATGCAAGCGAAATTTATTTGACCTCCGTGCGTAGCTAATAAGCGAGAATATTTGCATATGTGAACAGTTCTTGCTCAGTCACGCGTTTAGCACGCAAGAAACTAACATCATAATTCGTGAAAAGCCTACCTTAGTCCCCAAGGTTACCCTTTCGGCATTACATGCTGGTCGTTAATTACGCGTTCTACATCTTTAATTCTAAAACTAATAGCAAAGGAACTGCGAGCTCAACCCCCTGCAAAAGTGCACAGAGCTGCCGCCTTCCCCTGCACGCAACGAATATTTCGATAAGCGAAAAAACACGGAATCCACAGTATGACACGAAGGGAAGTGCGCTGCCTTACCGCCTTCACGCAAAGCCATTCTGCTAGGTGGCGCAAGAAGCATTCGTAACACATGCAAATTATTTAACTCCGCTGTCGACAATTGTGAAGATAGCATCATATTCACAGAATTTTGGCTTGACTCTAACGTACCTTACATAGCAGTGAGGTATTTGATGATTCGTCCCGGTTTACAGTTCACCAATGCGATCGCAACTTGAGATCAGGCGGTGTCACGTCAGCTGTGTCTGAAACCATACATTGAAACCATTTTATGCTATCGATCTCCCAATTACGCTTTTAACTTCACATCCGAGCGACATAATGTGTTTAACTATGTTATCTGACCTCCAACAGCACCGATATTATTCCAAGGCAACTTTAACTTTCCTGACCTCACTTTGTCTCCGAAAGTGATTTCAAAAAACATTATCTGTGTTGCATAACAGTGGATTCTTGAAACTCTGTTCAATTTTTTCCCTCTTCTTGGCTGCCAACGCAAATTTATTATTAACTTCCGATCCCGATCTGGTTTCAAACTTTACCTACTTGAGCCGGCCTAAGGGACCGTTTGTTGCTTTCGTTTAGCTTCGACATTCAAGCTGATAAAGCTGATAAGGAAGTCAAGCAAATCCGTGATGGCAACAGAGATGACTTTCAGGCCAGCACTGAGGAACATTATACATTTCTCGAAGTATTATTAACAAATTTTTATATCCGAGCCACACAAACCAACCGGAGCATTTTCATTGCTAAAATTTACGAAATTAAAAGTAGATTCCTTTACGCACCATTACAACGTATACAAAAGCGCTGTTGTACAACGCACGCATCACAAAGCTTCCTAACAGAAAAAAATCATTTTCCGATGCTCTTTTCTGCAGCATTCCTTGTCACACATGTTCGTAAACAATCCCCGCAAATTGTGGCGAATCTTCAATCATTCAATTGAACTGTGAGATACAAACGGTATCTGACCACCGTAGTAGTATGCCCCACTAGTGAGTAGTATGCCATAAAATTATATTTAAGGCCGATCTTCCCGCTACTCCTACCTTGACCTTATTCTCCTTTATCCAGTACCTCTTGTTTTCTTAACCTTTCTCCAAATTTTCCTGGACAACTGGAAATTTGTGCTAGCACAGACAACCACGGAACTCGACGTAAAATTAAGCGAGGAGATGAAAGCACCCCGTATTTCCTCCGCTTTCTCCTTCTCCTTCCCGGAGCTCCCGCCGAAACAATTGAATTGTGGTTGTTGCTCTTGTTGTTGTAATTGTTGTTGTTGTTGTTTTTGTTTTCTAAAACACATCGCTCACACCCACACTGGCTATTAAATTGGGAGGCATAGAAAGTCTATTCTACTGTGCAGTTTCGTTTCCAAAAAGGAAGCAAGAGAGCAGAAATACAAAAATGCACATAACACGCGGGTAAGCAGCTACGGGGCCGAGCATTATATTGTAAAACTTAAAAAGGTAGCCGGCGAGATTCCAGTGAGAACTTTTGAATGATGGCACAGACAGACCTGCGGCAGAGCCCATTATGGTGGCGCCAGTGAGAGCAAGAGCGGCCAGCTGAAATTAATGTCAATCTGCTGCAAGGGCTCCTCCAACAAATTCCTCTCAAAGAAGAGCAGTGCGCAAAAAAGTGGTAGGGTTTAAACGTAGTTAAACCAAGTAGACGTGCCAATGCATGTGTTCAGCCTGGTTGTCTCATGGGTTTACTTTCCCGGGTCGTCGGTACTTATCGCGACGATTTTAGGCTGAGGTTAAACTCTGATCGAGGTTAAGCTGATCAGATCTGTTTGCGCTGCAGATGGATATTGATGAAGACGTCGATGTGCACATCGTTATGCACTGCACGCAGACGTAATTTTGCTTCTAGAGAGAGAGAGAGAGAGAATGAAAAGGAAACGCAGGGAGGTTAACCAAAACTTCGCTTACTCGAATTAGGTCATTCTCTGTCAAACATTTTGTGTATTCCGAGCCAATCGCATTTGCGGCGGGGGTGGTGCCTTGTTAACATTAATTTATATTAACGAATTCATTGGGCACATGTGTCTCACCAAATTCTACGACCTGACTGCGAACTGTTGGCTGTTGATATCGCAATTTCACAGTGTGCTCCCCTTACCTTTCCTAATGCCTACTTTCCTTCTCGTGTCCACAGTACATATTATTAAAGCGATCTTTTGCGTTCTAATAACAGAGGGGCGATATCTGGCGATTTCACTTCCCATCACGTAATTTGGGGTTTTCGTTTCAGATGCATTTTGGCAGCTTCTTTGGTCCTGGATGTCGGCAAGGAACGTGCGCTGCTGCATCAATTCAGATATATTTTACATGTCTGCCAATTCTCGGTCTGCCATTGCATTAACGTTGGCAGCGAACGGGGCTAAGGCCTCTTTGTGGTCTACAGTGTGTTGTACTTGCAGTGATCGCTTTCCAATAACATTCACCATATACCTGCAGCCTTGGCTTCAAGGTAATGAAAGGAATTTGCCGATTTACCCCAACGAGGCCTCAGAAAGAAGAATGGATTTTAGCTGACATGCCATATATGCACGGTGTGAGCCAGGCGCTAAAGAAAGTGGTCGGGCGGCCTGCTGTAAACTTCGTATGCAACGCACCCAGCAAACGTGCTTCAAAGACCGTCCGGTGTAAGACAAAGCAAAGAGACAAATTCATACAGTGACTTGGTTTACAAAATCCCTTTGTAATCCAGAGCATCATTAGTTGGGAAAAAGGCCGGCGTGTCAACATTCGTATAACGGAGCATTTCGCCAAAACGAACAGGATATGGCAGCAAGCAAGTAAGACACGTGTTGTACAGTAAATGCATTCCGCGCTTTCGACGTTGTAAAATTCTGAGGAAATATAATCGATAGCTCAAGAGGGAGATATATGAAGTGTACATTGTATATACGAATCCTTCAACCTGCGTAAGCACATCATCCCTAATGTTTATGAAAAAAGAAATATACTGGATATATGATCAGTCACGGATAAAATCCGTGATTCTATCTGGGTAGGTATATTACATTATGTATGCATTATAATTTAAAATTTTCAGAACAGTTAAGAAAAGCCATAAAATTGGGAACAAATTATGAACCCATTGCATGCATTTTTCCTGAAGGGTGTAGGGGGTGTAAGAAGCGCTGAAACGCCAATGGCTCAGCGGTATTAGCGTGCCAGTCGTCCCAACACCTTTAGGTCACATTTTTGTTCTTTTTTTGGGCTGGTTCTTTCGCAAAACACCCCGCGTGAAAGGTGTATAAAACTACCAAGAGTCCTTTCTGAGCCAGGTGCGAGTATGGACAGCTGAAAACTCCTTTAAAGGTGTTTTATTTTTAACATTGTTTTTCGCAGTGTTGGCGGCAACCTGAACAGCATCACCCAAATGCTGCTTTTTGCTGCCACACTGTAGGCTTCTTTGCATTCTTGGCGCAATTGTAGATCATCCCAGCGCATGAAAATGGTTTAGCCCTTGTGGCTGCCAAGTGTGTCTTCTGTTTTTCTCTTTTTCGCCGCTAGCTGTAGGCTGGATTGTGTTGCGACTTCGTGTTTGCACGTATATACATATTTCTTTAGTTTATACCTTAGTTGCTTAAGAAGATTTCAACTTTCTATTTGAATGAAAGTCTGCAACATGGGTAATCAGTTTGTTTTGATGCCTGCATTTAGTTTCACTTGATATGTTTTGCATGGATTCCATCTAGCTTTTAGCTAGAGCTCCAGATGTTGTTTCAAATATAATTTCTATAAGTGTTCCCAAATAAACTTCTCTTCAATTCAACCAGTGAGCTTGAAAAGTTGCATGAACTGTGAAAAGAATTCAGGAAACAGACTGCCGGAATTGCGAAATGCGAACTGAGGAAGCTGCTCTGAGAAGTGTCAGCAAGTACAGACTGCTGTAGCAAACACTATGGTGGCATGGTCACCGAATGTTCTGCACTAAATGAGGAAAACAGTCATTAAAGGCGGATTACGTCGCGCTGCCTGTTCAATCAGATGCACCAAGATCTTGTCCTCTGATTATGAACTGGCATAATCGTACAGTTTCAGAAACGATCAAAACAAGACGCTTTGCTTGAAAAAGCCAGAAAATAAAGACTCAAAACAAGAGACCTGGGTCTCTTTTAACACATGGTGTGTAGATAAATGAACACTGGTATCCGTCACTGAAGAAGCTGATGGACATGACAAAGGCTCGAAAAGAACACCAGCAGTAGATAGTTTGTTTTATGGGGTGCAACGTCCCAAGGTGACTCAGAATATCAGCAACGCCGCAGAGAAGGGCTCCGAAAATTTCAACCACCTGGGGTGCTTTAAAGTGCGCAGATATCGCACAGTACACGGGCCTCTAGAATTTCGCCTCCATCGAAATTCGACCGCCGCAGCCGTAATCCAACCCGCGTCTTTCGGGTCAGCAGCCGAGCGCCATAGCAACTGAGGCACCGCGGCGACAGAAGCGGTCCAAGTTTGCCTGGACAAGGAATGTCCTCATCCAGAAGGATGAAAATTCATCAAGGATTCAGACCGCTGACATCATTCAACTTATAAAGATTATATGAGCACAATGGGTTTGTGATAATCCCCTAAAGATTACTGATTAGCGATTAGGCAAGCGTAGCAGGCGGCGGCAGCAGGTGGGCGGATGAAATTAAGAAGTTTGCGTGGTTACGGTGGCCGCCGCTGGAAAAGGTCAGGGTTAAATGGAGAGACATGCGAGAGGCCTTTGCCCTGCAGTGGGCGTAGTCAGCCTGATGCCGATGAGGACTTGTCATGGCTTCCCTGTTGTCATTCTTTGATCTCTTTCCTAGGGGTGGGCGAACAGTGCTTTTACAGACTGAATCGAACACGAACAGTGCAGCTTTGTTGCTCAGTCGAATATGAACAGCTCAGCTAAAAAACTAAAAGTCACATTTGAATCTATTAGTGAGAGATCCAAATCGGAATACGGGTCGAATATTCATCAGCAACCGTGCGCAACAGCGAAGCGCTGCTGTCGATGTTATTGCTGTGTCTGTTAAAATACGGAACTGTGATCTCCATTAGGAGGTCGCAACACGAAGTCAATGTAATAACCTTATAATTATCAAGCTTTGCGGATAGGAAAAGTACATTTGGCTCTTGATAACGGAAGAGAATCAACTAGCTTCATATCTCGGCACATGAGACGGGAGAGAGCTGACGTGTGAAGCATGGCCTTCGAGGTCAGCCTTGAAGGCCAGATTTGCTGAACCTGCCTGGGCTCTGGCGCGTCGCCCAATGTGAGACGCCATATATGAGGATTATGAACACCGCCGTGTTTATGGCCCACACCGTGGCGCTGAACCTTCCATCCAGAAAATACCGATCGCGCATCACTGTACGGGGCGTGTATGATCCTTGTTTTTGAACAAACATAGATAGAAAGTAAGGGCAGGTGTATTTCGAACATCGCGCCAATTATTCTAAACGTACACGAAAACTTGAGTACGTATTTAGTTCCTTTCGAATACTTTTAAGCATATATTTTATTCGCTGACTAATCGAATAGGGGGATAATAGTTTGGTATTCGAAATTTCTGAATACTCGCACGTCCCTACAATTTGCTTCGCAATCTCTGGCAAACAAAGTGAATGCTTTCCTCTTGATTTGACACTTGATGGTTATGTCCCCACTAATGCTGTGAAAATAAGTAAGGTTAAATACAAATTTTTTCCTCTTATAAATATGTTGATAGGCATATGATTTAGTGGTACTGCAGCGTTGTGAAATTTTAGGCCCGGTTATTATTGATGCTGTGGTAGGCGGCTGGGACCGTACGCCATCTTTTATCTGCATTTTTCAAATCTTTGATGTGAATTAAACCTCATTGATTCATTTATTCAATGATTCTCTTCGAACTAATACAAACATTCTCTGGAAACCGCGGAGAACTTGAAGCATAACATGACGGGGAAAAAGGCGAATATGAAGCAGATTAAATCCGGAAGATTAGAAAAAAAGTTCTTTTGTGTGTGTGTGTGTGTGTGTGTGTGTGTGTGTGTGTGTGTGTGTGTGTGTGTGTGTGTGTGTGTGTGTGTGTGTGTGTGTGTGTGTGTGTGTGTGTGTGTGTGTGTGCGTGCGTGCGTGCGTGCGTGCGTGCGTGTGTGTGCGTGTGTGTGTGTGTGTGTGTGTGCGCGTGCGTGCGTTCTTGCGTGCGTGTGTGTGCGTGTGTGTGCGTGTGTGTGTGTGTGTGTGTGTGTGTGTGTGTGTGTGTGTGTGTGTGTGTGTGTGTGTGTGTGTGTGTGTGTGTGTGTGTGTGTGTGTGTGTGTGTGTGTGTGTGTGTGTGTGTGTGTGTGTGTGTGTGTGTGTGTGTGTGTGTGTGTGTGTGTGTGTGTGTGTGTGTGTGTGTGTGTGTGTGTGTGTGTGTGTGTGTGTGTGTGTGTGTGTGGATACAAAAGAACTTTTTTTCTAATCTTCCAGATTTATTCTGCTTCATATTCGGCTTTTTACCCGTCATGTTAACTTCAAGTTCTCCGCGGTTTCCAGAGAATTTTTGTATTAGTTCGAAGAGAATCAGTGAATAAATGAATCAATGAGGTTTAATTCACATCAAAGATTTGAAAAATGAAGATAAAAGACGGCGTACGATCCCAGCCGCCTACCACAGCATCAGTAATAACCGGGCCTAAAATTGCACAACGCTGCAGTACCACTAAATCATATGCCTATCAACATATTTATAAGAGGAAAAAACTTGTATTTAACCTTACATATTTTCACAGCATTAGTGGGGACATAACCATCAAGTGTCAAATCAAGAGGAAGGCATTCACTTTGTTTGCCTGAGATTGCGAAGAAAATTGTAGGGACGTGCGAGTATTCAGAAATTTCGAATACCAAACTATTATCCCCCTATTCGATTAGTCAGCGAATAAAATATATGCTTAAAAGTATTCGAAAGGAACTAAATACGTACTCAAGTTTTCGTGTACGTTTAGAATTATTGGCGCGATGTTCGAAATACACCTGCCCTTACTTTCTATCTATGTTTGTTCAAAAACAAGGATCATACACGCCCCGTACAGTGATGCGCGATCGGTATTTTCTGGATGGAAGGTTCAGCGCCACGGTGTGGTCCATAAACACGGCGGTGTTCATAATCCTCATACATGGCGTCTCACATTGGGCGACGCGCCAGAGCCCAGGCAGGTTCCGCAAATCTGGCCTTCAAGGCTGACCTCGAAGGCCATGCTTCACACGTCAGCTCTCTCCCGTCTCATGTGCTGAGATATGAAGATGGTTGATTCTCTTCCGTTATCAATAGCCAAATGTACTTTTCCTATCCGCAAAGCTTGATAATTATAAGGTTATTACATTGACTTCGTGTTGCGACCTCCTAATGGAGATCACAGTTTCGTATTTTAACAGACACAGCAATAACATCGACAGCAGCGCTTCGCTGTTGCGCACGATTGCTGATGAATATTCGACCCGTATTCCGATTTGGATCTCTCACTATTAGATTCAAATGTGACTTTTAGTTTTTTAGCTAAGCTGTTCATATTCGACTGAGCAACAAAGCTGCACTGTTCGTGTTCGATTCAGTCTGTAAAAGCACTGTTCGCCCACCCCTAGGAAAGAGATAAAAGAATGACGCTTTGTTTTGGCAAACAATCTATGGACATCCCGTTCCATTCTATGAGGGTAACAACAACAACTATGGACATCAGCAGGCGCAAACAACAGGGAAGCCATGACTAGTCCTCATCGTCATCAGGCTGACTACGCCCACTGCAGGGTAAAGGCCTCTTCCATGTCTCTCCATTTAACCCTGACCTTTTCCAGCGGCGGCCACCGTAACCACGCAAACTTCTTAATTTCATCCGCCCACCTGCTGCCGCCGCCTGCTACGCTTGCCTAATCACTAATCAGTAATCTTTAGGGGATTATCACAAAACCCATTGCGCTCATATAATCTTTATATGTTGAATGATGTCAGCGGTCTGAATCCTTGATGAATTTTCATCCTTCTGGATGAGGACATTCCTTGTCCAGGCAAACTTGGACCGCTTCTGTCACCGCGGTGCCTCAGTTGCTATGGCGCTCGGCTGCTGACCCGAACGACGCGGGTTGGATTACGGCTGCGGCGGTCGAATTTCGATGGAGGCGAAATTCTAGAGGCCCGTGTACTGTGCGATATCTGCGCACTTTAAAGCACCCCAGGTGGTCGAAATTTTCGGAGCCCTTCACTGCGGCGTTCCTGATATTCTGAGTCACCTTGGGACGCTGCACCCCATAAAACAAACTATCTACTGCTGGTGTTCTTTTCGAGCCTTTTTCATGTCCATCAGCTTCTTCAGTGACGGATACCTGTGTTCATTTATCTACACACCATGTGTTAAAAGAGACCAGGTCTCTTGTTTTGAGTCTTTATTTTCTGGCTTTTTCAAGCAAAGCGTCTTGTTTTGATCGTTTCTGAAACTACGATTATGCCAGTTCATAATCAGAGGACAGGATCTTGGTGCATCTGATTGAACAGGCAGCGCGACGTAATCCGCCTTTAATGACTGTTTTCCTCATTTAGTGCAGAACATTCGGTGACCATGCCACCATAGTGTTTGCTACAGCAGTCTGTACTTTCTGACACTTCTCAGAGCAGCTTCCTCAGTTCGCATTTCGCAATTCCGGCAGTCTGTTTCCTGAATTCTTTTCACAGTTCATGCAACTTTTCAAGCTCACTGGTTGAATTGAAGAGAAGTTTATTTGGGAACACTTATAGAAATTATATTTGAAACAACATCTGGAGCTCTAGCTAAAAGCTAGTTGGAATCCATGCAAAACATATCAAGTGAAACTAAATGCAGGCATTAAAAAAAACTGATTACCCATGTTGAAGACTTTCATTCAAATAGAAAGTTGAAATCTTCTTAAGCAACTAAGGTATAAACTAAAGAATTATGTATATACGTGCAAACACGAAGTCGCAACACAATCCAGCCTACAGCTAGCGGCGAAAAAGAGAAAAACAGAAGACACACTTGGCAGCCACAAGGGCTAAACCATTTTCATGCGCTGGGATGATCTACAATTGCGCCAAGAATGCAAATAAGCCTGCAGTGTGGCAGCAAAAAGCAGCATTTGGGTGATGCTGTTCAGGTTGCCGCCAACACTGCGAAAAACAATGTTAAAAATAAAACACCTTTAAAGGAGTTTTCAGCTGTCCATACTCGCACCTGGCTCAGAAAGGACTCTTGGTAGTTTTATACACCTTTCACGCGGGGTGTTTTGCGAAAGAACCAGCCCAAAAAAGAACAAAAATGTGACCTAAAGGTGTTGGGACGACTGGCACGCTAATACCGCTGAGCCATTGGCGTTTCAGCGCTTCTTACACCCCCTACACCCTTCAGGAAAAATGCATGCAATGGGTTCATAATTTGTTCCCAATTTTATGGCTTTTCTTAACTGTTCTGAAAATTTTAAATTATAATGCATACACAATGTAATATACCTACCCAGATAGAATGACGGATTTTATCCGTGACTGATCATATATCCAGTATATTTCTTTTTTCATAAACATTAGGGATGATGTGCTTACGCAGGTTGAAGGATTCGTATATACAATGTACACTTCATATATCTCCCTCTTGAGCTATCGATTATATTTCCTCAGAATTTTACAACGTCGAAAGCGCGGAATGCATTTACTGTACAACACGTGTCTTACTTGCTTGCTGCCATATCCTGTTCGTTTTGGCGAAATGCTCCGTTATACGAATGTTGACACGCCGGCCTTTTTCCCAACTAATGATGCTCTGGATTACAAAGGGATTTTGTAAACCAAGTCACTGTATGAATTTGTCTCTTTGCTTTGTCTTACACCGGACGGTCTTTGAAGCACGTTTGGTGGGTGCGTTGCATACGAAGTTTACAGCAGGCCGCCCGACCACTTTCTTTAGCGCCTGGCTCACACCGTGCATATATGGCATGTCAGCTAAAATCCATTTTTCTGTCTGAGGCCTCGTTGGGGTAAATCGGCAAATTCTTTTCATTACCTTAAAGCCAAGGCTGCAGGTATATGGTGAATGTTATTGGAAAGCGATCACTGCAAGTACAACACACTGTAGACCACAAAGAGGCCTTAGCCCCGTTCGCTGCCAACGTTAATGCAATGGCAGACCGAGAATTGGCAGACATGTAAAATATATCTGAATTGATGCAGCAGCGCACGTTCCTTGCCGACATCCAGGACCAAAGAAGCTGCCAAAATGCATCTGAAACAAAAACCCCAAATTACGTGATGGGAAGTGAAATCGCCAGATATCGGCCCTCTGTTATTAGAACGCAAAAGATCGCTTTATTAATATGTACTGTGGACACGAGAAGGAAAGTAGGCATTAGGAAAGGTAAGAGGAGCACACTGTGAAATTGCGATATCAACAGCCAACAGTTCGCAGTCAGGTCGTAGAATTTGGTGAGACACATGTGCCCGATGAATTCGTTAATATAAATTAATGTTAACAAGGCACCACCCCCGCCGCAAATGCGATTGGCTCGGAATACACAAAATGTTTGACAGAGAATGACCTAATTCGAGTAAGCGAAGTTTTGGTTAACCTCCCTGCGTTTCCTTTTCATTCTCTCTCTCTCTCTCTCTCTAGAAGCAAAATTACGTCTGCGTGCAGTGCATAACGATGTGCACATCGACGTCTTCATCAATATCCATCTGCAGCGCAAACAGATCTGATCAGCTTAACCTCGATCAGAGTTTAACCTCAGCCTAAAATCGTCGCGATAAGTACCGACGACCCGGGAAAGTAAACCCATGAGACAACCAGGCTGAACACATGCATTGGCACGTCTACTTGGTTTAACTACGTTTAAACCCTACCACTTTTTTGCGCACTGCTCTTCTTTGAGAGGAATTTGTTGGAGGAGCCCTTGCAGCAGATTGACATTAATTTCAGCTGGCCGCTCTTGCTCTCACTGGCGCCACCATAATGGGCTCTGCCGCAGGTCTGTCTGTGCCATCATTCAAAAGTTCTCACTGGAATCTCGCCGGCTACCTTTTTAAGTTTTACAATATAATGCTCGGCCCCGTAGCTTCTTACCCGCGTGTTATGTGCATTTTTGTATTTCTGCTTTCTTGCTTCTTTTTTGGAAACGAAACTGCACAGCAGAATAGACTTTCAATGCCTCCCAATTTAATAGCCAGTGTGGGTGTGAGCGATGTGTTTTAGAAAACAAAAACAACAACAACAACAATTACAACAACAAGAGCAACAACCACAATTCAATTGTTTCGGCGGGAGCTCCGGGAAGGAGAAGGAGAAAGCGGAGGAAATACGGGGTGCTTTCATCTCCTCGCTTAATTTTACGTCGAGTTCCGTGGTTGTCTGTGCTAGCACAAATTTCCAGTTGTCCAGGACAATTTGGAGAAAGGTTAAGAAAACAAGAGGTACTGGATAAAGGAGAATAAGGTCAAGGTAAGAGTAGCGGGAAGATCGGCCTTAAATATAATTTTCTGGCATACTACTCACTAGTGGGGCATACTACTACGGTGGTCAGATACCGTTTGTATCTCACAGTTCAATTGAATGATTGAAGATTCGCCAAAATTTGCGGGGATTGTTTACGAACATGTGTGACAAAGAATGCTGCAGGAAAAGAGCATCGGAAAATGATTTTTTTCTGTTAGGAAGCTTTGTGATGCGTGCGTTGTACTACAGCGCTTTTGTATACGTTGTAATGGTGCGTAAAGGAATCTACTTTTCCTTTCGTTAATTTTAGAAATGAAAATGCTCCGGTTGGTTTGTGTGGCTCGGATATAAAAATTTGTTAAAATACTTCGAGAAATGTGTAATGTTCCTCAGTGCTGGCCTGAAAGTCATCTCTGTTGCTATCACGGATTTGCTTCACTTCCTTATCAGCTTTATTAGCTTGAATGTCGAAGCTAAATGAAAGCAACAAACGGTCCCTTAAGCCGGCTCAAGTAGGTAAAGTTTGAAACCAGATCGGGATCGGAAGTTAATAATAAATTTGCGTTGGCAGCCAAGAAGAGGGAAAACATTGAACAGAGTTTCAAGAATCCACTGTCCTGCAACACAGATAATGTTTTTTGAAATCACTTTCGGAGACAAAGTGAGGTCAGGAAAGTTAAAGTTGCCTTGGAATAATATCGGTGCTGTTGGACGTCAGATAACATAGTTAAACACATTATGTCGCTCGGATGTGAAGTTAAAAGCGTAATTGGGAGGTCGATAGCATAAAATGGTTTCAATGTATGGTTTTAGACTCAGCTGACGTGACACCGCCTGGTCGCAAGTTGCGATCGCATTGGTGAACTGTAAACCGGGACGAATCATCAAATACCTCACTGCTATGTAAGGTACGTTAGAGTCAAGCCAAAATTCTGTGAATGTGATGCTATCTTCACAATTGTCGACAGCGGAGTTAAATAATTTGCATGTGTTACGAATGCTTCTTGCGCCACCTAGCAGAATGGCTTTGCGTGAAGGCGGTAAGGCAGCGCACTTCCCTTCGTGTCATACTGTGGATTCCGTGTTTTTTCGCTTATCGAATTATTCGTTGCGTGCAGGGGAAGGCGGCAGCTCTGTGCACTTTTGCAGGGGGTTGAGCTCGCAGTTCCTTTGCTATTAGTTTTAGAATTAAAGATGTAGAACGCGTAATTAACGACCAGCATGTAATGCCGAAAGGGTAACCTTGGGGACTAAGGTAGGCTTCTCACGAATTATGATGTTAGTTTCTTGCGTGCTAAACGCGCGACTTGGCAAATGCCAAGGTCCGGTCGTTAATGCGTGTAAACATTGCCAATTAAGCGTTGGTTCCTACAGGATAGTCCTTTGTTTCGGACTTTGAACTGCCGGAGCGAGTTCTGGGTGGGCCGGGGTTGGTTTCAGTGTTTCGAAAGCAGAGCGAATGTCATATCAACATATTCACCGAAAGTCACGAGTAGCAGTTGAGGACATAGGAGCAGTAGCAGAAGCCAATTCTACGATTTTTTGACGTAAAGTGAACTATTTCTCCTGACCTGTGGATCATACAGCTGAATAATGAGTCTACCATGCGTAGGTGCACTCAGTCTTTCTTGTAGCCTCTCGAAGTATTAACGCGATAGCGTCAAAGGCCCCATTGTCCAGAAAATTTACTGCCGGCGCTGTCGGAGTCGGTGTTGTGAGCGAAGATTCACGAGCATGACTCCGGCAGGTGATGCCCCGACAGCGACCCAGGAGGCAGGTGGGCCACCTAGGTCACGTGACCTTGCACTGTCATCACAGACTGGCCACCTGAAGCAGACTGTGAGAAAACTGCCCACCGTGGCTGCTGGCAGTTAAATTGATTGGTCGCTCGAAAGGATCAACTTGGGCCGCACACGAGGCCCGCCGCTTGGAACTCCTTCCATCGCAGGACACCGACGCATCGCTTAACAGCTGCACCACTGCGCCAGGAGGGGCATGAGGACTCCCAGGGATATATCAACGTAGAGAATCACCTTCTTCGTATATAGGAATTTACCCATTGGGCTATGGCGTCATATATTTGAAGCAGAGCTTAAAATGTTCCTCCAGGCGTCCCTCATAGCCTTATTTGCTTTGGGACGTTAAACCCCTTAAACCAAACGAAATGTTGCGTCAATCTTTTTTTTCAAATTCTGTTCTACCTGCAGTTTGACCCTTTTTTGACGAATGAACAGTCCCCCCGAGTAGGTAAGTGCTCACAGAACGCTTATATGTTGTTGAAGGAATTATGAGACGACTGATGCGTTCTTCACATTTAATAAATTACAACACAATTTACATTTACATCAAATTCACAAATATCGAAATACTAGTAGAAAACAAAATCGAAGCTGTCGTCGCCTCTTTCCACGGCGTAGCAGGACCCGACGAACTCGCGCAGGACGCCCATAAACTTCAGGTTCAGCCGTCTGCGTAGTTGAGAAAACAGTGAATGAGGGCGGTGAATCACCTGGCAGACACAGACAACAGTCGCTTAGGAATGGCGTTAAAAGCAGCAAATTGGTCTCGAGTGACCGCTGAGTTCTACGTGGTGTTATGCAAAAGGGAGACGTGGTGTTACACAAAAGGGAGACACTTCGGTATAGCTCCAGCCAGAGTAAGGCATGCACCCTCATAAATGATGGCTGCTCCTTCAGTGACACACTACCGTAATGCGACAACGGAACTGCATTCTCCAGTCACCGCCTCGGATGCAGCAGTTTGTGGCCACATGGAAAGATAGTTGAAGTTGATAGTTTATTTGTGATTCCAGAAGAAGTTGCATGAATATACAGCGAGAGGTCCCATCGTACAAGACCGCAGGTGGGACAATGCCATGAGAGAACCTTGGCTCCGTTGCATGCTGTCGTTATGTTCGACGGCACTCGCCGGGACCATTAAACAAACAGGTGGTGTGAGACGGAGCGATGGTTGCAACCGTGTTGGGCGTCGTTCAGAAAAACGAGCCAACTCTTCGAAAGGAGGACGCGACGCAGATAATTGTTTCGTGCCTTTCATAAATTCCTATTTCGGTATATCCCTGCAGCTGCCGACTGCCAGCATATGTTAAAGGGACACTGGGGACAACTCCACACAACTTCCGTTCTTAGAACAAAGCTGATTTTGTTGCTTTTTCTGGCTATGTTGATCTCTGCCCAAAAGCAAAAAAACATTTATTGCCGAGAAAATTTCGTCTAAAATATTTCGTGCCACGCGATTCAAAGCCGTGAGGTAAACACCGAAAAGGGCTCCGTGATGACCGTTAGGGAGTGAATAGCAGTGTTGCTTAGCCTCGGGGATCCGCGACGAGTAAATGGCACTTTACTTGCGAAAACGACTGGGTGGGGCGAAACCCATGTTTCATTTTTATACAAATCCTGCTTTCTTGGATGTTGGTTCTAATTCCAAGGCAACTTGCCAATTGGCAAATTGTAAGAATGTAAAACAATTAAATTGTAAGGGGCAAATTGTAATATACTTTTGTGAACATATCGATGGGAATGGTCTAACCTTCGAACGCTTAACAAAAGCTTGCTTTTAAAGTAAGTCGCGGCTTCGAACCGAGTAGTTCGGACAGCCATAGAAAAGCAGGAGGGAATATGGTTGGGCTTGTTCGTGCATCGTTACACAGGTACCATAGCACGCTAACTGCAGAGGGCAACTACAGCGCTTGTCATGTCCTCGCCTCCTCCTTTGTAGTTACCACGGTATGCTTTCTGCGTACAGAAAACCGATTTGCGTTGATAAATAGTTTCTTGTTGAACAAAAAAATACGCTTGCCCAGAAATTCTGGTTACGACTTTTCGAACTAATAAAATGTTCGTTTTCATGGAATAGAGCCTCTTTTCATAAGAGCGCGTTCATTTATTCATACTGGCAGCCATAAATTTGTCTTCAGTCCTTTTAACACTACTCGCCTGCTCCCAACGGCTGGCGTATTAAGGGCCGCTCATATCTAAAGATGAAATTGTACTTTCAAGCAATGCATGAGAGTTTCGCCGCTTGATTGATTGATTGATTGAATGCGCCAGTGAAACAGAAGCGACAGTTTCAAAAGACTGAAGTGTCGATTTTTTTTTCGATCATTGCACGTATCAGCAGCTCAGAGGTATTAAAGGGACCTACCACAGCTAACCAGCAAGCTTATTCAGGTATGATGTGGTAGCCACCGCAGAATACAGCGCACTGTGAGCAAAGCGCGATTTGAAAACTGCGGGAAACGAATTCGGCTACCGGCCTTCAAGTCGAGTTGCGTGGCCAGACCTACTCTCGCGCATCCTACAAGGCAAAACAAAAAAGAACTTTTTAAGGTACAGGTGACCCCTTGAGCTTGTTCCTTTGCAGCTTTTAGTTTGTTTTCAATTTCATCTCTCTACTACAAATATATTTGTACGACTGAGCCGAATGAACTCAACTTAAACGTCGACGCTAACCGGGAGTTCTTCCTTTTAGTCTATGTAGACTTTTCTTGAAGCAGGCCTGAACGATACGGCCGTGAGGCCTGCGCAGGTGGAATGTTTAGGTGATTATTTTTAACCAAGTTTTTTGTTTTTTTTACGGGCGCAATACTATTGGCAGAAGCGGAGAGGTTCAAGATAGCAGGCAAATCGAGCATTTAGATGGAACTGTGCGCGCAAAATAAACCCATACCTCAACCAAATCACGAGATGGGCCGGAAATAGTTTTATCACTCTTTGCACTAGAGAGACGCGCTTAAAACCAAGAAAACAAACAAACGAAGCAAACGTTTCTTGGGCGTGTGGCAGACCGAAGCCTTCCCTCTTGCTTCACAGGGAACAAATCGTCAACCTAAAGACGGCGGAGACGCTCTGAGCGGTGAGCCACGACGCCAACGAAACACTGCTGTTTCAGCAATACGTTGAGAGGCTGACAAAGTGTTCAGCGTGGCTTCACGGCGGGCGAAAATGCATCGGCGAGGATGACTTCGCAAAGCGGGAGACAATGCTGGCAGCATTTGCTGCCTCCTCCACTTCGATATAGCGTTGAACGCAGAAGAAACCCCATGTTGCTTGCGTCTGTGAGACCACTGTGAGACGCTTGTGTCCAGTCGAGAGCACCTAACGAAGAACATAACTAGACAGGTGAGCGTGTCTCCTAATTCTACTGGGCGTGGTTTTTTTCCTTGACGGAGTCCCTTAGCTTGAAGCGGCCCCATCTTCCGGCGCATGTCGCGCGTCTATTTTGGTGTCGGGTCATTTTGCGCACCTAATGCCACGTTCGATATCTCGAGCCACAATGCCGATTTAGAAATTAAAAAAAACGGAGTTAGCCGAGAATGTTGAAAGCCCACTATTACGCGATGTAAAATTGTGCCCTGAAATCAACAGTTAGAAAGTTAAGCACTTTAAATGGCTAATGAATCCTCTTTTAACTACCTACTACCATGAACATAATACCTGCCATAACGTACGGTGCATTTGAAAACACCTCGCTGTTGTACCTTTATCGGCTTTGCAAAGAAAAATCTGCACGGATTAAAAAAAAAAGGAGAGACACCCGATTGCTCCCGACTGCCATGTGTAGGGAGACCGCTCGGACGTGGTGAGATGCAGTACTGTTTGCAAACTGAGAAGCAATAAAAAAAACGCCACAACAAAGGCCAGCCATAAATAAAAGGGCTGGTCGCCAGCGGCTGCCTCCGCCTGTATGCGTGTTTTAATGGAAAGTGCGAAACCTGAGGCGTTACGCATAATGCCAATCTCTACAGCGGATACTGCGACGGTTAGCAGGGCGGCTTTCGTAGTTACTATGCACTGCAATATCTTTTCAATTCTTCGGGCGCATGTTCTCCCTACAGCACTGTTGCACGACGACCTAACTGAATGCATGTTAAATAACAGCAGGGACCCAGTTTTGTAGCTGTAGCTTGCAACGAGTCTTCATAATGAAAATTTCATTCGTGACAGTACTGCTGAATTTCACATTTTAAGAACCCTGCTTGAGGGACATCAGGGTTAGCTTCATTCTGCTGTGTTGTAGAAAAATAGCAGCCCAAAATGTTTACCCGGCACACAATAATCTGATTCGTTGCACAACGAAGGCCACCAATATTCTGGTTGATTCCCCGTCTCTATTGCACCATGAAAACATGCAATTCTTACAATAAAAAGAGAGTAGCAAACCGGTTATTATTCAGGTTAACCTCCATTCCTTTCCTCCTCCTCTCTTGATGTTGCGTTGTAAGCTGAACAAATTACAGAGAGCCACCTGCAACAAACACAAACAAAAAACAGCCATACAAATCTGAAGTCAAAGACACCTAAAACAATTGGTTGGGAAGTTTCTCTGGGAGCCAGAAATTGTGTGATGTGATCGACTTGCGAGTTACATCTGACTGTCCAGCTCACGTGCACATGTCTGAAGTTTAAGACATCTGCGCACGCACTGTAAAGAGCGCAGGTGCGCTTGCACCTTACCGGGATAAAGAAACGTGAAGCCGACAGCGCTACGCTGACATAGGATGCATGCGCCCCAGTTCCTGGAGCGCTTCAAATAAAACAGGCGCCGCGCGTTCGATCAGTCACAGTTGGGATACTCAACAGCGTGTTTCTCTTCGAATGCTTATTTCCACTCGCAGTGCAGAAGACTCCCTTCCACCCGCCTATCGCCGCCATCGCGTCTCAGCGCTCACTCTTTCTACACTCTACCGAAAGCGAAGACACGGTCGGGACTGCCAACAGGTGGTGTATGTCCTAATTGCGGCCCCTTTATTTCCGGCGCGGCTGTTTTTTTTTTGGCATGCAGATACAGCTACTGATTCGTTTCAATCATGCCTCATCTTTTCTAAAGTGGATGGCGAGGCGTTAGCGATGATGGACGCAATAAGAGAAGCCAGCAGAAATAAGTAGGCATTTTTGTTCCCGTCGGTAAACCAGCGGAAACCTCACAATAGTCTAGCGGGCACCGTGCAATCTTCACCACCATACCAACAACGTCCACTGCAGAACAAAGGCCTCTCCCACGCTGTCCTGCGCCAGCCGCCCATTCTGAGTAACTTCCAACTTCCTAATCTGATCTCTTCCAATGGCTCTGCCTTCGAATGGCTACGTTTGCCTCGTCTTCGAATCGACTCCGTCACCCTAAGGAATCATCAGACTTTTAGCTGTCCGTACTACATGCCCTATGCATGTCCACTTCCCTCGATCTCATCTAGGGCGACATTGACTCGCGTTTGCTCCCTAACCCACTGCTTCTTCTGCTTCTTTTTGCTCCACAACTCCTTAACTCTGTGTGCTGTCCTGCTCAGCACTGTCCTCAGCCTTACTTCAAGGATTTTCGTTAGCCTCCAGGTTTCCGCAACATAGGTGAGCACTCGCAAAATACAGCAGTGCATAGGTTTTTCTTGGAGGATACTGGCAAGCTGAAATTCATGACCTGTGAGTACCTTCCAAATGCATCGCATCCATTATTTACAGCGAAAGCAGTAATCTTTGAACAAGGCACTTAGTAGAAGCAATTTAAGGGGTACAAAGGCAGCCATTTAATGCGTTACAGTAACGTGTTAGGTGGACACCACCGCGGCGTACCTAAAAATGCGACTAAGGTGTGCTCTGACCTAGAGAGCCAGTTATACGCCATTCCTTTGCTAAAAACCACTGAGGTCTAAGCCCTTCATTGGTGGACGGACATCACCGCCACCACCTCACAGCCCGATTGAACTATCCAATGACCCAGGGACCATTGATGCGCCTTTCCTTTCCTCAAAGCAAGCTTGAGGTTTAGACTGCGAAAAAAACAACAACGCTGGAACTAGTGCAAGCGTGCCATGGCGTGCGTGAAGTGAGCCGGGAAAACGATCGAAGCGAACGCCGTAAAGCAGTTGCTAGTCAGGCGTACCCTTTCACCTAACTACACCAACGCACTACAAAAAAGCCAACCACTCACGAGACATTTAAGGTATGTGGCGAAGTCTGAACCACAGGCGTGCAAAACACTTAAAATTTTAAAAACATTCTTGAAACGCGGTGAACCCATGCTACCATGATGGCTGTGGCTCCGTTGAAAACTTGTGGACGTCCGAAGTGCTGCTCATACACTTCTCGTCAAATGCAATATCCTTTGTCTTTCTTTTCCAATTTTTTTCTCTGTCACACATTTTTCAGTCTGCAGAGTAACTCGCGCAGTGTGTTTTCGATACGCGAGAACGGTTTTCTTACAGAAGTCTCTGAAATCACGCAAATCGCCACCGAATTCCGTCGTTTGAAAGCTGCTGAAAATCCGCGCTAACGAACTACGTGACGAAATGCGGGACATTAATTAGGTGCGATGCCGACACCTCTGTCCAGCACCTAAAGTACCACAGTACATTTACGGAGAGCTCAATGCTTAAATACGAGTTAACGCAGGAAATTTGGACCTTTTTGCGTTGTTTTGAATGACATGGGGGAAAGTCGTGCTTCTGCATTTCGTCTGTGCGCATCGCCGATCGGGTCAGCAGTGCCGTCTGACAGGCCCGTTTTAGCGTCGCACTGGCGCCTTAACCGTCAGCCGTCTACTCACGGCGAATGCAAAAAAAAAGCAAGGCCATAAGTTGTCATAAGCTTAGCAGCTCCTTTATCTCACGTTATCTGGGGCAAAATACCTCGCGTCCTTAAATATATACAAACGTGGCAGAGAAGAAAGCGGACATAAATCATAAGTGCATGCCATATGGCAAAAATGCCTTTTCTCTTCTACATAAAAACAAGCGCAGAGTAATAAAAAAGGAGGAATCCCCTAAACGCATTTGAAAGGAGCGCCAGGCCTTTATTAATTCCGAGAGCAGAGGAGCGCGAAAATACCGATAGATTTCCCACAGCACGCACTGTTTGGCTCACCAACTTGCCAACGTGAGAAGTGCTTGATTCAAAGTTTGAGGGCCCCGGAGATCATTTATTAGAGACTCCGGTAAACTAAAAACAGACTTCCTCATTTTCATTACTGTTTTGCTTGGCCCGCAGTTGACCCTATAGTGCTGGAATGTTCGACCCCTTCCTGGTGGAGCTTCCATGACCTGCCTCACTAATCCAAATTATTCGCGCGCGTCAAGTGCGCTCTGTGGGAGATGTGAAGCTTCACTGGGAATAATGAAGAAGCTGAGGACCGCGAGGACTCAATTCCCAATTTATATCGCTCTTTTGTTCTCACTTTGGCCGTCTATTGCGTCGCAAAGAGCAGCCGCACCGCGCTCAAACCGAGGTATCTACCTTAGCGTACACAATTGATTCGCGCGCTTGGGTGCCCTTTGAGCGAGTTCTAAGGCTTCTCGAGACAAAATGGCCTTGCAACGAGAAACGTATAAAGCCCTTGAAAGTTTCCAACGGTGTTTGCTCAGTGCGCGATATCGGTGAAAAACGGGAATAAGCGCGGATTCTCAGTTGCTTGGAAACGGCCAAATTCAGGGGCGATTTGCGTGAGTTCTTTGGCTTCTGTAAGACAACCGCTCCCGCGTGTCGAAAGCACGCTGCGAGAGTTGTTCTGCACATTGAAAAATATGTGACAGGGAAAGAGAGGGCGAATAGAAGTCGAAGCAGATTGCAGTTGGTCAGAACTTGGCGAGCAGAGCTTCGGACGTCCTGCAGTAAGAACTTCGCCACATAAATGTTTCTTGAGTGATTGGCTTCAGTGTAATCCATTACTGTAGTTAGGTGAACGGGTACGCCTGACTCAAAACTTCGACTGCTGCTGCAGAAAACCGAGTATCATGGAGCGTATAGGCGCCAACACTAGCATATCTAAGACGCCCAACCAAGCTGTCGCGTGTGAAACGGCAAAATGGGCCTGCCACTCCAGACCTCTCGGCCGCAAATGTCCAATCAGCTTTCACTAATTAATGCGTTAAGCAGGTAAGCTTAGATCAAATAACTTTTTGTCTCCAAGTTTCATCTCATAATCCGGACCTGCAGTCACTGGTCCACAGTTGCACTGTCCGTATAACTGTGCCCAAAGTATCCACATTGTTCCAGCTGACACAGTGATATACGGCGTAATTAGTTGCCGGTGGGTCCAAAACACTTTGCATGTAAGACGCGCTCGCTCTAATTGCGTCATTGTTCAACCAGGCTTATCTGCACGGACACAACAGCTGCGTATAATTAATGCTAACGCTAGTTCCTCGTGGCGTGTTTTGCCCGTGACGCTGCGGAAAACAGCAGTCAGAAGCAGTGCCCAGGTGCTTTTGAGACTACTTACCGAACCAGCTGGCAAAGGCAGCAGTACTGTATACTTCGGTCGGACGCCCTCCGAGCGACAGCAGCTCGGCTCACGTGACGATGCGTGGAGCGCATGCTGATGTCTTGCTCCTCAGCAGATGCGGTGCGAAGGCTGCGTCGTTGGCTGCACCCGAAAACAGGAGTGCAACAAAATTCAGGTAAACGGAAAGCCACAATGAATTTCTGTTCGTAAACGCCAAGAAAAAAACATACATGCATCAAAAGTGGGTGAGCAGACAGACAGATAAAAGCGGGCGTGCCCATGGAATTTGGGATCTTTAAACACTGCTGATCGATCGGATGAAGTGTATGAACAAGGAAAAGCAAGTTCTGATCGATAATTATTGACTTTAGTGCACCTCTAACACGCCTTATTGTGTTATTCCATGTGCTCTCACAATAACAACTGTATATTTATAATAAAGTATAGAGCTGAGCCTTCAAAGCTCAAATACTTTTGCTGGAAGTGCAAATTATTAAGCAAATTAAAACTGCTGTCACTATCAACAGAAACTATAAAAAGCAAGGAATAAATACAATGGCGTATACACAACAGATGGATTTGATGACTTTGGGTCGCGAGCAAAAAGAATGAGCACAATGGGGTCACCAGAACGGCGAAAATCACCACGCGGCTGGCGAGGCGCGGCGCCGTGCGTTACGAACGCACCTGGCACTTTCGTTATCAGCGTGTTCGTAACCACAGCGACGAGCGTTGCTATGGGACCAAGTGGAGGAATAAAGATGAATATCTGCTTGCTCTCAATTACATCGTCGCTTTGTCGTCCGCCTGTGCTGAGCGTGGCACTTTCGCAGCCGGAGCGCACTGAAACCTCAGCCTAATGGCTTACTCACTGAGAGCAAGCGTCAGTTACAGAGAGATTAAAATCGCTCGAGCTAACACAGAATGCTCTGGGACAAGTTCAGTTGTCAGTGACGCCACGTCTAAAAAACGAAATGATGATCACAGCACAACTATGGTACATTAAACTAGTGGTCAGAAGGTAAGTCGATGATTACCGGGAAGAAAGCAGTCGTCCCGAATCGAATACGCAACCATGGCCACCGACACGTTTTTTTAGACTTAAGCGCTCTCCGGGAGGCATCTTGTTTCCTGAGATGCAGCGAGACAGCACTCTGAGGACTTTCCTTCAAGAAGGCACTCTGAATGAAACACAACAAACTCCGTCGATGATCGCTTTACTCTGTATCCTTGCCCTTCGCACGTAGGTATCATAAATAGTAATAAAGAACTACTGATCGAGACACCGTTTCGGGCCGCACGAGTAACTATATACTAGCGCGCGTTAGCACGCTGACTTGGTAGTCTCGCGCAAGCCGCTAGTTAGGCAGGAATATTCTGGATTTGGGAACCGTGAGCGCATGGCACTATTGTTCATGTTTCAAACTCGACAGCCTCGAATAATTTTTTTTTCCGCGTTAGTTCTTAGGGCTATGGCTCCGTTTGTGTAGCGTCATTGTCCTTGTCGTAAAACAGAATGAGCTGACGTCACGCATGCGTGATTTCAAGGCACCAAGCTGATGGGCCTGATCACTGATTGGTCTTAAAACAACAGATGACAGCTGCGGTCTCCGTCTCCCTCTGCAGCCCCTTCTTCCCTCTCTTTCACTGTATCTGGCGTTCCGAACGGCCGTCTTATAAAGGGATCATGCGCGACCGTGCGTGACCTGTAGACGAATTCCCACCCCATCCCCAACTCCACCTACACACGCATCGACTGGTGACTGCATCTGGCTACTCCCACCCTGTCGCAAAAGGCACCCCTTCCCAAAATTACTAAACCATTTCTGCATTTCCCCTCAAGCCCGCTGTCTGAGGAGTTAACGTCCCGTAGTTTGATTTTTTTTATTTGCATGTCTTACAGGTTTGGTCTCTCCTGTTCTTTGAAATCCGGGGTCGTAGCTGCCATCAGAAGCCCGTCGTCAGGCCTAACAGCAAGCTGCTAGCTTTTTCTCATCATGCAACACATGCTACACCCATGCCATTACGTTCTGAAAAAGGTTTCTAGTATCGTGACTCCCGTTCTAAGCACAATGCGTGAAATTGTAATTGTGCTTTGCTAATAAATCTGCTCGCATGTAACATGTCATCTTGGGCAGATTCTCGATATTCGTAATTGCGCCCAGAGCGGGGCGTACCCGTGTGTCCGTGACGTGTGCATCGGTGAGCACTAAAGTACGTAAACGCAGAATGAGATTACGAAAGTGCAAAAGAAACAAAAAATATGAAAATATATATACTGTCGCCAGCTACCTAGCACCGAGTGCAAAAAAACACCGACGCTCTAAAGACGTGCCTCAAGACAGCTGCTAAAGGTGCTGAATGCGACTCGAAAGACCCTGCAAGCCGGTCGCCATTGAAGTAAAGAGCTTAGCAGTAATTATATTGCATGAAGCAATCTTCGCTACGCTGTCACAAGTGCGTCCGCATTAAGCGATGAGACTTGGCGGCAGAGCGACGCGTTTCAGCAGCGTTGCTCAGTTGCGGCCGCTTCTGTGTTGTCACCTCGCGTTAAGAGAGAGTAGGCTTGCGGTAGCAACCCGTTCAGACGTCCGACAGCATGAAGCACAATGAAGGGATGCCCTATACAACAGCTTTTTCTGTTCCACAGCTCCTCCCAGGCTTTCACTTCACCATTTAGATCCATGGATATTGATTAAGCGGTGTCGGCAGCTTCGCGGAAACCGCTTTCACCTCACCGCCCAATGCCATGGCGCAGCACGTCGCGTCGAATTATCGCCATATGCGGCGATTCCGTACTTGTGAGATCACATCAGAGTCACGTAGAGACGAACTGGCGGAGAAACGGCTGGCTATTGGCTGCCCATCACAATCTCAACGCATCTGTCGAGTTGGAAAGCTTAACCTCAAAGTGTCGTTTTCAGCGGCGTAGCGCGTGCGGTGGAACGGTGTAGTGCGCGCGGGAGATCGGTCTCCACAACCGGGGCCTTACACGGCGAGTGTTGGCTGCGAACAAACCATGCTTAGCCCGGCAATCCGTTATACTTTTTAGGAATCGAGGTGCGTCAAATTTAACGCTATCCTTGGTTACGCTTGCAAGAGGCTGCATACTAAACACGACTGCGATACGCGTGAAACGCAACGTTCCGAACAAGTATAGTGTCTTATTGTCAAAAGCTTCAAATGCGAAAGTAAAATAGGGAGATATTCACTATATGAGGCCTCATCCTTTGCTTTGTAAACATTAATGATGAAGTGTGCCTGCATGCACCCTTCACAAAAACTTTATACAGCACGACACCTATCCACTGTTTACAGTGGCAGGTACATTATTTTTAAAAAAGCCTCTCAAGAATGCTACTTGCTTTTCAATGTTTGGAAATGCCTCAATCTCATTATTTCTGTCTGACATAAGCACATAGCACTTACCAAAAGCATATAGGCAGCTACACTGCTCGTGTGATGCATGTACGCACAAAAACGAGAGGTGAAACAAAATTTGTTATACACAGCCCTACAAGTCCTTTGCTGTAGAACAACTGCAATGCATTTACAGCAGCGGCAGGCAGCTCATTTCAATGCAGCGAGACTTCTCGCAAGAGGGAAAGGTTTAATGTCAGGAAGGTGAAGTCGGCTGGGAAAAAAGTATTCGCATATGCTACTAAACACTGGGGAAGGAGAGGGACATAGAGGCAGAGAGCAAAGATGGAAGGTGAAGAATATTACAATACCTTTAATTTGTTACTGCTCAAAGAAACTTCTCATGTGTGACAGCAGTGTTCGAGCAAAGTTCGGTTTTCATGGCCATGGTTTTGGTGAGCAAAAAACAGTTCAGGGATGAACAACAAGAAAAACCGTTCGGTATCACTGCGGTAACCCGCGGTTACTCGCCACTCTTCCATCAATTGCCCATTTGAGTTTTCAAACTTGGCCCCACGCTTCGTTTTCAAATTTCGCGCCACGCTTGGCTCCGGTAGCACTTCCGGTTTCTGAAATTGGGCGCCACGATTGGCTCCGCTCACTTCCGGTGTTTTCAAATTTGGCGCGAATTTTTTCTCCCTCCTCGCTCACTTTTTGGACATGTTTGACTCTAATTATTTAACTAAATAACGTACCTCAAACCCCCATTTCCCGTGCAAGACTTTTTGATACTCTGTTCGATGGTGCCATTCTTTTCCCCATAAACCCAATTCGTTTTTGAAATTTGTCGCCATGCTTGGCACCGCCCCCTTCTAAAGTTTTCAAATTTGGCGCCATTTTTGCTCCGGCCCGTCCCACTTTTTGGACGCATTTAGCTCTAATTAATTAACTAATTATCCTACCTCAGAACGTTGATTTCCCGCACTAGATTTTTTGATGCTCTATCTGGTGCTACCATTCTTTTTCACATAAACCCATTCTTTCGGACGTAATCGTGCGGACAAGCTCGTTATGACACAAAACCACAAACACAGCCATACAATGCTTTCGCAATAATAAAGGGCTAAGGGCATCTGTGAAAGACAGAAAGAAGCGTCCACCAGATCATCGAAAATCAAGGAAGGCAAAATGCAGTGGCGAACAATGATTGTCGTGCGTTCAAAGCATTACAGTGCAGAGAGTATCTCGAACTGCAGTTCAGATGAAAATAAGTAATGGGGCACATGTAAATACGGTATCACCGCATGCTGGTATATAAGGCAAAAATGAACACGAGGGCTTTTTGTCTCTGGGCTATCAGCCAACGTGTCCAAGTGCTCCCTTAAGACATGCGCTGCCCTAGGCAAGACAGTGTATAGCTCATTTATCTTTGCCTTTCTTCCCAGCAGGTAAAAAATATCACTGTGTCTGATGAGGTATTTATGATGGCATAAAGAATTCATTGCCAATTCTTGAAACTTACATGCATCCATAATGCTTTCCTTCATTCAAAATCCCAGCCAATAGAAGGGAATTTCTCCGTGTTCATCCATAATTGCTGTCACTCAGCCCATTTCAACAGTAATTTCTTTATTCATTTGTTTAATGATGCTTCAAATGGTCTGTGCTTTAGCACTGAAGTGCCGAGAACTGGGCAAGTAGAAGCGAAATAACATTAACACAATGCAAGAAGCAGAGACAGTAGACAGGGAATTTAGACAACACAAGCGCTGCAGTATTATGGGAAGGGTGGACCGTCACACCTTATAGATTTCCTCAGTCAATGCTTTAAGTGCACGAGATTATAGGGGTGAACTGCATCGGCACAAAAGAAATTGGAGTCCTTGGAGGTATAAAGAAAAAAAATTCAGATGCACAGTGGTGTGTGCTCGCGAATAGTAAACTGCTTTTTTAGCATAATTGAGGCAGTGCGAAACAAATTTCGAAGTGGCAAGTTGTAAAATTCATGAAATAAACAATTCCGCTCTGATATAATGGTGCGAATGGTTGCAATATGCATAAATTTTAGGCCCGCTGATAAATTTTCATCTTCTACTCCAATGCTGGCAATTTTATTTTCAAGGTAAAGCTGAAGTAGCAAAGCAAAACAAGTCAGGATTTCTTGTTTGTACACTCAGAACAAAACAGTTTTTTTTGTCGTACTACCAGATAACATCACTAGTGTTGTACGGCATGCGGCATCAGCAAAAGTGTTAACAAGGGACTTCGCTAGATGTGCAACTGTAGAAAAACGGTATGGAAAGCCTGTCTACATAACAGTAACGGAGAGTTTTTGGGTAGCAAGACAAGCTGCACGCCTGACAGGAGTGAGGTGTGTTTTTCTCCCACGGTGTACACTTTGTGGGAGGAAGGACTGCTAAAATTATTTTCATCCCTGTCTTTCATGCAGCTTAATCGCAGTTCATTATCAAGTGCAACATTACATAGTGACTAGTATGGATTGCACAAAAAGCCATTATTTTTTTAGACAGAGCTGCATTCTATAAACGTCCAAATGCAGAAGCCAACAGCCACTTTGGTTAAGCAGTAAAATGGCAACATATTCATTATCGATGGCCGAGTCATACTAAGAGTGTAGAGGGTAAGCAGGTTGTCTGAAATTTTTCCTAAAATCAACAAACAGCATCACCAACGTCTCTGAAGCAAAGTGCAGATGGCTGAGTCAGTGAAAGTGGGATCTAACACAGTGCCCCTGGGCGCACAGGCGGAGAGTAATCTTCTGTCACATACATGCAAGGTTGAAAGCCCAGGTAAAAAAAAAATATCCCATTTCTAATTTGATTACTGAGGTGGAAATCATACCCTTCCAGCAGGAAACCAATTAATTACAGCTGCAACATGTGTTTTGCAGCTTAGGTATTGATAAAGATATTATGTCTAACTGGATAACTTATACTTCCAGTTAGCTCCAGCTGAATTAATGTAGAATTTGTAGGTTTCCGTCAGGCGTATCCACTCTGACTAGAAAAGCTAGGAATGGTTAGCCTATAAAAACTCTGCCCAAGTCTTGCAATTTCATCAGGAATTTAATGACCATGAAACAATTGCCTGACTTTTCCCTCAAGAAAAATAGTTATTTGCTGTGGAACTACATGCAGCATGGTAGAGAAAAAGCTTAGGAGGGAGCGCGACGCCAAGCGGTCGGCCTTCGCAAGACAAGCGCTCGTGAAGCCGCTCCCTCCTCCGCTTTTAGCTCTCCCAGTCAGTCCTTGGTGTTTTGGTCTAGGTATGTTTTAGTGCGCGCGTCTGCGCGGCCCATGGCGCAGCCGTCTAGAGCAAGGAAGTTCATCTACAGTCAGTCTGCCGCGCTAGTCCGCGCATGCGCACGCCCAGCGGCACTAGATATCACCGCACGCTATCACGTGGCGTGGTCACGGGGGGGGGGGGGGGGGGACAGACTCTCTTTTAAATGCATTTTTACTCTTTACGACTAGACTTCAAGAGTCTCGCCAAATGCTCCCTCCTCAGTTTTTTTTCCTCAATGTCTCAAACGCTGCTCATTTCAGATGTGCCCTTATGAAGCCGCTTCTTTGCAATGTGCAATGAAAACAAGACTCGTATAAGCTTAGTTTTGGCATCACTTAAATACCTGTTAATCTGAGGCGGCCTAACGCCGTATAAATCAGCGATCCAATCACTCATTAACATGATTCGGGTACTTTGTGGCGGGGCTCAATTATGGCGGCAAAGTCGCAGTTCCCGGGTTCGAACCCGACCGCGGCGACTGCGTTTTTATGGAGGTAGAACGTTGAGACGCCCGTGTGCTGTGCGATGTCAGTGCACGTTAAAGATCCCCAGGTGGTCGAAATTATTCCGGAGCCCTCCACTGCGGCACCTCTCTCTTCCTTTTTTCACCCGCTCCTTTATCCCTTCTCTTAAGGCGCGGTTCAGGTGTCCAACGATATATCAGACAGATACTGCGCTATTTCCTTCCCCCAAAACTAATTATTATTATTATTATTATTATTATTATTATTATTATTATTATTATTATTATTATTAAATCACTCCCTCCTTTATCCCTTCCCCTACTGTGCGGTTCAGGTGTCTAACAGTATATGACAGATACTGCTCAATTTCCTTTCCCCCAAAACTAATTATTATAATTAATAATAATATTATTATTAAACAACCCGCCGCGGTGGCTCAGTGGTTAGGGCGCTCGGCTACCGATCCCGTGTTACTGGGTTTGAACCCGACCGCGGCTGCTGCGTTTCGATCGAGGGGAAACGCTAAGGCGTCCGTGTGCTATGCGATGTGAGTGCACATTAAAGATCCCCAGGTGGTCGAAATTATTCCGGAGCCCTCCACTTCGGCACCTCTCTCTTCCTTTATTCTTTCATTCCCTCCTTTATCCCTTCCCTTACGGTGCGGTTCAGGTGTCCAACGATATACGAGACAGATACTGCGCCATTTCCTTTCACCAAAAACCAATTACCTCCAAATTTTTGCTCATCACAATCATAAATATTTACCAGCTCGGCACCAAGAATAGCGCTGCTCAATACCTATTTTCGACGCCACGTCAATATCACGTCGACGCGAAAAGAGCGTCTGTAACTGACGGTGATTGACACACACGGTGACACTCACACATGTGAGAGCCAATCAGAGATGCAACATGGCACTGACAGGCGATTGTGAACATCGACATTCGGGCAAAAGGATACTTCTCTGAACTAGACCTGGTGGGACCTGCATGTCGTCCGCCTGAACCTTAACACGCGCCCTGACCGTAGGCGTTGAATTCAGGGTTCGGAGAAGCAGCCTAGATGAATATCCCGCAAGTTCATCAAAGCCACTCGGGAGAGAGAAGGCATAGAAGCAAACTCACCATGCAGTTGCTGCGATGGTACTTGTTCTCCTTGGCCCCGAGGCGACGAAGCGCTTGGCGAGCTCGGCGTCCGGTCGCTGCCGAGATGGCCGCGCGGCACAGGTTGCTGCGATGGTACTTGTTCTCCGTGGCCCCGAGGCGCCGAAGCGCTTGGCGAGCTCGACGTCCGGTGGCTGCCGAGATGGCCTCGCGGCACAGGTTGCTGCGATGGTACTTGTGCTCCGTGGCCCCGAGGCAACGAAGCGCTTGGTGAGCTCGGCATCCGGTGGCTGCCGAGATGGCCGCGCGGCACAGGTTGCTGATATGGTACTTGTGCTCCGTGGCCCGAGGCACCAAAGCGCTTGGCGAGCTCGGCGTCCGGTCGCTGCCGAGATGGCCGCGCGGCACAGGTTGCTGCGATGGTACTTGTTCTCCGTGGCCCCGAGGCGCCGAAGCGCTTGGCGAGCTCGACGTCCGGTGGCTGCCGAGATGGCCTCGCGGCACAGGTTGCTGCGATGGTACTTGTGCTCCGTGGCCCCGAGGCAACGAAGCGCTTGGTGAGCTCGGCATCCGGTGGCTGCCGAGATGGCCGCGCGGCACAGGTTGCTGATATGGTACTTGTGCTCCGTGGCCCGAGGCACCAAAGCGCTTGGCGAGCTCGGCGTCCGGTCGCTGCCGAGATGGCCGCGCGGCACAGGTTGCTGCGATGGTACTTGTTCTCCGTGGCCCCGAGGCGCCGAAGCGCTTGGCGAGCTCGACGTCCGGTGGCTGCCGAGATGGCCTCGCGGCACAGGTTGCTGCGATGGTACTTGTGCTCCGTGGCCCCGAGGCAACGAAGCGCTTGGTGAGCTCGGCGTCCGGTGGCTGCCGAGATGGCCGCGCGGCACAGGTTGCTGATATGGTACTTGTGCTCCGTGGCCCGAGGCACCAAAGCGCTTGGCGAGCTCGACGTGCGGTGGCTGCCGAGATGGCCGCGCGGCACAGGTTGCTGCGATGGTACTTGTGCTCCGTGGCCCCGAGGCGATGAAGCGCTTGGCGAGCTCGGCATCCGGTGGCTGCCCAGATGGAAGCGCGGCACAGGTTGCGATGTTCCGGCAGCTCTCGCTCTCACAGCAGCGGTCAACTCCTTGGCAAAGGTTGTTCTGCATCGCGAGCTGGTGTAGAGAACCACTCTGATGGAGCTCAGCATCGGACAGGTCGCAAGGGATGGTGTGGACGCACCTAACTTCGCGGTGCCACATGAAGGAACGGTTCTAAAGAAAAGATGGCGTCCGTTCGATGTCTCGTGCCCTCGAGAACAGAAAGCTCGAGCAGCTGACTCGAGATGATGATGATGATATCTTCGGGCTTAATGGCAGATATCCAAAGCGGGGGATTGGCTCGAGAAGTAGCGAGACCTCGAGACATTTTTTCTTGCACTTTCGGTTTGTTTTGCACGTGCAGAAGAGAACATGTCGGCTATATTCGGGGGCTAGCTCGCGATTAAATTCAGTGCGGGCATTCATTTCACGTGTACCTTCGCGGAGCCTGGGGTGTCAGCGACGTCCACAGGGTTCTGCCTGGCTACGATAGAAGACTTTTTTGTAAAGTGAGAACGTCAATCATTCAAGGTTAACAAAAAAATGAAGATGGAGATGAGCAAGAGAAGCAGCTCGAAAGTATACAAAGCTTTCTAGGGGAGTTCTATTAAAGAAGACGCGGAAGCAGACGAGATAAGTGATGCCTTGGCCAATCCCCCCGCGTGGGTATGTGCCATATACCTGGGGAGAAGAAGAAGTGATGCCTGCATTTCCAGCTTTACCATTGCGATGAGCGCCGTGGTTTTTTATGTGAGGACAAAATGCTTGTTTTCAAGTGTGGCTGAAAAAGATTTAGAAGAGGAATAATATTCGACAAAGCAGAAGAATGCGATCGAGATTCAATGCACACAATTTCAGTTTCGTAGCTTCCGACACCCAGTGCTTGTTGACGTGCCTATTGTGGACATCACTGGAACTAACGGCGCTGCAGTCGTGCTTTTCTACTCATCTTGAGCGTCGTCTGCTACACTTCCATGACGACAGGCAGCGCCGCGCCCATAGATGCACGGCACAACGGTGCACGCAATAAGGTTGAAAAGAAGATGATAATAAACTTGGAGCACTTCTCTTACGTGTTGCGTGTCTCATGCCGTTCAAGCAGCTTAATGTCTATGTTTTTTCGTCGGTTATAGCACTTTACATTGTCGGATGTAACGACATCACTGTTTTAGTGCACAGGCATCGAGCTGTGCCCTGTCATACCACGAGCTGCAGACACGAACCCGAGGCGCTGCAAAGGCAGG
Source organism: Amblyomma americanum (assembly GCF_052857255.1). Taxonomy (NCBI): domain Eukaryota; kingdom Metazoa; phylum Arthropoda; class Arachnida; order Ixodida; family Ixodidae; genus Amblyomma; species Amblyomma americanum. The sequence continues at coordinate 302,012,060 of NC_135497.1, read as the reverse complement.
AGATCGACCACTGCTCTTTGGGTTCCTTGGCTGTAACTTCTGTGTCCTGCCTTCAGTGCAAGGGTCTTTCTCTTTCTTTTTCCTCACAGAAGTTGTCCCTAGTATCTGCTCTCATTTATTAAGTGGCTGCCATCGTCAGGTGGTGTGAATAAATGATTATCAGTGGCGTCATTTCTGTTGCCGCTTGTGCAGCCGGGTGCAAAGCAGGATGGCATGTGTAACACTCACTTCAAGTCACCAAGTACACGGATTTCAGCACAAGGAGGTTTTCGCAGTCACTACGAGCACCTTGCACGCAAAAATCAGCCTCAAAATCTGACTAGCCTGTCGTAACTGCAACGAACTGAGCTCCCGCGACTGCAGTCTGTGCACGTCAAAGATCCCCATGTGGTCGAAATTGTTACGCAGCCCTCCACTACGGCACCTCTTTCTTCTTTCTGTTGTCCCTCCATTCTCCCTTCCCTTACGGCGCAGTGGGGGGGCGTCCACCGAGATTTGAGACAGTTGCTGTGCTATTTCCTTTCCTCGAAATGTAATTTTCAATTTTAATCCAAATTACTAATCATACGCGCAACCTGAACACATTTTATACTGTGTAAATAGATTGTCTATATTACCTCTACTCATAACCTCTCTTTCTGTTCCCTCCACTTTCATTTCATTTCTCATTCTGATTGCTATCCTAAATTTCCGCTGCCCAGCTCAGGTGCTTGAGTATCTTTGGTTGATGTCGGGGCTAGCAAAAATCTTTTCATACCCTCTGCCTCCGTTATGTTAGATACTTCGGCTGTAAGGCTTGTGATGTGTTCTCCGTGGTAATTTTGCAACTACTGCTACCGAGCTATTTTTGTGTGTTTGGGGGTATAGGGAGGCATCAGTGTAGACTGTGTTGTCCCGATGCCCCATGTTCCTCTCATAAAATTCTGACCTAACCTGTCTCCTGTTAGCATGGAGGTTTGGATCCATGTTTCGGGGGATAGGTTGTATGCATAGCTTCTTTCTTAGCGGGTTTGGTATTGCGGCCCTGATATTGTGTGGCTTTTCAATTTCCCGACCTAGCTTTGTCAGGAGCGCCCTTCCAGTCGGTTTGTTGCTAAGTCTTCGTATTTGATTGCTGTCGCCCTGGCAGTGAATGAAGGATATAGGACAGGGAGATCCCTTAACATCTTAACGGATTCACAAGAGGCGTGCCGGAACTATACTAGAGGCAGAATTAGCAGCACGGCACTCAAGATCCTCAGTAGAGCCCTGCTCCCTGAGGGACGACCAATACACAACATAATCTGGATACCGAGTCACGCAGGGATCAGGGGCAACGAAGGGGCAGACAACCTAGCTCGAGGAATGACCAGCCGAGCAGGAACGTCATTAACCCCGGAGGGGCCCCAGATTATTTGCGGGGACAGCTATTCGAAATCATTAAACCTATATAAGGGGCTAAGATTCCAATACCCCCACCACATAAAGCATTATCCAAGGAGGAAGCCACAGGATGGCGAAGACTGCAAACAGGCTCCTTCCCAAACTTATACATATTAAACAAGATGTTCCCCACACAGTATAGCGCCAACTGTCCGTGGTGCGGAGCAAAACCAACACTATTTCATGTCACATGGGAGTGCGGAAGAAATCAAGCATTCCACAAACACAAAACACCAAGTGCGGAGCAATGGGAGAGCCGGCTCACCAGCTGCGAGCTAGGGGTCCAAAGGGCCCTCATAGCACACGCAAGCGAGGTGGCCCGACTCAATGGAGCCCTGGACTAGGGCCCACCCACGGCCAAGGAGGACCCAAGCTTCAAGACGAAGACTTCGTCCTCTACCGCTACTACTTCCTAAAGGAACCAATAAAGTTTTTCATTCATTCATTCCTACCCTTTTATATATGTTTTAATAAACCACTGCTACTACTAATAGTGAAGGCCTCCACTACGGCGCCTATTTCTTCCTTTCTTCTTTCACTAGCTCCTTTATTCCTTCCCTACGGCGTGGTTCTGGCGTTCACCGAGATATGACAGATAGTTACTGCGCCATTTCGTTTCCTAAAAAAATTGCTGGTGAGTTAGCTGAGGTTAACACTGGTCGAAAGCGAAAAGCGGCATCTCCCTGTCTACGTTTGTGGCCGAGCGACCGGCGGTCTCCACAGCAGGCGCCGTATCGAACACACCTAGCGTTAGGCTGAAAGCATCACAGTGCACTGGCGTTTTATAATAACAATATTAATTGGTTTTGGGGGAAAGGGAATAGCGCAGTATCTGTCTCCTATATCGGCGGACGCCTGAACCGCGCCGTAAGGGAAGGGATAAGGGAGGGAGTCAAAGAAGAAAGGGGTGCCATAGTGGAGGGCTCCGGAATAATTTCGACCACCTGAGGATCTTTAACATGCACTGACATCGCAAAGCACACGGGCGCCTTAGCGTTTTGCCTCCTTAAAAACGCAGCCGCTGCGGTCGGGTTCGAACCCGGGAACTCCGGATCAGTAGCCGAGCGCCTAACCACTGAGCCACCGCGGCAGGTGGCGTTTTATGCAGGACCCATTTTGATGCCCCGCGCATGCAATTCCAGCAGAGGCTTTCCCACTCCACACGGTCAAGGTGCATAATGTCACGGAGGGAGTAGGCAGCACACCTAGTGGTGGCTGCCGATATGGGGCACCGCGGCCGCCGACCACTGAGCCGACCGATGCTCCTGACGTGCCGCCGCAACAAGGAAACAGCTTAAGAACTTGCTGTAGCGCTGGCTTGCGTTGGAACGGAAGCGAATTCTATAATTAGCGATAGCGCGACGGCCATGTATAATTTTGGAAAACGTATTATCTTGCAGGAAGCTGCAGGGATTCTGTCCAGTAGGCGGCTAAACAGAAAAATTGCTGATAGCCTAGCTTTGTTAAGCCAGGATACACGTAGCCAAAGCGCGGCGACTTCTGCATCGGAAGAGTGCATTAACTAGATGCGCCTTTATTCATGGTTAAAGCTTGAGCCGTCGTGGCGTAGTGGTAGCGGTGAGTGTGCGGGGGGTTTCAGTGGCTCCCATAGATGCCGCCACCGAATACGTTGGTTAGCGGTTAAGCGCAGGCTCAGTAAAGGCGCGTTTATACTCCGACGTAACGCGCGTGCGCGCGCTGCACGGCGACATCACGTCGGCCAAAGCGACATCCTCTATACTCCAACTGCGCTTGACGCGACGACGAGGAACGCGGTGTGATGCCATACCAAACGGCGGCGGCGAGCCGCGCGATGTGACGTCATGCCAGATGGCACCGCGAGCGCGCGAAGAATAGTAACCATTTGGCATATCTCTGTGGACACCCGAGCCGCGTCGTATAGGAAGGGATAAAGGAGGGCGGGAAAGAAGAAAGAGAAAACTGAAAACAGGAAGTTGGATTTTGAGGAAAGGCGCGGCGGTGCGCTGCGGCAGAACTCCTGAGGCTCGGTGCTACTAGGGGCGCGTGCGTAGTAGCGACTGGAGGAGAGAGAGAGAGTGAAATATCTGCGGCGAGGCACGCGTGGTGACGTCATGTGGCTCCTCGGAGCACCGCCGTGATGAAATCGCAAGTTCGCGGCAAGTAAAGCTTTCGCTTTAAAAGTAGCCTAAATTGGACTCGCGTACACGCCTCCGTTTTGGCAACGACGCGGCGCACGAGTTCGCCCGAGCCCTCTATTTCCGGGTAACTGTGGAGCCGCCTGACTGCCGGAACGTGGACGAGCGTCTGCAAAATTATTGTTGAAAACTTTAGGTGACAGAGGAGACTGGTATCATCACCGGATAAAAGTCTAAACAATAGTGATGTGATCGCACGGCGGCGCGTCCAAGCTGGGAACTTCGTAAACCTGGTCTGGGCGTATCATTTTCAGAGAGATGTGAGACAAGACGATAAGGGCAAGCACTGTGGGATTAGAGGGACCCTCGACCACAGAATCTGGGATTGCGCTAGCTCCCCAGGAGCTGAAGAAAATATAAATTGTACAGAAACCTGGAACGCCCTGCAGGGGAGGAAGGTCCATGCTCTACAGCAACAAGCCATCCGCCTGGCTGAAGAAGCCACGAGGAGTCAAGACCGCTTTGCCTGCTTTTAGTCGCGGAGGACCCGGTCCCCGTCCCCCAGGCCTGCGTACCGTGTATGGGGAGTAGGGGGCCTCCTTATCTGGTGGAAAATAAAGTTGGTATCATCATCATCAGCCAGCAGATCTTGGATGCCTCCTTTCCTCCTCTCCCCAACGCGGTGACGGAGCGCACATCTGCCCCTCTCCAATGCAAGCGTCGCATCCATCTCACCTAAGCCCTTCACAATGGCACCTCTTTCTTCTTTCACTCGCTCCTTTTTTCCCTTCCCTTACGTCGCGCTTCGGGTGTGCACCGATCCTGCACAGGACCCATCATCAGCGTCGCAGGGACGAAGAGGCACTTAATAGCATCATTATATCAGCATACAAGGTGGCCTTTGACCTGTCGGCATACACCAACTCCGATCGACTGCTGCAGATGGACATTTTTAACACGGTTGCTGAGCTAATGCTCATAAGACGGCACAAGTGACCCGCTTGTCGCGCACCCTTGCGGGATGCATATTTCTCGACAAACTCCACATCCACCCCGTTGAGGAGGTATGCGCAACATCACATTTATCGGTCGACACTAATAGTAGACTAGTTGCTGAACCATGCGGTAGCGAAGAACATATAGGGCTCACTGTGTCTCTTCCAGTTCTTCTGTCGTCCGGTTCGAGCTCAAGGGATTTTCGTTAAGTAGTGTTTGTGGCTACCTCCATGATTCCATTATACCAACTTGTCGGCTACCTTGTTAACTGTACATAAAAATATATAGACAACGTCACTGATCTCGTTGGCTGGGCGCCCGTCTCGGCTGCGGGAGGTGGTTGGTTCGAAACCCACCGCCGGACACCCACCGGTAAAAATGGGTACAAGCGCCCCCCGGCCTGGCGCCCGGCTTTCTTTAGGGGTGTCCGCTTGGGAGAAGCTCCGCAAACCCCGCTGCGCCCCTCGCGGGCTAAGCCGCAGTATCGAACGACCTCGCAGCCTGCTAAAGGTGGTAGGGCAGGTCAACGTGCGATCAGCAAAACGTCCTCACGTTAAATTCTGGCATGGATCCGAGCAAAGAACCTTTTCCCGGATTACCCTCAACCATTTCTCAGTAAAGAGGGGGGGGGGGGAAACGCGGAGGCAGGTGCTTTCTTGGAAATTTACGGTAGTAACGGTGGGTGTTTCGCACTCCTGTCATGGATGGAAAGCTGCGTCAAGAATGCTAACCCTCTCATTAAAGCAAATAACTTACAAGAGCCAGCCACGAGCGTACACTAATACGATCAGACAAGGTCAATTTGTTGCGAAGAGCAAGTGACCGCGCATCGTTTATACAGGGTGCTTCACCTAACAGTTCACATAATTTAAAAAGAAATAGGCTTTTTGAGTTATAGGAGCGCTTTTTCCGGCATAGCGTTGTCAGCAGTGTTGTACGTCAGAATAAATCTAAGACATTCTAACTATAGCAGGTCGGTTAAATTGTATATAACAGTTACCTTTTAAACTGTTATACTATAAGGCTCCCTAATTAGCGAGAGGCGTGTAGGTCACCCTAAGTAATATCCATATCAGTTTTTAGCATTTCTAAAACGCGGTTACCCCCTGCGCTGTTGTCCTACAAATCTTGGCTGTTTCGAAGAGTTACTTGAACTGGAGAGGTTGCCTTGCCTGCAAGCTTCTCGAAAGCGCATGTATTTTGGCAGGATTTAGGCAGAATTTGTTGGGCCACAGCGCCGAGGGTAACCGCGTTTTCTAAATTAAAAAAAACTGATATCGATACTACTAAAGGTGGGCTACACGCCTCTCAAAAATTAAGGAGCCTAACAGTAATGGTTAAAAGTGAAGTATTAATTGTTACTTAACAAGCCTGCTAGTTTGCACGCCTTAGCTGCATTTTGATGTAATTCACCGCTGACAATGCTATGCCGAAAAAAGCGCTCTTCTAACTCAAAACGGCTATTCTAAAAAATTGTCTAAAGACTTAGGTGAAACATCCTGTATAATGGCGTAGTGATGGCGGGTTGTCGTGCTAGTGTTATCCTAATTGCGTCGGTAGTGTTTTCTTCAGGACGCTAAGTGCAATGGCTATAATTTTATCGGCGCCGCTGACTGCAACAGAGCAAATGACTCAGAACAGGCCCTGGATGTCCCCGGACAATTGTTTCTGTTCCAACCAACGTGATCAATATTTTGTATAGTCCCCAGGTCCACTTTGAGTAAGAGAAAGCGTCGTAATGCATCCACCTCCTTACGGGCCCAGCTGCTTTTCTGAGTGCCTGGACACTGTGGTCCTCACTCTCCCACCGTGACTGCGTCCTTCGTTCGGTCTACATTGCTGGCATCTCTGTATAATCACAAAGTTTCAGATGCAGCGCCTGGAGCGACATCTCTCCGCCAAACAGACACACTATGCATTTGACCTTGAAGTTCAGCGAACCCGATCGTGTCGCTTTCGCGGAGCTCATATAATATGCGTGTGGTGCGTGCTTGTTGAGCAAACCCAGCGTGACGATTCCGACCGCGTGATCTCGCACATGCGATAATCTGAAAAAAACCTCTCGTCTCGTACCGAAACAATTCAGCAGTGAAAATACGGTACGCATGGAAGAGCACTTACAAGAAACGTATCTGAACATATACGTGTTGTTGGAAAGGGCTCCGAAAAACTGTCTCAGAATGCTTGCTTCAATTTTCTTGTTGCTAGAGCTAAACACTTCTGCATCTGAAAATAAACCCGTTTAAAGGTTACGTGCTCATTGCATGTAGTCTCAATCGCCTATTAGCTCAGTTCACTTCTTTCCCTGCATTAGTGACAAATTGTGAATGCTTATTTCGTGTTACTCTTGTTTCTCAATTTGAAATATACCTTCACCTATCTATGTTTATTGATAAAGTAGTGTCTGTCGCGCAGTTTGGGCACATGTTTCAAAAGGAATATGCGAGCATTCAAAGTTTTCGGATATCGATTCCAATAATGCAGTATTTGGCTCGGCATCTGAACGATTAGGAGAACTCCGAATATTCTAAATGTGTTTCAATGTTTGGGTACCCTGAGAAGGCCATCCTTGCTTTCAAGAGACAAATGAAGGAAAACATGCTATAAAGAATACAGGTAATTAATGACCACGGAATAAAAAAAAATCAGAATTTATGTCCTGTCTTCTATCGTGCATGCGCCTTCGAGGTGGTGGCGGTGATAGTAACCCCATTTTGCCCGTCAAGCGCCCTTGCATTGTCTACTCTCCCATGTCGCGGCTGACGGCAGTCAAAGAATGGATGGCGTATAAAAGAGATTCCACGACAACTTACCTGAATTTGCTTGATAAAAGTAAATTCAAAGGCTTTCAAATGCAATGCGACATTTACCATTGTCTCTCAAGCACGCGGTTTACGCGGCCGCAAAAAGCAGAAGAATCCCGGCGCAAAGCGAAGAGGCCACGTTATCAATGCCGCCCTCGCCCGCAAAAAGCGCAACGACTCCCAAGCTCAGCGGAGTCACGTGACCACGGATGACTCATTAGACGTTTTTAGCATACAGGAGACGTACTAGCGGAGACGTATACCGGCTTAACGGACCCCTTCTGCGCACGCGCAGTGGCTCCCCCTGACCCCAACAGTGCCACTGCGCATGTGACCGCGGCGGCTGGATTTCTATGGAGGCAAAACACCAAGGCGCCCACGTGTTGTGCAATGTCAGTGAACGTCAAGGATCCCCAGGTGGTTCAAATTATTCTGGAGTCCTCTACTACGGCACCTCATTCTTTCACTCCCTCCTTTATCCCTTCCCTTACGGCGCGGTTCAGGTGTCCAACGATATATGAGACAGATACTGCGCCAATTCCTTTCCGCCAAAACCAATTATTATCATTATCATGCGCAGGAGTGGTCCGGTAAACCGGCATGCGTCTCCGCTAGTACATCTCCGGTATGATAAAAAGTCTATTGTACAGACCCACTCGAACAAATGTATGATTGGTCAGCAGGCGGAGGCCTCAGTTTTCTGTACAGTTTTCAGTTTTCTTGAAGCTGTAGGCTTCAAGGGAAGAATGTCGCTACCCATGCTACTTTCCTTTGCTGCCAGGTGCAGACGTCCGATTTGTTTTTTTTTTTGCAGTTTTAGCGAACATGAAATGTTCGCCCAGATTCGAAAACCATACGCAGAGAACAATTATTCGCTTCGTCGGGGCTCAGAATTGAACAGTTACTATTTTTGCTTATTTACAGCTTAAAGGTAGTCATTTTGTCAATTTGCGAGACCACTAAAACTGTATTTACGAGCATACGCTTCCAGTTATGTGTCGCCATAGTTTCCACTGAACTGACCTAAATATACGCCCTACAAAAGTCGTGAAGCCCGACCCAAGGCACTTTCTCGACGCTACGGCAGCTGCATCACAAGCCACTATCAGCTATGGCGCGTCATGCCCAGGTATCACGCGAGGTCTTCAAAGCATTTTAAGAAATACATCGGATACAATGGATTTTAAACCAGATTGAACAATTGAAAGACGGCCTCTTACCGCCAGGATCCAATCTCTCTAAAAGATATGGTTAATAGTACTTTAGAAGAAGGGATTTATATCAGTCCTCTTTAAGACATTTTACAGACGAAGAAAAATTGGACATGGAAATAAATTCCCACAAAACAGTGTTTCTGCATGTTTCACTTCATGTACTTAATTGCGATCCCTGTGCGATCTCAGTGCACGTTAAAGAACCCCCGGTGGTCGAAATTTCCGGAGCCCCGCACTACGGCGTCTCTCATAGCCTGAGTAGCTTTCGCACGTTAAACCTCCGTAAAACATAAACCAAACAAATATCTCAGTGCTGCATTAAACTCGCAAACAAAATGCAGCTACCACGTGGATCACATTAGATCATCAGCACAACGCACACTTGGTTTCCTTCGCCATAAACTTGCTCCAATCAGCAGCAAATTATTATCCTACAATACCCTCAATAGAATGCACTGCTATCGTCTGGGAACCCCATACTAAAAAATTGGAGGAGACACTTAAGCTCTGCCTTAAGGGTATGACGCGATCGCGAAATGGGTAAATTTTCGTATATGCAGAATTGGTCATTCCTTACTTTTCCATTCATAGTTCCGGGAGGCTCCTCACACCACTCCAGGTGCAGTGGTGCAGTGGTTATGCGATGAGCCACTGCCCTGGGATGGCAGGTGCTGCCACCGGTGGGCATTGTGCGACCAAGCGACCAAGGATTAATTCAACTGCCACCTGTCAAGGTGGTCAGCGTACTTTCAATCCCGTGGGCAGGTTGTGATGACGTCGCAAGGTCACGTGACCTATGTGGCCCATCGGCCTCTTAGGTTGCTTCTCGTGTGATTTTTCGTGGATTTTTTGCTCATGGTCAACGACGTTGACGATGCCGACGGCGACGCTGGATTTTCTGCGACACGAGCTCCTTAACGCTATCGCGTTAAAAGGACGTAACAGAAGTGGAAAAGGCACCGAGACGGGCAGTACGTTTTATATTTAATAAGTATAAAAGAACTGATTCCCCATCTTTAAGTTAGTGACAAAAATCATACCACACTTCTCCATGTAAGATGTAAGATTGCCCGCATGTCAGATGTAATATTGCACGCATGTCCTTCCTCTACCAACAAACTCTTTGCAACCAAGGCATTTCTCCCGTTATGTACAGTTTTTAGAAGAACGTTGACCTCGTCAGCACCACAGTTTTAGCTTAGTCCCATACTTCACGTAAACTAACGCTTTTAAGTATTCATATTTTCCGAGAACGACTACCGAGTGGAATTCCCTACCGGTGAGAGCGATATCGCCTGTTGATTTCGGTAAGGGACTTCATGATATAGTTTAGATGCTGTAGTTGGTATATTCATCAATTTTGTTTGTTGCACTTGTTTCATCGATGACTGCCTGCTCTTGTGTTGATTTTGATTATTAAAATTTTGTGCCCTCCCGCTTGGACGTAAGGAAAGGTCTGCAGTATTGTGCAAATAAACAAAAACTATGGCGAGAAATTCACCTCATTTTGGTGGGCTTTTCGGCCAGGTGGTGAATACGGAGTAAGAGACGGGTTCTATATTTCAGCCCACTTTAAGACATCTAAAAAAGGACAGGAAGTTTGGCGAAAAGCATTGAATTTTGGCGGGTTTTTCGGTCTTGGGGTAAATACGGAGTAGAAGACGGGTTGTATTTCAATGCTCTTTAAGAAATTTTTTAGACGACTGAAGTTTTTGCGGGAAAGGAATCTAACTTTGACGGGCTTTTCGGGATTGCGATGAATATGAGGTCAAGACGGGCTGTATTACATCCCTCTTTATGACATATAATTGACGATAAAAGCTTCTGCGGGGGAAAAAAAGCAACTAATTCTGGCGGGCTGTTCAGGTTCAGCGTTTTTCTCAGAGGGCCGTAGCTTGTCTCGCCGCTGTCAGCCCACAACGGCCATGCCACATTTGCGGCCTCCTCTATGCGGGCCTGAATGGTGCGCGTTCTCTTCAGTTTCTTGCATCCAGCATGATTTATCTTGCGCAAATTCCTCATCGTGGGTCGAACTCTGCGGGCGCCTGTGCGGGCTCATCAACCTCACCGCGCCTCTGTCCGCAAGGGCATCGCCACAGGGTACTACGTCTCTATATCGTGCGGCTTCTCCGCTGCACGGCGGACGTTGTTTTTGCTTTCTCGGCGCTTACCCTCCTGCCACCGCTATCTGCGGACCTCCAATCGTCACTTAGGTTGCTTGTCCTGCGGCGGTCTTTGCGCGAACCTTCGTGCGCCCTCAGCCCTATCCACCCTAGCAAGTTTACACTGGCAGTTCCTTTGTCCCTCGTGCGGTTGCGAATTTGGCGAATCACTCCCCCCTCCACGTCGGCGTTTTAAGTGTAGGGTGCACAGTCTGCGCGCCTTTGTGTGTACACACGAATACCCGATGCTGCCGTCCGACCTCAGGGTACTGGAGCAGCCTCTAAGGGCGCGTCGCCGCTCGCGTCCTTTTCTCTGGAGCTGTTGCAGCTTCGACGACTCAACAGATTTCGCCGCTTCTGCGACTTGCTGCTAACCAAGGCGGAGGTGACTCTGGTGGTGGCTCGCGCTTACTGGACTGGACGCAACGACTCTTATCTCTACACTGCACCAGGCTGAGGCCGCCAGCCAACCGCAGCAGTCCCCACAGAATGTAGACATGGGGGTTCCTCTGCTCATGTGGGTGTCGTATGGACTTATCTGCCATCGCACTTACCGTCGCTCATCCTTATAGTATTGTGTTAGCTGCAGCGTGCAGTGCCTCCTGTGGCATTCGACCCATACCTCCCATGTGCCCCTGTATTACCACTCAGGAACCTCATTCCTTCCTGCACTGATCGGCCCTTTCCACGTCCTCCTCTGCCCCTGTACCCTTGCGCACCATTTCACAGTATTGATAAGTCTTATCCTTAAGTGTATAAATATCGTAAATACGCGTCATCAGGGCAGAGCTTCTAAGAATTGATCCTTACTATATCAGGGCCATCGGCGTAAGATAACGTAAACACATAACGTCCATGATAAGGGTGAAAAGGATTAAGCGTGAGCTGTCTTTTCTGCGATTGTTCTGAGAACTATCAACAATGGAGAGTGACATTCACAGCTACGTGTTCTGTTTCGAAGGGCATGCCTGTCAGGTTCTTTCGAGGCTGCGAAACACATTATATCGACGTTGGAAGATATGCGAACACACACACACACACACACACACACACACACACACACACACACACACACACACACACACACACACACACACACACACACACACACACACACACACACACACACACACACACACACACACACACACACACACACACACACACACACACACACACACACACACACACACACACACACACACACACACACACACACACACACACACACACACACACACACACACACACACACACACACACACACACACACACACACACACACACACACACACACACACACACACACACACACACACACACACACACACACACACACACACACACACACACACACACACACACACACACACACACACACACACACACACACACACACACACACACACACACACACACACACACACACACACACACACACACACACACACACACACACACACACACACACACACACACACACACACACACACACACACACACACACACACACACACACACACACACACACACACACACACACACACACACACACACACACACACACACACACACACACACACACACACACACACACACACACACACACACACACACACACACACACACACACACACACACACACACACACACACACACACACACACACACACACACACACACACACACACACACACACACACACACACACACACACACACACACACACACACACACACACACACACACACACACACACACACACACACACACACACACACACACACACACACACACACACACACACACACACACACACACACACACACACACACACACACACACACACACACACACACACACACACACACACACACACACACACACACACACACACACACACACACACACACACACACACACACACACACACACACACACACACACACACACACACACACACACACACACACACACACACACACACACACACACACACACACACACACACACACACACACACACACACACACACCTGTGACGGGCCTCGTCGTTCTGGTGTGCACGCCCCGCCAGGTTTTTCTGCGCTGAATCTGAACGTGCGCCCCGTGGTACCTGCCACGCAGCGACAAGACTCACAGAAACAAATGAAACAAAACCATCGAGATGGCACCAACGCTTCTCAAGCCTTGCGTATTATCAACGCCTTAACTGGCCGCGTTACCGTTGAATGCCATGGATAATTTACCCTAAGTAAATAAGTAGACAAAAAGAAAGCGTCAAATAAAACCATAATCACTGCCCCAGCCTAAATAAGTGTCCCGTAGATTACAGTCATTCTTATCTTCTTACCCATTGTTTAAAACGGCTCATTGCCTGAAGGACTAGCTATACGCCAACCTATAGTTGTGTACGCGTCAGTGATGACTTGTGCACCTTGTAGCTAACTGCAGAAAACTGCCTATGGTTCTGCCTATGGCAAAATTAAAAGCAATCTAGATTGTTTTAGATTTTGCAGGTATTATTTCATGAGGTCTAAAGGTGTTCCACTAACTCCGTTTTGAAAAAGTTCGAGTTAAAATTTGATGGTTTAGGGAATCGAAAGCCTTACTAAAATCAATGAAGAGTCCGACCGTGAGAATACCTGCTTCAATATTTTGCAGGATATATTCCTTAAGTGATAAGAAAACTGTTTCCTTCGACTTGCCCTTTCGGAAGCCAAATCGAGCCTTAGACAGGATTTGTTTCGCATTAAAAAAGTTCACTAGACGGGAAAAGATTACTTTTTCCAAGCTCTTTGAAAACACTGGAATCACAGATATTGGTCTATAATTGGACACTACATATTTATCTCCCCTTTAAACACAACTGTCACTCTTGCTTTATTCATTTCTTCCATGTAAACTCCCGTGTCAATTACCAAATTGAACATGTATGCAAGCACAGGTGCAATAAAAGATAGTACATATCTGACTAGTTTTATGTGAATATTGTCAACATCTAAGGCTATGCTATTATTTAAATTCACAAAGGTTGTACATAATTCGGTCGCTTTGGTGGGCTCAAGGAAAAGGCTTTCGAAAGGGCTATAAGATGAAGGAACTTCAGGTAGATGCATTATAGGTAAATGGGTAGTTAAAAAATTGCTGTTGAAATGGTCAGCAAGAGCCTCACCGGATAATTCAGAGCCCTTATAGATTAATTGTTGAGTTGGCGCATTTATCGTATTGCAACGTAACAAGTTATTTACAACTTTCCAGACAGCGTCTGAATTTTTCATTCTAACATCAGAGAACAGTTTTTGATTATACACAATCTTAGCACGCCTAAGCTCAGAATTTAGTTCATTTCTAGATTTTTTTAATAACATTAGGGATTCTAGAGAGCCATTATTTAAAAAGGCATTGTAAAACTTGTTTTTGAGCTTTATTATTCTTTTGAGCACTGGCGCGATCCATGATATTCTTATTCGTTTCGACTGCTCAATGTTCTTGAAGGGAAAGTGCTTAGAGTATATTTCTACAAAAACCTTGATAAACTCTGAATATGCATTATTTGAGTCTTTTATATCGTATAACTAGGAGTCCTGTCCAAGACCATGGAAGCCTGTTATCTGGGTACCCCCAACCTTTTTTTTTATTTGCGTGTAACTCCAGCCCTTCTTCAACTTTGTCATTGTAGCCGCTATTGTTTCTCCAGTACCATGCACCATCTTGATATCAGTAGTTCCTAATTCAAGCCTTCTGCAGAGTTTGAAGGATCTATTTAATTGGAAATGCGGAGAACACGTGCACAGGGTGGAAAGCGTGTGATATGCCAGGAAACACTGAGGCGGCCCCGAGAAGGGTCTTTATTAAGGATGACAGCCGTTTTGTGCCTCTTCACTTGGCAGCGACGACACAGCGTGTGCAGTCCCCATGGTATTGCCCCAGCTGTCGAAGCAATCCTCGGACACGACCATGACCTTCGACACCTGATGTTTTTATTATAAGGCGCACTGCGCTGGGATAATGCTGTAGCAGGTCTATTATGTAAATTTTCACGGCTGCCGTCAATTTCGACAAAGCGCGAGAAGTCTCTAAGAAATTAAACAAAGCTGCACTGCACTGTGTGAATGCTGGATACCTAGGCCAGGCGCGATTTCCACAATACGCGAGTCGGAACTTACCGTTGCAGCTGATAGCGATCCTAAAGGGCAGATTGTAGTGTGCGAATCATCGTGGCCACTTTTACCCTGGACTTGCCACTGCAAAGGAACAAAGGCGTCGACGTGAAGTTCCGGATCCAACGGACCGAGGCAGCTACGGGACTGACAGGCGTCAGCTATACCTTGGCAAGGTGAGTGCCCAATGTTTTCCGTTCATTTCGCCAGACCGTACTAGCACAGGCAGATGCTTGGTGCGGATTCCTGTTTTCTGGGAAATTGATTTTGGGAAACTGCTTTGTCCACTTCAAGCTAAGGCTTTTGTTTTTGTGGGCTTGCTAACGCATGGTGGAACTCACGATGGAGAAGTTAAAAGTGCAGGACCTGCTCGAAATTTTCCAGGAGCTGGGGATTTCGCTACGTTCTGCGAAAAGAAAAAAAGAAATTCTCGAGGTTATGCGGCAGAAGGAGGTGACTACTGAGGAGGTCGACGAGGCTTTGGAATTGATTGTTGGACGCAAGAAAGAAAAAGAAGAGCTTCGATTGGCTCAAGAAAGACGGGAATTGTGCGAGCAGAAAGAAAAAGAAGAGCTTCGGTTGGCTCAACGGAGACGGGAGGTCCGTTAGGCAGAGGAAAAATTGAGAGAACATGCTCGAAAAATCAAGAAGCTTGAAATCGCGCCGAACGGAGGGAATACGGCGCGTCTTAGCCCTGTAGCTTCGGTAGAGGAGCAAGGGAGGCAGAGATTGCAGGATCTCGCCTCGCCATACCGCGTGGGAGCCGATATTGCACTCTCTTAGGTAAATTTCGAACGCGCATGCGGGAAGGTGCACATCGACAAGAGCGCTTGGTCTGAGAAGTTACTTCCTCTCCCTCTGTGCGAGGCGGCCGAAGTGGTGGCTCGCCTCTCACAGAAAAAGTGTGATGACTACGAGAAAGTAAAGAGCGCACTGCTTAGAAAGTACCGGCTTTCTGCTGAAGCCTTTAGGCAGCGATTCAGGCAGAAAAAGGAAGGCGGAGAGTAGCATACTGACTTCGCGTACCGGCTTAAAGTCAACTTAAACAAGTGGCTTAAGACCGCTGAGGTGCACGGAAACCATGACAAGGTACTGGAGTGCATCTCACTACAACAGTACTATAGCGCGATTACAGATCTGAGGATATGGCTGCAAGATAGGCTAACAGACATAGACCTAGACAAAGCAGCACAGCTCGCAGACGAGCATTATGTTCGCCGAAACCTCCAAAGCCAGGCAGGGTACGATAACGGGTTAGTAAAGGGAGAAACCTATTTAAAGAGAATCCCCGACCGAAGGGTGCCACCAGCGCGCCGAGATCGCCGAACAGAGGAAGCGGGATCAAAAGGAGGAGGTAGCGAAAACAAGATGAAGTCACCCAAATCTGCCGATTCGCCGAAACAGCAGGCACCTGGAGCTCGCGCGTTTGATGCGCGAAAGCCCATTGTCTGCTATAATTGCAACAAGGAGGGTCACATCTCACTGAACTGCAAAAAGCAAAAGATGGCGTTCGCGTACATGCGAGAGTCGGAGGAAAACCTTAAATTGCTGGAACCATACATGCGGGACATGGTTATAAATGGCAAGAAATTCAGGGCACTGTGGGATTAAGCAGCTACCATGGATGTGGCTCACCCGTCCTGTGTTTCCTCCACGAACTACACCGGCGAATGCGCCTGGATTAAGCAGGTCGCCGAAGAACAGAGTGCATGCTTGCCAATAGCGAAAGTGACACTAGAGTGGACTTTTGGCAGGCTAGACACAGAAGCGGCAGTTGGCGCAAACTTGCCGACATACTTGCCCTACCTGTTTTCGTACAAATACGAGCAGCTGCTGAAAGATAAAAAGTCTCTCTTTCACCTCTGGCTTGGCTTGCATGGCGCTAACACGTTCTCGAGCGCGAAAGCTCGAAAAGAAACTCGACTGCACTCCGATAAATGAGCAGGCACCGAACCACTCTCCCGACCAGCCGGGGGATCCTTGCAGAAAAACTGACCCGTCTAAACTGAATAAGCATGACCATGAAGGTGTTCCTGAACAAGCGGTAGCTCACGAAATCCAAGGAACTGCCAATTCCGTAGAGAATGGGGCAAAAGGAACCAACGCGGAGGGTTCGACATTAACACCTGCTTCGACTTGTTGGGAGGAGTTGACTAAGGTTGATAGGAAAGCAGTTATTGCAGAGCAGAAAAACGACCCATCGTTAAGAGCTCTAAGCAATAATGTGAGAGATGGAATCGCCAGAAAGAAAATCAGCTTTCATGAGAAATCAGGCCTTCAGAACCAGAAATACTGCGACTCAAAGGGGCGCGCATATGAGCAACTCCTGGTGCCTAAGAAATACCGGCGGCAGCTTCTAGAGCTCGCACACGGAAATGCAAGCGCGGGCCACCTGGGCATAAAGAAAACAAAAGCTAGATTAGCCATCGAATAATACTGGCCTCGCTGCTGGAAAGATGTGGAACAGCTTGTTAGATCTGGCGACACCTGTCAGCGGGTCGGCAAGTCGACGGATAAATAGAAAGCACCCATGACACTAGTTCCCATAATTACAGAGCCCTTTCGGCGTCTTCTAATAGATACTGTCGGCCCACTGCCAGCGTCCAACTCTGGTTGTCACTCCATTCTGACCTCACTGTGCGTGGCGACCAAATTTTCTGATGCCATTCCCTTGAAGGAGCTAAGTTCCGCATGTGTTGTAGACGCCCTTTTGTCAATTTTCTCTCGCGTGGGATTCCCTGCAGATATACAAAGCGATAACGGGAGCGTGTTCGCAAGCTGCTTGACAACAACGTTTTTGAACGGTGTGGGAATAAAATAATCCGCAGTTCCATTCACCACCCTCAGTCAAATCCAGTCGAGCGTATGCACTCAGTGCTAAAGCGGATACCTAGGTCTCTGAGTTTTGAGCATAAGGGAGATTGGAAAGGCTGCATTCCAGCAGCACTCTTTGCAATGAGATCCGTCCCCCACGAAAGCACAGGATTTAGCCCCGCTGAACAAGTCTACGGGCGTGACTTGAGGACTCCGTTCACATGCTGAGGGAGTCATGGGAGGGTTACGGAGAGGATCCCTGTGTAGTGGAATACGTCCTGAAACTGCTGGAAAGACTTGCGAAAACCAGAGACCTCGTGGAAGAAAATGTCAAAGCAGCGCAGTCACTGTCTAAAGTGTACTACGACAAATGGGCACGCAAGCGCACCTTTCAACCTGGCGACCAGGTGATGTTGCTGCGTCCGTCAAAAAGGAACAAGCTTGAGGTGCAATGGGAAGGGCCAGCTAAGGTGGTGTCCAAGCTTTCGGACACCAACTATGAGGTCAAATATAAGAACAAACACAATCGGATAATCCACAGTAATTTGATGAAGCCTTATGTGCAGCGTCAGGCCATGGTTAACATGGCGCTGAACATGCCAGAGGAAGAGATCTCAGACATACCTTTTGTCATACATGAGGACGAGCAGGCAGCGAATGAGCTGCTAAATTCAATCGACAGAGAGCCACGTTTGACGGAAAGTGAACGAGGAGACATGAAAAACGTCGTCCGCGACTTTGAGGCGGTGTTTTCAAACAAGCCAGGAAAAACAACCCTCGTCGAACACGACATTCAGCTGTCCAGCGAACAGCAAATCAAAAGCAAACCGTACCGTGTCTCTCCAAAACAAAAAGAAATCATTGAGAGGGAGATCCGCCGTATGTGCGAACTTGGCGTCTTAGTGCCCTGCGAAAGTGACTATACATCACCAATCATTATTGTAGAGGTCCCAGGCAAGGATCCGAGACCTTGCGTTGACTACCGGAGACTGCATTCAATCACAGTGGACCAGATGTACCCCATTCCGAACATCGAGGAGAGGGTTGAAACAGTCGCTAAATCAGAATATATATCAACACTGGGTTTAGTTCGTGGTTATTGGCAGGTGCCACTCACTGATCGCGCCAGCAGGTACGCAGCATTTGTGTCCCCCGCGGGCACGTTTTGCCCTGTAATGTTGAGCTTCGGCTTGAAAAATACTCCGTACTGTTTTTCAAAGTTAATGAACGAAGTGCTGCGGGGACTTGCAGATTCCGCTCTCCCCTACCTTGACGACGTGGCCGTTTTCTCACAAAACGGGGAGGAGCACATTTAACACCTGCGTATTGTGTTGAGCCGACTGCTTGAGGCTGGTTTAACGATAAGGGCGGCAAAATGCCACCTGGGGTGCGCCGAAGTGCACTATCTTGGGCGCGTGGTTGGACGAAGCCAACGCCAAGGCCAACGCCGAGGCCAAGTACCGTCGCCCAACTACAAAATCGGAACTCAGGGCTTTCCTTGGCCTAGCACGCTATTATCAACATAACGTTAAGGAATACTCTGATTTAGCGAGCCCTCTGACCGACGCGCTGAGAAAAGGTGAGCCTGCCAATCTTTCTTGGGACCAAAAGAAAGGGAAGACATTTCAGAGTCTGAAAACGGCACTAAGCGAGCGCGCAATACTGGCCGCGGCAGATTTCTCGAAACCCTTTATCATACAATGTAATGCCAGCGATCGCGGGTAAGGCGCTATTCTTTGTCAGGAAAGCGATGGCAGGCACACACGGACTGTCCTTTACTTGAGCCGCAAGCTCAGCACGCGGGAAGAGGCGTATAGCACGTCTGGAAAAGTATACGCATGCCTCGTTTGGGCGATAGACAAACTGGCATGCTACGTCACCGGGTTGCGTTTCACAGTAGAAACGGACCATTGCCTTTTGACTTGGCTGCACAATATGACGACCAAAAATGGTCGTCTACTGAGGTGGACCTGGCACTCCAGCACCACAGCTTCGAGTTTCGCTACAAGAAAGGCAAGCTCCACACAAATGCCGACGGGCTAAGCCGGGCCTTTTAGCTTGTAAAGATATTACAAAAGGGAATGTCCCCCAAATTTGTAGTTTTGGAGGTTTATTTCATATTCTCTTCCTAATGGAGAGCGCATATCTCCGACTTTCTTCGCAGTAATGTTGTTCATAATCAGGTAACAGAACTAGGAGTACGTTTCTTTATTTCGGCCAAGGATAAGTGAGAGCGAGTGGTGCAACGTACCTTGACTCTAGGTATTGGGGCGGGCAAAATTGAACGCCACGTCAGCCAAATCAAGTCACCTATTCCGTACCGCGTTCCCTCTAAGCACCAACCTGATGTCATATAGCGAATTTTTTTCCTCTCCAAGTGCGCCTCGAGCGGGAGCACATGCCTTGGACAGGTGCCCTGTCAATACTACTCGTCGGGAGATACCATGTGTTCATTCAGGCAAAACATTTGATCTCTTTAAGTTTTAGTTGAAGTTTTTTTGCTAAGTGTAGTTTTGGCCCTGAGTTGTGGTCTGGTGGGATGAGTGGGTTCTTAGGGCACGTGCTTTTGTCAGGTGTGGTTTGGCGTCTGTGATTCGTTTTGGCTAGCATTGCAGAGAATTTCCCAAAACGGCCCTCTGACGAGGGGATGCGATGCCGATCTTCGGCACTGAAGGTCATCAGAAGACTCCCAAAGAGCATATGGTTAATGCCACGCCCAGTCAGCCGAGCTACGTGCGAGCAGTTCATCTTCCGGGCGCAATATCTGGCGGCGGGGGTGCTGTTGTGATCGCGCTTCCTTCCTGCCGCGGAATTCGGCGAAGTTGGGCATGGGGAGGATTCTCCGAAGACCACCGCGAGGGTGCGTGAGCCCTCTGGGGGAGACGTGACTGCAGGACTGCCGGAGGCAACGACGACAATAGCGTCCCCACGTGTTCGAACAGGAATGCCAGAAGCAGCGACGACAATAGCGTCCCCACGCGTCCAACAAGAATGCCAGCGACGACCATAAGCGTATTCGTTCCGGTCCTCGCCACGACGAAGTGCGGTATCAGTGTGGTCCCTTTCAGTCACGCTGCATTTGAACAATCGCCCAAGTGCCGCACCTTCGACAGAGATTCCGCGTTCCGGTCACCAGTACAAGATCTTTCTACAGCTGCTGGGAAACAGCCTGCATTCCTGTGTCATGCAGGTGCCCTCCGGGAAACATGGGCGCGGTACAGACGCACGTGCGCGGCCACCTGGAGGCCGCGGGGACGACAACGTGACCGGGTCCTGTTCCCTTTCCCTCAACCGAGCTGCGAAGAAACATCAAGACCGCCCTGCCGTGGGTGGTACCTTCAGTGCCATCGTGTGATTGGACATCATTCTTCGAACTGTATTCCCCAGCTAGGGATCTGGGGAATTCGAAGAGTTTTTAAGGAGCTGCTGGTTTGATGCCAGGGGAGAGCCCCCTTCTTGAGAGGTATCAGAGACTCCCGACTCCTAAGAAGCTCTCTTTACTGAGAAGCACTCTCAGTTGCCCGCACTTGTAGATATTGTAAATAGTCCTTGTATAAAGTTTTCCATGTTTTCTTCCTCCGATCGTCCTCTCTCTTCTCCAGCCCAGTCACGCTACCTGAATCCCAACAGGGCACAGCACAACAAATGTTCCACAGTCTCTGTGCCGCTGCAGTCCGCGCACAGTGGGTAGCCCTGCCCGGTGAGGCGATGACGGCGTTCTGCAATCCACACACAGCCGATTCTAAGCCGCAGGAGAGCAGAGGCAGCAGCGTTGCTGAGGGTGAGGAATGGGAGCGGCCGTGGCATCCTTGCCGATGCGACGCGTGGGTCTGGGTTGCAGAGCATCACCTTGTGCCGGATGATGTGGCGCGCCACGTCGATGGCTGTGATGTTTCCGCACAGTGGCACCGCCAGGTTACCGTGCGCAGCCTTGGCCAGGCGGTCGGCTTCCTTACTGCCAGGGAGCCCCACGTGCGATGGCACCCACTACAGGATGATGTCACAGCCTCTTGGGCTCAGTGCGCACAGCTTGTGGTGTAGCCACTGCACACACGTCGCACTGCGCTCGGGACGCCGAAGTTGCATGAGGGCTGCTCTGGAGTCGCACAGGATTGCGGCCTGCTGCAGTGCTGGCCTCTCGGCAATTATTTCGGCTGTTAGGTGCAGTGCAGACACTTCCGCCATGGTGGAGGATGAAATATAGCTCACTCGGCACCGCTTGCTGACGCCGATTGCGGGCACGGTGCACGAGGCGGTGGCCGAGTTGCCGTCCTGGGAGACGGACCCGTCGGTGTACAGGTAGAGACGGGCGGCGAGGGCCAGGTCCACTCGCTGGGCGGGCTCCTGCAGGATTGCGCAGTGCGGCGTGCGGTTCTTGGACTGCACTCCCGGTATGGTCGTCTCGATTCGGAGCACCGGCACGAGATGGGGCGGCTGGCGTGGTGGGAATGGGGTTGGCCGCGCTCGGACGACAAAGTCAAAGTCCCGCTGTGCATGTCCCATGTGCGAGTGCGTCGATGCCCTAAGGTGGGCGACGATTTTGGCCGTGCCGGGCGCTCGGTGCAGGCGCTCGATGTGGTTGAGTTGCGTGCGTTCCGCGAGAAGCGAGACCGGCCAAACACGCATTTCCGCGTGGGTTCGCCGATGTTTGAGCCCTTCAGGAGGCTCGCGAACCTCCGCATGGCTGCGTGCTGATTCCAGTCCAACTGTGCTCACTGCGCGGGATGAAGCTGAAGGAGCGGCCGCGCCTATGGGCACCGTGCAAGAACCCAGGGGTCAGCACTGTTGGCGAACAGGCATCGCCGCCGGTGGCCGCCGGAGCAAATCCGTTTGGAGAGTCGCGGCTGCCTGGGTCGGGCGAGCGCCTAGTTTGGGGCGGCCGTCGGAAGGTTTTTGGGGATTGTTGCAGCAAGGTGGTGGCGATTTGGCCTAGTTGGAGTGACACAGCGATGGATAAACACTGCGGGAACGTGAATACACCAGACAGATAAACATGGACGAGCCCTGGCTTTATGCTGGCGTTTGTTTCCAAGTAGCAAAGCACGAGAATCAAAGCAGACGACACATGGAAAGGGTTTCAAGGAATAAGGAGAAAAGCACAAAAAAAACCGAGAGGAGGGGATAAGAAAACACGATTAAAAAGTAGAAAAATACACAATAAGATTTGTGGCAGCCCCCACGTGTGGTACAACGCGACACAAAGCCAGCCACGAGCACGTCGACCGTACGGTATGGCCGGAGGGAGATTGTTGTGTGAGGTGGGGACGCACTGAGGCAAAAGCTCAAAAGCGAAGAGAAAAAGAACGCTGCGAAGGAAGTGGCGCTGGAGGAGGAAGGAAAAGGTGCGGAAGAAGAAAAAAAGGAATGAACGTACGGGGAGCTGAAACGGAGAAGTAGAAACAAAATACGAGAAGCTGAAGAAAGGTCTGAAAATTCGCGTACGTCGGCCGGCTAAGTTCATAGAGAGAGGCATCTCCCTGTCTGTGCGAATAATTGAGGTAACTCACGTAGTAGACAAGCAGAATTACTTTCAAAGGTTTCAATTGTCTCTCCGGTGGGGCGCAAATTCTCTTCTGATCACGGAACAGTCTTTAAAGGACGGCATGTAGTGGCGGTCTCCGCAGCGATCATCAACAAGACGCCCTTTGATCATTCCCTCCACATCGCACTGGTATGCGCACAGGAGGTCGCTGATCCAGCATACAAGGCAGACCCTTTACTTACAAATGTTCCGCTTGGAACATACGAATTTGAGTTTTTTTACTTGCTTCAAGATACGCCTGACTTAATAATTTTTGTTTTCCCGCCTGTATCTTGGCCACACATCTTGGCCAACTTATTGGGCGCAATTTACTTCGTCTCCCTTTGACCTTCTGCAATAGTGGCTCCGTGACCGTATTGACAGCGGTCACGGGGACACTATTGCAGAAGGTCAAAGAGAGACCAAAGAAAGCAAGGAGAACACAACGTGGTTATCCCCTATATACATAGGGTGTCCCACAACCTGAAAAGGGTTGGCAGCAATCACGACGTGCCGCTGGTCTTCTCTGCGCCAAATAAATTGGCCAAGATGTGTCCAAGATGTGTCGCTCCGCCGGGGTGGCACAGTGGTTAGGGCGCTCGACTACTGATCTGGAGTTCCCGGGTTCGAACCCGACCGCGGCGGCTGCGTTTTTATGGAGGAAAAACGCTAAGGCGCCCGTGTGCTGTGCGATGTCAGTGCACGTTAAAGATCTCCAGGTAATCGAAATTATTCCGGAGCCCTCCACTACGGCACCTCTCTCTTCCTTTCTTCTTTCACTCCCTCCTTTACCCTTGCCTTACGGCGCGGTTCAGGTGTCCAACGATATATGAGACAGATACTGCGCCATTTCCTTTCCCCCCCAAAAACCAATTATTATTACTATTAAGATGTGTCCCAAGGTCAGCAGCAACAACCCTGACAGTTCCGGCTGCGACATGAAGCACGCAAAGCCGTACCTGCAGTGTGCCATGGGTGTGGTATATGAGATCCCCCTTAAATGTGGCAAAGTATATGTCGGACAGACCGGCCGCTGTGTGAACAAACGTGCCAGGGAACATGAACGTTCACTTAGTAACGCTTCAGAATCGTTTGAAAATCTACACGCCCACTGCCGCTCGTGCAAAGATGAGAACGGCCAAAACTGTGAGCCACGACTTGAACGTATCAAAATTCTAAGCATAAGTAAGGATGGATTAGCACGCGAATCGGCCGAAGCATTTTTTATCAAACAAAGGGGCGACACGTGCGTCCGCACCACAACAGTTTCCCTGCGAGGCAGCGAATACAGATTATTAAATAGACGATAGCATGCAGTCTGCGCTCCCTAATCTACCAGAAATATTTCACCCGCATGCGCTCTGGTCCTTCGTTGTGTATAAATGAAGGTTGTGGAAGCCTCGCTAAAGTTAGTTGGAGTCAGCGCCCGTCCTGTGTACTTCTTCCTGTGTCCTTGCTTTTTGTAGCGGTATGAAGATCTTCGAGAAACTATGCTTCACCAACTAGCCCCACAACGTGTTTTGTTAAGTGAATTCCATTATTATTGGAAAATGGACACATATTAGCCTGTGTCGAAGCCGGGTGCTTGTGGGACACGTCTCCGGAAAAAAAAAAGAAGTTACAGTCATCAAAAGAGAACAAAAGTACCGAGAAAGACTTGATTTACAATTAGAGGAGAGCACTGCAACAAGGCAGGAAGAGGAGAGTGAAGGACGGGTAGAAAAAAATGAGAAGAGGGCGGGGGAGATTGTCAAACCACTCGAGAAGGGAAACGGCGGTGGAGCTGGAAGAAAAGGGTGTAGGTGCGGAGAAAAAAAAGAAACAAGGAGTGCAAGGACGCACAAAAAAAACTAAAGCAAATGAACCTATTTTATCCAAAAGAGAAATAAAAAATAACGTATTGAAATACAATTCTAAGCAAGAGAGACATCAGAAAACAACGGATTGAAATACGGGAAGCTGATCAAAACCTTACATCGGCCAACTTGCCAGGTATGCAGAAGAGGTGGCATTTCTCGGTAGACGGAACAATGACGTAGTCTTGTGCAGTAATTTCAAATGGTTATGTTGTTTACTTTATATGTTCAGATATGGCAGCAAAGGTTGGTGCCTGACAGCGACGCCGGCTACTTCTTTTCACATATTGGAAGAAATCACTTGAATTGGCGACCTAAATGTCAAGCAAACACAATATACACACTATGAATCTGGTGATGCGGTTTCCATATTTCACTGTCACTGCGGCGAACGCCAATGTGCTAGTTCGTTACTTTTTTTACATGGTGCTGGTGCTTTACGCACGCTATAGCGGGCCCGTTTGGAGAATATAGACCAAATCGCAGGTTAATTGAGCGTTATGAAATAGCTATCTACGTCCGCGCGCGCCACCAGACACGTTCTGGGGTTCCTAGTGCAGGCCGTTTCCTTCGGTCGGGTAGGCTAAATGGGAACAGAAAATACGAGGGCAACATTGCGGAATGGCTCGATTATTTTCAGATGGTGAGAAAAACTACGAATGCAGGGGTTTATAGAGTGCCTTCTTTTTCTATTTAGGGAAGAACATCATGTGGCGAATACTGACATGATTGCCGGCTCACTGCCCGTCGAGACGAGAGCCATCCACTGTTCCTGTCGCCTTTCTTTGTAGAACTTGTTTGGGGACGTGAAAAACATCGACCCTGGCGAGTTGAAGTATGTGCTATTGCAGACTCCTGCGCAGCAGTTCATCTGTGACCACATAATGTCACCAAAGCAACGAGCGAAGGAAGAATTTGACGCGCCACCGGGCAGTTTGCCGCAGCTGAGCTGCGCGGGCCGCCGCACGTGCCCTTGACCTCCCCATCACTACTTCAAACAGCCGGCTTATGGCTCTTGGGGTGGTGAACACTTTCCGGGAGCTCCGGGAGGCGCACCTTACAAACCAGTACACGCGCCTGTCGCTAACGGAGTCGGGTCGCCGCCTTCTTGCTAGACTCCATATCCAACATACCCCTCCAATGGAAGACAGGTTTCGCATCCCGGAACTGTAGAGACGTGCCCTCCACGTGCGGCCTCTTCCAGCAAACATGTCACACGAAGACCATAATGGTCGGCGCCTGGCACGAGCGGAAGCGCTAGCCCGATATTATGGCAACAAAACAGGTGTCTACTACGTGGACGCCTCCGGCCCTCACCACGGGGGATGGTACACGGCCGCGGTAGTTCACAACAGCAACACAGTTAACGGCCTAACTTTCAGAGCCCGCAGTGTAACACAAGCAGAAGAGGTCGCGATTGCTCTCGCGGCCTCACATTCCAATTCAAAATACATAATCACCGACTCGCGAGGGGCCTGTCGGAACGTCGAACAAGGCTGCACTCCCTTCCTAGCCTATCGAATATACCAAAATTGCATACGGGATACGGACCCCGCACACCGTTACCTCATATGGGCCCCTGCTCATCAGGGGTTGGCAGGAAACGAGGCAGCAGACGCAGCCGCCCGCGCGCTCTCTCACCGGGCTGTTTTCTCCTCCCCATACGATCAGGAACCCGATTTTAATTCGGTCTATACATTGAAAGATATTGCAACATATTATCAAAATTGTCATCGCCTTTACCCTAGTCCATGTAAAGGCCTGAAGAAGGCGGATGAGCGGCTCCTTCTCCGCCTTCTCACCAATACATTGCTGTGCCCGGCAGCGCTAAAACATTTTGACCCCTCCTTTAGTGGCAGCTGCCCACACTGTAGTGCAGTGTCCTCTGACACCTATCACATGGTTTGGGCCTGCCCCTCCAACCCCGCTATTCCCCCCATCCCCAACCCAACCCGGGAGGACTGGGAGGCGACCCTGCTCGGCTGCCACGACTTACAGGCCCAACAAGCCTTAGTCGGGCTCGCCCGGGCGGCGGCAACCGCCACTGGGGTCCCATACAAGGGACCTCTACCTAGTGCTTGTACGGATCGGTCCCTTACGGGCTGATCCAAACATACCTCCTATTCATCCGTAATAAATGTTTTCACCACCACCACCACCACCACCACCCGGTCTGTCCATTCCGCCGCGAGGGGCGGGCGCATCGCGCCGGAGTTGCTCCTGCACGGTGCCTATAGTACGCGCGCCGTTGCGGTACCCTCGTACAGACGAAGGGGAAGGGTGAGCGGGACGCCCTTTCCGAGCGCGAGCTGACGGGACGCGAAATCGGTCACGCGCTTGTTGGTCGAACGCAGCTCACCGATTGCGGCCTTGTAGTTGAGCTTGGCGTTGATGTGCAGCCCGAGGTACTTCCCTCTGTTCTGCCATGGCAGGGGAGTGCCTTGCAGCTGAAGGGGAGGCGTGGTGTTGGCTGCGAGGCGCCTTCGGCTGAACAGCATCGCCACTGTCTTTTCTGGGGAGGCTGACAGGCCGATGCGCACCAGGTACCGTGTGATAGCATTGAGCGACGCCAGTACCTCTCCTCGGAGCTCGGGTCCGTCCAGGGTGGGCGCCGAAGCAACGATGGCGATGTCGTCGGCGTAGATGGCCACCCGGATGGAGTGGTTGGAGCTCGGAAGGGAGAGGGGAAGCCGTGCGAGAGCAAAGTTAAAGAGGAGCGGGCTAATTACACTCGGACCCCGCCAAGTTTGCAGTCTCTAGTTCTGAAGGTCACATACTACAGAGTGCAGTACATAAGGGTTAGTGGAGCAACAGGAAGGCCCGCGCAAGAACGAAAAAGCTAAAATCTCAGACTGACGCGCGGCGGCGCTGCTGCCGCCATGGCGCTCCCATGGACCGGCCGAACGCGCCCCGGTGGGTGCTGGTCTATGCTGACATGTTTACGTGGAAAGCGTGCGCATTCTCAATGTGTCGACTAAGAAAACCCAGTCGAAAATTTTTTCACCCGTTGTTGTAAACATGAGCAAAAGAATATAAATTTTGCTTCAAAACTATTGCTTTCTGGCAGCGTTCTTAAAAATGTGCATAATGGCATGGGTCATTAATGCCACGCTAAACGTCCCACACCAACAGCGGGCACAGCCAATTTTCTTGAACAAAATTGTGCTAGTTGGCGATTAGGTGAATAGACTTCGCATAAAATATTTCCCTAATTTATTTTTTCTCACGGGAGCGCTCGTTGTAGTTTCCGCAAGGAGCAAAAGTTCGTTGAAGTTAAACATCTTAAACTCATACGTGAAACAGGATACAATAACAAATCTTAATTTAGAGTATTTCACTTGCGTTGTTCTCTTAATTTGGTTTTGCTAATGAAGCCATGCAAGAATTTTTCGTGCTTTCTTGGTTCAGTAAAAAGCAAGAAATGTGGCATTTTAAGAGTATTTTTACATAAACATGGTTAACATTTCAGCTTAAAAGGGCCATGACACGGTCGTTCTTCATATTGAAGTTTGGTGCTTCAGTAACTAATACAAGAGCTTATGACTCAGTTTTCGAAATTTGACTGCTCTGGACGCGCTCTCTACTCCAAAAATAGATCGAAATTGAGAACGGGAAACTCCGCCCACCTACAGCGACCGCCTTTATTCAATGTTATAGTGACGTCACCAGGGCATACGCGTAGCAACGACGTCTGCTCTCGTTGCTGCAATGTGCGCAGCGAGTTCCCACTCGCCCCTGTTCTTACGCGGGCGATCAAAGTTGCAGTCGTCCCCCATATATAAGTGACTGGTGCCGCAAAAGCGTTGATAATAGTACCGCAGTTATTCTTCGGTATAGGGATAGGGTCCGGTTAAACTAGACCGATGGGAAGGCGATCGGCGGTTTCCACACTGTCTTACGGATCTGCGGGGAACTGCTGCCAGATGCTTGAATTTCCACCGTCGGCCGCTTTCGTGACGAGGCCTAGCGAGTACGCAGGATTCGTGTGTGCAATTTCGGCAATTGCGGTGAGCGAACTCGCAAGGTTTAACGCCTGCAAATAGCTGTCGAGAATAGTTTTGGCCACAGTGGCCCCAAAGCGACGACTGTATACATCGCAGGGCGCGCGTATACAGTAAGGGGCAAGTGGCGATATGTGACCCGGTTTGTACAGCATCTACTGGAGGTAGCCGGGAGCAGCCGTCGGCGTCGACTGTGAACAACAAATCAGGTTATTTTCATTATTTCAAGTAATTTCCAAACGCATTTTTAGCTAGAGCGCTTCAAAATCAAACACTGAAGAGATAAGAGGAAGCAGATACAATTAGCGGGAAGCGCCGGTCCTAGGTGAAGCGTTTCCAAAGCAGGCGATATAGCATCAGCGGCGCTTATCGCAGTGTTCTGATAGTGTAAATGAGTAAAACTACAATTTGTGAGCAATAGTATGTAATATTTACGATAAGGAGAGCCCACCTTGCGCTGTATGCCAAGCAAATGAGCAGTACTGTTTGCGCACACCTATGTAAACAACCCCAGCGCGGGGCTGCAGTAGTCGTGATCGCCGCATTCCTAGGCCACAATGCGCACGCACAGTAAACACTAAATGATCTGCTATTAATTTCAAGCATCATTTAGGTGGCGGCGACAATTCATCGGCGCGGGCAGTGAAAGCATTCGAGTCGCGTAGGGTTCTGCAAGCGGCTTGGTTCCTTCCAAGGGGTTCTACGAGCGACCCGCCGCGGTGGCTCAGTAGTTAGGGCGCTCGACTACTGATCCGGAGTTCCCTGGTTCGAGCCCGACCGCGGCGGCTGCGTTTTTATGGAGGAAAAACGCTAAGGCGCCCGTGTGCTGTGCGATGTCAGTGCACGTTAAAGATTCCCAGATGGTCGAAATTATTCCGGAGCCCTCCCCTACGGCACCTAATTCCTCCTTTCTTCTTTCACTCCCTCTCTTATCCCTTCCCTTACGGCGCGGTTCAGGTGTCCAACGATATATGAGACAGATGCTGCGCCATTTCCTTTCCCCCAAAAAACAATTATTTATTTATTTATTTCTACGAGCCGAACGGAATGTATGTTCGACTTACAATTAATGCACACGTGTAGCGGGAAGTCGCCTCATTCGGCACTTTTCTCTGCTCTTTTCGTGCCTCAAGGTTACTCTAGTGCCACATTGTGATAATTGGAGCTTCATTATCGAGCCGATGAATAGCGTACAAGAAATTGTTAGCCAGCTGTAAAACTCTGCGGCTTTCAGGGCGCGCATCGTCGAAGGCATGCACGGCACGTGCCGCTTTTCACATACGGGAGCACTTGACTGGTCAAAAGAAACCATATTGATAACATGAAAATAACATGGTTATGAGGGTAAATAACAAAGCTGGGGTCCATCGATTTCTGTTTCCTCAACAATCCGAAAAGGGATGCCACGAGCAAGTCCGCTTTTTTCAGGATCACTCATTTAGCGTACTAAGCTTACGGCTACCGAAAAGAAAACACTGAAAATGCGTTTTATTTCTACAAGCTAAAAAAAATATTTCTTGTGCGACCGCCGTGTACGGTGTGCATGCGAGCACCTCAACAGCGCGCAGCAGACGACGCGGGTCGGGAATGCCCCTCTGACGTCAGCGATCAGAAGTTGCCAGACGAGCAAGCAGTTTGCAGAAGAAACGGAAAAAAATCATTATAGAAATATTCACCGCACAGAATGAATAAAACTGAAATTGCTTACATGGAAGTAAAAAAAATACCAAAGTTGCAAAAAGAGCGTCTTGAGCCAAAAACAGTCGCTAATTTCACCCTGAGGTGTTCTAAATAGATATACAAACAATAGCGGGTTACTGTGCAAAATTAATTGCCTTTCATTTATGAAATTTTTATAGAAGTAATTTTTGTTGAAAGTGAGAATAGAATTATTTGAGTTCACGCTCCCAAAGTTGCGTTTTCTTTCAACGCCTGTTCACCGCTCAAAACAGCAACTGGCATGGCTGGAGTTCATTGACACCAGTGTTTTAAAACGTGTTAGGCGAATGTGCATTTCTTCTGCCGCAAAAACATTCTTCTTTCAACTGAAAACGTCTACGCTGCCTGTCAAGGCATGGCTTCATGCTAAGGAGATGCTTGCGCCATAGTCGCTGTACTGCCGCCTATGCAGTACACCGGAGACAATTGACCGCTGTTTTATTCTGTGCATTGATGCTGTGTTTTATGAAATATATTGTAACGAACAATTTACAACGACATTGACATCACAGCCTACAGTATCCGTTTTTTGCCTGTGGAGAAGGAACCCGCCGCGGTGGCTCAGTGGTTAGAGCGTTCGAGTACTGATCCGGAGTTCCCGGGTTCGAGCCCGACCGCGGCGGCTGCGTTTTTATGGAGGAAAAACGCTAAGGCGCCCGTGTGCTGTGCGATGTCAGTGCACGTTAAGGATCCCCATGTGGTCGAAATTATTCCGGAGCCCTCTACTACGACACCTCCTTCCTCCTTTCCTCTTTCACTCCCTCCCTTATCCCTTCCCTTACGGCGCGGTTCAGGTGTCCAACGATATATGAGACAGATACTGCGCCATTTGATCTATTTACTTTGCTGTCACTATTTAGTCTCTGGAAGAGCGGACTGATGGACCACCACGCAGAATCACCACGCTAGTCGAAATCTTTGTTTCGTGAACAATGCGCTTTGAAGCGGAGAGTGTATGCTGCCCTCCAAGGGCCGCCTAGCTGGCTTCCCTATATGGGTGCATGTGTGTGCCCCCCATACTTTTGATGCTTTGGAAGGAGGGCTCATGCAGGGGTATGGTGGCCTGGTGTTTTGTGGCGTAAGAATGCTTAGACTTTTCTTTTCGATACTATTTCGATGCAATAAATAAAAACAAAGTTGCGTAGATGGCATAGTGGTCTCGCTGAGGGCCTTTAAAGAAGATCTGGATAATTTGCCGCGTGCTCGACTCCCGATAATGTATATTGATCCAATTCTTTTTCTCTTTTTCGTGCCTTGACCTAGAACTCAGCTGAAGGTCAAATTCGGACGGTCCGCAATTTGTAGGGCCCACTCTCGGGCCGCCCACTCAAATCACGTGCCTCCCCCCGCGTACCCTCGACCACCGTTTCTCTCCCGAGTCGGGCAGGGAGAACCGGGCTACGCGGTCTAAGCATGGGGGGGGGGGGGGGAGTTATGGAGGCCCGTTCGTCGAGGTGGGTTCCTACCCCCCCACCTACCTGCCACGGGCACAGCCTTGACCTCCTGCCCCGACGTCACCTGGTCCCCCGCCGTCGACGATGTGAGAATAAACCTTTGTTCTTACTGGCTGGCCCGAGTCTCCCTGTCTGTGCGTTCTCTCCCTGTCTGTGCGCAGAGGAATCGCCCACAATTTGAAGCCCCAGGTACCGTAGTGAAGCTTTCGCTAAAATATCTCGAACCGCACTTAAAGTCGCGGGAACTCTAAAAGTTCCGCAATCAGAGGGCGGCGTGCGGGCAGCATTGGGCTGTTCTTGCCAGAAATGGTTCAGCGTGGCGAGTGCGTCGTCTGCTAGGCGCAGAAAGTCCCGCTTGCGGCCGCCTTGTTCATCGTTTTTGTGCAAAAAGTAATCAATGAAAGTGTTCATGATTGAGAGTTTAGATGAGAGGAGGGTTTACAAAAGCCTTTATAGCTTCGCACGTCAGCTGCGCAGCCTCTCGTTTTCTTGAGTCCCCAAGTTTGCGCCGGCAACGCATGATGTAGGCTCGTTATAACGCTTTTCTGCCGCATGTTCTTGCCTCCGTGTTGTTAGTCGCCTGCCAGGAGGATTGTGGAAGGTAGTTGAGCGACCCCAATGTCTACGGGCGGACCAACGCTCTAACTGTGCGGCCAGAATGTCCCCTCGATACGGTCCTTTCGCTACCACTTACAGGCGGTGGAGGAGATGGTGAGGGATGCAGCCTGTCCGCAAAAGAACGCAAAGTAGAGATGAGCGTTTGGGGAATAAGCGTAGGTCTTAGAGTGCGGACACGTTGAGGTCGTATTTCGATGCAGGCGAAGTACAAAAACGCCCGTGTGCAGTGCGACGTAAGTACGGGTTAAATAACCCCAGGCGGTTTAAATTCGCCCAATGGTCTCCACATCAGCGTCTCTAATTGCTAACGTGTCGCTTCGGGACGTTAAAATCCACATTTCTTTTATTTAAGCCTCATTAAAAATAATGGATAAACAGCACAGAAATAAAACCTCGTAAGGCAAGCTCTCCGAAAATATACAGCTGTCACAAACACACGCACGCACACACAGACACACACGCGGGCGTACACAGACATTCGCAGGCACAGACACACGCGAACTCGCACGCACGCGCACACTCACATAAACGCGATACTGAATGAACTACTTCGTAAAACACGCCATCCAACCACCTCGGAAACACAGCGCCCCGTCGGCTCTGAAAGTGAGTGTATCATCCATGGTGGCGCCTAAAGATCACGTGATCGCAACTCGGAAATAGGCGGCGCGGCGGCACAAAGAAAACAGCTGTCGTACATTCATTGCTCCGCTGAATTTATTCGCGACTATTTAACCGCGCTTATCGCCTTGCGCCCCCTCTGAGGGATCTCGACAACTAGGCGAAAATTGATGTTGCCACGGTAGTGGCAGAACTTCAAGTGCAAAGCAAAACAAATGGCGTGTGTCGACTTACCAGTAACGCAAGTCATTTGAAAGTTCATGCAGTATAGAGAGCGCAGCGTAAATATCAGCAGCAAAAGCGCTTCGTATAGCTTTTATGAATGCAGATTCTATATACTTAAAACTTCGTCTCCACAACTTTGAGCGTTCGATAGGAAGGCATTCACTTGTGGCTTAAGGGATTGCGGAGGTGAACCGCTGGCTCGTCGGGCTTCCCCTGCACGGTTCGTCGGTTGTTTCCGACGAGCTTTGTGGCGGACGACCGACGAGCTGGCAGTTCATCTTTAAATATTTCAGCAGCCAAATGAATGGCGGCCAGCTAGGCGGTTGTGGACGACCGCCGATCTGGCCGCCATTCCTTTGGCTGCTGACATCTGGAGCGAGCGCCCAGGGGTCATGAAGGGAGCCCTCCAGCTCCTGCAGAGGCCCTTGAAGCCCCCCTCCCCATCGTCCGCAGGCTGTCTTGGCGGCTTGACGTAATTTGCTCCAGGGGAACCCGCATCCGGCTTACCATGGGGCCGGCCCATGTCGGAGCCCATGGCAACGAGGATGCTTACTCCCTGGCCAAAGCAGCACACCCCCCCTGGAACTCCTGTCTCCAAGGGCTTTTGCCCCTTCAACCTGGCCAGGAGCATAGTGTATCGACACTTTTTTGACAACTAATCTTCCATATTACAGAGACGTTACACCATATAAGTGATGCCCGCAATGAAATAACGTTCCAGTGGCTTCCAAGTCACTGCGGGATTATCGCTCAGCCCATACTGAGGAGCGCCACGTCCCAATTCCTCTTTCTAGAACTGACGCGGCACGGAAGCTCCCCCTACTTGCTCGGCAGTGCACCGAGTCGCAATGGAATGAGCCACATTTAAGAAATACGCGACTGTACTCACTTGATCCAACATTAAGTGTTCGAGCGCCATCACAGCTTCGCCGTAGAGACGCCGCGCTTTTATATCGACTTTGGTTGGGTGTTGCCTTTACTAAAGCCTATGCCTTCCGCATAGGGATGACCGACACCCCAACCTCTGACCACTGCGGCCATGAAGAATAAATTGGCCATATATTGTGCTCCTGCCCGCAGTACAGTCCACAGAGGGCATGCCTTAGCCACGAACTTGACCAACTGGACGACCAACCGCTATCCGAAAAAAGAATTCTACAACATCGAAAGGACCTACCGTCGCAGAAGATGGCCATGCAAGCGCTTTTGCGCTTCTTACAATCTACCGGCCTGTGTGAAACACTTTAACTGGAACGCCTTGTGTGTGTCTCCATGTGTGCACGTTCCTTTTTTTTGCGTTTTCCTCTCTGTCATCTTTCTAACCCCTATCCCCCATCCCCAGTGTAGTGTAGCAAACCGGAGACTCACATCTGGTTAACCTCCCTGCGTTTCCTTTTCATTCTCTCTCTCTTTCTGTCTTGACCACCTAGATCGCAGGGTGGCTAATGGCCAAGAGAGAGAGAGAGAGAGAAAAAAACTTTATTGTTGGAGAGGAAGTCGGGGCACGCCCCTGGGTCTCCGCACGACCACACTGCACTCAATTGTTTATGTCCCTAAGGTCCATAACACTGGCAGCCCGGCCGGTGGCGATTGTCTGCACGGCCGAGCCCTCCGAGCGAAGCAGGGTATCCTAATCCTCCCAGGTCTTGAGGTCCTCTAGGCCGCGCTGGGGAGGGTCAGCCGGGCAGAGGGAGAGTATGTGGAGAGTAGAGGCGAATGGTTCTGGGCACAAGGTGCAGGCAGGAGTGGGGAAGGAGGGATGATAGTGGGCTATTGTCAGGGGTGAGGGGAGTGTGTGTGTCGGCAGTTACAAAAGATAGTGCTGTGCAATTTCTCTGCATTCCAGCATGCGATCCCTGTCGGTGAAGACCACCTCGCTCGGGTCCGCCCGAAAGTGAAAGACTCAGGCGAAGCCATGGGCCGTCTCATTACCAGGTAGGGATGCATGTGCTGCAGGTGTCCAGATCGGTCTGTTACGTGACGGCTTAGAATTGTATTCGTCTGGGGCGAGACCCGATTCCTGCTGAAATTTAGTATGGCAACTTTGGAATCACTGATGATACACCATGCTTTTCTGCGTACAGAAACCAGTGCTATGGCAGCTTCGTTTGCAGTCTCTGGGTTCTTTCACACGGCCCTCTCATGCCGTGTACTCTGTACACAATCCGCTGTATGAGGCCAATCGTTTGTTGTGCGCAGTTCCATCTTAGCTATCCCATCACCGTTATACCCGTTGCTTTGTATAATCATGAAAAATGTAAAAATACAAATAAATAAAATAAAAAGCAACTAAACAAAATCGAGTAACTAAAACAGCCAAAAAACTTAAAAGAACAGCTCCAGTTTTGAGAGCGGGACGCGACAGCGCGTTGCAGCGTTGTCAAGGGTTCCACGAACGGAATGCAGTCGTCCGTTCGGCGCGCGTACCCGCCGCGGTGGCTCAGTGGTTAGGGCGCTCGACTACTGATCCGGAGTTCCCGGGTTCGAACCCGACCGCGGCGGCTGCGTCTTTATGGAGGAAAAACGCTAAGGCGCCCGTGTGCTGTGCGATGTCAGTGCACGTTAAAGATCCCCAGGTGGTCGAAATTATTCCGGAGCCCTCCACTACGGCCCCTACTTCTTCCTTTCTTCTTTCACTCCCTCTCTTATCCCTTCCCTTAAGGCGCGGTTCAGGTGTCCAACGATATATGAGACAGATACTGCGCCATTTCCTTTCCCCACAAAACCAATTAAGATTAAGTTCGGCGCGATGCCCGACCCGTAGGAAAATTTAAGGAAAGGAAGTGACCCCTACGCACATATCTTGGTGGACACCCAAACCGCGCCGTAAGGCAAGGAAAATGAATTATTAATAATAATTGGTTTTTGCGGAAAGTAAATGTCGCCGTATCTGTCTCATATCGTTAGACACCTGAACCGCGCAGTAAGGGAAGGTATAAAGGAGGGAGTGAAAGAAGAAAGCAATAGAGAGGTGCCGTTGCGGAGCACTCCGGAATAATTTCGACCACCTGGGGATCTTGAATGAAAATCAGTTTTAAGGAGGGGAAGTCACCCCTGTATGACTCACATAACACAGTGGACACCGAAACCGCCCCGTAATTGAACGAATAATTCCGGCAAGCGGTGTCGACAATTACAACAATGCATTCCGGTAAACATTAGGTTGGTGGCTGCTTCGAAAGGGGTTGACGTAATTAAAAGCCCTTGTATGAGGTGCACACCGCAAAATGTACCATAACGGCGCTTGCAAACCACAGGAAGCAAGTTGCTTCTCTCCGCATGTGTTTCCCGGATAGGATTATGGTTCCGTTTTCCCTTGCTGGTCGTAAGCAAAAAACGTCAGGCTAAAAATTGAGTGAAAACAGCATAGCTTCGCAGGCCAATCACCTTCACAGCGTGTATTGGAGCCACAGTTTTTTAAATAAATTTTCTTTCGTTGGTGCCACGCGGACTGCCCCGTGAGTGCCGTTACTCGAGGTCACCGCAGCAACTGCTCAAAACTAGGTTGCCTTGATATATGGCCGCGCAAAACAGGTCATCCCCAGCGGGAGTAAGGAAATCGACCAAATGACCTCACTTCGCTTTATTCTAATTCATGGGAAACTGCTGCACTTGCAAGAAGCATCGTGGGCACAGTTATTCGATACAATGGCGACATACAGCTTCAGTGTTGGAACATTCAATCCCTTCTTCTTCTGTGGATGATGGAGGGATGAAAAGTGCGAGGGTGTACACGGGCATGTGTACTGGAGGGCTAGCCTCCATGCCCGCTGCCAGCGTGTAATAGAAGGAGGTGGGGAGGGGGAGAAATTTGAAAGGAGAAGGTAGGCGCGCAGCCGCAATTATTATGCCAGTTGGCATGTGCTTCCCCCTCAGGCCTAGAGGCGGCCAGAGAGGCCTGTGGCCTCCTGGAAGGAGAGGAGGTGCCGGAAGGCCTTGGCAGGATCGTGGCCGCTGGGCAACAGAACTTGTTCCACTGAACAGCTGGGGAGGACCAAGGAGCGATAACCCGCCTCCATGATGGTGCTGGCAGGCACGAAGGCAGGGCACTCACATAGGAGATGCTGGGCTGTCTCCGCTGGGTCACTGCAGAGTGTGCACCAAAGGGAGGCGGTGAAACCAAGGCGAAAGAGGCGGGAGCAGGTGTTGTGGAAAGCCCACCCTGGCACCCTGTCTCTCAGGAGGAGGCTGCGCTCCTTGCAGTCCAGGCCAACAGATGGAAGTGGGTGTGGTGGTAGGCCATTAGCTAAACTTCCTCCAGCGGATAGATCCTTAATCAGATACCAAGCCATCGCTGCCTCCAGTTACAAACTTGCACATCTCCAAACCCGGCCCCATTGAGTCTTATGTGCCGAGGTCAATTTTCAGAAAAATGCGCAAACTTCGAACTTAGGGCCACCTTGGACCATATACTAGGGGAATGTCTTCATGCCCTCTGGAGGGACGACACATGGGAGGCCTTACTACCAAAGACCAATGGGAGGCCTTACTACAGAGCTCCGGCCCGGAGACCTAGCTGCAACTCCTCCGACTGGCCGAAGCCGCCGCCGCCGAGTGTAAATACCCTTCGGCCTTATTCTCAAAGCTAATACTTTTTGTCTGTGCAGCGTGTTATGGATTCCCGTTCTAAAGCGCTAGTTATTAGGGAGAAGGTTCCCTGGGAAGACGCAGTTTCTGCAGTCTGGAGATGCACGAGGCGAATATGAAAGACGGGGAGCCGCACGCCTTCTCCGTCGCCGTGATTTACTACACCACTGACAATGCTATGCCGAAAAAAGAGCTCTTCTAACTCAAAAAGCCTGTTTTTAATATTTGTGTTAAGTTTAGGTGGAACACCCTGTATAATGTGCTAACATTGAGGCGCTGGTCTGGTCGGGCCGTGCGGGTGGCCGCCGGTCCAACGGGAACCGTGGTATCACGGTCAGAATTTGCATTATCAGCTCCGAGTCTGTCTGAACATCAGAGTGTATAGTAAAACATGTAGAAATTATACATTTAAGGCTGTTGAACTGCCAAATTCTAAGCATTGCTTCCCGAACTGAAGTTCGATTTCAGCTCATTGAGGTTTCAAAGAACTGGCTGCAGCGCAAAAAAATGCTTCTGCGAAATTCCTCTGTCCTATCAAAGCCTTTTGGCGGCACTAGTGTTGGATTTTTCCATTCATACGTTGAGGAGTTCAGTAGAGCCGTATCTTTCTATTTTCGCTGGATTGCGGAATAGGAAAGCGGTGCCGTAATGGGCGGGCAAAGCCAAACATTGTAGTTTTACTATGGAAATAATGTAGCAGCTTAACCACCTTTGTCTGAATAATCTCTCGCTCGGCCTTGTACAAGGTGCTACAAAAGGAAAAGTTGAGCTGCTCTGCAAATAACGGGAACATAATAATAATAATATAATAATAATAATAATAATAATTGTTTTTTGGGGAAGTGAAATGGCGCAGTATCTGTCTCGTATATCGTTGGACACCTGAACGGGAACATCTCTTGGTTTAATTTTTGAGGATAGACCTGTGACCAGCTAATCGCGCGCCTATTTTATGAACCAAATTTCTTGCAGTCATAGTAGGGAATTGACATTCTGCGTTCGGGTAATGCGTAGACATGCGAGAAAAAAATTACGGGTGGTTTACCTTGAGGTTAACCACAAATTATCGTGCGTTAGCCCCATTAGTCCTGATTTTGCAATGTGTATCTTGACTTTCATTGCTTTTCCTTGACCTGAACTAGCTTACTTCGGTTGATATGTCATGTGATGTAAGTTTGGGTACCAATGCATCATATTAGACTTCTACTGCGGTAGATTTGGTCAATTCTCTACATTCACAAATCCATGGGAGTCGTTCAGTCCAGAGTCAAGGAGTTAGTGACGTAACCGTGCATTATTCAGTCCAAATGCGGTATTTTGAGAACCGTTTAGTCTTCAAGTAACCTGAATATTTTTTTTTATCTTAAGAGACAGCATAAGAGCCTTACTGCCGCGGAAAGCCGGCATCGAACATTTGTAAGACACTAGCGAAGGAAAACTTCATAGCTGGGGGAAAGGGATCCTAACGAGCGGCGGCACTAAACCCCGTTCCGCTGGCTGCTGCTTCAGACCACTACGCCATCGCCACATATTTTCATGGTGTTTATTACGTTGAAAATATATTCTGTTTAGATGAACTAAATATTTACAAAGCTTTTAGGAAACGCCACGAAACAAATCGCAAAAAGACAGAGCGACAGAACACTATAGACGAAAGGTAAGGCTGAGCACATCACCGAGAGGGAGTGCCGCTGCGATTGAAAGTCGGTCGGTTTATACACTTCCTTCAGATGGACAATCGGTTGGGAGAAATCTTAACGTCCTCCCTGTATGAACTGCTAAGTAGAAAGTGTGTGTGTTCTAGGTCTTATACTTTATACATCCGGGACTGGGGATCCGTGGCTAAACACGACACGTAAATCGCCTCCCGCTACTCTCGGTCAGATTGGATGCATAGCTATACGCTTTGCGGAACACGTTCTGATACTGCTCGTCAGCTTGTGCGCTCTATTCTCAAGCTGCGAATAGTGTACGAGGCCAAATTTCATCGCCTCATACGTCGACAGCAAGGTTCCCTTGAAGCAATCAATCGGGAGGCTATGCGCTCCTTAACTTATCTCCATCGTGTTACACTCATACCCATTGTGCAAGACTACGCTCAATTTAACACAATTTACATTAAGCGGGTACCATCGACCAGCGTGAGGCGAATAGAGCGCACAAGATGTCGCTTCAGCTTCATCGTTTATAGACTCTTCCTCGTTGGTCAACCTGTCAACTCACAGACAATCGCCTCTCTGCTTCGCCGCCGATATTAGCCGCGCATATATTTCCAGGGTGCAATATACACCGATGCAAAACATATAGCACTGCAGGGAGTTACCGCAGCTTTACAGTCCCTCCCATCCTCATCTGAACTCCCGCGCTACATATAGAGCGGATACTTGCGCTCGCCTTGCCTTAGAGCTTCAAGCGATACACAGTGCAATGGCTTCCCTTCCGCTCGTACCCACTTTCGATACTGTCCACATTTACACTGATTCCCTTGCCCGCGTATAGCCGCTCAAAGCTGTCCGGCGCACATTCCAAATTAAACAATCCATACACCAACTCTACAAATAATACTCCGGTCCTGTGCGTATACACTGGATTCGCGGCCATAATCACGATGCGCATAATATTCATGCGGATACAAACACACACCTTGACACATCAGACATCTGGCACTTTCCCCTCTTCCCCCAGATCCGTTCCTGTCCCATGTTTCCGAGAAACAAGCTTTGCGTCAGTGAACACGCGCTCTAATTCCTCCGTGTTCGTACCCTCTCCCCAGTAGTCTCAGTCGGGAGGAGGAGGAGGTACCCGTGCGCAAGATTCGGGAAGGAGCGCCCCTGACTCCCTCTGTGCGTCATCGGTGGCGTGACAAACGCTTAGAACTAACTTACGACTGTCCCCATTGTGGTGCTGCGCCTGAGTGGTGTGACGCAAAACGCTTGCTCTGGACTTGGCCAGCTACAGCCTCCGCGAGACGACGCTTCCTAATGAAGGTAGGCTTGCGATGGGACGGTTGGGGCATGTGCCTGCCCCCAATAGTCCCTTTTCCCACTGGTGGGCGGGGCTGCGGCGGCTCACGCCGAGCAGTAGGCTCTTTACCACTTGGCGGCAAAGTGCATACAGCGCCTTTATTTTGCCTGTAATGAAGTATTTCTCTCCCTCTCAGTTCTACAGCGAACACGCCGGCGTCGCAAACTAAAGTGCGCCCGCAGTCTTATTTAATATCGAAGGTGTGCATACAGCCTTTGTCGAAAATATGCAGGCTGAGGGGCTTGCTTCTGGATCCTGTAGTGTGGCTCTCTAGCACCACTTTGGGCCCAGATCTTCAGAGGGATCAAGACGAGAGTTCCTCTCGCCTACGAGAGATCTGAAACGCTGACATTTCAAAATGAGCCACGCTACAATGTCCAGATGCAAAGCATTGGGATATTTTTAACGTTTCTGTTATATCCCTAAACATAGCTTTGATGTTCGAAATAAAAAAAAACAATAAGGCCGCGTTCTAAATGATAATATAATGTGCAGATCACGAGCGTAAAATAACAGTGTACAGGAATATTTGAAGCAGAGTCCCGCAGGTGGTGACGGTGGGGATGGCAGTAAAGAAAGATGTAAATTGTGGTGTTTACTACAGAAGCGATACGTGAATTACGAGAGGCGCCTTAGAGCAGTGCGCCGGATTAATTTAGGCCACATGGGGTTCTTCAACGCGCACTGAGATCGCACACTACCCGGACGTCTTTGCATTTCGCCTCCTTCGAAATACGGCCGATTTCCACTCAGAGAAACGTGCAGAAAGTAGCGAGGAATGCCTATTGCATACTATGTCGTACCACGAATTACGGCGACGAGAACCAGTTGCGGGCGTGCATTCTTATGCGCCCGGAAATCTCTGCTAGTTTTAATCCAGGGACGAAAGCTT
Organism: Amblyomma americanum; assembly: GCF_052857255.1. Lineage (NCBI taxonomy): Eukaryota > Metazoa > Arthropoda > Arachnida > Ixodida > Ixodidae > Amblyomma > Amblyomma americanum. The sequence goes on along the minus strand of NC_135497.1, from coordinate 301,969,851 downwards.
CGAATGAGCTTCGTGAATTTCAGTACTTGAAATCAGTGAACAAAAAATAAAAGCACCAGAAAATTTGCGTCCCCACGATATAACTTCCCTTTCCCAGCAGGTAGTCTGTATTTCTTATTCCTTGATTCATGAGTGCTCTGTCTTATTCTCAGTGCGTTTGTTCGTCGGTAGGGTCAACATCACTTAGTGATATTCCTTGAATAAACGAGGGTTCATTCAAAAAGCGCAGATCAATGTTTATTATATAACTGGAAAAAAAAGATGCTGTGAGTAGTGAAATGTAGCACATATAACACCAGCATGAAAAACTAAAACGATTTCATGAGGTGGATAGCAAATGAAAGCATGCTTCATGGAAACAATGGCGTGACCTTCGCTTTTATCGTAAAAAACCAGAACGCAAGCAAGCCGGGAGACACCACCGCTGCCGTGCAAGACGTGGTCAGCGTAATGAAGGAACAACTGAGGATATTGAAACAAGACCTAAGGACCCTCAGAGAGGAAAACAACATGCTGAGAATCGAGGCGAAGACCTTGAAAGAAGGTGGAGAAAGAAAAGTGAAACCACCCACTGTTCAAGTACCTTTGACCCCCAGGGAGGATGGCATGGTGGTGGAACAAGCCAGGCCGCCAAAGAGAAAGGCAACGAAAGAGGAGGGAGAAGTTGGATACGTAACCATAGGAGAAAGATTTATGGAAAACATCACAGCAATGTTCTCCAAGATGGAGCAGAACAGACTAACAAAGCACATGGCCAAACTCCAAGCTTTCGAGGAGTATATCATAGCAAGGCTAGGACCCCCTGTAGATAATCATGGACAGGAGCAATAAGAAATCCGTGATATGGCAGTAAACTGTAGAAGCTTTGAGAATAAGAAGGCCATAAATAGTACAACAATTCATGAGAACCAGAAATCAGGCACCGATGGCAAAAGCTCTGCAAGAAACAAGTGGACCTGCAAAACTCTCCGGGTACAAGACCTTCGATGAAGGTCTGGGAAGGAAAAGCAGAGTTATCATACTGGTCAAAAGTAATACAGCGGCCATACAGCCTGAGGTTAAAAACAAGGAAGTAATCGCAGTTCCGGTCGAGTGCATCAGCTGGAAAAAGAACAGAGGGAGCGTCTTCATCCTAAATATAGACAGCAGGCCTCAGCAAACAAAGACAATATTAGCAACTTGCTTAAATATAGCCATGAGAATAGCAAACAGGAAACCCCTAATTGTCATTTTAGTTTTCAACGCCAGCCACACCAGAGGCGGGTATGAAAAGATTGACGCCAAACGAAAAATGTTAAATGACAAAGAAGAACTGGAAACAAGGTTGCTGAACCCAGAAGGCATTAAAACAAGAAAAGAAGGAAGTAATCAGGCGGGCACTAACACTGATCTAACCCTATCCGACTCGGTGGAAGATGCCAAATGGAGATGTACTAGGGAAGTCTACGGGAATGACCATTATATCATAGAAGTAATGTTAAACAAGAAGATCAGCACAGGAACTGTCTAGACAGTTTGCCTATTTGTATCCACATAAGAGCAGCCATATAGGCTGAATAATTACTCCCTTATTTGCTTACTGTTACTCCCTGCCCCTATTGCTCACAGGAAATGGAGTCATTTCATTTACTGTGCGCCAATTGTAAATAAAACAACGCAATGATGCAATAAGCACAAGTTCCTTTATTTCAAAGTACAAGCAAAACTAGAAAATGCATAAAATACCCCTGAATGTCACTGCGCACAAAAAAGAAAAAAGGGTGCGACCGGTCTGCCCGGCTGCTGAAGACCTGAAACAAAACGTGCAAGCATAGAGTTATGCCACTGATTCAAATTGCCAGCTTGCGTGCTGAGAACACAGCTTGCCGCGCCGGGAACATCGCCAACTAAAGCGGTAACAAAATATTAGGGCGAACACCCGAATAACATCAGGCATGCACACGTAGGCTGCACACAACTACATCGAAAGACATTCTCCTGATATGTACTTGATCAGATTAGCCCGGGGCCACTTTTTGGAAGTTTAAATAATCGCGGATTTTATGCATTCCTTGCCAAGAATAATTGGAGGGAACACGAGATCCGCCTTAAAGGGGCCATGATATGGTCGTTCTTCATATTGCAGTTTTGTGCCTCATTAACTAATACAAGAGCTTATGACTCAAATTTCGAAATTTGGCAGCCCTGGAGGCGCTCTATAGTCCAAAAAATGCCATCAAAATTCAGAATGATGAACTCTAATTGGCAGCGACCGCCATATTGAATGTTATCGTGACGTCACCAGGGCATACAGGGAGCAGCGTCGTCTGCACTCGTTGCTGCAATGTGCGCAACGAGGTCTTTTGTCCCCTGTACATCCGCGGGCGACCGAAGTAGCAGTGGTTCCCAATGAGTGACTGGTGCCGCAAAAGCGTTAATAATAGTTGCACAGTTATTCTTCGGCATAGGTATAGGGTCCGGTTACACTAGGCCGATGGGACGGCGATCGGAGGTCAGTTGGCTGGTCGGCATGTAAATGCCATCGCTGACGCTCTGGTCTATCAAGCTAGACCGACGACGACGCCAGCACGACCAACAACCCCGTATCGCAGTATAGTGTAAACAGGGAACTTAGTGGGAACTGGCATAGTGTGGTAGGAGACTAGCTCGTGTGACATTATATAAACTTAAGAACTCTAAACTCATTAGACTTGACCATGCTAGCCATGGCGACATACGCGATGTGCATGCACCAGCGAAGATGCTTTCATTCGGTCCCTGCCCATAGAACCTATCGGCGAGGCGATTGAGCAATATGGGCATAAAACGCCGCACGACGGTGCCGCTCGTCGCTCGCCGCCGTCGCCTGGGCTTGTGCAGCCGAACGAAAGCTTCACGCCGGGTGAATAGAGGGCCCGAAAATATGCCGTTGTGAACCTTATAGCTACCAAAAAACGAAACGAGTGGCTGCATTTAATATCTTCCCACTCTCTTACTAATCAGCGGAAAACTCCTGCTTGAATTTTGGCCGATGGTGGACCGCCAGCCCCTTTCGTGACGAGGACTTCCGAGTACGCAGGATTCGTGTGTGCGATTTCGGCGATTGCGGAGAGCGAATTCTCAAGCGTTAGCGCGTGAAAACAGCTGTCGAGCGTAGTTTTGGCCACAGTTACCTCAAAGCGACGACTGCGTACGTCGCAGGGCGCGAGCTATAGAGTACTATAAGGGGGAAGTGCCGATATGTGACTCGGTCTGCAGAGCATGTGATGATGGCAGCCGGTAGCAGCCGTCGGCGTCGACTGTGGACAACAAATCAGGTTGTTTTCATTAATTCAAGTAACGTCCACTCCGCCGCTTGCTGCAGGTTGGCCTCAATGTCTCCAACCGATCCGTGTTTGGCCCAGATGGTTATGTCGTCGGCGTACAGCGCGTGCTGGAGGCCTTCGACCTTCGCCAGCTGAGCCGGGAGTTTCATCATGGCCAGATTGAAAAGTAATGGCGAGAGGACCGCACCCTGTGGGGTTCCTCTCGTTCCCAGTTTATAGGCCGTGTTCTTCGTCTTGTATTCGGATGAAACTTCGTCGATCCGAGAGAAATTCCTTGATGTACTGAAACGTGTTATGTCCACAGTTCGTTTGGGAGAGATGTTGCAGGATGATTTCGTGTGTGACATTGTCGAAAGCCCCCTTCAAGTCAAGGGCGAGTACTGCCTTATCGTTGAAGGGATATTCGACAGGGTTGAGAATTTCTCGGTCAAGTTGAAGCAGAACATCTTGAGCGGACCTCTGCGGGCGGAAACCGAACATGGTGTCTGCGAATGTATGTTCATTTTCCAGAAACCCAGGCAGCCTATCCCGCACCATGGTCTCCATCAGCTTTCCCGCGCAAGACGTGAGGGAGATGGGGCGGAGGTTGTCTGTGTTTATGGCTTTGCCGGCTTTCGGAATGAAAGTTACCTGGGCGGTCTTACATTCAATTGGTAGAGGTGCCTCACCAAGCCAGATCGAGTTGATGAAAGCGAGGAGAGTTTCGTAGGCGGGATCGGGAAGATTAGCAAGCATTTTCACAGTTATCTTGTTCCTGCCTGGTGCCGTTCCTCGTTTCATTTTAGCTAGGGCCGCCTTGAGGTCATGCAACTGGAACGCTTGATCCAGGTTCGCGTTCTCTGAACCTGCATACGAGAACGCGGGACCTCCGGGGTCCTGCTTAGTGCAAAGATACTGGTCGCGCAGTTTGCATGCTAATTTTGATGTATTTCCATCGAAGCTATGAATAGCTCGTTGGAGATGTTTTTGTGTCTCGGCGCGGGTTTGAGTCGGGTCAATTAGGGCGCGGAAAAGGTGCCACGTCCTCCGGCTCGACGTTTGTCTGGCCGCCGTGTTGCAGCGGTCCACCCAGTTCGAGTCGGCGAGTTGGGCCGCGTACTCTGCCTCTCGCTGGGTGAGCTCGGCGATACGAATTTTGAGCTTTCTGTTACGTTTTTGGCGGCGCCATCTGCGGACGAGGCTGTGCCGCGCCTCCCAGAGGTGCAGAAGGTGGTTGTCTACCTCCGGAGTCGCCTCCGAGAACTTAATTTGTGTTTCCGCCGAACGAAGGTGTGTAACCAATCTTTGTGCCCACGCGTGGTAGCCTTGTTCGTGGATAGACGCCGAATTGATGTAGTTTTGCCGGAACTTATTCCAGTCTAGAAGCCGAGCTTGTGCGTGGGGTCTTGCCAATGGTTTAGTCCTTACGGTGGTATTCATAAGGCAGTGGTCACTACTGAGGGTTTCCTCGGTGTTGATCCATTCTGCGTGTACAATGTTTTTGGTAAAGGTGAGATCCGGACATGTATCCCGGGTCACGGAATTACCCAGCCGCGTTGGATATGCAGGGTCAGTGTGAAGAGTCAGGCCCAGCGTGGACGCGAGTTCCACTAGCTTGCGTCCCCGCTTCTCTTCACGCACGTATCCCCATAGTGTACTGTGGGCGTTGAATTCGCCCACAATCACCAGGGGGTCCCTGCCCGCAGCCTTTAGAGCGCGGCTAAAGAGTTCTGCGAACGTTACATCGACTCCTTTCTCAACACCGCTGGCCTCTCTCCTGCTCCTGAGAAATCCGAGCTTCTCCTTCTCAACCATTCCTCCTACCAGCGCTCACACAACCACTTCGTCTCTCTCCACCTTTCTGGCTCTCCCATTCCTGTCGTCACACAGTGCAAAGTTCTTGGCTTCCCTTTGCATGCGGCTAAGAATGTGCAAGCCCTCCACCGCGCTGTCACCACCTGCCACTCTGTAACTCACCTCCTGCGGCGCGTGGTCACTCGACGCTCAGGTCTCCACGAGGCTCACGCGTGCCGCGTTGCCCACGCGCTGGCCCTCAACAAAGTCTTGTACTTTGCACCCTACGCTTCCTTCAATCAGACTCAACTTAACGCTCTCGAGACTGCCCTTGTGGGCCTCTACAAGGCAGCCCTCAACCTCCCTATCACTACCTCTACCACTAAGCTCTTTGCCACAGGCCTCTTCCATCCTCTTCGTTCTCTTATCAGTCTCCATCGTGACTCACAACTTGCCCGGCTTTCCCTTACCCGTCAGGGTCAGTGGTTATTGACTCAAGCGGGTATCTCGCCCATTCCAATCTCCCCGTTTACCTCTCCTATTCCCACCCCCGCTCCCAATCTTCGTATCCTTCCCCTCCCGGCCAACATGTCCCCCGTCCTGCACGCCGGACGTCGTCATGCGGCCGCACAGCACCATTCCCCTCTCTTTGATACCCAGGGTGTAGCTTACACGGATGCCTCCTTCGTGGCTCCTCGAGGTTCCTGCGGCTACGCCCTGTACCATCCACACCTCCCTTCTCCTGAAACCCACACCAGCGGGCCGTATCTACACCCTCCAGACGCATTGTCCCTCGAGGTCCTCGCCATTGCGCATGCCCTCCAGTCATTTGCCCTCCTTCCCTCTCTCGAAGAGTACACAGTCTATTCAGACTCACAAGCCGCTATACACCACATACAGAAACGCACCCTGACCCCTTCTCTCCAACAGGAGGTCGAGCGAGCGGTCTCCGCACTGCAGCCTTCCATCGTTTTCCTCCGCTGGGTCCCTGGGCATTCAGGGATTGACGGCAATGAGCTGGCCCATCAGCTCGCCCGCGACACACTTTTCCGGGCACCGTTGATCCCCTGGCCCAAGCCCTCGGAGGACGGTGGGAGGCTCACCCTTCGCCGCACCATAAAAGAGGTCTACCTTGAGCTCCGCCTCGACAAACGCCTTTACCCTCCTCCTCATCCATCACTCACGGTGCCGGAGTCTCGCCTTCTTCGGCACATTCAGATGAATGCAGTTATCACCCCGTCCCGCCTCTTCCTCTATCGCTATCGATCGGACCCTTCCTGTCCCAACTGCCCCTGCATCTATGCGGACCTGGCCCATTGCCTCTTCTATTGCCCGGCTGCTCAGCAGTCGGGTTCCTTCCCCCCACCCTTTCTATCCATCACCACCTGGCTCGACTGGCTTGGCGCTGAAGGGGAAGAAGAACAGCGGCTTCTGGTCGCCCAGGCGGTCGACATGCTCGGCCTATAACTTATGGTCGAATAAAAGTCTACTACTACTACTACTACTACTACTACTACTTACATTTTTGAGTTTGGGGGAACAGTATATGTTGAGTACGTGGAGTGGTGCATCTTGTTTCTTGAGTGGAAGAAGTGTCACCATCGCATAGGAATATTCTGTGTAAAGTTCCAAGTCAACTAGATTAGCCGTATAAATTTTATGCACGCAGATGCAGGAAGAGGGGTCCTGCTGAAAGGGGATGTAATTTGTGAGGGTGACGCCACTCCCTGGCCCCTGGAGGGCAACCACCGCGGGAAGAGAATCGAAAGTTGAAAGGTAAAGTCGGAGATCCGCCCTCTTTGCGCGAGAACGGAAGCCCCGACAGTTCCACTGGACAATTTGGACGGGGGTGGCCGAATTGGTTCTTGGGGAGCGCCTGATCTTAGGGCTACTCGCCATGGTCATTTAGATTGAGGAGGGGTTGTACTGACACTGCTCCGGAGCCAACACTCGCAGGAAGAGGGGTATCCTCCATACCAGAGAGTGAGCAGTTGTCGTCGTCGGCTACCTCGGGGGTGCGTCGAGAAGTTTTGTGAGGGCGGCCGGGTAAGGGATCCCCGGGCCTGCGCGAGGAGCGCAAGGAATTCGCAATTTGTTGGGCAATCATCGCGGGGATTGTCTCTTGCAATTTGGAGATGGCGTTTACCATCATTGAAATTTGATTTTCTATAGCGGCGAATCGGGCCTCTGTGGCCCCGAGGCGGGCCTCGAATGCGGCCTCCAAACTTGTTACCGCCTTCGGTACCACGAGCTCACTCTCCATTACCTCAGCCGCGGGAGGCGAGGGGGGAGAAGAAGACTGGTTGATTTTAGACCCCAATTCGTTATTTTTCTTTAGCAGCATCTCATTTTGGGCCCTGAGTGCTGCTATTTGATCTTGCTCGGCGCTATGCGCCCTTGGAAAAGGAGTGGAAAGGGAGGAGAGAGAAGCAGCCACACCCGAACCGCTCACCTGGTGGCCATTTTTGACTGCTTTGACCCAGGACCTGGTATCACCGCGCGTTTCTGTCGACTGTTTCGCCAGTCCGCCGTGTGGTGGTGACACCTTGGATGGTTGTTTTGCAGCACCTCCGGTAGGTGGGTTCTCGGTGTTGGAGATTTCCTGGCCATGCTGATCGCCGGGAGGCCCAAGATAGCGGCTTTTCTTCTTGGACGCCGTTTTTTTCTTTTTCGTCTTGGGTGTGCGGATTTTGCTGCACAGTCACGAGAGTTGGTGTCATGGGAGCCACCGCACAGAGAACACCGGGGAACACAGTTGTGAGGAGCCCGCACCTCCTCCACTAGCGGAGCTTGGAATCCGCAGAGTCCACAGGTGTTCGATCGCAGGTTTGGACACGCATCAGCGCGATGCCCGACGACCCCACACTGGCCGCACGCCGGGATAGTTTTGTAGTAGTTTCTCACAGAGACGACCATGTTGTCATAATGTACGTAACGGGGCTTCTCCTTACCCGCGAAAGTGATGCGTGCTTTGTTGGATGTCCCGAACTTCCGGATTTCCAGGATGGTGCCGGCGCGCCAGCACACTCGGTCTTTAAGAGTTTCCGTGGTGTCCGAGTTACGGACCACGATCACGCCGTGGCACATGTTGCCGCCGTCTTGTCTTAGGTAACCCCGAAGCGGGATCGACCCCGATAAGCTGGTCGGTCGCCTCGATGTCCGGGGTATGCATAATGATGAGGTTTTGCTCTCGTGAGGGTAGAACGGAGATGGCGCGGGCCCGTTTCAACCCGAGGTACGCTGAAATGGCAGTGCCGTAGCCGGTTTCTGTGAACGCCTCGTGAAGAGAAACGCTTTCTCTGGGCTTTATAACTATGACATAGTCTTCAGGTGTCGGTTTGGGCATTGGACGCGGCTTCCACATCGAGAACGCCTTGTCCTTGCTTCCCGTGGCGCGCGTCGCGGGAGCGTTCACGTTTCCGACCGACAAACCGGCGGCCAGGGCGGCGCCGAACGCCGCCATCTGGGCTTTATCTTGGGAGCGGCGTGCAGCCGCTTGAAGCAAAGCTTGACTCCGAATTTTGGGAGTAACCGTCGAATTTGAATCTCCGGTGGTGGGCACCGAGGTCCACAACATCGCCTCAGGGTCGTAGCCGCGCACTTCATGCGCGGAAGTCGCCATCTTCTCCTCGGAGGGCCAATTCCACCAGGCCAGGCGTTGGCGACGCCGTTAGGCTTAACGACGGCGCCGACGTGGTCGGTCGAAAAACGGCCGTAAATTTAGAGAAAATCGGCCTACCTGGACGAATTCGGAGTCCAGGTGTTCCGCTTCGTTTTCCGGCTCGTTTGACGCCAAGTTTGCCGGGGTAGAATGATTTGGGACGTGGCCCCAGCCGAAAATCGGCGGAGCCGAAGAGACACACGTCTGCTCACGTCGCGCGCTCGCAGCGCCCCCCCCCCCCCCCCCAACACGGGAGTGTGCTCTCGTTGTGCCGGAGCTCACAGCGCTGAGTCCTGTAATGCGCAAGTGCTTAAGTGTTCCAACTGCAACGGGCCTCATGACGCCTCATCTCAGAATTGTTCGCGCTTAAAAAGTGAGCGTGCCGTTCTAAAGCAAATGGTTCGGGACAATTTTACGCACAGTGAAGGTGCCGCGACTGTTCGGAAAAGGCGTTAACGCCGCAAGAAGAACTCAAGAAAGTCTATTGCAAAAAGCAACCACATCGACGCACCCACGGCACCTCCTTCTCAACCTCCTCCCGTGCCGCCACGTACAAGTGTGCCCAGTCCGCGAAATATCGCCAAGGATAATCAGACGTCTTTGTGTTAGCGCTTCCGCCGTTACGTCCTGCTGAGCCTCCTCAGCGCAAGCTCCCATCGCGCGAGCTCACTGTCGTGAGAGAAGGGCTCCCAGAGCAAGATCGTCAAGCCGTCGTGATCCTCCGGACGGTTGTCAACGCCATTCTCCCTCTTATACAGGCCCTGCAAACGTCAACCGCCCGAAGCGTCTCACTGGTGCTGGACTCTGGTTCCAGCACTACAAAATATTTAAAACAGAACGGCTGGCCAGTCGTGAGCAAGTCAGGGGCGCTGCGGTCTTACAGTGGAAATCAAGAGGCCTAAAGTCACGAATCGCAAGTTTTCGGCAATATGTTTTCAACAACTACTTCCCGGTATTAGTCATCTCTGAACCTAACTTATCCCAAGCAATCAGGCTTTCCCGGTACGAGCTCTTCTTTGCTCCGACCTGAGGCGAGCGCAGCAAAGTTCCGGTCTACATCCTCACCGACATAACGTACGTTTGCAGCCCAGTTCAACTCCACAATGACAATCAGTACGTGTGTTGACCCTGATTGCGGCGTATGTCTCCCTTTCCTCTTAATTGGACAGCGAGAGGTTGAAGACAATTATGAAGGAATCCCGGGCTCCCTGAATTCTTAGCGGAGATTTCAACGCCCACCAACAACTGTGGGGAAGTCCTATAGTCCACGCCAGAGGGAGGAATCTGGCCTTATTTGCTTCAGAAAATGAACTTTGCGTAATGAATGACGGCAGCCCGACATACCTGCGAGGCAGTTCATACCGCAGTTGCCTAGACCTGACGCTAGCTTCGCGGTCTCTGCGCCGCCGTGTCCAGTGGTTTTGTAGTGTGGAGACCCACGGGATTGACCACATACCCACCTACCTGAAGATTCCAGGTCTTGGGGTGTGCGGCCCAGCTAAACACGCGCACATCGATTGGACGGCATTTAAAACTCAAATGGAAGAGGCGTGCAAACAGGCCCTCACTTCCAGTTTGGAGGTCATTATAGCAACAGCAATGAAGGCTGCTAGAGGCTTCCTCACTTCAACTAGAGTGCGCATCGAATTTGATGTCGAATTAGACCACCCACGTGCTATTTGTCGGCGCGCAGAAAGGCGTCACAGACGAACCGAATGCGTAGGGGACCTCAGAGAGGCGCGTCGTGTGCAGAGGAAAATCAAGCGACGAATGAACACGCTGGCAGAACAGCGCTGGAAGTGCTTCTGTCAATTTCTGGATCCTATAAATCCCACGTGCCTCATAAGGCGGTCAGTGCCGGTGCCTCGAACCCTTCCACAGCAAAGACAGCCTTTCTATTCATTGGCTCTACATCAAAACCATCATCAGATTGAAGTTGCAACTGACTTATGCAGGACACTCGCGAGTGCAGTGACTTCCTCAAGTTCCCACCGTGTTCCTTCTGAATCACGCGGTTCAGCGATGGATGTTGTCTTTGCACGTGAGGAACCTGATGCTGCCCTTGCAGAATGTAAGCTTTCGTCTGCACCAGATCCAGACGGCATTTCATATGCTGCGCTGAACCACCTTGGCCACGACGTGCGTAGAGAGCTAGTCAGCCTTTACAACCACTCGTGGCAAGACGGAGTTGTTCCTCCCCAGTGGAAATCAAGTCGCATGGTACCATTACTAAAACCAGGAAAATCCCCTCTTGACCTGTCATCATACAGGCCAATAGCTTTGGCCACTTGTGTGGGAAAAGTCATGGAAAGAATGCATCTGGCGCGTCTTGAGTGGTATCTTGAGCACAAAAGCATGTATCCTAATGCAGTGGCGGGTTTCCGACGGGGTCTGCTCCTCTATAGACAACGTCATTGATCGCGTGTCCACAGTACAGCAACAGAAACGCCAGAAGCGCATATGCGCGGCACTTTTTCTTGATATCAAAGGTACATAAGATAACGTGACACATGAGGCCATCCTTAATGCGCTAGAGGCTATTGGAATCGCTGGACGGATGTATAGGTGGATCCAAAGCTATCTGACCAAACGGACATTTTTATTATGTGTGAACATGGCTCCACACCCGTTCATTACACCTACCGGAGCGTGCCCCACGGCGGACTGCTCAGCACTACTTTGTTTAACACTTATGGGACTCAAGGAGTACATGCCTAATACCGTCCATATCTCTATTTATGCCGATGACATCTGCATCTGGGCCTCCTCTGTGACGCGTCTCCAGGTGCGAGCAAGACTTCAGAGGGCAACAACATAACTTCCTCCTATCTCCGCGAGCAAGGTCTGAGCGTGCCAGCCGAGAAGTGCGCTATAGTGACATTTACGCGCAAAAGTATGACTCGTTATCCGCTATTGACGGCCATGTCATTGCCTATCGTGCACCTCATCGTTTTTAGGAATTGTTATAGATCGGAATTTATCATCAAGCAAGACATCTGAGAATGCTTGGCCGAAGAGAGCTTTTAGCGTCATGGTCTTCTACTAGCAACTCCACATGCCGTCTGCAACGCCTAGACCCCTTACTCCAACTCAGTCCTCCGTCTGGCCTCTCCCGCAGCAATGCTACGCTGTTCTGTCCCCTGTGGTTGAAAGTGGCGTTCACAAATGCCTACTCCCACTTAATCGCATTGGCAGACTCTCCTGCGTGTGAGATCTGTGGGTGCGACGAAACTATAGAACACCTTTTTTGTAACTGTCCTCGGTTTCAGCGTGAGCGTGCACTCCATGCTGCAACACTCCGCCGTTTAGATCCTCGGCCCCTTACTGAAGCCAAGATTCTGGGTCGTTGGAGTAAGCCTTCATCGCAGAGGACAGCTTTGAAGGCACTTTTCAAGTTCACGAAGGACTCGCGGCAAGACGGATTTGTTCCTCCAAAGTGTTAATCCAGTCGCATGATACCATTACTAAAACCAGGAAAATCCCCATTTGACCTGTTATCATACAGGCCAATAGCTTTGGTCAGTTGTGTGGGAAAAGTCATCGAAAGAATACTTCTGGCGCTTCTTGAGTGGTACCTTGAGCACAATAACGTGTATCCTAATGCCATGGCGGGTTTCCGACGGGGTCGCTCCTCTATAGACAACTTCATTGATCTCATGTCCACAGTACAGTAACAGTTCTTGAAGGACTCAGGACTGAGTGCAAGGTTGTGAACTATCAGTGTGTGCTCTGTGTACCCTGCATGTAATGGCGAACGGACATGTGGAAAAGTGATCATCTCCCTTTGTTCTCTCCCCTTTCTATCTTTCCCTCCGTTCCGCTTCCCACGTGTAGGGTAGCATACCGGGCGCTGTGTACCTAACCTCCCTGCCTTTCAGTTTGTCTTTCTCTCTCTCTCTCTACGCACGCTACGGCAGCCTGCAGTTTCGCTTCCTTTTCGCTAAGTGCAGCCATCTGTGACCCACACAGTGATGTCGTCCGCGTATACTGCATGCCTTATGCCTTGTATGGATTCTACCTGTCTAGCCAGCTTAACCATAGCTATCTTAAAAAGAATGGGTGAAATCACTGACCATTGCGGCGTTCCCTTATTGGGTGTTTGAAAGCTCTTGGACCTGATTTCCACGAGCCCTATCGTAGCCGTACTAATTGTGAGAAAAGCTCTTACATATCCATAGATTCTTATCCGGCAGTTAAAATCGCTCAGACCTATTAGTACGACTTCGTGGCTAACGTTATCAAAAGATCACTTTATGTCTAGGGCATTGATTTTGCGTTAGCATTGTCTGGGTACGTGGGTAATATTTCGTCCTTGATCTGCAGCAGGACGTCTTGCGTGGACAGTTTTGCCCGAAAGCCAGACATGCTATGGGGGTATAGCTCTTTATCCTTCATGTAATCTTGCACCCGTCTGGTAATAATTATTTCGTATAATTTCCCCAGGCCCGAGTTTAAAATATCGGCCCGAGGTTTTCTACCTGCAGTGGTTTACCTCGTTTGGTAATCATTACTAATTCTGCGTGCTCCCACTTTTTTGGAAGAGTCTCTGATCCCCATAGCTTATTAAAGTATTCGGCTAGCTCTTCAATCATTCCGTCGCTTAGGTTATGTATGAGTGGGTTTGTAATTTTGTCCGCCCCTGCGGCTGTATTTCTTGTTGTGCTTCTAATTGCTGCCCAGAATTCTTGGTTTTCCTGTCCTCGGTAGTGCTCTGTGTATGCTGCTGGGTCGCTGTTGCCGAAGCTTTTCTGCCTTACTTTATTAATTCCGAATAGGTCCTTGGAATTGATGGACCAGTCTGTGGATCGCCTTATTGTTTTCGTTTTTGGTTTTAGTTCGATCAAGGAGAGCTCTTTGTGCCACGTTCTGGCTATATTTTGAGTTCCGCATAGCAAGTTGCTGAATTGCTGCCAAGTCGTTCTCGCTAGTTGTTCCGCGTACTCCTCTGCTCTCTTTGTTACTTCCACAATTTTCCGTTTTGGCTTCCTATTGTATCTTTGCTTTTTCCGCCGTTTGATGAGCCCCTTACGTGCTTCCCACAGCCTAAGGAGTTTAGGGTCCACCTCGAGTGTCTGCTCTGTCCTATCTCCTTGGTGTAACTGCGTTGTTTGTCTTTGAGCATGTTCCTCCATGCCTCAATGGAGTCTATTCCATCGGTTAGGCTTTCTTTACATGCCTGTTTGAACGCGACCCAATCCGTAATTTTGGCAGTGCTGATTCTCCGCCTGAATCGGCTGGCTGTAATCTGCGTGCTGATACTATAGTGGTCGCTGCCTAGGTTTTCATTAAGGTTTTCCCGCGTCGTTTCGTACGTTCTTTTGACGTACGTTAGGTCTGGACAGGTGTCCCTGCACACTCAGTTCTCGGTCCTAGTTGGGGTTGTTGGGATTCAGGTAGCGTGACTGGGCCGGAGAAGAGACGAGGATGATCGGAGGAAGAAAACTTGGAACACTTTATACAAAGACTATGTACATAATGTACAAGTAAGGGCAACTAAGAGTGCTTCTCAGTAAAGAGGGCTTCTTAGTAGTCGGGAGTCTCTCCCAGCAAAGCATATCTCTCAAGAGGGGGGCTCTCTTCTGGTACCAAACCAGCAGCTCGTTAAATACTCTTCGTATTCCCCAGATCCCTAGCTGGGGAATACAGTTCGAAGAATGATGTCCAATCAAACGATAGCACTGATGGTACCACCTACGGCAGGGCGGACCTGATGTTCTCTCGCAGCTCGGTCGATGGAAAGGAAACAGGACCCGGTCACGTTGTCGTCCACACGGCCTCCAGGTGGGCGTGCACGTGGGTCTGGACTGCGCCCATGTGAAACCGGAAGGCACCTGCGTGACACAGGAATGCGGGCTGTCTCCCAGCGGGGGTTGAAAGATCTTGTACTTCGTCCTCTGATGACCGGAACGTGGAACCTCTGTCGAAGGCGCAGCTCTCGGGCAATTGTTCAACCACAGCGTGACTGAAGAGGACAACCATGATCATGTACTTCGTCGTCTGAAGACCAGAACGTGGAACCTCTGTCCAAGGCGCAGCTCTCGGGCAATTGTTCAACCCCAGCGTGACTGAAGAGGACAACCCTGATCTTGTACTTCGTCCTCTGATGACCGGAACGTGGAACCTCTGTCGAAAGCGCAGCTCTCGGGCAATTGTTCAACCCCAGCGTGACTGAAGAGGACAACCCTGATCTTGTACTTCGTCGTCTGATGACCGGAACGTGGAAGCTCTGTCGAAGGCGCAGCTCTGGGGCAATTTTTCAACCCCAGCGTGACTGAAGAGGACAACACTGGTCTTGTACTTCGTCGTCTGATGACCTTAACGTGGAACCTTTGTCAAAGGCGCAGTTCTCTGGCATTTGTTCAACCCCAGCGTGACCGAAGAGGACAACACTGATCTTGTACATCGTCGTCTGATGACCGGAACGCGGAACCTCTGTCAAAGGCGCAGTTCTCACGCAATTGTTCCACCCCAGCGTGACTGAAGAGGACAACACTCCGTTCGTCGACCCGATGGCATGTTCGAACACGTGGGGACGCCATTATCGTCGCTGCATCCGACATTCCTGCAGCCTCGTTTCTTCCAGAGGGCTCATTCACCTTCGCGGTGGTTTTCAGGGAATCCTCCCCATGTCCTAATTCGCCAAACTCAGCAGCAGGAAGGGAGCGCGAGCACAACAGGGTACATGGGTCCGTTATCAAATGACACCCCGTAGCTTCTGCCGCTTCTTTTATGTTCTAGACTTTTTGTGCGCTCTGCCATAGCCCCTGCTTGTGTCTCTTGCGCTGAATTCTCCTACTATTACCAATTTGTTTCCTTTGGCTATAGGCTGCTTATACCGTGGAAGAGTTCATAGAATTTACTGTCCTTCTGGTGTTTAGGGAAGCTGTAGATGTTGACTACGATGGTGCTGCTGCCCTGCTTTTCCTTTTCTGGAAATATCTCTGTAATTACGTGTTATATTTCCGTGTCGGATATGCTGTTGTGCATGATTGCGAATAAGTGCTTACTTATGAGCGTTGCGGTTTTGGCGCTTTCCGGGTACACGTGAGTCGTGTATCCTTGCAGCGTTGGCGTCATATTCGTTCCTTGTAACGCTATTACATCGGGTGGGGTTAGTTATTCGTTTATGAATCGCTGTAATAGTTCTCTCCTTTTCTTATATTCTCTGCAGTTCCACTGCCATATTTCGAAGTTTTAGGTGTTTTGACTGGCAAGGGCCCACAGTGGAGACCTGCTTTCATGGGTAGAACGTGCGTGCAACCAGAGCACCCATTCATTTTCGAGCAGGGAGGTAACTACAGGATGGTCTTAGCTGGTCAGTCGCCGTACAGTCAGACAGAATGGAAGCCGTAATCTGGTGATGCGCCGTAAAACCGACGCGTGCCTCTGCAAGGCTCGAATGATTCCTCGACGAATTCACAGTTTTGGCGTCCCTGGTGTTCGAACGAACGCAGCGAGCGCTCCACCACTTGGCCTCACGTGTACGAGTCTGAGCGTGGTGCGTACAGTTCCTCGGAGAGTTGCCACGAGCGGCAACGCCACCGATGGTACCAGCGACGCAAAAGGCTGCGTCACTGCACAGGCGAGTCGTGGATGCGTCAGCTCCTTGCGGCGCCGTCAGGCAAGTCAGATGGAGAACTGGAACTCAGGTTCACGCTGGTTCCAGGAGCTGGACGCACTGGTAGGAGCCTGAAATTTCAGAGACTACAGAACATTGTACATCCGTTCAATTAAGAATGCGAGACCAATGCCACCGTATGCTTGCTCCAGTCAGGGCCGAGCTCTCAGCACGAGAGGTGAAGAGAGACTCATTCTGTTACGCTAGTTTAAATCAAGTCTCAGATAGGGGAACATATCAAACATGTACGGTTCCAAGAGAACAGGAAAGAACAATCGTCCTTTTCCATAAGCCTTCACGAAATTTAGCCCCGGTGGCCACGCGAAGCGGTCAACGCGTGGCTTCAGATCGTCGGATAGCACAGGCAGAAGTTCAGGGCGAACCTGAGCGGACCTTCGGCGGAACGCAAATCTTGGAAGACGTCAGCCTCTCCAGCGAGAATCGACTTCAAGCGTACTCACTAGGTTCCAGTGCTCTTGGTACACTGATTGCCGCCCCTGATAGCGACCGTTTGTTCCATGGCGGTACCACATCTCGTCGTTCTAAGGAAGAAAGCACTCTTCAAAAAGGCAGCCAGATACTGCCGTGTTCGTGGAGGTTGTGAACCCTGCGAATAAACTTGCCCCGGAGCATTTCGAAGAATGCCGCAGGGCCCTCTTGTCCAGCACTCCTCCTATGACCGTGACGCTTGAGTAGAGGTGCACCATACTTCTGGAGGCAGTGAACACAAAGTAATGATCGCTAGCTTCTCTGTCGATGATGAGAAGCCAAACGGAACGGAAGGCAAGGCCATCGCAACCATTGCTGATACAGACGCTGAACTGACCAGTCATTCGGGACGAGAGGCCTCTTTTCTAGACGCACTGGCCACAATCATTGAACCAGCAAAAGGCGCTAAAGCCATGGTTAGTGATTGGCTACAATCTTCATTTCCTGCTGAAGACAGTGTGCGCAGCATGCTGGTAGATGAGAAACTACAAACCACGGAAGGATCCGACCGGTTCGCAGAGACAACTGGAGAGCCACGCAGTTCTGCTGTTGCTGCTCCCACCACGGAATTAAGCTTCTGGGAACGCTAAACCGGGTCTTTGCCGTCCACGAATGCTCCCGCCGTGGAACTGAGTTTCTGGCGGCCGCAGGCCGCGCCTGTAACATCCACAGATGCTCCTTCTGCAGAATTCAATTTGTGGGAACGATAGACCGAGTCTATGGCATCCACAGCTTCTGGAGACGATGGTAGCGTGATGGTTGTGTTCGAGCACTTCTCTTCGCGACACAGCGCCTCTGCAATGCGGCGACGCATGTGTGCCGGTTTTTACCAGATGAAATTGGTGTGCAGTTATAGAGCAGTGGCAGGACTTGGGGCTAGTGCCAATCACCGGACCGCCCGCATTCCCAAAGATATGCTCACTGTATTACCCACACATGATTGCACCGAATGGCGGGTCCTTTATACCCGGTGGGCACTTGAAAGCGGCATGTGGATGGCAAGCGCTGAGAAGCAGGCTACACCGCTGTTGAACGAATGAATGTCGTGCTGAAAGCCATCACCCACATTCATCAACCGGTGCGCTTTACAGTCTAGTGCGACTATTTTTCTTGTGTGCCTTTTTCCATATTCTTCTGTATTCCACTTTTGTTAATGCTTTGTTATTTGTGCGGCAGCAATTTGCGTGAAACGTTTTGAGAATATTATCAAGACGCAATGAATATTCTTTAGTGAATTTGCTCAGTAGCTAAAGCCGACTCAGTTTTAACACGACAGCGTTAAGTACCTCGTGTCGCAGAAACGTCGGTGGTGTCGGCGTCGTCGGCGTTAGCCGTGAGCGAAAAATGGCGTATTCCGGTGTACACCTGAACCGCGCCGCAAGGGAAGAGATTTTCCTTCCCTTACGGCGTGGTACGGGTGTCCAGCGAGAATCGTGGGACAGGCGTCATTTTCTTTTCTTAAACCAATTTTGTAGCGAAAGCTACACTAGACTACCAGTTGAGCGTTTCGCGGTACATGGGAGAGGCCAGTTGTATGCATGCGCCGTTACCATGGCAACCGGAAAGGAGCAGTGGGTGCGCCGCGCGCTACGTCGCCGCGGCCGCGCGCCCGCTCCACTGTCGAAGCTGAATGTGACTTCATGTGGATGAGGAGTTGTGTGCATGCGCTGATACTGTCGTAACCATAGAAACCCCGCAGCTGCGCCGCGTTCGTAGCCACCGCCTCGCCGCACGCCGCTCTATCATCCGAACCGCGCGTCGTCGAATGCGCAGCATTGCGTATAAAAGGCGGAGATGTAAACGGCGGCTGTATTTTATTGACAAAGTGCTTGGCTTGAAGCACTCTGCTACGGGTCGGCCCGTATTGCACTGCCTCCGTGATCGCCCCGGGGCATATTAGCGCGCGCCTTTTCATTCTATCTTTGCTCTCCTGTCCTTTAACTCTTCTACTTTCAGCACGCGGCAGCGAGCGTGGCTCGACTTGAGCCAGTAGGCAGGAGGCCCGTGCACTTTCCTTCTCTTTCGTCCTGTCAGCAACAGCAGCAGTAGCTGTATCGCAACGCTTGATATCAATGCACAGGTGGGTAGTCCAGCCGCTGCATGCTAAACGGCGGTATGGAGAAGAGAACATTACCTCTTCCGATCCTGAGGTTGTCTCCAGGCAGTTGGCTACTCAGGTAACAGAGAATGAGCGTCAGAAGACGAAGAGAGCTGCGGAGACGCCCGAACAGAGAAAGGAACGCATTGCCAAACGGAGACGCCAGACTGCCGAGCGTAATAGACGCCATATAGCCGCCGAGATGTAGCCTATGGAAGGTGTCAGTCAACGGCAACCAACCGAAGAGGATGTGAAGGCCCGTCGTGTGACTGATCACACCATTCGAGTTTCCAAAAGTGCATCTGTGACCCGGACATTCGAAGCAGACTTTGTGAACAATTCGTTTGAACACATGTGTAGTGTATGCGACAGACTGTGGCACCAAAAGGACTTGACACCAGTGAGTAATGCAATGTATGACACTTTGCTTTTGGCATTTCCAGAATGGTCTCATGAGACAGTGGCGAGTGTCTGTGGATCGAGCAAGGGCATTCTGGTCAAGCAAAAAACTCCACTGTACAGTGTTAGCCATAGGTATCGGTATCCCCCCTTACCGCCTGCTCAGCGAGTTTTGAACGTTGTGGCCGAACGTTTAATTTCTCCTCGCGTTCCCTTCGTTGAAATCTGGCGTCTAATGAGCTGGCGTAATGCCCAGTTTGGTTTAAAGGGACCTGTTGTCAATGTTCTGGTTGACACGGACGAAATTTTGAGGGAGTTGCCACGAAGTATCGAACAAGAAAGTCAATTGTGGTTAACAATTAAAGGCACATTTTCGCCAAGACAGTCTACTTGTCTAACGTCGTGTCGTGAGAAATGCTTGCTCGATGGGTGGAAGTGCTCAGAGGATCGCCTTTATACAAGCAGTACGGCATTTGTGTAGACAAGGGGAGGCTACAGCAAGTGCACGATGAGGCCGTCCTTCCGGACACGCAGGAAAATGTGGAAGAGTACCCGGATCTACCAGCGGCATTATCATCCAAGGAATCTACGTGACATCGGGAGCATCTGTCAAGCAGGTGTTTGATGTGGTTGCCACGTGTATACTAGCCTACGGCATGTTCTCACAGTTGTGTGTCACTTTGGGTGATTTCAACACGAAACAGGACTCTCTTACTCAGGGTATGAAATAAAAGTTTCACTTTAATTTTGCTTTGGACTCACACGTCCAGACTACGCAATGGGGAACTGCAATAGACCTTGTATACCCAAGAGACTCTACCAAATCAAAATACTGTATAGACAAAATTGAGACCGCTGCATGAAACTTCACAGATAATCAGGCAGTCTTCGTCTTTTTCAAGCAAAATGAATAAAAGATGTGTATACTTAACGTCTCTCATTGCTAAACATACAGTGACAACAACAAGCTCAGCCAGGGAAACGTACCTCCCGCTACGTATATCCTGGCATAGCGGAGCTAAGCCACCGCCAATTTTTTGCCAATGGAGGCCGGAAAACAGAGTCCCATCGTCAAGTGGTGTGAAGACTGTGTTCAGGGCAGGAAACCTATAATAATATAGCACGTTGAAATGGGATGCTTAAAAAATAACTCCCCTCTCCCCCAACCTCTTTTGTTATGCCTTACGATGGTCCTTTAACGTGCAATTAGACGTCGCTTTTCCTCACACTAGGTTGGTGCATTGTCGACAAGCACGCTGATCTTTACGCAAGAACGCAGAATTCACAACACCTTTTTGGATACGGTTTCGTCTCATGTTGCTCGGGGCGCACAGAACATTCAGACATGTTTGTTAATTTCATTATTTTTCTCTCTTATTCAATAAGTGCAGATATCTCGCCTTTTACCATGCTGCGAAAAATTACTTTCTTGAATCCCGCATCGAAAGTGTCCATTTTTAAATCAATAATAGGTTTTTGCGCGGCAAAGCCAAAGGGACGGATACAATACACACTGTGGTGCAGGCCCTGGACTGATTTCGATCATACATGACACTTCAACGTGCACCTAAATATTGGCACACGAACGTATTTGGCCTCCGTACAAAATGTAGCCGCGTTGCGGTGGGGATTAATTACATATGTGGTACTGGGTTGACTCAGCGATTTAGTTTATAGTAGCTGCACAGCCTACCGTGGCGGTAGGAGTTCCCGAATAATTGGTCTCTATTCGTTTTTTTTCTCCTCCTGTTCTCTTTTGAATAATCACGAAGTCATAGGTTAGGTTATGTTAGGTTAGATTCTTTGAAAACAACCGCTTTCTGTACTGTTGCTTTTCTAGGTGGTGTTACTAGTGCTGTTAATGTGCAGACGGGGTTAGTCTGACATTCTGTATGTTGGAAACTGGTTCGCCTGTGTTTTCTAGCAAAGAAGGAAAGTTTCCCATTCCACTGCCCCAGAAAGCCAGTATCCTCCGAGTATTCGCCGAGTACTTCGAGTATTCGCCGAAGCGCATTGCGCAGTTCATGAACGATCAATTTCACAAATGCGAGTGATGCCCGCTGACGCAATCCGCATCCTGAAATTGCGCAACGGTCTCACGCTTGTCACGAAGGCCTGGGCGAACTAAAAGAAAATGCTGCACAGCCCCCACAGCGAAAGCAATGCTAGAGAGTATAGCTACCTTCCGCGACCCGCGTTCAACAAACACATCCGCATTGTTATACCGCAATTAACCTTTCGGTGGAATATAGTCTTGACAAGAGCGAGGTGTCGGGGTAGTTGTTACTGCATACCAAAGGAAACAGCGCGCGGAACAAGGACAGAGAGACGCACACGAACGCTGCCTATCGTGAGCACTGAGGAGCCGCCTTCTTTGTTGGAAGGAATCAGAAATAGCTTGTTGGTTCGAAGAAAGTTGACGGTTTTGCACATCGGAAACTTCTTGAATGACGACAGGCGATTAAACAGCAAGTCGACGCCTTCGTATATGCATCTGACCTTGTCGGAGTCATCTACTCGATGTGCAACCAATCTCACTATAGCATAGAAGTTCTGATGCGGATTTTTTGGGTTCTACACCAAGTTTTGGTCCTAGGCTGAGAAGACTTCACATGGACGTCCCCCACCGCGTGCACCGGACTCCAGGGTCTCATTGTCCATTTCAGCGGCCACGTCCTCAGAGTGAGCAGTCATCGCTGCCAGATTAATTCCGCCGTGCACGGTGCCGAGAACTCGAAGGCATTCTTGATTTCTAGCGCCGTTAGACGTTTTGCTTAAACACGCCCTTAGGAATAGCGCGATCTTGTAAGGACGCCGTTGTCGCTGCCATTCTGACCTCAGCAGCTCGAGCATCCGAATTCCGTGGCAATGGCGAAGGTGCGAAACCGGCGCTGGCGTGCTTCGCTTTGTTCCTGTGTCCTTACTCCACACGTTGTTTTATTATATTTATTTATAAGAGGAACATATACATTTTCTTCAAAGGCAGCACACTTGATCTAAAAGTACAGGTAGGCAAAAAGATACAAATTTGCCGTGGAAAAAACAAATATCTAACACGTCATCGACAATGGCAGTAACAACTTCACAAATGCTCTCAACATCGCATACATGACAAAGTTGTAAAAATCTAGAGCTAGCAATGCTTCCATCAGACTATGCGCCCATGAAACACTCCAACTGTGGCGCTAAAAAAGATAGGTGCTGAATTCTGGTAATGTTGCTGTCCAATCAATTCCATTCACTAATGGAGAGAGGAAAGGAAGAATACTTGAAAGAGTTATTATGACACATATACTCGGTGTTTGTGCCACGGTGGTCGTGATGCGAGTAGGTTGCGTATTTTTGTAGATATATTTTGTAGTGGTGGTGCAATAATCGGTACAAAGACTTTAGGTGCGCTTGTTTTGCTCTTGTAACGTGGCAAGGCCGGATGAAGCTGCAAGCAAAGTCGGGGAATCGGTGCGCTTGTATTTGTTATTATAGGTAACGCTTTTCCTTGAATAGCGTCTAACGTTCTATTGTTAGCTATTGATTAGGGGAACCAAACTGCGATCGCGTATTTTAAAGCTTGCCTTACGAAGGTTATGCAGTAAAAGAGTTGAATATACGCTGGTGTGGATCGTAAGCGCTTCCTCATAAAGAAAAGTTTCCGTGAAGCAGAAGATGTGATATGAGCAATGTGCGAGTCCCACCTCAGTTCAGAAGACAGCGTGATACCGAGATATTTACGGTGTTCAACGTTTGCTAATGGTACGCTGTTTATACAGTAAGAAAAGCATGACGGTTTTTCTTTTTTTGTTACGGTCATGCAAACAAACTTTTGCCTGTTTGTTATCATTTGCCATGTAGTGCATCATTCCGTTATTATTTTCTTTTAGTGAGCAGTTTAAAGAGAGATGGTCTTCGAGGCTATTAATTGTTTTGTAATGAATGCACTTATCTGCCAGTAGTTTAATGCTATAATTAATTCTATTAGTTATGTCGTTAATAAAGAGCAGAAATAACAGCGGACCAAGGACTGATCTATGAGGGACTCCCGAAGCAACGGGAACTGTTGTGGATGGGACATACTCAAAAACTACAAACTAAGAACGATGTGATAAAAAAGCTGTTAACCAAGAAAGTAACTCCCCGTCCCCGATAACGATAGTAACCTATCTTGTGATACATAGCCGAATGCCGTGGAAAAATCGAGCACTGAAATATTTGTCTGGCTACCGCGTTTAATACTAAGTGCAAGATCGCGTACGACCTCAGTTAGATGAGTAATGGTTGATAGTCCACGTCGAAACCTATGCTCGGAATAATCTTGCTTCTGTGAAGAGCGTGATGACTCACTGAACACTTTGGTAGACCATTTTGAATGCTTGAATCACTGCTGCTTGCACTTCTGTGACATCACGTAGACCTAGCAAGCCTGACCTGCCATGCGGAATGGTTCAAAGAGAGCCACATGAACGACTCGCGTTTCCAGCGCGATGAAGAACCATCATTTCAGAAAAATGCGATGTCCGCCATCATTCGAACGTGCGGATTTACTGACATACTATAAGGAAGACGACCGAAGGGCACGCTAGCATCAGAAATTGATTTTTTCGTTCTATTTTTTGCTTTCATGTCTGTTGGTGCTAAGAGCTGTAAAATTGAGAGCCTATGCAAGAAACTGCCTCGAACCACAGTCACACCAACTTAAATTACCCAAACCTCTATAAACTGACGTTATTCAGAAAATAGAGCGTTTTCTGTGTAACTACGCGCAGTAAGGAAAATTAGCCAAGCAAATTAGCCGATCGGACTCTAGGTACGCTGAACCCAGAGAAAGCTTTCGGGCGTTCACAGTGACAGTGACGATGACGTGAACGAATGCGAAAGGCGACGATTTTTACAGGTCAAAAAATAACCTTAGGAAGTGGAATACGCATGCATATGCGCGCGTCTCTGTAAGCGATAATACACATGGGCCATATTTTTCTTCTTTCTCTTACATTTATTATTGCTGTGATCTTGAGCGCGTTTGAGTTCGTTTGAAGCCGTAAGTACCTGAAATGCCTCACAGTGTGTCGTCTCTTATCCAGTCCTCCTTTCTTTGGTATTCCTTCTGAACCAAGTGCCTTTTTCTCTCTCTCTCTCTCTCTCACACACACACACACACACACACACACACACACACACACACACACACACACACACACACACACACACACACACACACACACACACACACACACACACACACACACACACACACACACACACACACACACACACACACACACACACACACACACACACACACACACACACACACACACACACACACACACACACACACACACACACACACACACACACACACACACACACACACACACACACACACACACACACACACACACACACACACACACACACACACACACACACACACACACACACACACACACACACACACACACACACACACACACACACACACACACACACACACACACACACACACACACACACACACACACACACACACACACACACACACACACACACACACACACACACACACACACACACACACACACACACACACACACACACACACACACACACACACACACACACACACACACACACACACACACACACACACACACACACACACACACACACACACACACACACACACACACACACACACACACACACACACACACACACACACACACACACACACACACACACACACACACACACACACACACACACACACACACACACACACACACACACACACACACACACACACACACACACACACACACACACACACACACACACACACACACACACACACACACACACACACACACACACACACACACACACACACACACACACACACACACACACACACACACACACACACACACACACACACACACACACACACACACACACACACACACACACACACACACACACACAGCTTATTTTTCTTTGTTACAGGCGGCAATATGTCTCGATATTCAATTACTCGCTCTAAACATCCCGCCAACAAGTACAGATCTCGCATAAAACAGCGAAGCAGGCGAAATACGGCCGTTCATCCAGCTCAGTAGTAGCTGTCTGGGAGCTCTTCAAGGCAATAAAGCAATTATATCGCGTCTCTTTAAGTCAGACAAACACACAGCACAAACGAGTCATTTCAGGCACTATGTACATAATCGTCTACGTCTCGATTGTGTACACAGATCCAACCCTTTTCCCCCGCGATGACGGGGCATACCTTTCGTTAAAACTTTCCGCAGCCGGGCATCTGCGTCAGTGGAAGAATCCCAGGCGGCTGTGCAGCGGAAAACAGCTGGCAGTCGCTGCCAGCAGCAGATGATTGAGCAGCAACACTAAAGGGCCAGTAGATAATTCCTGGTCGATTCTCTCATCACTGGCGGATACGACGAGAAAGGGGCAGTTAACCGGCCGACCTAGAGGCACTTACCCCTTCGGGACATGATCAGGCGGTTGTGAAAACAGTCACGCAAACGCTCCAAGAAGGACGCTTCTCATCACAAAGCAGTTAACCGTTTTTTTTCTTGCTCTTTTTTTCCAAAATGCACATGCAATTCACTTCACCGTTAGGCGGTATCTGCATATATCCGCTTTCTCTGGCAGGCGGCCTTGCGGTTGTGACAGCAGTGCCACAGACCCTTTGTTCCGACGCTATATATATAGCCACACAACTGATGAAGACGTGCGGCAAGGCGCCAGATCGGGCGCTACTCACACAGTGGGGAGGTGCCTGACACCTACCACATGATGTAGGCCTGCCAACAGAACCCATCCCTACCCCCTATACCAAACCCCGCCCAAGAGGACTGGGAGGCGACCCTGTACGGCTGCTGCACCGTCGAGGCCCAAAGGGCCTTAACGCAGCGCGCCCGGACTGCGGCAACCGCCAATAGGGTGCCTGACTATGCATCCCACCTAATGGTTGTAAGGGCGTGACGCTTCACGTAACGACCCCCAACACCTTTCTCTATCATTAATAAATGTTTTCACCACCCAGATCATGTTTGCGCGCTGAAATGTTTGCGTCGTTCACAGATGACCGTACTTATTGCAGCTGCTTTCCATACAGGTCCTGTCACAACCCCATTGACATAAACTACCTTTGACCAAGTCTGCAGCGCCCGTGTACTGTGCAATGTCAGTGCATGTTAAAGAACCCCAGGTAGTAGTAGTGGTAGTATTTTTATTTGGCCAATAATACAATATGCCCTCGAGGTGAGGCAAAAGGAGGAAGACGAGTCAAACCTCCTGACGAGGCCTACACCGCGGATAATACATAGAACAGTGGCCGCATGGCAATAAAGACACTTTCAAAACAAGCAACAAAAGTTATACGATAGAAATAGCAAACACTGAAAAAACGATGCAAAGATAATAAACAGCAATTGGCAGAAAACACGATGTGCGCACTCGGCAGTAAAGGAAGCAACGCAAAAGACAAAATATACAAAGTTAGCTGAATTTAAACAGGAAAAGAATCTTCAGCTTTTTCTTAAAAGCAGAAACAATATGACTTTCTACGGCGATTTTTTAGAGACTGATAAGCATTACACAATGTTACAATTTGGTTATCTATAGTTTGTTTTCCATAGTTTGTTCTAGGTCTTTCAGTGGATAAGGCGACCGCACGTAAACCATACGCAACATTTCTTGAAGTATAAGCAATTTGGAAAGACCTGAAATTATGTTTTACTTTATAAAAAATGTGAACAGCCAAACTCAAATTGTAGGAATGAAAGAAATTGCGAACATGAAATGTTTCGAAAAGGTTATGTTCGACAACTGGGCTTGAACATAATGAGCGTAGAGCTCTTTTCTGAAGAGAAAGCAATTTATACGAGTCGGTTTTCTCGCAAGTTCCCCACACCAGGTTGCAGTATACAAGATGGGAATGAACAAGGGCAAAGTATAATTGTCTTCTAACCTGTAGTGGAAGTAGATGCCTAATACGATAGATAACACAAATAGACCTGGCCATTTCTAGTCTAATGCAGTTTACATGATCTATCCACCCCATATCACTGCGAAAATACACACCTAGAAAGCGGCAACTATAAACTTGCTCGATGTTCAAGTCATTAAAAGCTAGTTTGACGCGATGATCTAAAGGTTTGTTTTTAGGATGAAAGAGCATAAACTTTGTTTTGCTGAAGTTTAATTGAAGTTGATTAACAGAGATCCACACCGCTAACTCGTTAAGCCAGGCATTAGATTGCCGTTCAAGTACTTGTAGATTGGAGCCAGAAAAAAAGACATTAGTATCATCGGCATATATAATAATATTAGGAGTTAATGGAATGTTGACAATGTCATTAATGTATAAAATAAATAAAAGTGGTCCTAAAATTGAACCCTGGGGGACACCGACATTTATCGTGCCAAAAGTAGATTTTGCATCATGAATCTGAGTGTGCTGGATACGTGCAGTTAGATAACTCTCCAAAAGTGAATTTGAAACTCCACGGATCCCATAAGTCTCTAATTTATGAAGTAGTATTGAATGCTTCACAGAATCGAAGGCTTTGGACAAATCAAGAAAAGTTCCAAAAGAAAAAACCCTATTCTCAAAATTGTTAATTATAGTGATTTTAATATCTAACAGAGCTGATTGAGTTGATTTACCGGCCTAAAAACCGTACTGTTGGGGACAGATTAGATGCTTAGTTTGTAAGAAGTTATTTATTCGCCTGAAGAGAACACGCTCAGCTAATTTTGAAAAAAAAGAGGCAATACCGAAATGGGACAATAATTTTTCGGGTCATTTTTGTTGCCACCTTTGAATATCACGGCAACACGTGCGACTTTTAATTTGCTAGGGAATACACCAGAGAGCAGCATTCTATTACAAAAATGCGTAAGGGGACCAGCGATAATATTAACTGCACATTTGATAGGAAAAACAGCTACTTCGTCGTCTCCAGGTGAGCACGTGTTTCTAAAGGCATTAATAATAGAAACAACTTCATCCGCTGAAGTGGGGGACAGAAATATAGAATCAGTGCTGCAGGAGGGCAAATAAGTGTCTGCAGTTCGAGTTAAATGGCAGCTATCTGAAGGCTGGTATGCTCCGGCAGCTACAAATTGTTCGTTGAGTTTATTTGCAAGTGACATACCGGCATAATTCACCCCATTGATTTTTAGCTCAGATGGAAGATCATTTTTCTTGCTCCCTATGATGGCGTTAATACTTTGCCAATGTAATTTAGGGTTGTGCAAAATAGACGAGAACTTATTAATATAGAAAAGAGATTTAACCTTCTTTAAATCTGAATTTAATTTGTTACGAAACTTCTTATACTTAAATAAATCGTCCGGGCATCGTGTTTCCAAAAAATGAGAGAACATTTTATTCTTTTGCTTTATTTGTTTCAAAAGCGCGCCTGTCATCCACTCTTTTCTAGCCTTTCTGTGTTTTTTTATAGTTTGGGTTGGAAACGCAGCGTCGTAACATTCAAGCAGTTTCTGAATACATATATCATAGGCACGGGACGAGTCATCTTCACGATATACATCTACCCAATTAATTGTAGACATCAAGTGACAAAATCTGGAGATGTTCTTTTCATCATAAATTCTTCGCGCACGTACCG
Organism: Amblyomma americanum; assembly: GCF_052857255.1. Taxonomy (NCBI): domain Eukaryota; kingdom Metazoa; phylum Arthropoda; class Arachnida; order Ixodida; family Ixodidae; genus Amblyomma; species Amblyomma americanum. The sequence continues at coordinate 301,940,858 of NC_135497.1, read as the reverse complement.
GAGCATTCGATTTCGCCGTCTCAGGAAAAAGTGAGAAGAAAGGCAAGTGATCACTAATCCCAGAAGAAAAAACACCTGATATGCAGCTGTCGTGTGGGAAATTAGTAAAACACAAATCAATTAATGTCTCAGTGTGTAATGATATACGGATAGGCAATTCAATAACATTGTCACAACTATGAGACATTATTTCATTTAAACTGATCTTCAAAGGGTTGTCAACCAAAAAGTTAATATTGAAATCACCTAACACAATGACACGCAGCTTGTTTATGTTTTCAAATTTCAGAAACGAATCAATGAACTGAAAATAGTTGACTGAATTACCTTGAGGGGGCGATACACAACCATTATAGTGACGCTTGGAGAAGCAATGCAGACAGTTTCAAAGTCAGTACGAACCAGTGAATAATTCGACAATATATCAAAGGACAAACAATTTTTGACATATAAAGATACACCACCACCACGTTTTCCATCTCGGAATACTGAAATAGGTTTGTAACCGGCAAACTCTGTAACATCTGCACATGAGCTAAACCAAGTTTCAGTGAAAGCAATAAAGTCAAAATTAAAGTTAAGTTTAAATAATTCAGCTTCTACTTCCCCCGATTTATTTTTTAGGCTCTGACAGTTCAAGTGGTAAAGAGACTGTGTTTTGCAAGGATTATAAGAACAATTTTTAAGAATGTCAGTGAAAGTCTCGGAAGTAAAACACGCCATTGTTGAGCAGGTTTAGTGCGCAGCATCGCAGCTACAGCACTTAAACAATCTTATCAATGTCTTCGTCGCAAACCATTCTTATTGCTCGGGCCCCTGGTTGCTTTCGAACATAAATCTTCCCTTCCTTAGACCAGACGAAGGCGTATTTCAATTCCTTAGCCTTCATTTTGGCAAGCCAGAGTAAATTCTTGCTGGAAGCAGTCAACTTATCAAAAATCGAATGTCATCTTCGCATTCATTCCGCTTTGAAATCCAGTCTTCTTTTGTAGATCGGTTGGCAAAACGGATCAAGACAACAGGCACCTTGTCAGGTTTAGAAGGAAGGCGGTGTAACCCTTCAACGTCCCTTGCAGCAAGTGAAGGTAAGTTAAGCTTCATTGCAAGGCAATTGACTTTGCTCAGCAAATATTCGCCGTCAGTGAAAGGCATTCCATGAATTTCCGTGTTTTGCCGCCTACTCTACTGGCTTAGTTCATTTAATTCCTGACGCAACTTTCGAATTTGTTGCCCGTCCTGGTTTGTCTCAATGTCATCTACTCTCTTACGTAAGACCTCAATTTCCTTGCCATGCCTATTGGTTACTTCTAACAATTTGTCGTACGTCTCAGACATATGTTGAACGGACAATTCAATACTTGAAACAGTGTCTTTCAAAGACGACAGATCATCAACTTTGGTTGTGAGATTTGCTAAAGATCTACTAATCTCAGCAAGCTGTTTGCATACAGCGTTTGAAGCCATATTACTGCTGCTATCATGAGTACGAGACGTAGAAGATCGACATGAAAGGCATTTTCAAGGTTTTTCTAAATTCAGCAGATTTTTTTTTTAAACTCCGCTCCCCAACTCCTGCACACTTCCCAACATGAAACCTTTGACAGCAATCCGCACAAGTTAAAAATTCCTCCCCATCTATAATGTCTTCATAGCATGCAGAACAAGGATCAAACTTTTCCAACGACATTGCCAACAAGACACTAGACAATTGGCAGCAGGAACCCTCCAATACGGCGCTCCTCATAGCCTGAGTCGCTTTGGGACGTTAAACCATCATAAACTATGAACCATAAACCAGGGCCGCAGCCACCTAGACATTTGCTGAACTCTTCCCGTAAACACATACGATTGCGCACATTCACGCCTCGTCTCGCTGCAGTAAGGAGACAGCGAACGTTGTAACCCTGTAGAGATTAACGGATTAAATTTCCGGAGAATGGGAGCAACAAAGTGACACTGGAGGATAGCTTATTGCAGTGACACTTTTCTCGTCCCTCCGGGACCTGTCGTTGACCTTTTTCTTTCTGATGCAGAAGGGCCACCGTTCGTTGTACCCAGTTTGTGCACCACTTCTAGCGAGGACAATGGACCCGTGATTGCTCAAGCACCCCGGTGCAGTGACCCCGCAGCCTAGGGTCCCGCGACACAGCCCCTAAACAGCTGCGCGCCGTGCCTCGCATGCGAGCGGTCGCCGCTTGGCCGTCCCATAAAGACATAATCGCGCCGTTTGCTGTTGGCTACGCGTACCAGGTGCGGCAAAAGGCGCGCATTGCGGCGTTTTAATGCATTGATAACCCTAGCAAGAAAACAGCGTTTCGACGGCACCGGCGAAATTACGCAAATCGGGAACGACGACAGAAATGACCAAGACAGGGTGCTTATCTTCTTTCGGTTCTTTTCTTCAGAGCACCGTTGTAACAAATATTATATATACACCCGCTCGCACATGGTATGCACGACGTAGAAGCTTGTGCAGAGGGCACTTGCTCATGCAAGTTAGCTTGCAGTTAGTGTGACATGAATAACAGCGGTGCTAAAAACGCGATAATTTCATACGCAGCGAAGCAAAAAGAGAAAAGCAAACATTTATGCAAAAGACGTCGTACGAGAAGTCATTTTTACCCGCCTGTGAACGCACCATCTCCTCATGAGATAACCACAGAGAGACTCCTTGAAAACGTTGCATCTTTTTATCCTTTTGCAACGGTGCAGGCAGAAACAGCAGCGACGGCGTTCAGGTAGAGCATCCGTCGCGCGTAGAAAAGGGCCGGGGTTCGCATACCGGTGCCGCGCAATTCTCCACAGGGTTAAAAAATCGGGGAACGTTTCAAAAGTACACCCCCTGTCAGCAATGTAAAAAAAGATGTGATCTACAGTTTCATGTTGCTTACATATTAGGCAATGGGTCGTCCATGGCATTTTGAAACCACGTTGCTCTAAGAAAGTTTTGACTGACAGCGTGAGCGGGCGGGCCAGAGAATACCACGTGGCACATGCGCCACGAAGGGAACCGATTTTATGGATGTCCTGTTCGCTATCCGCAGGCATGAGATTTTCGAATGGCGTAAGGAATGGCCCAATTTGGCTGCGCCGCGGCAGCGAGGTTAAACGCGTTTCCTAAATTCTAAGCACTGATATGGATATTACTTTAGGTGGGCTACACGCCTCCAATAAATAGGCAGCCAATAGTTAAAAAGTTAACCATTTAATATTAGTTAACCAGCTTGCTAGCTAGCGCGTCTTAGCTGTATTCTGATGCACGACACTGCTGACAATGTTATACGGAAAAAAGCGTTCTTCTAACTCAAAAACCCTATGTTATATATTGCACAGAAATTCTAAGGAGAAACACCCTGTATGCTTTGTTGCCCTAACAGACCACTGGATACCTGTTCTCGTCATTACTATTCTGCCCTTGTCCATTTCCTCCTACGGATTTCAGCAAGAGCAGGATTACTTCGTGCTTATCCTCTAATCCATCCTGCTCTCTTTCTCTTTAAAAATTCATTTTCTTTTGCATCTTTTTCTGCTCTGTCCTTACGAGCTTCTCGTTAGCTTCCAAGCTTCAACTCAATTTTGAGTACCGAGAAAATGCATCGGTTATAGACTACCCTTTATTAAAAGGTATGAGCTGTGGGAGCGGTTTCTTACGATGCAGGCTCTGGGGTCTTGCAATTCAGCTGTCTGCTGCATGAAAAAGAGAGAAAATTTAGACAGCAAAAGGGCTTCGACAAGATGGAAGGTTCGCACTCCTGAAACATACAAGAAGTTGCCGGAAGAAGATTCGCCAATGGGATAACTGCAAGAAGGAGTCGCATGTAGACTGTCTCGATGCGGAATGAACGGGTCTGAGAACAGCGAGTTGCGCGGTCAGGTCTTCGATGTCCTCACGTTAAATTCTGGCATGGATGCGAGCAAAGAACCTTTTCCCGGATTACTCTCAACCATTTCTCAGTAAAGAGCGGGGGAAAAACGCGGAGGCAGGTGCTTTCTTGGAAATTTACGGTAGTAACGGTGGGTGTTTCGTACTCCTCTCATGGATGGAAAGCGGCGTCAAGAATGGTAACCATCTCATGAAAGCAAATAACTTACAAGAGCCAGCCACGAGCGTATGCTAACGTATAGCCACGAGCGTATCAGACAAGGTCAATTTGTTGCGAAGAGCGAGTGACCGCGCATCGTTTATACAGGCTGCTTCACCTAAGAGTTCAGATAATTTAAAAAAAAAGGCTTTCTGAGTTGTAGGAGCGCTTTTTCCGGCATAGCGTTGTCAGCAGTGTTGTACGTCAGAATAAATCTAAGACATTCTAACTATAGCAGGTCGGTTAAATAGTATATAATAGTTACCTTTTAAACTGTAATACTATTAGGCTCCCTAGTTAGCGAGAGGCGTGTAGGCCACCGTAAGTAATATCCATATCAGTTTTTAGTATTTTTAAAACGCGGTTACCCCCGGCGCTGTTGTCCTACAAATTTTGGCTGTTTCGACGAGTTCCTTGCACTGGAAAGGTTGCTTTGCCTGCAAGCTTCTCGAAAGCGCATGTATTTTGGCAGGATTTAGGCAGAATTTGTTGGGCCACAGCGCCGAGGGTAACCGCGTTTTCTAAATAAAAAAAAACTGATATCGATACTACTAAATGTGGGCTACACGCCTCTCAATAATTAAGGAGCCTAACAGTAATGGTTAAAAGTGAACTATTAATTGTTACTTAACAAGCCTGTTATTTAGCACGCCTTAGCTGCATTTTGATGTAATTCATCGCTGACAATGCTGTGCCGAAAAGAGCGCTCTTCTAACTCCTATTTTTTAATATTGTCTAAGGACTTAGGTGAAACATCCTGTATAATGGCGGAGTGATGGCGGGCTGCCGTGCTAGTGTTATCCTAATTGCGTCGGTAGTGTTTTCTTTACGCGCTAAGTGCAATGACTATAATTTTATCGACGCCGCTGACTGCAACAAAGCAAATGACTCAGAACAGGCCCTGGATGTCCCCAGACACTTGTTTTTGTTCCAACCAACGCGATCAATAATTTGTATAGTTCCCAGGTCCACTTTGAGTAAGAGAAAGCGCCGTAAGGCATCCGCCTCCTTATGGACCCGACTGCTTTTTTGAGTGCCTGGACACTGTGCTACTCACTGTCCCACCACGACAGCGTCCTTCATTAGGTCTACATTGCTGGCATCTCTGTACAATCACAAAGTTTCAGATGCAGCGCCTGGAGCGACATCTCCCCGCCAAACAGACACACTATGCATTTGACATTGAAGTTCAGCGAACCCGATCGTGTCACTTTCGCGGAGCTCATATATTATGCGTGTGGTGCGTGCTTGTTGAGCAAACCCAGCGTGACGATTCCGACCGCGTGATCGCGCACATGCGATAATCTGAAAAAAAAACTCTCGCCTCGTACCGAAACAATTCAGCAGTGAAGATACGATACGCATGGAAGAGAGCTTTCAAGAAACGTATCTGAACATATCCATGTTTAGGGAAGGGCTCCGAAAAACTGTCTCAGAATACTTGCTTCAATTTTCTTGTTGCTAGAGCTAAAATACTTCTGCATCTGAAAATAAACACGTTTAAAGGTTACGTGTTCATTGCCCGTAGTGTCAATCGCCTATTAGCTCAGTTCTCTTCTTTCCCTACATTAGTGACAAATTGTGAATGCTTATTTCGTGCTACTCTTGTCTCTCAATTTGAAATATACGTTCACCTATCTATGTTTATTGATAAACTAGTGTCTGTCGCGCAGTTTGGGCACATGTTTCAAAAGGGATATGCGAGCATTCAAATTTTTGGGATATCGATTCCAATAATGCAGTATTTGGCTCGGCATCTGAACGATTAGGAGAACTCCGAATATTCTAAATGCGTTTCAATGTTTGGGTACCCTGAGAAACGCATCCTTGCTTTCAAAAGACAAACGAAGGAAACCATGCTAAAAAAAATACAGGTAACCATTGACCACGTATAAAAAAAAAATCAGAATATGTGTGCTGTCTTCTATCGTGCATGCGCCTTCGAGGTGGTGGCGGTGATAGTAACCCCATTTTGCCCGTCGAGCGCCCTTGCATTGTCTACTCTCCCAGGTCGCGGCTGACGGCAGTCAAAGAATGGATGGCGTATAACAGTGATTCCACGACAACTTACCTGAATTCGCTTGATAAAAATAAATTCAAAGGCTTTCGAATGCAAGACGACATTTACCATTGTCTCTCCAGCACGCGGTTTACGCGGCCGCAGAAAGCAGAAGAATCCCGGCGCAAAGCGAGGAGGCCACGTTATCAATGCCGCCCTCGTCCGCAAAAAGCGCGCCGACTCCCAAGCTCAGCGGAGTCACGTGACCACGGATGACTAATGAGACGTTTTCAGCATACCGGAGACGTACCAGCAGAGACGTATACCAGATTACCGGACCCCTTCTGCGCACGCGCAGTGGCTCCCCGTGACCCCAACAGTGCCACTGCGCATGCGACCGCGGCGGCTGCGTTTTTATGCAGGAAAAGCGCTAAGGCGCCCGCGTGCTGTGCAATGTCCATGCACGTCAAGGATCCCCAGGTGTTTCAAATTATCCCGGAGCCCTCCACTACGGCACCTCACTCTTTCACTCCCTCCTTTATCCCTTCCGTTACGGCGCGGTTCAGGTGTCCAACGATATATGAGACAGATACTGCGCCAATTCCTTACCGCCAAAACCAATTATTATTATTATTATCATTATCATGCGCAGGAGTGGTCCTGTAAACCGGTATGCGTCTCCGCTAGTGCATCTCCGGTATGATAAAAAGTATATTGTACAGACCCACTCGAACAAATTTATGATTGGTCAGCAGGCAGAGGCCACACTTTTCTGTACAGTTTTCAGTTTTCTTGAAGCTGTAGGCTTCAAGGGAGTAATGTCGCTACCCATGCTACTTTCCTTTGCTGGCAGCTGCAGACGTTCAATTTGTTATTTTGCAGTGTTAACGAACATTTTATGTTCGCCCAGATTCAAAAAAACATACAAAGAGAACAATTATTCGCTTCGTGGGGGCTCAGAAGTGAACAGTTACTATTTTTGCTTATTTACAGCTTAATGGTAGTCATTTCGTCATTTTGCGAGACCACTAAAACTGTATTTACGAGCATACGCTTCCAGTTATGTGTCGCCATAGTTTCCACTGAACTGACCTAAACACACGCGCTACAAAAGTCGTGAAGCCCGGCCCAAGGCTCTTTCTCGACGCTATGGCAGCTGCATCACAAGCCACTATCAGCTATGGCGCGTCATGTTCAGGTATCACGCGAGGTCTTCAAAGCATTTTAAGAAATAGATCGGATACAATGGATTTTAGACCAGATTGAACCCTTGAAAGACGGCCTCTTACCGCCAGGATTCAATCTCTCTAAAAGATATGGTTAATAGTACTTTAGAAGACGGGTTCTATTTCAGTCCTCTTTAAGACATTTTACAGACAATTAAAATGGGGCATAGAAATAAATTTCCATAAAACAGTGTTTCTGCATGTTTCACTTCAACTACTTAATTGCGATTACTGTGCGATGTCAGTGCACGTTAAAGAACCCCCGGCGGTCGAATTTTCCGGAGCCCCGCACTACGGCGTCTCTCATAGCCTGAGTCGCTTTCGGACGTTAAACCTTCGTAAAACATAAACCAAACAAATATCTCAGTGCTGCATTAAACTCGCAAACAAAATGGAACTACCACATAGATCACATTAGATCATCAGCACAACGCAAACTTGGTTTTCTTCGCCTTAAACTTTCACCTAGCCGCTGAAAATGATTAGCCTACAATACCCTGATTGGAATGCACTGCTATCGTCTGGGAATCCCATACTAAAAAATTGGAAGAGACACTTAAGCTCCGTCTTAAGGGTATGACGCGATCGCGAAATGGGTAAATTTCCATATATGCAGAATTGGTCATTCCTTACTTTTCCATTCATAGTTCCGGGAGGGTCCTTACACCACTCCAGGTGCAGTGGTGCAGTAGTTAAGCGATGCGCCACTGCCCTGGGATGGCAGGTGCTGCCACCGGTGGCAGCACCTGCCAAATACTGCATTATCGGAATCGATATCCCAAAAATAACTGCCACCTGTCAAGGTGGTCAGTGTACTTTCAATCCGGTGGGCCGGTTGTGATGACGTCGCAAGGTCACGTTACCTATGTGGCCCGTCGGCCTCTTAAGTTGTTGCTTCTCTTGTGATTTTTCGTGGATTTTTTGCTCATGGTCAACGACGTTGACGATGCAGACGGCGACGCTGGATTTTCTGCGACACGAGCTCCTTAACGCTGTTGCGTTAAAAGGACGTAACAGAAGTGGAAAAGGCACAGAGACGGGCAGTACGTTTTATATTTAATAAGTATAAAAGAACCGATTCCCCATCTTTATTAGTGACAAAAAATCATATCAGACTTCTCCATGTAAGATGTAAGGTTGCCCGCATGTCATATGTAAGATTGTACGCATGTCCTTCCACTACCAACAAACTCATTGCAACCTAGGCATTTCTCCCGTTATGTACATTTTTTAGAAAAGCGTTGACCTCGTCATCACCACAGTGATAGCTTAGCCCGATACTTCACGTAAACTAACGGTTTTAAGTATTCTTATTTTCCGAGAAAGACAACCGAGTGGAATTCCCTACTGGTGAGATCGATATCACCTGTTGATTTTGGCAAGGGATTTCATGATATAGTTTAGATGCCGGAGTTGGTATATTCATCAATTTAATTTGCTGCACTTATTTCAATGATGACTGCCTGCTCTTGTGTTGATTTTGATTATTATAATTTTGTGCCCTCCCTGCTTGGATGTAAGGAAAGGTCTGGGGTATTGTGCAAATTAAAAAAACTATGGCGAGAAACGCACCTCATTTTGGCGGGCTTTTCGGCCTGGTGGTGAATACGGAGTAGAAGACGGGTTGTATATTTCAGCCCACTTTAAGACATTTAAAAAGGACAGGAATTTTGGCGGAAAAGGCATTAAATTTTGGCGGCTTTTTTGGCGTTGTGGTAAATACGGAGTAGAAGACGTGTTCTATTTCAGCCCTCAATAAGAAATTTTATAGACGACTGAAGTTTAGGCGGGAAAGGAATCTTTGGCGGGCTTTTCGGGATTGTGATGAATATGAGGTTAAGACGGGCTCTATTATTTACCCTTTTTATGACATATATTTGACGACAAATGTTTCTGCGCAAAAAAAGCAACTAATTCTGGCGGGCTGTTCAGGTTCGGCGTTTTTTTTTTTCAGAGGGCCGTCGCCTGACTTGCCGCTGTCAGGCGACAACGGCCATGCCATATTTGCGGCCTCCTCTATGCTGGCCTGGATGGTGCGTGTTCTCTTCAGAATTCTTGCATCCAGCATGATTTATCCTGCGCAATTTCCTCATCGTGGGTCGAACTCTGCGGGCGCCTGTGCGGGCTCATCAACCTTACCGCGCCTCTGCCTGCAAGGGCACCGCCACCGGGTCCTACGTCTCTCGATCGTGCGGCTTCTCCGCTGCACGGCGGACGTTTTTTGTGCTTTCTCGGCGCTTTCCCTCCTGCCACCGCTATCTGCGGACCTCCAATCGTCGCTTAGGTTGCTTGTCCTGCGGTGGTGTTCGCGCGAACCTTCGTGCGCCCTCAGCCCTATCCACCCTCGCAAGTTTACACTGGCAGTTCCTTTGTCCCTCGTGGGGTTGCGGATATCGCGCATCACCCCCTCTCCACGCCGGCGTTTTAAGCGTAGGGTGCACAGTCTGCGCGCCTCTGTGTGTGTACACGAACCCCGGTGCTGCCGTCCGACCTCAGAGTACTGGAGCAGCCTCTAAGGGCGCCCCGCCGCTCGCGTCCTTTTCTCTGGAGCTGTTGCAGCTTCGACGTCTCAACAGATTTCGCCGCTTCTGCGCCTTGCTGCTAACCCAGGCGGAGGTGACTCTGCTGGTGGCTGGCGCTTACTGGACTGGACGCAACGACTCTTATCTCTCCGCTGCACCAGGCTCAGGCCGCCAGCCAACCGCAGCAGTCCCCACAGGGTGGAGACATGGGGGTCCCACTGCTCATGTGGGTGCCGTATGGACATATCTGCCACCGCACTTACCGTCGCTCATCCTTATAGTCCTGTGTTAGCTGCAGCATGCAGTGCCTCCTGTGGCATTCGGCCCATACCTCCCATGTGCCCCTGTATTACCACTCAGGAACCTCATTCCTTCCTGCCCTGATCGGCCCTTTCCACGTCCTCCTCTGCCCATGTACCCTTGCGCACCATTTCACAGTATTGATAAGTCTTATCCTTAACTGTATAAATATCGTAAATACGCGTCATCAGGGCAGAGCTTCGAAGAATTGATCCTTACTATATCAGGGCCATTGGCGTAAGATAACGTAAACACATAACGTCCATGATAAGGGTGAAAAGGATTCAGCGTGAGCTGTCTTTTCTGCGATTGTTCTGAGAACTATCAACAATGGAGAGTGACATTCACAGCTACGTTTTCTGTTTCGAAGGGCATGCCGGTCAGGTTCTTTCGAGGCTCCAAAACACATTTTATCGAGGTTGGAAGATATGCGAACATACACACACACCTTTTAGTGTGCATGGGAGTGAAGGTAAATACGCGCGCGGGGAGAATTCTATGTCTACCGCTGTTACGGCTCAGATGTCCTTTGTTCCACTAAAAGTTTCAGGGTTCCTTCAGAAGAGCGCATATTGCAACCGCGCAAAACGACGAGGGACGAAGAGAAGAAAGCACAGTACAATACGCGGACTTCAACTGAGGTTTACTGCAAGGAAAACCACATTTATGCAATATTCATAATCACACCTGATAGAGAGCAGACACCATCACCTCACACTGGCACGCGGCCGCGCGTGGCACAAGTTAACATCTAGATAGTTGAATTCCTGCTTGGATAAGGATACTGAAGTAGTGCTTATGCAATGGTCATTTTCTTTTTTTATGCAGTAGGCTTCAAAAATTTCCCTCCTAAGCTGGGTCGGTAATTTTTTCAGGACAATTGTGTCGCGGAACCTGGTCATGCAGTAACGGCAATGGCGACAATGTTTCGCCAGTTCACCACCCCCCGCGTTTTGTACTGTGTTTTCTTCTCTTAATGCGTCCCTCGTCGTTTTTTGCTCGGTTGCAATATGCACTCCATTGTTAACCACCAACTAGCCCGCCTTTGCCCGTCACATGTTCCTTCAGAGAAGTCCAGCAGTGTTTTCGCGACTGCTAGTCCCCAGAGCCATTTGGTAAAAAGCTATTGTTATCTGATATTTCTTGACCATTAACAATGACTGCACTTCACTGAGTGGCGATGTGGCCCGAGACCGGCCCCTACAGCGACCTCACATGGGTGTCGTCGAAGTTTACAGCCTGTGGCGGGCCTCGTCGTTCTGGTGCGCACTCCCCGCCAGGTTTTTCTGCGCCGAATCTGAACGTGCGCCCCGTGGTACCTGCTACGCAGCGACAAGACTCACAGAAACAAATGAAATAAAACCATCGAGATGGCGCGAACGCTTCTCAAGGCTTGTGTATTATCAACGCCTAAACTGGCCGCGTTACCGTTGAATGGCATGGATAATTTACCCTAAGTAAATAAGTAGACAAAAAGAAAGCGTCAAAAAAAACCATAATCACTGCCCCCAGCTTAAATAAGTGCCCCGTAGATTACAGTCATTCTTATCTTCTTACCCATTGTTTAAAACGGCTCATTGCCTGAAGGACTAGCTATACGCCAACCTATAGTTGTGTAGGCGTCAGTGATGACTTGTGCACCTTGTAGCTAACTGCAGAAAACTGCCCATGTTTCTGCCTATGGCAAAATTGAAAGCAATCTAAATTGTTTTCGATTTTGCAGGTATTATTTCATGAGGTCTAAAGGTGTTCCACGAACTCCGTTTTGAGAAAGTTTGAGTTAAAATTTGATGGTTTAGGGAATCGAAAGCCTTACTAAAATTAATGAAGAGTCCGACCGTGAGAATACCTGCTTCAATATTTTGCAGGATACATTCCTTAAGTGATAACAAAGCTGTTTCCGTCGACTTGCCCTTTCGGAAGCCAAATCGAGCCTTAGACGGGATTTGTTTTGCATTAAAAAAGTTCACTAGACAGGAAAAGATTACTTTTTCCAAGCCCTTTGAAAACACTGTAATCACAGATATTGGTCTATAATTGAACACTACATCTTTATCTCCCCTTTAAACACAACTGTCACCCTTGCTTTATTCATTTATTCCATGTAAACTCCCGTTTCAATTACCAAATTGAAAATGTATGCAAGCACAGGTGCAATAAAAGATAGTACATATCTGACTAGTTTTATCTGAATATTCTCAACATCTAAGGCTTTGCTATTATTTAAATTCATAATGGTTGTACATACTTCGGTCGCTTTGGTGGGCTCAAGGAAAAGGCTTTCGAAAGGGCTACAAGATGAAGGAACTTCAGGTAGATGCATCATAGGTAAATGGGTAGTTAAAAAATTGCTGTTGAAATGGTCAGCAAGAACCTGACCGGATAATTCCGAGCCCTTATAGATTAATTGTTGAGTTGGCGCAAATTTCGTATTGCGACGTAACAAGTTATTTACAACTTTCCAGACAGCGTCTGAATTTTTCATTTTAACATCAGAGAACAGTTTTTGTTTATACGCAATCTTAGCACGCCTAAGCTCAGAATTTAGTTTATTTCTAGTTTTTTTAATAACATTAGGGATTCTAGAGAGCCATTATTTAAAAAGGCATTGTACAACTTGTTTTTGCGCTTTACTATTATTTTGAGCTCTGACGTGATCCATGATATTCTTATTCGTTTAGACTGCTCAATGTTCTGAAGGGAAAGTGCTTAGGGTATATCTCTACAAAAACCTTGATAAACTCTGAATATGCATTATTTGAGTCTTTTATATCGAAAAACTAGGAATCCTGTCCAAAACCATTTCAGCTTGTTATCTGGGTTCCCCCAAACTTTTTTTTTATTTGCGTGTAACTCCAGCCCTTCTTCACCGTTGTCATTGTAGCCGCTATTGTTTCTCAAGTACCATGCACCATCTTGATATTAGCAGTTCCTAATTCAAGCCCTCTGCAGGGTTTGAAGGACCTATTTATTGGAAATGAGGAGCATGTGCACAGGGTGGAAAGCGTGTGATCTGCCAGGAAACACTGAGGCGGCCCCGAGAAGGGCCTTTATTAAGGTTGTCAGCCGTTTTGTGCCTCTTCAGGTGGCAGCGACGACACAGCGTGCGTAGTCCCCATGGTTTTGCCCTAGCTGTCGAAGGAATCCTCGGACACGACCATGACCTTCGACATGTGATGTTTTTATTTAAAGAACACAGGGACCAAAGTCGTGCTGTATGCAGTGCGATCGCCATGTGGTTCCACTGACGGCGAACAATCATTCACCTAGCCCGGCTCTTTGGACGGATTCAGGAAACGACTGAAAAGAACAAAAGTAAAGAGTGAGCAAAGGTATGCTGCATACAAGTTAGAACGCAAAGAAACGGAGGCGCGCTGCGCTGGGCTAATGCTGTAGCGAGGTCTAATATGTAAATTTTCACGGCTGGCGTCGATTTCTACAAAGCGCGAGTAGTCGCTACGGAAATAAACAAAGGCGCACTGGAGGTGGGTAAGCCTGTAGCTACAAGCACGAGTTCTTTTCTCTACCGCCGATTTCCACACCGCACGATCGTCATAACTGTTCTTGGACTTGCTGTTGAAGCTAACAGCGATCATAAAATTCAGGGCGCCAACTGTAGTAGCAGAGGCTTGCCATTGAAAGGAACAGAGGCGTGCACTTTGTCAACCCGGAACGAGGCCTAGCACGAGTTTTAGAGCCGACTTGGACCAAGCGCGAGACGGCGTGCGCTTCTAATGCTTGCCAACGCAGAGAAGCAAAGGCGCACTGCGCTGGGATAATGCTGTAGCAGGTCTAATATGTAAATTTTCACGGCTGCCGTCAATTTCGACAAAGCGCGAGAAGCCTCTAAGGAATTAAACAAAGCTGCACTGCACTGTGTGAATGCTGGATACCTAGGCCAGGCGCGATTTGCACAATGTGCGAGTCGGAACTTACCGTTCCAGCTGATAGCGATCCTAAAGGGCAGATTGTAGTGGCAGAATCGTCGTGGCCACTTTTACCCTGGACTTGGCTCTGCAAAGGAACAAAGGCGCACTGGGGTCGATGCCCCGGCCTCTCGCCACGTGGTATCGGTCCGCGGCAAATAAGGACAGTAACGGCTTGCCAGACGCACCCAAGAAACGATGCTGCAAGAAAAATTACGTTACAAGCGCCGCAATTTGGTGAGTTCTGCACGAGAAAACTTGAGAAAACGTTGTTTAGCCCTTCCCTCGGGGTTGAGAACGTGCACGCCCGACAAGCGCTTGAGAGCGGCTGCAAGATGGCGGTTCAGCTGGCGACACCGGCGGTCCTCAAACCGCGCCTTACGTGGGTCGTCGTTATGGCGTGGCAAAACTTTGAACACCAGCACGACACTAGCCACGTGCTCCTGCAGCTGCAAAACGAGGTCCTGGAATGCGCAAGGCATGCAGGTAAGCTGTACAACACTTCATGAAGCGAAATTTGAAATGAAATGCGTACCTTTATGTGGCTGGCGATTTCTCGCGGGTCAGCTCCTTATGTGGGTCGTCGTAATGTCCTGGAAGCGAGAACTCTACAGAAATTGCAGCTGTCTGTCCCCAACGAGCGACCCGCGCAAAAAAGCCATACCTGGACAGCTCCCGAAATGCACGCGCTGCCGCCAAGGTTCACGAAGCAAATGCCCGCGGACCACGCAAGCACGGCGGACGGCCGGACCTAGTGATTCCCTAGGCCCTCTAGGGACAGGCCGAGAGAGGCGCGGTGACCCCACATCCGGTTGAGAACGAGGGCGAATCGAAAAAAACGTCACACAGACACGCATCCCACCGACCAATCGGCGTTTCCAGCCTACATAGCCGCAAACGCTTTTCTTCCGAAGCAAGTGCGCTCGGCCGTGCGACGGCGATCAGAGACGTGATGAGCGGGAGCGGGGCTTCAGCTAGAAACGTCTGCGGAGACACGCAGTATCAAAGAACCGGGCCAGCGCGCAGAGGGCACTTTTCGTCTTATGGCGGGTTGCTTGTGGGAAGGTTAGGACTCCAACGTTGTCTGATGGGAGTCCTAGATCCCTGTAGGCTGCGGTCATTTCCGCTCGTGCACTTGCGTGGGTGGGGCACAAGCACAACAAATGTTCCACAGTCTCTGTGCCGCAACAGTCCGCGCACAGTGGGTCGCCCTGCCCGGTGAGGCGATGACGGCGTTTTGCAGTCCACACTCAGCCGATTCTAAGCCGAAGGAGAGCAGACGCAGCAGCGTTGCCGAGGGCGAGGAATGGGAGCGGCCGTGGCATCCTTCCCGAAGCGACGCGTGGGTCTGGGGATGTGGCGCGCCACGTCGAAGGCTGTGATGTTGCCGCACAGTGGCACCGCCAGGTTACATTGCGCAGCCATGGCCAGGCGGTCGGCTTCCTCGTTTCCAGGGAGCCCCACGTGTGATGGCATCCACTGCAGGATGATGTGACAGTCTCTCGCGCTGAGTGTGCTCAGGTTGTGGTGTAGCCACGACGCACACGTCGCACTGCGCTCGGGACGCCGAAGTTGAATGAGGGCTGCTCTGGAGTCGCACAGGATTGCGGCCTGCTGCAGTGCTGGCCTCTCGGCGATTATTTCTGCTGCTAGGTGCCGTGCCGACACTTCCGCCATGGTGGAGGATGAAATATAGCTCACTCGGCACCGCTTGCTGACGCCGATTGCGGGCACGGTGCACGCAGCGGTGGCCGAGTTGCCGTCCTGGGAGACGGACCCGTCGGTGTAGAGGTGGACAGGGGCGGCGTGCAGAATTGCACAGTGCGGCGTGCGGTTCTTGGACTGCACTCCCGGTGTGGTCGTCTCGATTCGGAGCACCGGCACGAGATGGGGCGGCTGGCGTGGTGGGAATGGGGCTGGCCGCACTCGGACGACAAAGTCAAAGTCCCGCTGTGCATGTCCCATGCGGGAGTGCGTTGATGCCCTAATGTCGGCGACGATTTTGGCCGTGCCGGGCACTCAGTGCAGGCGCTCGATGTGGTTGAGTGCCGTGCGTTCCGCGCGAAGCGAGACCGGCCAAACATGCAGTTCCGCGTGGGTTCGGCCGGTGTTTGAGCCCTTCGGGAGGCCCACGAACCTCCGCATGGCTGCGCGCTGATCCCAGTCCAACTGTGCTCACTGCTCGGGGAGAAGCTGAAGGAGCGGCAGCGCGTATGGGCACCGTGCAAGAACCCAGGAGACAGCACTCTTGACGAACAGGCAGCGCCGCCGGTGGCCGCCGGAGCAAATCCGTTGTGAGAGTCGCGGCCGCCTGTGGGTCGGGCGAGCGCCTAGTTTGGGGCGGCCGTCGTCAGGTTTTCGGGATTGTTGCAGCAAGGTGGTGGCGATTTGTGCTAGTTGGAGTGACACAGCGATGGATAAACAGTGCGAGAACGTGAATACACCAGACAGAGAAACATGGACGAGCCCTGCTTTATGCTGGGCGTTTGTTTCCAAGTAGCAAAGCACCAGAAACGAAGCAGACGACACAAGGAAAGGGTGCCCAGGAATAAGGAGAAAAGCACAACAAAACCAAGGGGAGGAGATAAAAAAACACGATGAAAAAAGTAGAAAAATACAGAATAAGTCTGGCATCCGCACGTGTGGCACAATGCGACACAAAGCCAGCCACGAGCACGTCGACAGAACGGTACGGCCGGAGGGAGATTGTTGTGAGAGGTGGGGACGTACTGAGGCAAAAGCTCAGAAAGCGAAAAGAAAAAGAACGCTGCGAAGGAAGTGGCCCTTGAGGAGGAAGGAAAAGGTGCGGAAGAAGAAAAAAAGGAATAAACGGACGGGGAGCTGAAATCGTGAAGTAGAAACAAAATACGAGAAGCTGAAGAAAGGTCTGAAAATTCGTGTACGTCGGCCGGCTAGGTTCATAGATAGAGACATCTCCCTGTCTGTGCGAATAATTGAGGTAACTCACGTAGTAGACAGGCAGAATTATTTTCAAAGGTTTCAATTGTCTCTCCCGTGGGGCGCATTCCTCTTCTCCTGATGACAGAACAGTCTTTAAAGGACGGCATGTAGTGGCGGTCTCCGCAGCGATCATCAACAAGACGCCCTTTGATCATTCCCTCCACATCGCACTGGTATGCGCACAGGGGGTCGCTGATCCAGCATACTAGGCAAACCCATTGCTTACAAATGTTCCGATTGGAACATACGAATTTGAGTTTTTTTTTACTTGCCTTCAAGATACACCTCACTTAATAATTTTTGTTTTCGCGCCTGTATCTTGGCCACACATCTTGGCCAACTTATTTGGCACAATTTATTTCGTCTGCCTTTGACCTTCTGCAATAGTGGCTCCGTGACCGTATTGACAGCGGTCACGGGGACACTATTGCAGAAGGTCAAAGGGAGACCAAAGAAAGCAAGGAGACCACAACGTGGTTATCCCCTATTTACATAGGGTGTCCCACAACCTGAAAAGGGTTGGCAACAATCACGGCGTGCCGCTGGTCTTCTCTGCGCCAAATAAATTGGTCAAGATGTGTCCCAAGGTCAGCAGCAACAGCCCTGACAGTTCCGGCTGCGACATGAAGCACGCAAAGCCGTACGTGCAGTGTGCCATGGGTGTGGTATATGAAATCCCCCTTAAATGTGGCAAAGCATATGTCGGGCAGACCAGCCGCTGTGTGAACGAATGTGCCAGGGAACATGAACGTTCACTTAGTAACATTTCCGAATCGTTTGAAAATCTACACGCCCACTGCCGCTCGTGCAAAGATGAGAACAGCCAAAACTGTGAGCCACGACTTGAACGTATCAAAATTGTAAGCATAAGTAAGGATGGATTGGCACGCGAATCGGCCGAAGCATTTTTTATCAAAGGGGCGACACGTGCGTCAGCACCACATCAGTTTCCCTGCGAGGCAGCGAATACAGATTATTAAATAGACAATAGCATGCAGCCTGCGCTCCCTAATCTACCAGAAATATTTCACCCGCATGCGCTCTGGTCCTTCGTTGTGTATAAATGAAGGTTGTGGAAGCCTCGCTAAAGTTAGTTGGAGTCAGCGCCCATCCTGTGTACTTCTTCCTGTGTCCTTGTTTTTTGTAGCGCTATAAAGAACTTCGAGAAACTATGCTTCATTAACTAGCCCCACAACGTGTTTTGTTAAGTGAACTGCTTTATTATTGGAAAATGGACACATTTTCGTCTGTGTCGAAGCCGGGTGCTTGTGGGACACTTCCCCGGAAAAAAGTTACAATCATCAAAGGAGAACAGAAGTAGCGAGAAAGACTTGATTTACAATTAGAGGAGAGCACTGCAACAAGGCAGGAAGAGGAGATTGAAGGACGGGTAGAAAAAAATTAAGAAGAGGGAGTGGGAGATTGTGAAGCCCCTCGAGAAGGGAAACGGTGTGGAGCTGGAAGAAAAGGGTGTAGGTGCGGAGAAAAAAAAAGGAACAAGGAGTGTAAGCATGCACAAAAAAAGAAATAACAGAAATAAACAGAAATAAAACATAACCTATTGAAATATAATTCGAAGCAAGAGAGACATCAGAAAACAACGCATTGAAATACGGGAAGCTGATCAAAGCCTTACATCGGCCAACTTGCCAGGTATGCAGAAGAGGTGGCATTTCTCGGTAGACGGAACAATGACGTAGTCTTGTGCAGTAATTTCAAAGGGTTATGTTGTTTACTTTATATGTTCAGATATGGCAGCAAAGGTTGGTGCCTGACAGGGACGCCGGCTACTTCTTTTCACATATTGGAAGAAATCACTTGAATTGGTGACCAAAATGTCAAGCAAACACAATATACACACTATGAATCTGGTAATGCGGTTTCCGTATTTCACGGTCACTGCGGCGAACGCCAATGTGGTAGTTCATTACCTTTTTTACATGGTGCTTGTGCTTTACGCCCACTTAAGCGGACCAGTTTGGAGAATATAGACCAAATCGCAGGTTAATTGAGCGTTATGAAATAGCTATCTACGTCCGAGCGCGCCACCAGACACGTTCTGGGGTTCCTAGTGCAGGCCGTTTCCTTCTGTCGGGTAGGCTAAATGGGAACAGAAATTACGAGGGCAACATTGCGGAATGGCTCAATTCTTTTCAGATGGTGAGAAAAATTACGAATGCAGGGGTTTGTAGAGTGTGTACTTTTTCTATTCAGGGAACAACATCATGTGGCGAATACTGACATGATTGCCGGCTCACAGCCCGTCGGGACGAGAGCCATCCACTGTTAATGTCGCTTTTGTTCGTAGAACTTGTTTGGGGACGTGAAAAACATCGTCGCTGGCGAGTTCAAGTATGTGCTATTGCAGACTCCTGCGCAGCAGTTCATCTGTGACCACAGAATGCCACCAAAAGAACGAGCGAAGGAAGAATACGACGCGCCCCGGGCAGTTTGCCGCAGCTGAGCGCCGCGGGCCGGCGCACGTCTCCCACCCGGTCTGTCCATTCCGCCGCGAGCGGCGCGCGCATCGCGCCGGGGTTACTCCTGCACGGTGCCTATAGTACGCGCGCCGTTGCGGTACCCTCGTACAGACGAAGGGGAAGGGTGAGCGAGACGCCCTTTCCGTGCGCGAGCTGACGGGACGCGAAATCGGTCACGCGCTTGTTGGTCGAACGCAGCTCGCCGATTGTGGCCTTGTAGTTGAGGTTGGCGTTGATGTGCAGCCCGAGGTACTTCCCTCTGCTCTGCCATGGCGGGGGGGTGCCTTGCAGCGGAAGGGGAGGCGCGGTGTTGGCTGCGAGGCGCCTTGGGCTGAACAGCATCGCCACGGTCTTTTCTGGTGAGGCTGACAGGCCGATACGCGCCAGGTACCGTGTGATAGCATCCAGCGACGCCTGTACCTCTCCTCGAAGCTCGGGTCCGTCCAGGGTGGGCGCCGAAGCAACGATGGCGATGTCGTCGGCGTAGATGGCCACCCGGATGGAGTGGTTGGAGCTCGGTAGGGAGAGTGGAAGCCGTGCGAGAGCCAAGAGGAACGGGCTAATCACACTAGGACCCCGACAAATTTGCAGTCTCTAGTTCCGTAGGTCCTGCTGCAGAGTGCAGTACATAAGGGTTAGTGGAGAAACAGGAAGCCCCACGCAAGAACGAAAAAGCTAAAATCTCAGACTGACGCGCGGCGGCGCTGCTGCCGCCATGGCGCTCCCATGAACCGGCCGAACGCGCCGCGGTGGGTGCTGGTCTATGCTGACTTGTTTACGTGGGAAGCGCGCGCATGCTCAATGTGTCGACTAAGAAAACCCAGTCGAAAAATTGTTTCACCCGTTGTTGTAAACGTGAGCAAAAGAACATAAATTTTGCTTCAAAACTATTGCTTTCTGGCAGCGTTCTTAAAAACGTGCATAATGGCATGGGTCATTAATGCCACACTAAACGACCCACACCAACAGCGGCCACAGCCGATTTTCTTGAAAAAAATTGTGCTAGTTGGCGATTAGCTGAATAGACTTCGCATAAAATATTTCTCTCTAGTTTTTTTTTGCTCACGTGACCACTCTTTATAGTTTCCGCAAGGAGAAAAAGTTCGTTGAAGTTAAACATCTTAAAATCATACGTGAAACAGGATACAATCACAAATCTTAATTTAGAGTACTTCACTTGCGTTGTTCTTTTAATTTTATTTTGTTAATGAAGTCATGCAAAAATTTTTCGCGTTTTGTTGGTTCAGTAAAAAAGCCAAAAAATGTGGCGTTTTAAGAATTTTTTTACATAAACATGGTTAGCATTTCAGCTTAAAGGGGTCATGACATGGTCGTTCTTCATATTGAAGTTTTGTGCTTCAGTAACTAATACAAGAGCTTATTATTCAGTTTCCGAAATTTGGCTGCTCTGGACGCACTCTCTATTCCAAAAATCTATCGAAATTGAGAACGGGAAACTCCTCCCACCGACAGCGACCGCCATTATTTAATGCTATAGTGACGTCAACAGGGCATACGCGTAGCAACGTCGTCTACTTTCGTTGCTGCAATGTGCGCAACGAGGTCCCATTCGCCCCTGTACTGACGCGAGCGATGGAAGTTGCAGTCGCCCCCATATATGAGTGTCTGGTGCCGCCAAAGCGTTGATAATAGTAACGCAGGTATTTTTTCGGTATAGGGATAGTGTCCGGCTACACTAGGCCGATGGGAAGGCGATCGGCGGTCGGTTGGCTGGTCGGCATGCAAATGCCATCGCTGATGCACTGATCTGTCAGGCTAGACCGACCACGACGCCAGCACGACCAACGACCCCGTATCGCAGTAGTGTAAAGAGCGAACTTAGTGGGAACTGGCAGAGTGGTGGGGGATTAAGTTGTATGACATTAGCCACGGTGACATATACGCGATGTGCGTGTACCAGCGAAGATGTGCTTTCATTCGGTGCCTGCCCATAGAACCTATCGGCGAGGCGATTGAGCATTACGAGCATAAAACGCCGCACGACGGTGCCGCTCGTCGCTCGCCGCCATCGCCTGGGCTTGTGCAGCCGAGCGAAAGCTTCACGCCCGGTGAATAGACAGCCCGAAAAACTGCGCTTGTGAACCTTATAGCTGCCAAAAAAATGGCCAGGCTTAGCTTGGTTAAGCCAAGAATACGTTGCATATCTCGATGGAGTTCCGTGCTGCTCCGTTGACTCGATAGGCTATTGACTCGATCGCCATTGAAACTGCCCATGTAGCAGCGCTCGATCGCCTTTGAGTCGATAGACTATCGGTTCGAGGGCCCTTGATATGCCCGTGTTACAGGGGTATAAGACTGTCCCGGCGAAGGAGCGCCGCTCTTTTATACATATGCCGTGACGTCAATCATAGCGCAGCGCCCCTAGCGGGAGGAGCGGGAGTCAGTCAATTGGTAGCTACGGCCGCGCGCGACCGCGCCAGTTGGGGCCCAGCTTTTCCTCCGTGACGTCACGCGCCGGCGCAGCGCCCCTAGCGGGAGGAGCGGGAGTCAGGTGGTGGCTGCGGCCGCGCGCGACCGCGCGAGTTGGCGCCCAGCTTTTCCTCCATGACGTCACGCGCCGGCGCAGCGCCCCTAGCCGGAGGAGCGGGAGTCAGGTGGTGGCTGCGGCCGCGCGCGACCGCGCGAGTTGGGGCCCATCTTTTCCTCTGGCTGTCGTGACGTCACGTCACGTGGTTTGGTGGCTGCCCGGCCGCGCCCAAGGGCTGAACTGAGTGATTGCAATATGCAACGCATAAAAGCGAAACGAGTGGCTGCATTTAATATCTTCACACTCTCTTACTAATCAGCGGAGACCTCCTGCCAGATGCTTGAATTTCCACCGTCGCCCGCTTTCGTGACGAGACCTTGCGAGTACGCAGGATTCGCGTGTGCGATTTCGGCGATTGCGGTGAGCGAACTCGCAAGTTTTAACGCCTGCAAATAGCTGTCGAGAATAGTTTTGGCCACAGTGGCCCCAAAGCGACGACTGCATACATCGCAGGGCGCGCGTATACAGTAAGGGGCAAGTGGCGATATGTGACCCGGTTTGCACAGCATCTGCTGGAGGTAGCCGGGAGCAGCCGTCGGCGTCGACTGTGAACAACAAATCAGGTTGTTTTCATTAATTCAAGTAATTTCCAAACGCATTTTTAGCTAGAGCGCTTCAAAATCAAACACTGAAGAGATAAGAGGAAGCAGATACAATTAGCGGGAAGCGCCGGTCCTAGGTGAAGCGTTTCCAAAGCAGGCGATATAGCATCAGCGGCGCTTATCGCAGTGTTCTGATAGTGTAAATGAGTAAAACTACAATTTGTGAGCAATTCTATGTAATATTTACGATAAGGAGAGCCCACCTTGCGTTGTATGCCAAGCAAATGAGCAGTACTGTTTGCTCATACCTTTGTAAACAACCCCAGCGCGGGGCTGCAGTTGTCGTGATCGCCGCATTCCTAGGCCACAATGCGCACGCACAGTAAACACTAAATGATCTTCTATTATTTTAAGCATCATTTAGGTGGCGGCGACAATTCATCGGCGCGGGCAGTGAAAGCATTCGAGTCGCGCAGGATTTTGCAAGCGGCTTGGTTCCTGCCAAAGGGTTCTACGAACCGAACGGACTGTATGTTCGACTTACAATCAATGCACACGTGCAGCGGGAAGTCGCCTCATTCGGCACTTTTCTCTGCTCTTTTCGTGCCTCAAGGTTACTCTAGTGCCACATTGTGATAATTGGAGCTTCATTATCGAGCCGATGAATAGCGTAAAAGAAATTGTTAGCCAGCTGTAAAACTCTGCGGCTTTCACGGCGCGCATCGTCGAAGGCATGCACGGTACGTGCCGCTTTTCACATACGGGAGCACTTGACTGGTCAAAAGAAACCATATTAATAACATAAAAATAACATGGTTATGAGGGTAAATAACAAAGCTGGGGTCCATCGATTTCTGTTTCCTCAACAATCAGAAAAGGGATGCCACGAGCAAGTCCGCTTTTTTCAGGATCACTCATTTAGCGTACTAAGCTTACGGCTTCCGAAAAGAAAACACTGAAAATGCGTTTTATGTCTACAAGCTAAAAAAATAATATTTCTCGAGCGACCGCCGTGTACGGTGTGCATGCGAGCACCTCAACAGCGCGCAGCAGACGACGCGGGTCGGGTATGCCCCTCTGACGTCACCAATCAGAAGTTGCCAGACGAGCAAGCAGTTCGCAGAAGAAACGGAAAAAAATCATTATAGAAATATTTACCGCACAGAATGAATAAAACTGAAATTGCTTACATGGAAGTAAAAAAAATACCAAAGTTGCAAAAAGAGCGTTTTGAGCCAAAAACAGTCGCTAATTTCACCCTGAGGTGTTCTAAATAAAAATACAAACAATAACGGGTTACGATGAAAAATTTATTGCCTTTCATTTATAAAATTTTATAGAAGTAATTTTTGTTGACAGTGAGAAATGAATTATTTAAGTTGAGTTCTCGCTCCCAAAGTTACGTTTTCTTTCAACGCCTGTTCACCGCTCAGAACAGCAACTGGCATGGCTGGAGTTCATTGACACCAGTGTTTTAAAACGTGTTAGGCGAATGTGCATTTCTTCTGCCGCAAAAACATTCTTCTTTCAACTGCAAACGTCTACGCTGCCTGTCAAGGCATGGCTTCATGCTAAGAAGATGCTTGCGCTATAGTCGCTGTACTGCCGCCTGTGCAGTACACCGGAGACAATTGACCGCTGTTTTATTCTGTGCATTGATGCTGTGTTTTATGAAATATATTATAATGAACAATTAACAAGGACATTGACATCACAGCCTACAGTATCCGTTTTTTTGCCTGTGGAGAAGGAAGCCGCCGCGGTGGCTCAGTGGTTAGAGCGTTCGACTACTGATCCGGAGTTCCCGGGTTCGAACCCGACCGCGGCGGCTGCGTTTTTATGGAGGAAAAACGCTAAGGCGCCCGTGTGCTGTGCGATGTCAGTGCACGTTAAAGATCCCCAGGTGATCGAAATTATTCCGGAGCCCTCCACTACGGCACCTCCTTCTCATTTTCCTCTTTCACTTCCTCCCTTATCCCTTCCCTTACGGCGCGGTTCAGGTGTCCAACGATATATGAGACAGATACTGCGGCATTTCCTTTCCCCAAAAAACCAATTATTATTATTATGCCTGTGGAGAAAAACTGCTGTGCCATATGATCTATTTACGTTGCTGACACTATTTAGTCTCTGGAAGAGCGGACTGATGGACCACCACGCCGAATCATCACGCTAGTCGAAATCTTTGTTTCGTGAACAATGCACTTTGGAGCGGAGAGTGTATGCTGCCCTCCAAGAGCCGCCTAGCTGGCTTCCCTATATGGGTACATGTGTGTGCCCCCCATACTTTTGATGCTTTGGAAGGCGGGCTCTTGCAGGGGTATGGTGGCCTGGTGTTTTGTGGCGTAAGAATGCTTAGACTTTTCTTTGCGATACTATTTCGATGCAATAAATAAAAACAAGGTTACGTCGATAGCATAGTGGTCTCGCTGAGCGGCCTTTAAAGAAGATCTGGATGCAATGCCCTGTGCTCGACTCCTGATAATGGATATTGATCCAATTCTTTTTCTCTTTTTCCTGCTTTGACCTAGAACTCAGCTGAAGGTCAAATTCGGACGGTCCGTGTTTTGTAGGGCCCACTCGCGGGCCACCCACTCAAATCACGTGCCTCCCCCCGCGTACCCTCGACCACCGTTTCTCTCCCGAGTCGGGCAGTGGGATCCGGGCTACGCAGTCTACGCAGGGAGGGGGGAGGGGGGTATTTAAGAGAGGCCCGATCGTCGAGGCGGGTTTTTTACCCCCCTCCCCCCACCCCCTGCCACGGACACAGCCTTGACCTCCTGCCCCGACATCACCTGGACTCCCGCCGTCGACGATGTGAGAATAAACCTTTGTTGTTACTGGCTGGCCCGAGTTTCCCTGTCTGTGCGTCCTCTCCCTGCCTGTGCGCAGAGGAATCGCCCACAATTTGAAGCCCCAGGTCCCGTAGTGAAGCTTTCGATTCTATATCTCGAACCGCACTTAAAGTCGCGGGAACTCTGAAAGTACCGCAATCAGAGGGCGGCGTGCGGGCAGCATTGGGCTGTTGTTTCCAGAAATGGTCCAGCGTGGCGAGTGCGTCGTCTGCTAGGCGCAGAAAGTCCCGCTTGCGGCCGCCTTGTTCATCGTTTTTGTGCAAAAAGTAACCAATGAATGTGTTCATGATTGAGAGTTTAGATGAGAGGAGGGTTTACAAAAGCCTTGATAGCTTCGCACGTCAGCTGCGCAGCCTCTCGTTTTCTTGAGTCCCCAAGTGTGCGCCGACAACGCATGAAGTAGGCTCGTTCTAACGTTTTCCTGCCGCCTGTTCTTGCCTCCGTGTTGTTAGTCGCCTGCCGGAGGATTGTGGAAGGTAGTTGAGCGACCCCAATGTCTACGGGCGGACCAACGCTCTAACTGTGCGGCCAGAATGTCCCCCCGATAAGGTCCTTTCGCTACCGCTTACAGGCGGTGGAGGATATGGTGAGGTATGCAGCCTGTCCGCAAAAGAAACGCAAAGTAGAGAAGAGCGTTTGTGGAATAAGCGTGGGTTTAGAGTGCGGACACGTTGAGGTCGTATTTCGATGCAGGCGAAGTACAAAAATGCCCGTGTGCAGTGCGACGTAAGTACGCGTTAAATAACCCCAGGCGGTCTAAATTCGCCCAATGGTCTCCACATCAGCGTCTCTAATTGCTAACGTGTCGCTTCGGGACGTTAAAATCCACATTTATTTTATTTAAGCCTCATTACAAAATATGGAAAAACAGCACAGAAATAAAACCTCGTAAGGCAACCTCTCCGAAAATATACAGCTGTCACAAACACACGCAGGCACACACAGACACACACGCGCGCGCATAGACGCGCGCACGCGCGCGTACACAGACATGCGCAGGCACAGACACACGCGAACTCGCACGCACGCGCACACTCTCATAAACGCGATACTGAATGAACTACATCGTAAAACACGCCATCCAACCACCTCGGAAGCACAGCGCCCCGTCGGCTCTGAAAGTGAGTGGCGCCATGGTGGCGCCTAAAAATCACATGAACGCAACTCGGAAATAGGTGGCGGGGCGGGCCAAAGAAAACAGCTGTCGTACATTCATTCCTCCATTGAATTTATTCGCGACTCTGTAACCGCGCTTATCGCCTTTCGCCCTCTCTGAGTGATGTCGACAACTAGGCGAAAATTGATGTTGCCACGGTAGTGGCGGAACTTCAAGTGCAAAGCAAAACAAATGACGTGTGTCGACTTACCAGTAACGCAAGTCATTTGAAAGTTCATGCCGTTTAGAGAGCGCAGCGTAAATATCAGGAGCAAAAGCGCTTCGTTTAGCTTTTATGAATGCGGATTCTATATACTCAAAACTTCGCCTTCTCAACTTTGAGCGTTCGATAGGAAGGCATTCACTTGTGGCTTAAGGGATTGCGGAGGTGAACCGCTGGCTCGTCGGGCTTCCCCTGCACGGTTCGTCGGTTGTTTCCGACGAGCTGTGTGTGCGGACGACCGACGAGCTGGCAGTTCATCGCTAAATATTTCAGCAGCCAAATGAATGGCGGCCAGCTAGGCGGTTGTGGACGACCGCCGATCTGGCCGCCATTCATTCCGCCGAGATGGCCGCCATTCCTTTGGCTGCTGACATCTGGAGCGAGCGCCCAGGGGTAACGAAGGGAGCCCTCCAGCTCCTGCAGATGTCCTTGAAGCCCCCCTCCCCATCGTCCGCAGGCTGTCTTGGCGGCTTGACGTCATTTGCTCCAGGGGAACCCGCATCCGGCTTACCATGGTGCCGGCCCATGTCAGAGCCCATGGCAACGAGGATGCTGACTCCCTGGCCAAAGCAGCACACCCCCCTGGAACTCCTGTCTCCAAGGGCTTTTGCCCCTTGAACCTGGCCAGGAGCATAGTGTATCGACACTTTTTTGACCACCCAGATCGCAGGGTGGCTAATGGCCAAGAGAGAGAGAGAGAGAGAAAAAAAAAACTTTATTGTTGGAGAGGAAGTCGGGCCACGCCCCAGGGTCTCCGCGCGACCCCACTGCACACGTTTGTTTATGTCCCTAAGGTCAACAACACTGGAAGCCCGGCCGGTGGCGATTGTCTGCACGGCCGAGTCCTCCGAGCGAAGCAGGGTCTCCCAATCCTCCCAGGTCTTGAGGTCCTCTAGGCCGCGCTGGGGAGGGTCAGCCAGGCAGAGGGAGAGGATGTGGAGAGAAGAGGCGAATGGTTCTGGGCACAAGGTGCAGGCAGGAGTGGGGAAGGAGGGATGATAGTGGGCTATTGTCAGGGGTGAGGGGAGTGTGTGTGCCTGTAGTTGTAAAAGGTAGCGCTGTGTAATTTCTCTGCATTCCAGCATGCGATCCCTGTCGGTGAAGACCACCTCGCTCTTGTCCGCCCGAAAGTAAAAGACTCGGGCGAACCCGTGTGCCATCTCATTACCAGGTAGGGATGCATGTGCTGCAGGTGTCCAGATCGGTCTGTTACGTGACGGCTTAGAATTGTACTCGTCAGGGGCGAAATCCGATCCCTGTTGAAATTTAGTATGGCAACTTTGGAATCACTGATGATACACCATGCTTTTCTGCCTACAGAAGACAGTGCTATGGCAGCTTCGTTTGCTGTCTCCGGGTTCTTTTACACGGCCCTCTCATGCCGTGTACTCTGTACACAATCCGATGTATGAGGCCAATCGTTTGTTGTGCGCAGTTCCATCTTAGCTATCCCATCACCGTTATACCCGCTGCTTTGTATAATCATGAAAAATGTAAAAATAAAAATAAATAAAGTTAAAAGCAAATAAATAAAATCGGGTAACTAAAACAGCCAAAAAACTTCAAAAGAACAGCTCCGCTTTTAAGAGCGGGACGCGCCAGCGCGTTGCAGCGTTGTCAAAGGGTCCACGGATGGAATGCAATCGTCCGTTCGGCACGATGCCAGGCCCGTAGGAAAATTTAAGGAAAAAAATGACCCCTACGCACATATCTTGGTGGACACCCAAAGCGCGCCGTAAGGCAAGGAAAAAGAAATATTAATAATAATTGGTTTTTGCGGAAAGTAAACGGCGCCGTATCTGTCTCACATCGTTGGACACCTGAACCGCGCAGTAAAGGAAAGGATAAAGGAGAGAGTGAATGAAGAAAGCAAGAGAGGTGCCGTTGCGGAGCACTCCGGAATAATTTCGACCACCCGGGGACCTTGAATGAAAATCTGTTTTAAGGAGGGGAAGTCACCCCTGTATGACTCACATAACTCATTGGGCACCCAAACCGCCCCGTAATTGAACGAATAATTCCGGCAGGCGGTGTCGACAATTACAACTATGCATTCCGGTAAACATTAGGTTGGCGGCTGCTTCGAAAGGGGTTGAAGTGCACACCGCATAATGTACCATAACGGCGCCTGCAAACCACACGAAGCAAGTTGCTTTTCCTCGCATGAATTTCCCAGATAGGATTATGGATGCGTTTTCCCGTGGTGGTCGTAAGCAAAAAACGCCTGGCTAAAAATTGTATGAAAACAGCATAGCTTCGCAGTGCAAGCACCTCCACAGCGTGGATTGGAGCCGCAATTTTTAAAATAAATTTTCTTTCGTTGGTGCCACGCGGACGCGCCGTGAGTGCCGTTACTCGGGGTCACCGCAGCGACTTCTCAAAACTAGGTTGCCTTCATATATGGCCGCGCAAAACAGGTCATCCCCAGCGCGAATAAGGAAACCGACCAAATGACCTCACTTCGTTTTATTCTAATCCATGGGAAACTGCTGCACTTGCAAGAAGCATCGTGGGCACAGTTATTCGATACAATGGCGACATACAGCTTCAGTGTTGGAACATTCAATCCCTTCTTCTTCTGTGGATGATGGAGGGATGAAAAGTGCGAGGACACGGGCATGTGTACTGGAGGGCTAGCCTCCATGCCCACTGCCAGCGTGTCATAGAAGGAGGTTGGGGAGGTGGAGAAAATTGAAAGGAGAGGGTAGGCGCGCAGCCGCAATGATTAAGCCAGTTGGCATGTGCTTCCCCCTCAGGCCTAGAGGCGGCCAGAGAGGCCTGTGGCCTCCTGGAAGGAGAGGAGGTGCCGGAAGGCCTTGGCAGGATCGTGGCCGCTGGGGAACAGAATTTGTTCCACTGAACAGCTGGGGAGGACCAAGGAGCGATAACCCGCCTCCATGATGGTGCTGGCAGGCACGAAGGCAGGGCACTCACATAGGAGATGCTGGGCTGTCTCCGCTGGGTCATTGCAGAGTGTTTACCCAAGGGAGGCGGTGAAACAAAGGCGAAAGAGGCGGGAGCCGGTGTTGTTGAAAGCCCACCCTGGCACCCTGTCTCTCAGGAGGAGGCTGCGCTCCTTGCAGTCCAGGCCAACAGATGGAAGTGGGTGTGGTGGTAGGCCATTAGCTAAACTTCCTCCAGCGGATAGATCTTTAATCAGATACCAAGCCAACAGCTGCCTCCAGCTACAAACTTGAACATCTCCAAACCCGGCCTATTGAGTCTTATGTACCAAGAGTAATTTTCAGAAAAATGCGCAAATTTCGAACTTAGGGCCACCTTGCACCATATACTAGGGGAATGTCTTCATGCCCCCTGGAGGGTCGATACATAAAGTCGAAAGACCAATGGGAGGCCTTACTACAGAGCTCCGGCCCGGAGACCTAGCTGCAACTCCTCCGACTGGCCGAAGCCGCCGCCGAGTGTAAATACCCTTCGGCCGTATTCTCACAGCTAATACTTTTTGGCTGTGCCGCGCGTAATGGATTCCCGTTCTAAAGCGCTAGTTATTAGGGAGAAGGTTCCCTGGGAAGACGCAGTTTCTGCTGTCTGGAGATGCACGAGGCGAATAGGAAAGACGGGGAGCCGCATGCCTTCTCCGTCGCCGTGATTTACTACACCTCTGACAATGCTATGCCGAAAAAAAAAGCTCTTCTAACTCAAAAAGCCTGTTTTTAATATTTGTGTTAAGTTTTAGGTGGAACACCCTGTATAATGTGCTAACATTGAGGCGCTGGTCTGGTCGGGCCGTGCGGGTGGCCGCCGGTCCAACGGGAACCGTGGTATCACAGTCAGAATTTGCATTATCAGCTCCGAGTCTGTCTGAACATCAGAGTGTATAGTAAAACATGTAGAAATTATACATTTGAGGCTGTTGAATTGCCAAATTCTAAGTATTGCTTCCCGAACTGAAGTTCGATTTCAGCTCATTGAGGTTTCAAAGAACTGGCTGCAGCGCAAAAAAATGCTTCTGCGAATTTCCACTGTCCAATCAAAGCCTTTTCCCGGCACCAGTGCTGCATTTTTCCATTCATACGTTGAGGAGTTCAGTAGAGTCGTATCTTTCTATTTTCGCTGGATTGCGGTATAGGAAAGTGGTGCCGTAATGGGGTGGGCAAAGCCAAACATTGTAGTTTTACTATGGAAATAAAGCAGCAGCTTAACCACCTTGGTCTGAATAATCTCTGCCTCGACCTTGTACAAGGTGCTACAAAAGGAAAAGATGAGCTGCTCTCCAAATAACGGGAACATAATAATAATAATAATAATAATAATAATAATAATAATAATAATAATAATAATAATAATAATAATAATAATAATAATAATAATAATAATAATAATAATAATCAATCAATCAATCTTTATTTTCGGTGCCCAGGAACAACCCAAAGGTCTTGGTGCTGGTACACCATTCACACGCACAAAATGTAAATTTATTTCACTACAAAGGAAGACACTCAGGGGAGGTAATGCAGCAGTCAAGGCGATAGAAAAAAAAAAGACATATAAACTAGGCGTGACAGCAAGCATGAAGCAAAAAAGCGAAAACAAGAAAACAGCGAGAACAGCGGTAAATGAAAACAGCTAGAACAGGCAACAGACATATAAACAACTAATGAAACAATAAACAAAGAGAATGAACGACCGATAACAGCCAAGTACAGCATATAGCAAAATACAAACAAGAATAAAGCCAATACTAATATGAACGAATATGAAACCTCTGAAATACAAGCTAGAAATACAATCATACACAATAAGAAACGTAATTAGTGAACGCGTTACAGACAATCAGGCGTGAGTATACAGTATTAAAGAAATAATATTAATGAAAACAAGTACACGTGATGAACAATTAAGGAGAGAAAAAACAATATAATACCGGTGCAAACGCACAAGTGTAGTAAAGACAAAATGCATGAAAGGGGAAGTTATGTATGAGAAAAAGAGTGCTCAAAGTGGAACGTCACGGACATCCAATATAAAGGAAGGGAGAGAATTTTCGAATATATCTAGGTGAGGACAAAGAGAATTAAACAACTTTTGCATTCTGTCCAGAGGGGAGATGGAGTGCAGGAGCGCAGAAACTTGGAATGGTCTGAATTCCCTTATGCTCTTTCGCGGTACACGCAAAAGGATACGCGCTAGGAGCTGAGGGCATAGAATGTGACCATGAAGAAGTTTATACAAGAAAATTATATCTGCCCTCACGCGACGGCAGCTAAGAGAAGGAAGCTGCAGTGAGCTGGAAGTTTTGCAAGAAAACCGATGTTGAAATATGCGTAAAAACTTTAGCTGAACTCTGTCGATTTTTTCACAGTTCGACTGGCAAGTGCCGTTCCAAACAACAGACGCATATTCCAAAAGCGGCAAGCATATGGAGAGGTAGAGCTTTAAGAAAGGAAGTGGGGATTGAAACTCTCTCGAAAGCCTGCAGATGAAGCCGAGTGTACGCATAGCCCGTAGAGCAATGCGTTTTGTATGAGAGGAGAAGCTGAGGCTACGGTCGAAAAGTACGCCGAGGTCATTAATTTCATCAACCCTGGGCAGCGGCCTACCATTCACAGAATAAGAGTAGAGAAGGCTGTGCGTTTTACGCGTAAATGAGACAACCTTGGTTTTAGATGAATTGAGAGTGAGCCCATTCTTCAAGCACCAATCAGAGAAGGCGGATATGTCAGATTGCAATGACAAGCAATCGTGAAGAGTATGTATTGCCATGAACATTTTTATATCGTCCGCATAAAGGAGAAATGAGGAGTTTTTGACCACGGAGGAAACGTCATTGATAAAAACAGAGAACAGAAGCGGGCCTAATACCGAGCCCTGAGGAACTCCGCTGGTTGGAGTGTAAACAAATGAGGTCTGTCCATTTACACTGACAAAGCAGGACCGATCAAGAAGATAGTTGCGTAGGAGGGCTACAATTGAAACGTCGATCTCAAACAGCAGAAGCTTTTGAAGAAGTAATGAGTGAGTAACAACGTCGAAAGCTTTGCTCAAATCACAGTACACAGCGTCTACCTGACTCCTCTTAAGGACTTCAGCTGATGTATACGTCATAAAAGTCACAAGGTTAGTTGTAGTAGAACGACCTTTTATGAAACCATGCTGATTATGAATGATTACATTTTTGAGGTGGAAGGAAAGTACTTTGTGCAAAGCTAATTCAAAAAGCTTAGAGGTTGCACAAAGAAGAGAAATGGGGCGGTAGTTCGAAACATCAGATTTGTTTCCTGATTTGAAGACAGGGAAAACACGCGCCGTTTTCCACACGCGGGGAAAGGCAGAATTTTTCAAACAGGTATTAAATATCGTGGTTAAAACAGGGACGAAGGTACTATTGAAGGCTTTTATTATGGCGGCTGGAATGCCATCAGGTCCAGGGGATAAAGATGGTTTCAAACACTTAAGACTCTCACTTACTAACTTCTCGTCGAGAAGAACGGAATTATGTGCGCCAGCTGGAAGGCACACGGAGTCGAAAAGTGGAGATTTGTACACGGAGGAAAAGTGTTGAGCAAAGCCGTCAGCGACATTCCGAATTTCATTCCCATGAGAGTCAACTAAGTGAATATGACTATCAGATTTATTAGAACGCTTGCGAACGTATCGCCAGAATTCAGTAGGACGATTAGAGGCACTATTCTCTAAATAATCAAGGTAGGACTCATGATCCCGCTTGTACAGGCGTTTGCAAAGGGAACGCAAGCGGCGAAATTCATCTGCCCATGTATCCAGCCCAGGGCGTTTCGCTTTATGGTGGGCCCGCTCCTTAAGTTTCAGCGCTGTTCTAAGTTCTTTGGAAAACCAGAACGGAAACTTGCTGCGAGTAGGAGTGTGCATAGGTATGTACTGGCGCATACCATTGAGAACTATTTCAGTGAAGCGACTGACTTGTTCGTCAACATCGCTGATTTCGCTTAAAACAGACCAGTCGACAGAAGAGAAGAAACCGAAGAGACCAACATAGTCGCCAAGTGCGTAAGCGAAACGGGGGGAATTCCCCGCACGATTTGAATTAGCAGAAGGTGGGACAGAAACCGAAGCCGTTATTAGAATTGGAGGATGAAATTTGTCACAGCGAGTAAGTGAGATGTCAGATGACGAAACTCGAACATTTTCAAAATTAGATAAACAAATGTCAAGAACATTACCACAACAGTTTTCAATTAAATTGTGTTGCTGCAAGGTGTTAAAAGCTATGAGATCTAAAAGCCGGTTGCACTTACTAACTACATAATGATTGTTGTGTGAATATGTAAAGGTATTCCAGTTAATACCTGGAGTATTAAAATCCCCTAAAATGAGCAGTTTGTGCTTGCTATGAGAAGTGATAACATATTCAATAGAATGTAGTACATCATCGTAGGCAGGAGGAGGCAGATTAGGGGAAATATAGAAAGCTGCCAATAAGAGTTTTTGATGTCGAGTTAAAGTGACCTCTAACCAGACAGATTCTTCGATGGTTTCCAGGTCGGAACGCCGAACGCACTGCACGGAACTGTCAATAGCAATGAGCACTCCCCCTCCCTTTTGTTTAGAAGCTGATTCAGGGCGGTCACTTCGAAAAACAGAATATTTATTAGGAAAGAAGTCACCTGAGTTAACTTCGCTAGACAGCCAGGTCTCAGTAATTACAACAGCCGAGTAACAAGAGGCTAATGCATTAGAAAAAAATACAGGTCCCTTAGTCCGAAGACCTCGGGCATTTTGATAATATATATCCAAGTTAGGGTTGACTGCGATCAACCGTCAGCTCGGAAGGATGCAACATACCATCCAGGAGCTTTCCACGAAAAGCCTTGAAGATGCAGCCCGTAGGCCACATCGAAGGGTCAACAAGCTGATCGTAAAATTCCGCGCTGACTGTGAGGTGGAAGGACGAGTAGGAGTCATATTTCGTTTTCAACTGCCGGCAGGTTAGGGGGGTGACGTTCACGCACTTCAGATGGTTCGTCAGATCAGCCGACGTTGTCTCGGGGCACAGCTTGGAGACGAAAATAGCCTTCGGGCGCTTCTGAGGTGTGGCGACGTTCAGACTGGATGAGCTCGACGAGCCAGTGATGGCTGGGCTTCGGTGCTTCTTCTGCGCCTCAGGCGAATTAACTACAAGTGGGGGGACAGATACAGATGTCGGGCAGGTGGCCAAATCAACAGTTGCCATCCCACAGTGAAGGGCAGCAGAGTAGCTCTTGTATGGCTGGAACATACGGGAAGGACTGCTCGCGGACAGGGGCTCGACGAAAGGCGGATCACGCTGCGATGAAGCAGGGCGCCTCGCAAGCTCCTCGCGTAGGCTGCGAACATCAGCCCGCAGAGAGGCAACGGCCTCGGCCTGGAGAGCGAGCGCCCGCGAGTTGTCACCACGAAGGCGCTCATTCTCCTCCCGCAGCTGGGCGACCTCGTCGCTCAGAAACGATATTCCCTCAAGTGCGTCGAGGAGGAGAGCCCGAAGCGAGGCAAGCGCACCGTCAGGTTCGCCCGTCGGGGAGGAAGCGAGGGAACCGGTCGGGTCGGTCGGGTGATGGGGCTGGTGGGCCGTGGAAGAAAGGAATGCAGCCGCTGACTCGCCACCGTCGCTAGGCTTAGCACCGCCGCAAGACGACAAACACAGATTGCACATGAATGGTCGCGAGCCGGACTTCAAAAGCTGCAGCTCGTCGTCACTCCAAGTGACACACTTCGAGTGTACACGTTTGTTGCAGTCGGCACAACGAAAAAACTGCTGCTTACCAAAAAACGGACGGGAGCACAGCACACATAATAATAATAATAATAATAATAATAATAATAATAATAATAATAATAATAATAATAATTGTTTTTGGGGAAGCGAAATGGCGCAGTATCTGTCTCGTATATCGTTGGACACCTGAACGGGAACATCTCTTGGTTTAATTTTTGAGGATAGACGTCTGACCAGCTAATCGCGCGCCTATTTTATGAACCAAATTTCTTGCAGTCATAGTAGGGAATTGACATTCTGCGTTCGGGTAATGCGTAGACATGCGAGGAAAAAATTACGGGCGGATTAGCTTGAGGTTAACCACGAATTATCATACGCTAGCCTAAATAGTTCTTATTTTGCATGGTGTATCAAGAATTTCTATGATTTTCTTTGACCTGAACTGTCTTACTTCGGTTCATATATCATATGATGGATGTTTGGGTGCTGATGCATCAGATTAGACATTTACTGCGGTAGATTTGGTCAATTCTCTACATTCACAAATCCATGGGAATCGTTCAGTCCAGACTCAAGGAGTTAGTGACGTAACCGTGCATTATTCAGTCCAAATGCTGTATTTTGTGACCCGTTTAATCTTCAAGTAACCTGAATATTTTTTTTTACTTAAGAGACAGCATAAGAACCTTACTGCCGCGGAAAGCCGGCATCGAACATTTGTAAGATACTAGCGAATGAAAACTTCATAGCTGGGGGAGCGGGATCCTAACGAACGGCGGCACTATACTCAGTTCCGCTGGCCGCTGCTTCAGACCATTACGCCATCGCCACATATTTTCATGGTGTTTATTACGTTGAAAATATATTCTACTTAGACGAACTAAATATTTATAAAGCTTTTAGGAAACGCCACGAAACAAATCGCAAAAAGACAGAGCGACAGAACAATATAGACGAGAGGTAAGGCTGAGCACATCACCGAGAGGGAGTGCCACTGCGATTGAAAGTCGGTCGGTTTATACACTTCCTTCAGATGGACAATCGGTTGGGAGAAATCTTAACATCATCCCTGTATGAACTGCATAGTAGAAAGTGTGTGTGTTCTAGGTCTTATACTTTATACATACGGGACTGGGGATCCGTGGCTAAACACGACACGTAAATCGCCTCCCGCTACTCTCGGTCAGATTGGACGCATAGCTACACGCTTTGGCGGAACACTTTCTGATACTGCTCGTCAGCTTGTGCGCTCTATTCTCCAGCTGCGAATAGTGTACCAGGCCCAATTTCATCGCCTCATATGTCGGCAGAGAGGTTCCCTTGAAGCAATCAATCGGGAGGCTATGCGCTCCTTAACTTATCTCCATCGTATTACACCCATACTCATTGTGCAAGACTCCGCTCAATTTAACACAATTTACATTAAGCGGGTACCATCGACCAGCGTGAGGCGAACAGAGCGCACAAGATGTCGCTTCAGCTTCATCGTTTACACACTCTTCCTCGTTGGTCAACCTGTCAACTCACAGAAAATCGCCTCTCTGCTTCGCCGCCGATATTAGCCGCGCATATATTTCCAGGGTGCAATATACACCGATGCAAAACATATAGCACTGCAGGGAGTTACCGCAGCTTTACAGTCCCTCCCATCCTCATCTGAACTCCCGCGCTACATATAGAGCGGATACTTGCGCTCGCCTTGCCTTAGAGCTTCAAGCGATACACAGTGCAATGGCTTCCCTTCCGCTCGTACCCACTTTCGATATTGTTCACATTTACACTGACTCCCTTGCCCGCGTCTAACAGCTCAAAGCTGTCAGGCGCACATTCCAAATTATACAATCCATTCACCAACTCTACAAAAAATACTCCTGTCCTGTGCGTATACACTGGATTCGCGGCCATAATTACGATGCGCATAATATTCATGCGGATACAAACACACACCTTGACACATCAGACATCTGGCACTTTCCCCCTTCCCCGAGAACCGTTCCTGTCCCATGTTTCCGAGAAACCAGCTTTGCGTCAGTGAACACGCGCTCTAATTCCTCCGTGTTCGTACCCTCTCCCCCGTAGTCTCACTCGGGAGGAGGAGGAGCTATCCGTGCGCAGGATTCGGGAAGGAGCGGCCCTGACTCCCTCTGTGCGTCATCGGTGGCGTGACAAACGCTTAGAACTAACTTACGACTGTCCCCATTGTGGTGCTGCGCCTGAACTGTGTGACGCAAAACGCTTGCTCTGGACTTGGCCAGCTACAGCCTCCGCGAGACGATGCTTCCTAATGAAGGTAGGCTTGCGATGGGACGGTTGGGGCATGTGCCTGCCCCCAATCTTCCCTTTTCTCACTGGTGGGCGGGGCTGCGGCGGCTCACGCCGAGCAGTAGGCTCTTTTCCACTTGGCGGCAAAGTGCATATAGCGCCTTTATTTTACCTGTAACGAAGTATTTCTCTCCCTCTCAGTTTTACAGCGAACACGCCGGCGCCGCAAAATAACGTGCGCCCGCAGTCTTATTTAATATCGAAGGTGTGCATACAGCCTTTGTCGAAAATATGCAGGCTGAGGGGCTTGCTTCTGGATCGTGTAGTGGGGCTCTCTAGCACCACTTTGGGCCCAGATCTTCAGAGGGATGAAGATGAGAGTTCCTCTCGCCTACGAGAGATCTGAAACGCTGACATTTCAAAATGAGCCATGCTGCAGTGTCCAGATGCCAAGCATGCGGGATATTTTTAACGTTTCTGTTATATCCCTAAACATAGCTTTGATGTTCGAAATAAAAAAAATCATAAAGCCGCGTTCTAAATGTTAATATAATGTGCAGATCACGAGCGTAAAATAACAGTGTAAAGGTATATTTGAAGCAGAGTCCCGCTGGTGGTGACGGTGGGGATGGCAGTAAAGAAAGATGTAAATTGTGGTGTTTACTACAGAAGCGACACGTGAATTACGAGAGGCGCCGTAGAGGAGTGCGCCGGATTAATTTAGGCCACATGGGGTTCTTCAACGCGCACTGACATCGCACACTACACGGACGTCTTTGCATTTCGCCTCCATCGAAATACGGCCTATTTCCACTCAGAGAAACGTGCAGAAAGTAGCGAGGAATGCCTATTGCATACTATGTCTTACCGCGAATTCCGGCGACGCGAACCAGTTGCGAGCGTGCATTCTTATGCACGCGGAATTTTCTGCTCGTTTTAATCCGGGGACGAAAGCTTCGAATGAACTTCGTGAATTTCAGTACCTGAAATCAGTGAACAAAAAAGAAATGCGCCAGAAAATTTGCGTCCCCACGATATAACTTCCCATTCCCAGCAGGTAGTCTGTATTTCTTATTCCTTGATTCATGAGTGCTCTGTCTTATTCTCAGTGCATTTGTTCGTCGGTAGGGTCGACATCACTTGGTGATATTCCTTGAATAAACGAGGGGTCATTCAAAAAGCGCAGATCAATGTTTATTATATAATTGAAAAAAAAGAGATGCTGTGAGTAGTGAAAAGTAGCACATATAACACCAGCATGAAAAACTAAAATGATTTCATGAGGCGGATAGCAAATGAAAGCATGCTTCATGGAAACAATGGCCTGACCTTCGCCTCTATCGTAAAAAAACCAGAACGCAAGCAAGCCGGGAGACACCACCGCTGCCGTGAAAGACGTGGTCAGCGTAATGAAGGAAGAAATGAGGAGATATAAACAAGACCTAAGGACCCTCAGAGAGGAAAACAACAAGCTGAGAATCGAGGCGAAGACCTTGAAAGAAGCTGCCGAAAGAAAAGTGAAACCACCCACCGGTCAAGTATCTTTGACCCCCAGGGAGGATGGCATGGTGGTGGAACAAGCCAGGCCGCCAAAGAGAAAGGCAACGAGAGAGGAGGGAGAAGCTGGATACGTAACCATAGATGATCAAGAAAGATTTATGGAAAAGATCACAGAAATGTTCTGCAAGATGGAGCAGAAGTTCGCAAAGATCGTGCACTTCAGACTAACAAAGCACACGGCCAAACTCCAAGCTTTCGAGGAGTATATCATAGCAAGGCTAGGACCCCCTGTAGATAACCATGGACAGGAGCAATAAGGAATCAGTGATATGGCAGTAAACTGTAAAAGCTTTGAGAATAAGAAGGCCATAAATAGTACAACAATTAATGAGAACCAGAAATCAGGCACCGATGGCAAAAGCTCTGCAAGAAACAAGTGGACCTACAAAACTCTCCGGGTACAAGACCTTCGATGACGGTCTGGGAAGGAAAAGCAGAGTTGTCATACTGGTCAAAAGTAATACAGCGGCCATACAGCCTGAGGTTAAAACAAGGAAGTAATCGCAGTTCCGGTCGAGTGCATCTGCGGGAAAAAGAACAGAGGGAGCGTCTTCATCCTAAACATATACAGCAGGCCTCAGCAAACAAAGACAATATTTGCGACTTGCTTAAATATAGCCATGAGAATAGCAAACAGGAAACCCCTAATTGTCATTAGAGTTTTCAACGCCAGCCACACCAGAGGCGGATTTGAAAAGATTGACGCCAAAAGGAAAAATTTTAAATGACAAAGAAGAACTGGAATTAAAGTTGCTCAACCCAGAAGGCATAAAAACAAGAAAAGGAGGAAGTAATCAGGCGGACACTTCCCCTGATCTAACCCTATCCCATTCGGTGGAAGAGGCCAAGTGGAGATGCACTAGGGAAGTCTTCGGGAATGACCATTATATCATAAAAGTAAAAACAAGATCAGCACAGTAACTGTCTAGACAGTTTGCCTATTTGTATCCACACAAGAGCAGCCGTATATGCTGAATAATTACTCCCTTATTTACTTACTGTTACTCCCTGCCCCTATTGCTCACTGGAAATGGAGTCATTCCATTTACTATGCGCCAATTGTAAATAAAACAACGCAATGATGCAATAAGCACAAGTTCGTTTATTTCAAAGTACAAGCAAAACAAGAAAATGCATAAAATACCCCTGAATGTCACTGCACACAAAAAGAAAAAAGGGTGCGATCGGTCTGCCCTGCTGCTGAAGACCTGAAACAAAACGTGCAAGCAAAGAGTTATGCCAATGATTCAAATTGCCAGCTTGCGTGCTGAGAACACAGCTTGCCGCGCCGGGAACATCGCCAACTAAACCGGTAACAAAAGATTAGGGCGAACACCCGAATAACATCAGGCATGCACACGTAGGCTGCGCACAACCACATCGAAAGACATTCTCCTGTTATGTATATGATCAAATTAGCCCGGGGCCAGTTTTTGCAAGTTTAAATACTCGTTGATTTTATGCATTCATTGCCAAGAATAATTGGAGGGAACACAAGATCCGCCTAAAGGGGCCATGATATGGTCGTTCTTCATATTGCTGTTTTGTGCTTCAGTAACTAATACAAGAGCTTATGATTCAAATTTCGAAATTTGGCTGCCCTGGACGCGCTCTATATTCCAATAAATGCCATTGAAATTCAGAACGGGTAACTCCTCCGATCGGCAGCGACCGCCATATTGAATGTTATCGTGACGTCACCAGGGCATACATGGAGCAACGTCGTCTGTACTCGTTGCTGCAATGTGCGCAGCGAGGTCTTTTGTCCTCTGTACTTCCGCGGGCGACCGAAGTAGCAGTCGTTCCCAATATATGAGTGTCTGGTGCCGCAAAAGCGTTAATAATAGTTACACAGTTATTCTTCGGTATAGGTATAGGGTCCGGTTACACTAGGCCGAAGGAACGGCGATCGGCGGTCGGTTGGCTGGTCGGCATGCAAATGCCATCGCTGACGCACTGGTCTATCAAGCTAGACCGACGACGACACCAGCATGACCAAAGACCCTGTATCGCAGAAGTGTAAAGAGGGAACTTAGTGGGAACTGGCAGAGTGTGGTAGGGGACTATCTCGTGTGACAATCTATAAACTTAAGAACTCTAAACTCATTGGACCTGATCATGCTAGCCATGGCGACATACGCGATGTGCGTGCACCAGCGAAGATGTGCTTTCATTCGGTGCCTGCCCATAGAACCTATCGGCGAGGCGATTGAGCAATACGGGCATAAAACGCCGCACGACGGTGCCGCTGCTCGCTCGCCGCCGTCGCCTGGGCTTGTGCAGCCGAGCGAAAGCTTCACGCCCAGTGAATAGACGGCCCCAAAAACTGCGCTTGTGATCCTTATGGCTACCAAAAAAGCGAAACGAGTGGCTGCGTTTAATATCTTCACACTCTCAAATTAATCAGCGGAAAACTCCCGCCAGATGCTTGAATTTTGGCCGACGTTGGACCGCCAGCGCCTTTCGTGACGAGGCTTTGCGAGTACGCAAGATTCGTGTGTTCGATTTCGGCGATTGCGGAGAGCGAATTCTCAAGCGTTAGCGCGTGAAAACAGCTGTCGAGCGTAGTTTTGGCCACAGTTACCTCAAACTCAAAACGACGACTGCCTACATCGTAGGGCGCGAGCTATAGAGTTCTATAAGGGGAAGTGCCGATATGTGACCCGATCTGCAGAGCATGTGGTGAAGGCAGCCGGTAGCAGCCGCTGGCGTCGACTGTGGACAACAAATCATGTTGCTTTCATTAATTCAAGTAATGTCCGAGCGTATTTTTAGCTAGAGCGCTTTAAAATCAAATACTGAAGACGTAAGAGGTAGCAGATACAATTAGCGGGAAGCGCCGGTCCTACGCGAATCGTTTCCTAAGCAGGCGATTTAGCATCAGCTGCCCTATTTGCGGAGTTACCATAGTGTGAATGAGTAAAAATACAATTCGTGAGCAAGAGCACGTAATATTCAAGAATAAGAAGAGCCCACCTTGCGTTTTATGCCAAGCAAACGAGCAGTACTGTTTGCGCACAGCTATGTAAACAACCCCAGCGCGGGGCTGCAGTTGTCGTGATCGTCGCATTCCTAGGCCACCATGCGCACGCACAGTAAACGGTAAATGATGTACTATTATTTTCAAGCACTCATTTAGTCGGCGGCGATTATTCATCGACGTGGGCAGTGAAAGCATTCAAGTCGCGTAGGGTTTTGCAAGCGGCTCGGTTCCTGCAAAAGGGTTCTACGAGCCGAAGGGAATGTATGTTCGACCTACAATTAATGCACACACGCAGCGGGGAAGTCGTCTCATTCGGCAATTTTCTCTGCTCTTTTCCTGCCTCAAGGTAACTCTAGTGCCACCTTGTGATAATTTGAGTTTAATTATCGAGCCGACGAATAGCGGACAAGAAATTGGTAGCCAGCTACAAAATGCCGCTGCTTTCACGGCCCACATCGCCGAAGGCATGCACTGCACGTGCCGATTTTCACATACGTGAGCATTTGACTGCTCAAAAAAAACCACAGTCATAACATAAAAATAACATGTTTATTAGCGTAAATAATAAAGCAGGGGTCCATCGATCCAATTTTTATTCTTCCGGAGGCCTCCACTGTGGCACCACTTTCTTGCTTTCTTCTCTTAATCCCTCATTTATCTCTTCTCTTACGACGCGGTTCAGGTGTCCGTCGATATGTGAGACAGATATTGCGCCATTTCCTTTCCCCAAAATGAATTTTCTCTTACGGGTGCGGTTCGGGCGTTCAAAGAGATATGTGAGACAGGTGTCATTTATGGGTCATTTCACGCAAAACGTCCCGGACATTGCGCTCGAATAATAATAATAATTGGTTATGGGGGGAAAGGAAATGGCGCAGTATCTGTCTCATATATCGTTGGACACCTGAACCGCGCCATAAGGGAAGGGTAAAGGAG
The DNA here is from genome assembly GCF_052857255.1 of Amblyomma americanum. NCBI lineage: Eukaryota > Metazoa > Arthropoda > Arachnida > Ixodida > Ixodidae > Amblyomma > Amblyomma americanum. The sequence goes on along the minus strand of NC_135497.1, from coordinate 301,897,605 downwards.
GGAGTGAAAGAAGAAAGGAAGAGAGAGGTGCCGTAGTGGAGGGCTCCAGAATAATTTCGACCACCTGGGGATCTTTAACGTGCACTGACATCGCACAGCACACGGGCGCCTTAGCGTTTTTCCTCCATAAAAACGCAGCCGCCGCGGTCGGGTTCGAACCCGGGAACTCCGGATCAGTAGTCGAGCGCCCTAACCACTGAGCCACCGCTGCGGGGCGGACATTGCGCTCGACCGTCTCCAATTTGTTCAAAAAAATACCTGGAATCTTATCCTAATGTGCGTAATCAAAGCCTTAAATATTTTTGCCGAAAAAGAATTATTCGTGAGGTGACCGCTGTTTGAAAATTTAGAAAAGGCGAGAAAACAGGCACTGCTCAATGATTAATAAAAAATTAAAATTTAAAGAAAACATTTCGCAATTTTTTCATTGGCATTTTCACAGATTCTGGCTTTCGATATAATGCAGAGTATGCAGCTTTACACGGTATAAGTATTTTTTTAAATCGCAGAAAAGTACGAAAACGCACCATTTTTGTTTTTTGTTTCAAATATCAGCTTGCTCTCAGAAATTTGGAAAAAGCCTTTTTGTTTCTCTAGATGTCTAGTGCCTATAACAAATGTTACAGGTGATGAAATTGCTTACATAGAAGTAAAAAAATACCAAACTTGAAAAAAACGCGTTTTCAGCCGAAAACACTTGTTAGTTTCAACCTGAGGTGTTCCAAGTAAACATACAAAATGTAGCTGGTTACGCAGAAAAATTTATTGCCCTTCATTGCTGAATTTTTTGGAGGTAATTTTTGCTAAAAGCGAGAAAAGGATTTCTTAAATTGTGCTCTCGCCCCCAAAGTGGCGTTTTCTTTCAACGCCTCTGTGGTGGCCTGATGTTTTGTGGCGTAAGAATGCGTAGACTTTTCTTTTCGGTACTATTTCGATAAATAAAGAAAGAAAAGTTGCGGCGATAGCATAGTGGTCTCGCCGAGCGGCCCCTAAAGGAGATCTGGATGCATTGCCGCGTGCACGACTTCCAGTCATGAATAATAATCCATTTTTTTTCTCTTTTTCATGATTTCACCTAGAACTCAGCTGAAGGTCAAATTTGCACGGTCCGCAATTTGTAGGGCCCACTCGCGGGCCGCCCACTCAAATCCCGTGCCTCCCCCCGCGTACCATCGACCACCGTTTCTCTCCCGAGTCGAGTCGGGCAGGGGGAACCGGGCTACGCGGTCCACGCAGGGGGGGGGGGGGGGTAATTAAGAGAGGCCCGGTCGTCAAGGCGGGTTTTTTCGCCCCCCCCCCCTTTGCCACGGACAAAGCCTTGACCTCCTGCCCCGACATCACCTGGACTCCCGCCGTCGACGATGTGAGAATAAACCTTTGTTCTTACTGGCTGTCCCAAGTCTCCCTGTCTGTGGGCAGAGGAATCGCCCACAATTTGAAGCCCCAGGTCCCGTAGTGAAGCTTTCGCTTAAATATCTCGAACTGCATTTAAAGACGCAGGAACTCTAAGAGTACCGCAGTCAGAGGGCGGCGTGCGGGCAGCATTGGGCTGTTGTTGCCAGAAATGGTCCAGCGTGGCGAGTGCGTCGTCTGCGAGGCGCAGAAAGTCCCGCTTGCGGCCGCCTTGTTCATCGTTTTTGCTCAAAAAGTAACCAATGAAAGTGTTCATGATCGAGAGTTTAGATGAGAGGAGGGTTTACAAAAGCCTTGATAGCTTCGCACGTCAGCTGCGCAGCCTCTTGATTTCTTGAGTCCCCAAGTGTGTGCCGACAACGCATCAAGTAGGCTCGTTCTAATGCTTTCCTGCCGCCTGTTCTTGCCTCCGTGTTGTTAGTCGCCTGCCGGAGGCTTGTGGAAGGTAGTTGAGCGACCCCAATGTCTACGGGCGGACCAACGCTCTAACTGTGCGGCCAGAATGTCCCCCCTATAAGGTCCTTTCGCTACCGCTTACAGGCGGTGGAGGAGATGGTGAGGGATGCAGCCTGTCCACAAAAGAACCGCAAAGTAGAGAAGAGCGTTTGGGGAATAGGTGTGCCTCTTAGAGTGCGTACGCGTTGAGGTCGTATTTCGATGGAGGCGAAGTACAAAAACACCCATGTGCAGTGCGACGTAAGTACGCGTTAAATAACCCCAGGCGGTCTAAATTCGCCCAATGGCCTCCACATCGGCGTCTTGCTAACGTGTCGCTTCGGGACGTTAAAATCCACATTTCTTTTATTTAAGCCTCATTACAAAATATGGACGAACAGCAGAGAAAAAATCCTCGTAGAGCAACCTCTAAGAAAACATACAGTTGTCACAAACACACACAGACACACACGCGCGCGTACACAGACATACACACGCACAGACACTCGCGCACTCGCACGCACGCACAAACTCACATAAACGCGATACTGAACGAACCACTTCGTAAAACACGCCAGCCAACCACCTCGCAAGCACAGCGCGCCGTCGGCTCTGAGAGTGAGTGGACCATCTATGGCGGCGCCTAAAAATCACGTGATCGCAACTCGCAAATAGGCGGCGCGGCGGAAAAGAGAAAACAGCTGCAGTACATTCAGGGCTCCAAAGACTTTATTCGCGACTCTCTGACCGCGCTTATCGCCTTGCGCCCTCTCTGAGTGATCTCGACAACTAGGCGAAAATTGATGTTGCCATGGCAGTGGCTGAACTTCAAGTGCACAGCAGCAATGGCATGTGACGACTTACCAGTATCGCAAGTCAACTGAAAGTTTGATGCAGTATGAAGAGCGCAGCGTATATATCAGCGGCAAAAGCGCTTCGCTTAGCTTTTACAAATGCAGATTCTATATACTTACAACTTCACCCTTTACAACTTTGAGCGTTCGATAGGAAGGCATTTGCTAGTGGCTTAAGGGATTGCACGATGGGCAGCCCGCTCGTCGGGCGTACACACGGTGCCAGCTCGTCGGTCGTCCGACGAGCTGGCGCCGGGACGACCGACGAGCTGGCACCGGGTGGACGCCCGGTGGGCTGGCTGTCCGTCGCTCAATATGTCAGCAGCCACATGAACGGCGGCCAGCTCGGTGGTTGTGAACGACCACCGAGCTGGCCGCCATTCATTTGGCTGCTGACATCTTGAGCGAGCGTCCTGGAGTCACGGAGGAAGCCCTCCAGCTCCTCCAGAGACCCTTGGTGCTCCCCCTGGGGAATACAGTTCGAAGAATGATCTCCAATCAAACGATGGCACTGATGGTACCACCCACGGCAGGGCGGTCCTGATGTTCTCTCGCAGCTCGGTCGATGGAAAGGAAACAGGCCCGGTCACGTTGTCGTCCACACGGCCTCTAGGTGAGCGCGCACGTGGGACCGGACTGCGCCCATGTGGAACCGGAAGGCGCCTGCGTGACACAGGAATGCGGGCTGTCTGCCAGCAGGGGTTGAAAGATCTTATACTCGTCGTCTGATGACCGGAACGTGAAACCTCTGTCGAAGGCGCAGCTCTCGGGCAATTGTTCAACCCCGGCGTGACTGAAGAGGACAATACTGATCTTGTACTTCGTCGTCTGATGACCGGAACGTGGAACCTCTGTCGAAGGTGCAGCTCTCGGGCAATTGTTCAACCCCCGTGTGACTAAAGAGGACAACACTCCGTTCGTCGACCCGATGGCATGTTCGAACACGTGGGGACGCCATTATCGTCGCTGCATCCGACATTCCTGCAGCCAGGTTTCTTCCAGAGGGCTCATTCACCTTCGCGGTGGTTTTCAGGGAATCCTCCCCATGACCAAATTCGCCGGACTCATAGCAGGAAGGGAGCGCGAGCACAACAGGGTACATGGGTCCGTTATCAATTGACACGCCATGGCTTCTGCCGTTTCTTTTATATTCTTGCCTTTTTGTGTGCCCTGCCATAGCCCCTGCTTGTGTCTCTGGCGCTGAAGTCTCCCACTATTACCAATTTGATTCCTTCGGCTAGGCTGCTTATAACGTGGAAGAGTTCGTAGAATTTCGTGTCCTTCTGTTGTTTAGGGGAGCTGTAGATGTTGACTACGAAGGTGCTGCTGCCCTTTTTTTTCTTGTTTGGAACTATCTCTGTAATTAAGTTTTCTATTTCCGTGTCGGATATGCTGTTGTGCATGATTGCGACTAAGTTCTTACTTATGAGCGTTGCGGTTTTGGCGCTTTCCGGGTACGCGTATGCTGTGTATCCTTGCAGCGTTGGCGTCATATTCGTTTCTAGTAACGCTATTACATCGGGTGGGGTTAGTTATTCGTTTATGAATTGCTGTAATAGATTTCTCCTTTTCTTATACTCTCTGCAGTTCCACTGCCATATTTCGAGGTTTTCGGTGTTTTGACTGCCTTTAACATTACTAGCCATGATTAATTTTTTAGATCCGAATCCTGTAGCAAGCGTAGGGCATTAAATTTGTCCTTTACGCCTTCCGTTATTCTTTGTTTGCGCTGGTTGCGGATTTCAGCATCCATCATTTCCATGCGCTGTTCTATCGCTTGGAATTTTTGTTGCATGTTTTCTAGAATTTTGGTGACCCCTTCTAGGTCCCCTTCCTTAGCGGTTTCGATTTGTGGTTGCGGCTCGGGAGAGGGAGTGCGTGCCCTCTGGTCTCTAACTTGACTCGCAAACTCGTTGAGTTTCCTGTTCTGTTCTTCTATTAGCTTGTAACAGCCGCTTAGTCGCTGTTTAAGCTGGTTGACTTCTAACTGTTTCTCCCTCTTGCTAGGGCTGCTCTTATGTTCATTGTTTTTGTCTCCCGAGTGCGGAAATAGTGATTTGGGAGGGCCTGCCTTCCAGCTCACCTTGGTGCCTCCGCCCTGCCGGGGTTGTTCTTTCTTTTACTGCTGCTGCTGCTGCTGGCTTCACGTGATCACCGGGGCTAGCGGCGGGAAGGAACTGCTCTGGGAACTGCTCCGGGAACAGCCCTCGGACTGGTTCCGTGGACCTCGGTTCTGGCTCCGAGATCTGCTCAAGGACCTGCTAGAGTCTCGATCCGAGCTGAACCACCACGACCGGTGCCGTAGTGGAGCCCACCGGAGGTGAGCAAGAGCCGACTCTCGGGAACGCCTGTGTCCGCGCTCTACTGCTGCGCTCCACACACTGCGGCATATTACTAGCGTTAAAATACACACAAAGGACAGAGAGCATAAACAGACAGGACAGACCCTAGCACCACCTCCAAGCTCGTTTCATTCCTCCTCCCCGTCTGTTACACCCACTGTAAGCAGTTGTCCCAAGAGTGATCTTCCTGTGGGAACAGAACACGCGGCACATACGTACAACGCGGGTTTGTAGTACTTGAAGCTTCTACGTGGAACCGATGGAACGCCACAAGCCTCGGCCGAGATCCATTTCCATAAAAAGCGGATTCAAGCTCAAGCGGCCACCAGCCGTCAATGAGTGCGAGCATTTCAAGGCGGCAGCATGAACTCGACCTCGGTGGAGTTTCAGCGCTTCAATACAGGTCCATCAGAGACGAAAGTGGCTGGAGCGACGACTCCTTCGACGGCAGTGACCTCTTCGAGGCATACCGTGGATATTACGTCGATCTGAACTCCGGTCCGACACCGACACCTGATATGGATTGGGCTCGTCCGTTCGAAGGTGACTGACATCCGTCCCTCGCTCCAGCCTGGTCGCCGAACCTAAAATGAATGCAACCATCCGAAACTGGCAGGGGCCCATAGTGGAGATCTGCTTTCATGGGTAGAACGTGCGTGCAACCAGAGCACCCATTCATTTTCGAGCAAGGAGGTAACTGCAGGATGGACTTCGCTGGTCAGTCGCCGTACAGTTAGACGGGATGGATGCCGTACTCTGGTGGTGCGTCGTACAACCGACGCGTGCCTCTGCAAGGCTCGAATGATTCCTCGACGAATTCGCAGTTTTGGCATCCCTGATGTTCGAACGAACGCAGCAAGCGCTCCACCACTTGGCCGCACGTGTGCGAGTCTGAGCGTGGTGCGTACAGTTCCTCGGAGAGTTGCCACGAGCGGCAACGTCGCCGATAGTACCACCGACGCGAAGGCTGCGTCACTGCACGGCACGTCAAAAGGGTGGTATCTTCGGAAAAGGAAATAGACGAAAGTGGGAGACCCAGAAAACGCTGGACGAAAAACTCGTCGTGGCTCGACGCTGCTTACTATGAGCCTCGCTATTAGCAGCAGCGGCCACACCGAACAGAAATGGAAGCCAGCCCTCAGCGGTGTTGTGAGTGCGGGACAAGATTACGCAGTCGATCTGGGACCACACAATGCACTGAGCCGTCTACCAGACGGCGCAGTGACTCCGGGTCTAGATGACGCATTGAATCTAGGGCCACACCGCGCAATGAGTCCGGATACAGGCTGCACACATCTACGGATTTTCCAAAGCGGGACAGGCGAGTCGTGGATGCCGTCAGCTCCTTGAGGCGCCGTCAAGCAAGTCAGATCGAGAACTGCAACTCAGGTTCATGCTGGTTCCAGGAGCTGGACGCAGTGGTAGGAGCCTGAAAATTCAGAGACTACAGAACGTTGTACATCCGCTCAGTTAAAAATGCGAGACGAATGCCACCGTACGCTTGCTCCAGTCAGTGCCGAGCTCAGAGCACGAGTGGTGAAGAGGGACTTGTTCTGTGACGCTAGTTTAAATCAAGTCTCAGATAGGAAACATATCAAATATGTCCGGTTCCAAGAGAAGAGGGAAGAACAAGTCAACCTTTTTAATAAGCCTTCCCGGAATTTAGCCACGGTGGCTACGCGAAGAGGTCAACGCGTGGCTTCAGATCATGGGATAGCACAGGCAGAAGTTCAGGGCGAACCTGTGCCGAGCTTCGGCGGAACGCAAATCTTGGAAATCGTTAATAAAGAGCAGAAATAACAGCGGACCAAGGACTGATCTATGAGGGACTCCCGAAGCAACGGAAACTGTTGTGGATGGGACATACTCAAAAACTACAAAATATGAACGATGTGATAAAAAAGCTGTTAACCAAGAAAGTAACTCCCCGTCCCCGATAACGGTAGTAACCTATCTTGTGATACATAGCCGAATGGCGTGGAAAAATCGAGCACTGAAATATTTGTCTGGCTACCGCTGTTTATACTAAGTGCTAGATCGCGTACGACCTCAGTTAGATGAGTAATGGTTGATAGTCCACGTCGAAACCTATGCTCGGAATAATCTTGCTTCCATGAAGAGCGTGATGACACACTGAACACTTTGAAAGACCATTTTGAATGCATGAATCACTGCTGCTTGCAATTCTGTGACATCATGTAAATCAGGCAAGCCTGACCTGCTATGCGGAATGGTTCAAAGCAAGCAACATGAACGACTCGCGTTTCCAGCGCGATGAAGAACCATCATTTCAGAAAAATGTGATGTCCGCCATCATTCGAACGTGCGGATTTACTGACATATTAGAAGGACGATGACCGAAGAGCACGCTGGCGTCATATATTGATATTTCCTTCTATTATTTGCTTTCATGTCTGTTGGTGCTAAGAGCTGGAAAATGGAGAGCCTATGCAAGAAACTGCCTCGAACCACAGTCACACCAACTTAAATTAAACAAACCTTAATGAACTGACGCAATTCAGAAAATAGAGCGTTTTCTGTGTAACTACGCGCAGTAAGGAAAATTAGCCCCGCAAATTAGCCGATCGGACTCTAGATACGCTGAACCCAGAAAAAGCTTTCGGGCTTTCGCACTGACAGTGCCGATGACGTGAACGAATGCGAAAGGCAACGATTTTTACAGGTAAAAAAATAACCTTAGGAAGCGGAATACGCATGCATATGCGCGCGTCTCTGTAAGCGATAATACATATGGACCATGTTTGTCTTCTTTCTCTTACATTTATTATTGCTGCGATTTTGAGCGCGTTTGAGTTCGTTTGAAGCCGATGGTACCTGACATGCCTCACAGTGTGTCGTCTCTTATCCAGTCCTCCTTTCTTTGGTATTCCCTCTGAACTAAGTGCCTTTCTTTCGTGTAAAGCTGCCGGGTCACCACACACGCACGCACGCACGCACGCACACACACACACACACACACACAGCTGGCAGTCGCTGCCAGCAGCAGATGATTCAGCAGCAACACTAAAGGGCCAGCAGATAATCCCTGGTCGCTTCTCTCATCACTGGCGGATACGACGAGAAAGAGGCAGTTAACCGGCCGACCTAGAGGCACTTACCCCTTCGGGACATGAGCAGGTGGTTGTGAAAACAGTCACGCGAACGCTCCAGGAAGGACGCTTCTCATCACAAAGCAATTAACCGTTTTTTTTCTTGCTTTTTTCACAAATTGCACACGCAACTCACCTCACCCTTAAGCGGTACCTGCATATATGCGCTTTCTCTGGCAGGCGGCCTTGCGGTTGTGACAGCAATGCCACAGACCCTTTGTTCCGACGCTATATATATAGCCACACAACTGATGAAGACGTGCGGCAAGGCGCCAGATCGGGTGGTGCTCACACGGTGGGGAGGTGTCTGACACCTACCACATGGTGTGGGCCTGCCAGCAGAACCCATCCCTACCCCCTATATCGAACCCCACCCAAGAGGACTGGGAGGCGACCCTGTCCGGCTGCTGCACCCTCGAGGCCCAAAGGGCCTTAACTCAGCGCGCCCGGGATGCGGAAACCGCCAATGGGGTGCCTGACTAGGCATCCCACCTAGTGGATGTAAGGGCGTGACCCTTCAGGTCACGATCCCCAGCACCTTTCTCTATCATTAATAAATGTTTTCACCACCCAGATCATGTTTGCGCGCAGAAATGTTTGCGTCGTTTACAGAGGAGAGGACTAATTGCAGCTGTTTTCCATACAGGTCCCGTCACGACCCCATTGACACAACTACCTTTGACCAAAACCGCAGCGCCCGTGTACTGTGCAATGGCAGTGCACGTTAAAGAACCCCAGGTGGTCGATATTTCCGGAACCCTCCAATACGGCGCCCCTCACAGCCTGAGTCGCTTTGGGACGTTAAACCCCTCCTAAACTATGAACCATAAACCAGGACCGCAGCCACCTAGTCATTTGCTGAACTCTTCCCGTAAACACATACGATTGCGCACATTCACGCTACGTCTCTCTGCCGTAAGGAGACAGCGAACGTTGTAACCCTGTAGAGATTAACGGATTAAATTTCCGGACAATGGCAGCAACAAAGTGACACTGAAGGATAGCTTATTGCAGTGACACTATTATCGTCCCTCCGGGACCTGTCGTTGACCTTTTTCTTTCTGACGCAGAAGGGCCACCGTTCGTTGTACCCAGTTTGTGCACAACTTCTAGCGAGGACAATGGACCCGTGATTGCTCAAGCACCCCGTTGCAGTGACCCCGCAGCCTAGGGTCCCGCGACACAGCCCCGAAACAGCTGCGCGCCGTACCTCGCATGCGAGCGGTCACCGCTTGGCCGTCCCATAAAGACATAATCGCTCCGTTTGCTGTTGCCTACGCGTACCAGGTGCGGCAAAAGCCGCGCATTGCGGCGTTTTCATGCACTGATAACCCTGGCATTAAAACAGCGTTTCGACGGCACCGGTGAAACTACGCAAATCTGGTACTACCACAGAAATGATTAATACAGGGTGCTTATCTTCTTTCGGTTCTTTTATTCAGCACACCTTTGTAACAAATATTATATACACACCCCCTCGAACCTGGCATACAGGTCGTAGAAGCTTGTGCAGAGGGCACTTGCTCATCTAAGTTAGCTTGCAGTTAGTGTGACATGAATAACAGCGGTGCTAAAAACGCGCTAATTTCGTACGCAGCGCAGCAAAAAGAGAAAAGCAAACATTTATGCAAAAGACGTCGTACGAGAAGTCATTTTTATCCGCCTGTGAACGCACGATATCGTCATGAGATACCCACAGAGAGACTCCTTGAAAACGTTGCATCTTTTTATCCGTTTGCAACGGTGCAGGCAGAAACAGCAGCGACGGCGTTGAGGTAGAGCATCCGTCGCCCGTAGAAAAGGGCCGGGGTTCGCATGCCGGTGCTCCGCAATTCACCACAGGATTAAAAAATCGGTGAACGTTTCAAAAGAACACCCGCTATCAGCAATGTAAAAAAATGTGATCTACAGTTTCATGTTGCTTGCATATTAGGCAAGGGGTCATCCGTGGCATTTTGAAACCACGTTGCTCTAAGAAAGTTTTGACTGACAGCGTCCGCGGGAGGGCCAGAGAATACCACGTGACACATGCGCAACGGAGTGAACAGATTTTATGGATGTCCTGTTCGCTATCCGCAGGCATGAGATTTTCGAATGGCGTAAGGAATGGCCCAATTTGGCTGCGCCGCGGCAGCGAGGTTAAACGCGTTTCCTAAATTCTAAGCACAGATATGGATATTACTTTAGGTGGGCCACACGCTTCCAATAAATAGGCAGCCAATAGTTAAAAAGTTAACCATTTAATATTAGTTAACCAGCTTGCTAGCTAGCGCGTCTTAGCTGTATTCTGATGCACGACACCGTTGACAATGTTATACGGAAAAAAGCGTTCTTCTAACTCAAAAACCCTATTTTAAATATTGCAGAAATTCTAAGGAGAAACACCTAGTATGCTTTGTTGCCCTAACAGGCCACTGGATACCTGTTCTCGTCATTACATATTCTGCTCTTGTCCATTTCCTTCTACCGATTTCAGCAAGAGCAGCATTTCTTCGTGCTTATCCTCTAATCCATTCTGCTCTCTTTCACTTTAGAATTTCATTTTGTTTTGCATCTTTTTCTGCTCTGTCCTTACGAGCTTTTCGTTAGCTTCCAAGCTTCAACTCAAGGTTGAGTACCGAGAAAATGCATCGGTTATAGACTACCCTTTATTAAAAGGTATGAGCTGTGGGAGCGGTTTCTTACGATGCAGGCTCTAGGGTCTTGCAATTCAGCTGTCTGCTGCATGAAAAAGAGAGAAAATTTAGATAGCAAAAGGGCTTCGGCAAGATGGAAGGTTCGCACTCCTGCCACATACAAGGAGTTGCCGGAAGAAGATTCGCCAATGGGATAACTGCAAGAAGGAGTCGCATGTAGACTGCCTAGATACGGAATGAACGGGTCTGAGAACAGCGAGTTGCGCGGTCAGGTATTCGATGTCCTCACGTTAAATTCTGGCATGGATCCGAGCAAAGAACCTTTTCCCGGATTACTCTCAACCATTTCTCAGTAAAGAGCGGGGATAAAACGCGGAGGCAGATGCTTTCTTGGACATTTACGGTAGTAGCGGTGGGTGTTTCGTACTCCTGTCATGGATGGAAAGCGGCGTCAAGAATGGTAACCTTCTCATGAAAGCAGACAACTTACAAGAGCCAGCCACGAGCGTATACTAATACGATCAGACAAGGTCAATTTGTTGCGAAGAGCGAGTGACCGCGCATCGTGTATACAGGCTGCTTCACCTAAGACTTCACATGATTTTTTTTTAAATAGGCTTTCTGAGTTGTAGGAGCGCTTTTTCCGGCATAGCGTTGTCAGCAGTGTTGTACGTCAGAATAAATCTAAGACATTCTAACTATAGCAGGTCGGTTAAATAGTACATAATAGTTACCTTTTAAACTGTTATACTATTAGGCTCCCTAATTAGCGACAGGCGTGTAGGCCACCGTAAGTAATATCCATATCAGTTTTTAGTATTTCGAAAACGCGGTTACCCTCGGCGCTGTTGTCCTACAAATCTTGGCTGTTTCGACGAGTTACGTGCACTGGAGAGGTTGCTTTGCCTGCAAGCATCTCGAAAGCGCATGTATTTTGTCAGGATTTAGGCAGAATTTGTTGGTCCACAGCGCCGAGGGTAACCGCGTTCTCTAAATTAAAAAAACTGATATCGATTTTACTAAAGGTGGGCTACACGCCTCTCAATAATTAAGGAGCCTAACAGCAATGATTAAAAGTGAACCATTAATTGTTACTTAACAAGCCTGTTAGTTTGCACGCCTTAGCAGCATTTTGATGTAATTCACCGCTGACAATGCTATGCCGAAAAGGGCGCCCTTCTAACTCTTATTTTTTAAAATTGTCTAAAGACTTGGGTGAAACATCCAGTATAATGTCGCAGTGATGGCGGGCTGTCGAGCTTGTGTTATCCTAATTGCGTCGGTAGTGTTTTCTTCAGGACGCTAAGTGCAATGACTATAATTTTATCGGCGCCGCTGACTGCAACAGAGCAAATGACTCAGGACCGGCCCTGGATGTCCCCGGACAATTGCTTCTGTTCCAACCAACGTGATCAATAATTTGTATAGTCCCCAGGTCCACTCTGAGTAAGAGAAAGCGTCGTAAGGCACCCACTCCCTTACGGGCCCGGCTGCTTTTCTGAGTGCTTGGACACTGTGCTCCTCACTGTCCCACCGCGAAGCGTCCTTCGTTCGGTCTACATTGCTGGCATCTCTGTATAATCACAAAGTTTCACATGCAGCGCCTGGAGCGACATCTCCCCGCCAAACAGACACACTATGCATTTGACATTGAAGTTCAGCGAACCCGATCGTGTCGCTTTCGCGGAGCTCATATATTATGCGTGTGGTGCGTGCTTGTTGAGCAAACCCAGCGTGACGATTCCGACCGCGTGATCTCGCACATGCGATAATCTGAAAAAAACCTCTGGTCTCGTACCGAAACAATTCAGCAGTGAAAATACGGTACTCATGGAAGCGAGCTTTCAAGAAACGTATCTGAACAATATACATGTTGTTGGAAAGGGCTCCAAAAAACTGTCTCAAAATGATTGCTTCAATTTTCTTGTTGCTAGAGCTAAAATACTTCTGCATCTGAAAATAAATCCCTTTAAAGGTTACGTGTTTATTGCCTGTAGAGTCAATCGCCAATTAGCTCAGTTCTCTTCTTTCCCTACATTAGTGACAAATTGTGAATGCTTATTTCGTGTTACTCTTGTTTCTGAATTTGAAATATACTTTCACCTATCTATGTTCGTTGATAAAGTAGTGTCTGCCGTGCAGTTTGGGCACATGTTTCAAAAGAGATATGCGAGCATTCATATTTTCGGATATCGATTCCAATAATGCAGTATTTGGCTCGGCATCTGAACGGTTAGGAGAACTCCGAATATTCTAAATGTGTTTCAATGTTTGGGTACCCTGAGAACGCCATCCTTGCTTTCAAGAGACAAATGAAGGAAACCATGCTCAAACGAATACAGGTAACTAATGACCACGGTATAAAAAAAATCAGAATTTATGTGCTGTCTTCTATCTTGCGTGCGCCTTCGAGGTGGTGGCGGTGATAGTAACCCCATTTTGCCCGTCGAGCGCCCTTGCATTGTCTACTCTCCCAGGTCGCGGCTGACCGCAGTCAAAGAATGGATGGCGTATAACAGTGATTCCACGACAACTTACCTGAATTTGCTTGATAAAAGTAAATTCAAAGGCTTTCAAATGCAATACGACATTTAATTTGTCTCTCCAGCACGCGGTTTACGCGGCCGCAGAAAGCAGACGAATCCCGGCGCAAATCGAAGAGGCAACGTTATCAATGCCGCCCTCGCCCGCAAAAAGCGCGCCGACTCCCAAGCTCAGCGGAGTCACGTGACCACGGATGACTCATTAGACGTTTTTAGCATACCAGAGACGTACTAGCGGAGACGTATACCGGCTTACCGGACCCGTTCTGCGCACGCGCAGTGGCTCCCCCTGACCCCAACAGTGCCACTGCGCATGCGACCGCGGCGGCTGCGTTTTTATGGAGGCAAAACGCTAAGGTGCCCACGTGCTGTGCAATGTCACTGCACGTCAAGGATCCCCAGGTGGTTCAAATTATTCCGCAGCCCTCCACTACGACACCTCATTCTTCATTCTATCAGTCCCTCCTTTATCCCTTCCCTTACGGCGCGGTTCAGGTGTCCAACGATATATGAGACAGATACTGCGCCAATTCCTTTCCGCCAAAACCAATTATTATTATTATTATTATTATTATTATTATTATTATTATTATTATTATTATTATTATTATTAGAATTATTATTATTATTATTATTATTATTATTATTATTATTATTATTATTATTATTATTATTATTATGCGCAGGAGTGGTCCGGTAAACCGGTATACGTCTCCGCTAGTACGTCTCCGGTATGCTAAAAACGTGTATTGTACAGACCCACTCGAACAAATTTATGATTGGTCAGCAGGCGGAGGCCACAGTTTTCTCTACAGTTTTCAGTTTCCTTGAAGCTGTAGGCTTCAAGGGAAGAATGTCGGTACCCATGGTACTTTCCTTTGCTGCCAGCTGCAAACGTTCAATTTGTTATTTTTGCAGTGTTAGCGAACTATAAATGTTCGCCCAGATTCGAAAACCATACAAAGAGAACAATTATTCGCTTCGTGGGGGCTCTGATGTGAACAGTTACTATTTTTGCTTATTTACGGCTTAAAGGTAGTCATTTTGTCATTTTTCGAGACCACTAAAACTGTATTTACGAGCATACGCTTCCAGTTACGTGTCGCCATAGTTTCCACTGAACTGACCTGAATATACGCGCTACAAAAGTCGTGAAGCCCGGCCCAAGGCACTTTCTCGACGGTACGGCAAATGCATCACAAGCCACTCACTATCAGCTATGGCGCGTCAGGCCCAGGTATCACGCGAGGTCTTCAAAGCATTTTAAGAAATAGATCGGATAAAATGGATTTTAGACCAGATTGAACCCTTGAAAGACGGCCTCTTACCACCAGGATTCAATCTCTCTAAAAGATATGGCTAATAGTACTTTAGAAGACGGGTTCTATTTCAGTCCTCTTTAAGATATTTTACAGACGAGGAAAATGAGGCATGGAAATAAATTCCCATAAAACAGTGTTTCTGCATGTTTCACTTCAGCTACTTAATTACAATCACTCTTCGATGTCAGTGCACGTTACTGAACCCCAGGTGGCCGAAATTTCCGGAGCCCCGCGCTACGGCGTCTCTCATAGCCTGAGTCGCTTTCGGACGTTAGACCTCCGTAAAACATAAACCAAACAAATATCTCAGTGCTGCATTAAACTCGCAAACAAAATGGAACTACCACGTAGATCACATTAGATCATCAGCGCAACGCAAACTTGGTTTTCTTCGCCATAAACTTGCACCTAGCAGCAGCAAATTATTACCCTACAATACCCTCATTAGAATGCGCAGCTATCGTCTGGGAACCCCATACTAAAAAATTGGAGGAGACACTTAATCTCCGCCTTAATGGTATGACGTGATTGCGAAATGGGTGAATTTCCATATATGCAGAATTGGTCATTCCTTACTTTTCCGTTCATAGTTCCGGGAGGGTCCTCACACCACTCCAGGGGCAGTGGTACAGTGGTTAAGCGATGCGCCACTGTCCTGGGATGGCAGGTGCTGCCACCGGTGGGCATTGTGCGACCCGGGTTGCTCGTCACAAGCGACCAAGGATTAATTTGACTGCCACCTGTCAAGGTGGTCAATGTACTTTCAATCCGGTGGGCCGGTTGTGGTGACGTCGCAAGGTCACGTGACCTATGTGGCCCATCGGCCTCTTAAGTTGCTTCTCGTGTGATATTTCGTGGATTTTTTGCTCATGGTCAACGACGTTGACGATGCCGACGGCGACGCTGGATTTTCTGCGACACGAGTTCCTTAACGCTGTAGCGTTAAAAGGACGTAACAGAAGTGGAAAAGGAACAGACACGGGCAGTACGTTTTATATTTAATAAGTATAAAAGAACCGATTCCCCATCTTTATTAGTGACAAAAAATCATATCAGACTTCTCCATGTAAGATGTAAGATTGCCCGCATGTTAGATGTAAGATTGCACGCATGTCCTTCCTCCACCAACAAACTCATTGCAAACTAGGCATTTCTCCCGTTACGTACAGTTTTTAGAAAAGCGCTGACCTCGTCATCACCACAGTGATAGCTTAGCCCGATACTTCACGTAAACTAACGCTTTTAAGTATTCTTATTTTCCGAGAACGACTGCCGGGTGGAATTCTCTACCGGTGAGAGTGATATCGGCTGTAGATTTTGGCAAGGGACTTCATGATATAGTTTAGATGCTGTAATTGGTATATTCATCAATTTTAATTGTTGCACTTGTTTCACCCATGACTGCATGCTCTTGTGTTGATTTTGATTATTATAATTTTGTGCCCTCCCTGCTTGGACGTAAGGAAACGTCTGCAGTATTATGCAAGTAAAAAAAAGCTATGGCGAGAAACGCACCTTATTTTGGTGGGCTTTTCGGCCTGGTGGTGAATACGGAGTAGGAAACAGGTTCTATATTTCAGCCCACTTTAAGACATCTTAAAAAGGGCAGGAGTTTTGGCGGAAAAGGCATCTAATTTTAGCGGGTTTTTCGGTCTTCTGGTAAATACGGAGTAGAAGACGGGTTCTATTACAGCCCTCTTTGAGTCATTTTATAGACGACTGAAGTTTTGGCGGGAAAGGCATCTGACTTTGGCGAGCTATTCGAGATTGTGATGAATATGAGGTCAAGACGGGCTGTATTACATCCCTCTTTATGACATATAATTGACGACAAAAATTTCTGCGGAAAAAAAGCAATTAATTCTGGCGGGCTGTTCAGGTTCGGCGTTTTTCTCAGAGGGCCGTAGCTTGTCTCGCCGCTGTCATCCCACAACGGCCATGCCACATTTGCGGCCTCCTCTATACGGATTTGAACAGCGCGAACTACAAGGGACAAGAAAAGAAGGAAAACAGGACAAGCGCTGTCCTGTTTTCCTTCTTCTCTTGTCCCTTGTAGTTCGCGCTGTTCAAATCATGAATATCTACCTACTCGCCCAAATGAACGTTTTGCTAATCCTCTATACGGGCCTGAATGGTGCGCGTTCTCTTCAGAATTCTTGCATCCAGCATGATTTATCTTGCGCAATTTCCTCATCGTGAGTCGAACTCTGCGGGCGCCTGTGCGGGCTCATCACCCTTGCAGCGCCACTGCTCGCAATGGCATCGCCACCGGGTCCTACGGCTCTCGATTGTGCGGCTTCTCCGCTGCACGGCGGTCGTGGTTTGTGCTTTATCGGCGCTTTCCCTCCTGCCACCGCTTTGCGGACCTGCAATCGTCGCTTAGGTTGCTTGTAATGCGGCGGTCTTCGCGCGAACCTTCGTGCGCCCTCAGCCCTATCCACCCTAGCAAGTTCACACTAGCTGTTCCTTTGTCCCTCGTGCGGTTTCGGATATCGCGAATCAATCCCTCCCCCCCACCCCTCCACCTCGGCGTTTTAAGCGTAGGGTGCACAGTCTGCGCGCCTCTGTGTGTGTACACGAATGAATGAAAGAAGCAACCAACGGCAGGCTTAATAAGGAGGAAATGGAGAGGCTTTACTTAGACGAGCTCACAGAACATGAGGGTGGAACCAAGACGAAGCCAGCAGGCTAAGCCTGTGACGAGGCTGAGCAAACGCCAACTAATATAGTTCAGCTGCATGGCGGCAATATCAGCGGTCGTAGCCGAGTGGGATCGAATGGCGTCGGTGGGGATGGAGTCATACGAGAACTGAACGCCATTAAGCGCGGTCCTTGGTCGTCATCTCGTTGAAGTCCGCGTCAACGGAGCTGAGAACAAACGAAGTAGGCGAACTCTGAAACGAACTCCGCCCCTTCGTAAGAATAGAATTGCGCGCAGTGTGTGTTATATGGACGTGTGTTGGCGGCATCACTTTCAGCTGCAAAAGCCCCTGAGTTTCTCACTAGGATGCCCTCGTCTAGCCCACGATGAAGCACCAGCTTTTTCCTTCAACGACAAATGACACTCACAGACGAGATGCTTTCGCCCCGACGCTGCATGCCTACAACCTTCGCCACGGAAAGCATTTCACTAAAACCTTCCCCTATGCTTTTCCACCACCATGCGCCACGCTCGCACCAGCCTGTCATGTAATGTGCAGCACAACCAGCTCGCAGTTACTTAGAACGCCCTTAAAACACAATCGCTTTCTTCCAACTGGCCTGCGTGCTGCCACCACTGCGGCGCGTATCACCAGAACTATAGCTCAGTGCCCTAAATAAGAAGTGACCGAACCAAAGTCAGTGCTCCTTTGCTTTACTCGATCGAATACATGTGTTCCGAACCAGTTCGCAAGCAATGTGTTTGCTGTATAGCTTACAGTGAGCTACAACATGTCAAAACGTTAAGCGCGGAAAAACACAGGGACGTGAGAAAGACGATGGACCACGAATTACCAACTAGCCCGCCCTCACACCTTACGGAATGGCATATATTGTTCCTATCTTGGTCCGTTGTTTAGAGGAATAACGTAAAGGGAGGATAAAATATGTAGGCTACGCCCTGTTTGTAGTAATTCTCGTGTACTGCATTGCTCAAAGGTACCCGATTTTTCCATACTGTTTATGCAAACAGTGCAGTGCACTAGGTATTTGTGGACGATAAAGTTTTGTATTCCGAACACCAAAGTTCGACAGTTCCGTTCCAATGGCCTGCGGACCTTGAAGGATTAAAGATTTATTTTGCAACAAGGTATTGGAAGGAAAATCGGGCCAAAAACTGTATAGAGAAACACCGCATTTACTAACAAAGTAGGAAGTTCGCGGCAGCCTCGCCTGGGGGTGAAAAGTTCGGTTATAGCGCCTATATGAATGCATGGAAAAAACCTTTTTTAGAGCAGTTTTCTCATTTCGCATTGCACATACGATGTCATTCCTTTGTGAAGAACAGTAAAATTCATCCTAGAGCAGATTCTGAAAGTATGAAGCGTCATTTCGAAGGCTATGTATTTTTAAAACACCGTGGGATGTGCGCGTGGGGGTGATCCCCGGCTGTGGGAGCGCGTCCCATTGGAACATACGTAAGCAAAACTTGCAGGATTATTTTTCTCGTTTCAAAGTGTACCCATGCAACAAGGCTGTTAACAGTTGGCGATTGCTTTGAGGAAGAATGTGAGAAAGTGTGGTCATTTGGAAGCTTTGTTTTTAAAACGCCATGATAAATGCGTGTTGTGAAGTCGTGTACATATCCTCAAAAGGCGTTCTACCCTTTGTGTGTTTCCCCGAATCGCGCAAGCTTCTCGTGAACTGCGACATTATACATTCGACATGAATCCGCGTGTGCTACATTTTCGTTCACACTAGACAGCCTAGAGAGCATTTCCTGAAAAAGCGATTCTCAAACTCCATGGAAAGCGCACGAAATAGAACCACACACTAGCAGGAGGTGCCGTAGACGATACCTCCGGCTGCCTCCGGTGTCCGCCAGCGCTACCTACGTGTGATATCACGGTGCTAGTCGTCTGCTAGGGTGCTCAGTTCGTTTACCGTGCTGTTTGAGGACTGTCTACAACATAAACCTTGCTATCATTTGAATGGCCGTATTTGCGAGGCAATACTGCCTTCTCGTGTTAGACTACGCGAGAAGCTTGCGCGATTCGGGGAAACACCTAGCAGATAGAGCGCTTCTTGGAGGCATGCTCGGCTTCATAATGCACATTTATGGTTGCATTTTAAAGAGGTAACTTCGAAATAACGAAGCGTACTTTGGCACGCTCTTCGTCAAAGCAGCCGCCAACAGTTACCGAAAGGCCGCCTTCACGGGTGCTCTGTCAAAGGAGATATATAATTTGGCAAGCTTTCCATCGCCTTCAAACTGACGCTTCTTTCTTTCAGAACCTGTTCTAGGATACATTTGGTTGTTCTTAATGAAGGGACGACGGACGACATCATAGGTTCACTGCAAAATCATAAATCTGCTTTGAAAATTTTGTTTTCACGTATTCCTATGGGCGCTAAGCTTAATTTTCGCCTGAAGTCGTAACCGCCTGCCACGAACCCCCGCTTTGTTTGTAAACACGGTGTTCGTCTATAAACAATTTGAGGGATCCTTACATTCTCTTTAGAGAGCAACAGTGGTGGTAACGCGTGTATGCCGGCAAAAAGAAAAGAAATACATTATGAAGATAACCCCACATGCACAGCGAAAAGAAAACGTTACGAATACCTCTGCACCGTGTAACATATATACAGATTAGAAAACGGCACAAGAGCAAGAAAGGGAGTTATGGCATAGTGTAAGTCCTCAGCATTGCATAGCCCACAAACAGGAGCAGGGATGTGGGGAGCAGGGAATCAGTAAACGTCCTTGGGTGCCTTCTATAGGTTTTCGAAAGGCATACTGAATGTGTGCGCTACCATCTTTTTCTTACCTCAGCATTGCATAGCCCACAAACAGGAGCAGGGATGTGGGTAGCAGGGAATCAGTAAACGTCCTTGGGTGCCTTCTATAGGTTTTCGAAAGGCATACTGAATGTGTGCGCTACCATCTTTTTCTTGTCTTCATCCCTTGCAGAAATATGCGGATAGCAGTCAAATCGTGTTTTACTAGTGTTTAGGTTAAACATAGCTTTTGTGGCTTTAACTGTTCATTTTAACCATATCGGCGCGCTCCGAGATGGCGTCCTTCACAAGAGGAACTTCGCCCATCACATGGAAACCTTTCTTCTGGTTGTGCCATCCGAACTCCGTCCAGAAATCTTGCACGCCTGCCACGACGAGCCATCTGCTGGCCATTTGGGTGTTACGCGGACGTATGCCCGCATTCGTGCGAAGTATTACTGGCCAAAGTTGCTCTCATCAGTCCAGCAATATGTGAGGACCTGCCGTGACTGCCAGCGACGAAAGACACCACCAGTTAAACCCGCAGGGCTTCTCCAGCCCATCCCACCGCCTACAACACCTTTCCAACAAGTGGGCATGGACTTGCTGGGCCCATTCCCATTGTCTTCGTCAGGGAACAAATGGATTGTTGTGGTGACGGACTACTTAACGCGGTACGCCGAGACACAGGCGCTCCCCCACGCTAGTGCTGCAGAAGTGGCTCAGTTTTTTATGACATCAATCGTCTTGCGTCACGGTGCACCATCAGTCGTCATCACGGACCGTGGAACCGCCTTTACGGCGGCATTAATGCAATCTCTCTTCGAACTCACCCACACCAGTCACCGGAAGACAACAGCCTATCATCCCCAAACAAACGGCTTGACTGAACGCCTCAACCGGACGCTTGCAGATATGCTTGCTATGTATGTCGACGTTGAGCATCGTAAGTGGGACGAAGTTCTTCCTTATGCAACCTTCGCCTACAATACGGCAGAACAGGAGACTACCCGTCTTACACCTTTCCAGCTGGTCTACGGACGGTGTGTCACTAGCATGCTGGATGCTATGCTACCCGCTGCTCACAACGACGGAGACATCGGCCCCTACGCTGACGTTGACACATTCGTCCAGCGGGCTGAAGAAGCCCGCCAACTCGCAAGGTGCCGGATTCGACATCAACAACAACTCGACGCTGGTCGCTACAACCTCCGACACCGATGCGTTCGGTACGAGCCCGGCGACTCTGTATGGGTATGGACACCTGTGCGCCTCCGCGGACTCTCCGAAAAGCTCCTCCGACGCTACTTCGGTCCGTACGAGGTGGTTCGTCGTATAAGTGATGTCACATACGACGTTTTTCTCCGGGACACGACTTCCTCACCACGTCGGCGCCATCCGACCGAGACTGTCCACGTGGTGCGCATGAAGCCCTACCATGACAGGCTGCAACCCGCCGCTTTACCAGCTTAACAGCTCTCTGTATTCTCTGCCGTCCGCCGTGTATACCGAACATTACCTTTGCTGTCCGTGTTCGTTTCCGGCGTCGGCCCGCCGCCTTGATGGAGGGGGTAATGGCGCGTGCTCATGGGAGCGCGCCGACGATGAAGACGAAGTGTGCGTGTGCCGGTGGACAAAGACGAAGTGTGTGTGTGGTTCGGACAGCCATCTTGTGAGTTCCCTGCTGTGCGCTGGACTTCGCTGAGACTGTGATCTGTGCCGGTCCTGTCTTCGTTACATTTGTGGTCTCGGCGCTATTTTCGTTCAGTGGCAGGATGGCAACGAGAAAGTTATAGCGTACGCCAGCTGCTCCCTCTCCAAAGCAGAGGCAAACTACTCTACCACAGAGAAGGAATGCCTTGCGGTAGTGTGGGCGATTAGCAAGTTCCGACCATATCTCTATGGTCGCCCGTTTCGAGCTGTCAGTGACCATCATTCGTTATGCTGGCTAGCCAATCTCAAAGACCCTTCGGGACGGCTTGCGAGATGGAGCCTTCGCCTCCAGGAATACGACATCACGGTAGTGTACAAGTCCGGCCGTGAGCACAATGACGCCGATTGCTTGTCACGTGCACCTGCCGACGTTGCTCCGGCCGAAACGAAGGACGACTTCCCGTTTTTTGCTCTCCTCACGTCGTCCGATATGGCCCGGCGTCAACGGGCTGACTCAGAGTTGCGTCCGGTCATCGAGCATCTGGAGGGACTTAACGTCGCTGTTCCGCGGCTTTTCGTTCGAGGTTTGGGTTCCTACAGTCTCCGAGATGGCGTCCTTTACAAGAGGAACTTCGCCCATAACACGGAAACCTTTCTTCTGGTTGTGCCATCCGAACTCCGTCCAGAAATCTTGCACGCCAGCCACGACGAGCCATCGGCTGGCCATTTGGGTGTTACGCGGACGTATGCCCGCATTCGTGCGAAGTATTACTGGCCAAAGTTGCTCTCATCAGTCCAGCAATATGTGAGGACCTGCCGTGACTGCCAGCGACGAAAGACACCACCAGTTAAACCCGCAGGGCTTCTCCAGCCCATCCCACCGCCTACAACACCTTTCCAACAAGTGGGCATGGACTTGCTGGGCCCATTCCCATTGTCTTCCTCTGGGAACAAATGGATTGTTGTGGTGACGGACTACTTAACGCGGTACGCCGAGACACAGGCGCTCCCCCACTCTAGTGCTGCAGAAGTGGCTCAGTTTTTTACGACATCAATCGTCTTGCGTCACGGTGCGCCATCAGTCGTCATCACGGACCGTGGAACCGCCTTTACGGCGGCATTAATGCAATCTCTCTTCGAACTCACCCACACTAGTCACCGGAAGACCACAGCCTATCATCACCAAACAAACGGCTTGACTGAACGCCTCAACCGGACGCTTGCAGATATGCTTGCTATGTATGTCGACGTTGAGAATCGTACGTGGGACGAAGTTCTTCCTTATGCAACCTTCGCTTACAATACGGCAGAACAGGAGACTACCCGTCTTACACCTTTCCAGCTGGTCTACGGACGGTGTGTCACTACCATGCTGGATGCTATGCTACCCGCTGCTCACAACGACGGAGACATCGGCCCCTACGCTGACGTTGACACATTCGTCCAGCGGGCTGAAGAAGCCCGCCAACTCGCAAGGTGCCGGATTCGACATCAACAACAACTCGACGCTGGTCGCTACAACCTCCGACACCGATGCGTTCGGTACGAGCCCGGCGACTCTGTATGAATATGGACACCTGTGCGCCGCCGCGGACTCTCCGAAAAGCTCCTCCGACGCTACTTCGTTCCGTACGAGGTGGTTCGTCGTATAAGTGATGTCACATACGAAGTTTTTCCGCGGGACACGACTTCCTCACCATGTCGGCGCCATCCGACCGAGACTGTCCACGTGGTGCGCATGAAGCCCTACCATGACAGGCTGCAACCCGCCGCTTTACCAGCTTAACAGATCTCTGTGTTCTCTGCCGTCCGCCGTCTATACCGAACATTACCTTTGCTGTCCGTGTTCGTTTCCGGCGTCGGCCCGCCGCCTTGATGGAGGGGGTAATGGCGCGTGCTCATGGGAGCGCGCCGACAATGAAGACGAAGTTTGCGTGTGCCGGTGGACAAAGACGAAGTGTGTGTGTGGTTCGCACCGCCATCTTGTGAGTTCCCTGCTGTGCGCTGGACTTCGCTGAGACTGTGATCTGTGCCGGTCCTGTCTTCGTTACAATATACAGTCTGCGTCACCTTTGTGAACGTCGCTTGAGCAGCGCAATGCCCTTCAAACAAAGCGACTCCTAAAGCCTCCGCAGGAAATTTCTCGCGGTCATGTTTGCGCTGAAGTAGAGCTGCAGATGCCTACAAGTCAGATGGACGCAAGCACATCACCCGAAAACCATGGGCTGCTGCTCGACCGCTCTGAAGAGTGACGTGTAGGCTGTATTCGGCTGACACTTTCTCACACACTTTTCTTTATCCTGACAATGCCTTGTCAGCGGGCCTTGGTAGCCCCGCGCATGTAACTTGGAGTGGTAAAATAAGAATAAAACTTATTTTTTCCCGAAAAGCACTAAATAAAGCACACTTCGACAGCGATTAAAGATAAGACAGCATTTTTACTTCAAATGGGCGAGTGCCGAATAATAAGACAGGTAGGATTTTTTCTAATACTCCACAAAGGATATACGGTGTAAAGCTCGCAACTTTTTCGCGATTTGCATTTTAAATGTACTGAGGCATCAAAGAGCAAGAGTTTTAAAAAGCTTTGACAGCGCTGCCTTTCTTCTATAAGTTTCATCATTAGCCCCGCTGCTTGCTGTTTCTACAAAAGCACTGAGCACACACATTTTTTTCACTAAAATTCTTCAAATCACTTGAGTATGCGACTGCTCGTCCCTTAATGGGCAACCGCGCATACATCGTTTTCCAACATCGTATGAATTAGCTGCACTGGAACGTGTTTCAGCGAACAAAACATAGGCAGCAGGAAATCAAGGCCCATGTCAAGTATCTCAAGGTAATCCGAAGCCCGTGCTCACCTCATCCGGTTACGTCAAGTCTCTTCACCAACCCTAATTGGATCCCCGCGGATATTTGCATGAGCTTAATGAAATACATAGCCAGGTTGTTTGTCGGAAAACGCTCATGTGTGGCGTCCGCACGAATGTCTGCAGGGATATGCATAATTGCGGCCTTGAGTTCGAACTTCTGAAGAAGGCGGTGCGGCTGGCGGCAGTCATGAAAACATATACGTTTACCTTTTTTCTTTGCGGAGGTGTGTTTGTATAAGAAATGAATTAAGGAAGCTTTGGCTAAAGCTGTGCGCAAGGGAAACACGAGTCTGCTTTGTTTTGCTTGGGAAACAGGTAGAACGTTGTGTAACAACAAAAGAGGCAAAAGTATACCAATGACACACAATTTATGCCTGCTTCTGCAGTTTGTATAGCCAATCTAAGTTTCAAAAAAATATCTTACAAGCATGAAGTGCAAGCGCCCGGCTATCGCACTCAATTTTCGTCGGCATTCATTAGGTTTGGAACACCTGAAACAGCTTCTCGAGGATGAAGGGGGTCGCTGCGAGCAGCCGAAGCGAGCGGACGCACGTTGCATGAGCTCCGCGAATTTCGAGCTTTTCGAACCGTTCAATCCCATTGGACCATCAAAATCTTGGTTGAAATCAACGGCGGATCAGAAGAGGACCACTTGGACACCAAATTCAAAACGGTGGGAACCATTTTTTTTATTTTACCGGACTTTGAATTTCCCACGTGGTCGGCCGCACGCTAGGATTAGCTAGGCCTAACACAAGTACGGGGGTTCGCGGGCTCCCCGGCCTCGGCCCGAGGTGATATGCAGCCCGGAATGATGTCCCGACCTAGTAACCAACCCGGGAATCAACGTGTAATGGAAGGACCGACCAGGGATTTTGCCGAAACCCAAGAAATGGAGGAAGACTACCTCGACGCCGCCGGGCCCGGACTCATGGAGGGCCGAGGCGGGCAGGAGGCAGACAGACAAGCCCCGATGTGCAGCACCCGGTTAACAAGATAACCGGAGGAAGAAGAAGGCCATAACTGGGAGATCGCCATGTCCAAGCGACAGAAAAGGCGCCAACGAGACAGCGAGCGGAGCGGCCATACGGCGGCTGTGCAAGGGAATGGAATATCCCCAGACGGAGCGCGGAGCACAGCTGGCGCGCCAGCTGCGGCGAAGCAGAGAGGAGCAATGAGAAGAAGACGACCTCCGCTCCCGAAGGACGACCTCAAGATAGTCCTCAGGCCGAAGGGGCTCATCGTAAGAAATTTACAGACCCATCAACAGGCTCGAGCGGTGGTAGCAGCAACCGGATCGAGGTGCAAGGCGGAAGATTTAATCATCAGACTACCCAACGGCTCAAACATTATTATCGTGAGCACGGACAATGAAGAAGCGGCCCAGCTCGTGAGACACATTACCCAACTCACGTTCGGGGACCGCACCTACGCGGTAAATGCACACGTGGTAGTACCGGAGGACACGCAGCGTTGTGATCAATAGCGCAGCAACAAAACAGGGGACAAACACAAGCGCTAACGCTGTTAGCGCTTGTGTTTGTCCCCTGTTTTGTTGCTGCGCTATGAATCACAACGCATCCCCACTAGCCCGAACCATCAGCAAGGCGGAAATTTTGGCGAGTTGGTAAGTGTTCACTTTCGCTCTCAGCGCAACACGAACTGGACGCAAGACGAAGGACTAGCACAAACATCACCCGAACCATCACCTTGTTAAGACACGCAGCGAGGAGTCATCCATGGCGTGGACCCAGGTACCTCGCCAGCGGAGCTCAATGCAAATTTAAGAGTACGGACGCAAGGAGTCAAGATCCTCGCCACCCGCATGCTAGGAAAGACAAGCCCAGCAGTCATCACCTTTGACGGCCCCATAACCCCGAAGCAAGTACTCTACTACGGAGGGGAGATGTGGTGTTATCCATATCGCCCAACAAGACAAGTCTGTTACATCTGCTGCCAGCAAGGCCATCGGTCCGACGTTTGCCCGAACCCCGAGATCAAGGCTTGCAAGCAATGCGGCGAGCAAAACCCGGCGGAAGAACAACAATGTATGCCCAAATGCCTGATCTGCGGAGGAGACCACGCGACAGGCACGAGGGACGGCAAGCACCGCCTCAAGACAGCCGAGGAGCTGCGAGGACGACCGACACAGAAGGGCCAGCGGCGCAGCCGGAGCAGGAGCCGGAGCCGCGGGCGGTGGCCGAGGTGGTTCGAAGAGGAAGAGACGGACCAAACCCAGGGCCGGAGCGGAAACGAACACAAGTAGAGGAGCCGAAACCGCAACCGGGGCAGGAGCCAGAGCCGAGGCGCCAGCAGGGACGAGTCCTGCCCACCGCTGAGGAAGCAGAACGGCGGCCCGGGCCAGCGGCAGGGGCAACCACAGCAACAGCAGAAGAGCGGCGTTAAGGTGAGCTGGGGAGCGGGCCCTCCCAAATCACTTATTCCGCACTCGGGGCAAAGCACTAACAACAATAACATGCAAACAAATACCGAGATGAAGCTAGCCGAGGAAAACAAGGCGCTCACAAAAGAGCTAGAATTATGACGCGAAGAGACGAGGCAGCTGAAAAAGAGAATAGACGACCTAATAAGCGAAATACAGTGGCAAAGGCAGGCAGGGTGCTCGCCGAGAGATCACCACCGCCGCCAGCCGAGCAACCCACACAACAGTCAGAAGAGCAAAGTTTAAGAGATGAGATGAAGAGCTTTATGGCAACAATGCAAAGCCAAACACAACAAATACAACAGAAAGTAGCGCTGCAGGATCAAAGCTTCCGCACCTACGTAAAAAATCACAATAAGCAGAAAACCATAAACGACGCCAGAGATAGGCTATTCAACGAGAGGAGATTCGGAACAGAAACCCAAAGTACAAACACTAAGAACAACACAACATGGCAGAACAAAACCAACTAGAGCTGTGTCAATGGAACTGTGGGGGCTACCGGCGTAAACAGCGGCTCCTACAGCAGTACATCAACACGAAAGACACACCATCAGACATTATCATGCTTCAAGAAACCAACACTACACCCACGCTAAAAGGGTAAACATGCCAGGAAAGCGGACGCTCCGCAACCCTAATCAGTAACAAGATAGTAACCATAGCACACCAAGAAATTCAGGGTACAAAGATAGAACACATGATAACAGAAATAATTCCCAAGAAGAAACGAAGGGTCAAAAGCACCTTCATAGTAAATCTCTACAGCCCCCTTCCCCCCCCCCCCCCCCCCCAGACAAAAGGACGGCGACTTCGTTAAGCTGTTCGCTGAAGCGAGTAGGCTAGCCAAGTCGAACATCCTAATCATAGCAGGGGACTTTAATGCCAAAAGCCCGAGCTGGGGATACCAGAAAGCCAAGAGAAAAGGGCAGAATATATGTAACGCAGCATGGGATAGGCTGCAAGCTCTTAACAGATGAAAACCAACCAACAAGGCAGGGTAACAGCGTCAGCCCAGACACGTGTCCAGACCTAACCTTTGTTAAAGGAGCAAATCAGGACGAGTGGGAGAACATGCTGGAAAACCTAGGCAGCGACCACCATATCATAAGAACCACGATAGAGGCAGAAAACGTCAAGAGAAAGATCGGCACGGCCCGCATAAACGGATTGGGACGCATTTCGACAACACAGCCGACAGCTACAAGGCGATATCACCTCGATAGAGGAGTGGTGCCAGCAGCTAAAGCAAATAGAAGAAATGCACACGCAAGAAGTAGATAGAACGGAACAAGTGCCGGAGGTGGACAAGCGGCTACTCGGGCTATGGGAGGCAAGACGCGGGCTCACCAAAAGATGGAAAAAACAGAAGCTGAATAAGAAGCTCAAGAAGAAAATAGCGGAAATCACGACTCAGGCGGAGGAGTACGCGGCACAGCTAGCCAGACAAGGGTGGCAACAGTTCAGCAGCTCGCTGAACGGAACACTCAGCACGGTTAAAACGTGGCGCATACTTAAAGCCCTTATGGATCCCACAACGACTAAGGCCGAAAGCGGAAAGGAAATCCAGAGACTCGTACACCAATACGAGGGTAACGACGAGCAACTACTCGAGGCGGTACGAACAAAATGCTACTTCAAGAACGAACCCGAAGGCTACGACGGGGAATACCTAGGAATAGAGAACCCCGACATGGACAGACCCATAACACGCGAGGAAGTCACAGCGGCAATGAGGGCGATAACCAAGAACACGGGAGCGGGAGCTGACAGAATCAGAAACTCCCTGACACGCAACCTCAGCGACGAGGCGACGGAACAACTAAGAGCATACCTCAACACACTGTGGAAAGAGGGAAGAATCCCAGACGAATGAAAGCACGCCGTAGTGGTGATGATCCCTAAACCGGGCAAGAAGCTGCAGATAGAGAACCTCAGACCCATCTCTCTCACTTCTTGCCTGGGGAAGCTCTACGAGATAATCATCACGAAACGGATCCAACTACACCTAGAAAACAAAAGGCTATAACCGCACAGCATGTTTGGCTTCAGAGCAAACCTATCCACACAAGACGTCCTCCTACAGATCAAGGAGGTGGTCCTCGAAACAGCACCCAAAATGGGCGAAAACATAGTCATGGCCCTCGACATAAAAGGGGCCTTTGACAATGTCAGCCACGCAGCCATCATGGAAGGGCTGAATAATGCCAACTGCGGAAGAAGGACCCATGACTACGTGAGGGCCTTCCTGACCAACCGAACGGCCACAGTAGGACTTGGGGACTTGAGAAGCGATATCTTCACTACCCCGAGCAAATGAACGCCACAAGGCTCCGTCATGTCGCCCATATTATTTAACATAGCGATGATTGGTCTGGCCAAGAAACTCAGCACGATCGAAGGTATACAACACGCAATGTACGCAGATGATATTACAGTGTGGGTAAACCAAGGCTCCTTGGGAAAAAACATGAGGAACTGCAAGAAGCAGCAAACTGCGTGGAAGATTATGTTAAAGAAAGGGGACTAGCCTGCGCCACGGAGAAATCCGAGCTCCTGAGAGTAGGAAGACGCCCCACCCAAGCAAAGCTAGAAGTGATGCTCGAGGGACAAAACATACCAGAGAGAAACATGATACGAGTCTTGGGCATGTGGATCCAAGGAAGTAATAAATGCAGCCACACGATCAGCCTGCTCCAAAAGTCAACGGAGCACGTGAGTCGTATGATAACCAGGGTCTCCCAAAGAAGATACGGATTGAAAGAAGCTGATACGATAAAACTGGTCAGAAGTCTGGTGGTCAGCAGAGTCACCTACTCGCTCCCGTACCACCCCATGAACAAGCAAGAAAGGGAGCAAGCTGACACGCTCTTGCGAAAAGCATACAAGACGCCGCTACACCTGCCTAGAAACACGCCAAACGACAAGCTGCTGCAGCTGGGGCTCAGCAAAACCTTCAGCGAACTAGCGGAAGCACAGCTCTAGACGCAGAAAATCCAGACCCCGAAGGTCAGCCGCCGGCCGAGCACCCCTAAAGACGTTAGGTTACGACATGGAAGGGCATTTTGATCGATCCGCCGTTATCCCCGACAACATCCGTAAAACCCTCCTAGTCTGTCCTATACCAAAGAACATGGACACGAATCTCCACGCGGCTAGAAGACAGGCGCGGGCAGATTATGTGGAACGCCATTTGGCTAAACTAGAAAACACATTGTACACGGACACAGCGCTTTATCCGTGGGATAAACGCACAAGAATAATCAATGCCGCCGCAGCAGTCGTGGATTACGCTGGCAAACCGATAACATACGCAACCCTACCGGGCCACACGGTAGCAGAGAGGGAGGAAGTCGCCGTTGCACTAGCGGCGGCCGAAGGCTATCGGAGAAACAAATCACTAATCATATTAACAGACTCACAATCCACATGCAGGAACTACGCGCAATGTAGAGTCTGCAAGGCGGCCCAAAGAATCCTCCTCGAAACAGGGTCCAGATACTCTGGATACCGGCACACACGGGGATAGCGGAAACTCAAGGGTGGACAGATTAGTTTGCGAGATCACGTTCCGAACTGAGCTGTTGGAGACCCTAGAGAACCCTACCATAGTGGAGCCAGTATATGCGGAGCTGCTAAATTGCTACAGAGGACAGAGGCTCAAGTACCCTCCGCCGCACAACTCATTAACACAACAAGAATCAGTGAATTGGCGGAGACTGCAAACAGGAACATTATTCAACCTATATATTCTACACAAAATGTACCCTACACAATTCAGGGACATGCCCGTGGTGCGGGGCAACCCCCACGCTATACCACATTACATGGGAGTGCAAACGCAATTATGCATTCCACAAACTCAAAACCCCGAGTGCGTAGCAATGGGAGGGTCTGCTCACCAGCAGCGAGATCACAGCCCAAAGGGCCCTTGTGCAGCACGCATGCGAAACAGCAAGACTCAGCGGAGCCCTGGAATAGGGGCCCGACCTTGCGAGGAGGCCAGATGTCAACGATGACGACGACGGCCTTCCGCTAATCTCATTGAGATATCAATAAATGTGTTTCTCTCTCTCTCGAGAATGAAGGGCGACGGATGCGGGACAGTAACACTTTGTTTTTTTGTACAAAACGAACTACATGAGCTTACACTGCCAAAGTGCTTCGTGCTTTTGGAATGCGAACAGGGAGCACAGGACTGTTTTATGCGTACCAACCGAGGCTCCGCGCATCTCCAGCGGCATAATATTGTCACGATCCTTTTCGCGGTGCTTTCTTTCTGCTCCTTACAATTGGTCAGGCCCGTCTTCGATGTCGGAGCCGGCGAATCGCATTACTTGTTTAGCTCTCAGTCAAGACGTCACAAGTGCTAACTATACCAATGGTAGGAAGACAAAATAATTAATCAGGAGAAGATTATCTTCACAATATACGGCGCTGTGTATAGACGTCTCAGTTTGTTTGTTTCTTAATATCCTTAAGAGACAATGAACCGTCTTGCGTAATTTTCTGCCTTGCAAGATAAAAAGCTGGTTTTGGGATTCCAGTACGTAATGCACGCTGGCTAAGTCGTTTCTGCGCACTGAAAGCACACGGTGTTCCCGAACAGGATTCCCTTGGGCTGAAGTCGTGTGTTCCATCTCTTGCGAGATCGCCGGGTTTTGTTCGCTTGCGCGGGCGGGTGGACACACTCAGCAAGGGAAGAAAGGCGGCTACTTAGGCCATGGCTAAAGAAACACGATCAAAAGAAAAAGAAAGCAGAGAGATCTTGGGCTCTGTATCCCGCCGCTTCTTCGTTGTGTTTGCCGAAAGATAAGAACGACGCGCCGGCGCCGTCTTTCATTACGCTGACTAAACGTCTGTCTGCAAGCCTGCAGTTCATTTGGGAAGGCCAGCCTGTTGGTGCGGTGTCAGCCGTAAGCGCGCGGGCTTTGCGACAGCCTCTGAATGGTGCTACAGCTGGGCATAAAAGGCGGTGCCCTCTTTCGGTGGCAACGGTGGAACATTACACGGTCAAGAGAAGACTGCAGGCCAGTGTGCACACGGCTGGGGTACCCCGGCTGACGCGAGATAAAGAAAAGGAACTGACACAGATCGCCGAAATGAAACAGGATCACCATAGCTGACGATCGCCTAGAGCCCGCATGCATCTCTTTTACTTCGTAATACTGCTCGGATTAGTTATTTGAAAATTATTTTTAAACTTCTAGATCGCGCGACCGGTGCGAAAGGTTTTGATTAGTGTGTTATAGAGCGTCACAAAAAATTGATAATTGCGCAGTTTCTAAACGATAGCTTTACTCTGACCATCTTGTTTGTTTGTTTTTCTGTTATCTGCTCTCGCTGACGAGCTCCGACGGAGACCACTCGAATCTGAGCGCGCAGGGCGTTCAAAGCACGCTTTCAGCGAGCTTTTTGGGTTTCGCACCTTATCTTGATGAAAAAAAAAAAAACTATCGCAACAATACTACTCAAGGAACATACTGTCACCGATGCTCTACAACTTCATAACTGATACTTCTTTACTATATCTGCCGCTTTAGACGCTTAATTTTTTTTTGCATTACAGGCGCGAAAACAGACAGACCACAAGGTAGATAAACGGGACGGAGCGCCACTCACAACTGATATATTCAAAGGCACGACAAACATATATATACCAGCTGACACGCAAGGAATACTATCATGTTCCAATCTGATATGACAGCGAACGCGTGAAAAAATCGTTCTCTGCCCTATACAACGATATGGGCGTGTCGCTGACACACATGCTTCTTTTCATAGCAATAAATAATGCTTCGATTAATTTCCTGGCTTTTGTGTCTTTACTTCTTGATAAAATTCGCACACCAGAAAAACATGGCTCACAAGAGCGTCCCGTTTATCTACCTTGTGGTCTGTCTGTTTTCGCGCCTGTAATCCAAAGATGTACCAACGTGCCCAGCAAGACGTTCTTTTAGACGCTTAATAATCAATCAATATTGAATTATATTAATTAAATTTTATTTTCTTACAGGCTACCTCTAACAGTTCTGTTTCTCTTTTTATTTGATTACCGCGACATGCGTTAGATTTTTTTAAAATAAACTTTTGCTCATGTTTACCAGGACACCCTGAACAGACTGAAAAAAGCTGAAGGCTATTAAGGCATTACTAACACCCACGAATTCCTACCATCAGTTTTGGGTGCACAAAAGTGCCACGAAGCAGCCGAGTCAACCATTCCGTCGGATTACCCTCGAAACAAAGACGACGCACCATCTGTTGCAAGAGTTCTCGGTTCACCGCGCCCTTTAATTGTGTCGTTAAGGTGACGCCAACTGACAAGCGCAGCCAAGAGCGTTCACGACAGATGTCACACCTCAAAAAAAAGAAACTAAAACTGACTGGATGGTTAAGATTCTCAGTAACGCGAATTTTCAGCACAGCTGCTGAGGTATTTGCATTTCGCAATAAATTGAGCCAGAGAATTTGAGAGAGGCATGCGTATATTGACAGTTATATACCACTCTTGTTATTTTCCAGATATACAGCACACTTCAAATACGAGCTCTCTCCCAGTCCTGGATAGTCGTGACGAAAACCTTGTGACTTGAGAAGTGGCAGATGTGTTCAAGGTGTTGGACGAAGGTCTGATTCTGAAAGAAGAGATCTGTGTATTTGTTTTTGGTGTGTTCACAGCACTGGAAGGAGTTACCGGAGAGACAAACGGGAGGTTTCTGCGGATGAGTGGCATGAGGTTATCGTTTGTCGTCACACCTACGTTAGCTTAATTTATGGGGGTTTATCGCCTCAAAGCAACTCGGGCTACGAGAGACGCCGTAGTGAAGGGCTCCGGAAATTTCGACCACCTGGCGTTCTTTAACGTGCACTGATATCGCACAGTACACGGGCCTCTAGAACTTCGCCTTCATCGAAATTCGACCGCCGTGGCAGGGATCGAACCAGCGTCTTTCGAGTCAGCAGGCGAGCGCCACAACCCCTGAGCCACCGCGGCGGCTTCCATGCCTACATTTAAGTCCCCTACTAACAACATTGTTGTGGATCGATGTGTGGTTACTGCGAAGTACAAGAAGTCCGCGACATATTTGAGCGGTACACAGTAGAGCACAGCACGGGCTTCATTTTAGGGTCCCTCTTAATTGTCGCTTTACTGAGCCTATCCCGGCCCAGGCCCAGGGCCGCTCCCGACAGCAGTGCAACAGATGAATTGCTCAGTGTGTGCTGGTGACGCATACTACACGAGCAAAAATGTTGTTGTCAAAGGCGCTCAAACGCAATAACGCGCGAACAAACTCACCTGGAAAACGAGAAAACGAGAGAAGATGAGGTGAGTGCCCGTTCGCTGTCGTGAACAATGATATATCTCACGTGTACGTAGCTCGGAAGAATCCGTCCCGACGTGGCAATGCTGCTACGGAAAAATTGTTAGCCCCCGAAAGTATAGCTACAACTACAACCATCTCCTGGTGTGGGTATTCGGTATTCGACAGGAGAAGACTTAATTCTTCCTCTCCATCAGATATTGTTGTTGCTGGGTTGGGTTTTGTTGTGCAGAAGTTTAAGACTACTGCCCAAAGCAAAGCGTAAAAGCGTCTGCAACAAGGATGCTGTTCGGCCCGAAGCGCTCGCAGCCTGTGAGCTTCGAAAGCATCGCGGGTTCGGGAGGTTTGCGGGGCATCGAAGGCCGTTTCCCCGAAACACTTTCGCCGAGCGTTATTCTGACCCGGCTGAGTCAGTCTCTGAGCCGGTCACAACCACCCTTTATGCCATGACTCTTGATTGGGCATCCTAAGGCATTTTAACTAGCTCAAGCGGACAAGGACAAGACCTGTTCCCCCCACCCATTTTTTTTACTATTACTTTAATAAAAAACCACTACCACCACCACTACCGTGTGTTGTGCGAGGTCAGTGCACGTTAAAGATCCCCAGGTGGTCGAAATTATTCCCGAGCCCTCCACTACGGCACCCCTCTCTTCCTTTCTTCTTTCACTCCCTCCTTTATCCCTTCCCTTACGGCGCGGTTCAGGTGTCCAAGGATATATGAGACAGATACTGCGCCATTTCCTTTCTCCCAAAACCAATTACTATTATTATTTTTCGCCATTATTGCGCACTCTTGCATTAAGGAATCATGACTTTTGGGGGTGTTAGTTATATGATCTATTGCATAGGAATTTTCTGTCGAATCGCCTTGGAAGGCTTTCAGTTATGACTAAGAACAACTTGCGCATATTGTCATTCTTTTCTTCTCGACTTGCCAGGCAAAGCTTGCGCTGGGCGGATTCTGTGAGCGGTCGTCATACTGGTTTCGTTGTTGCCTCGAAGGGCAAAAATTGTTTGTGTCGTAGACTACGTCTACATGCGTACCGAACGATGCCCCTGCATGGGGCTTCACAAAAAGAAAAAGAAAGTTAGCTACGGTTAAATTAATTTAACGTAAAGTGCGTTCCGTCTGGAAGTGGCACTTCTATAAAGCGTTCGTAAACCAATAAACGTTGCGGCCTGTTCCTGCAGTGCCGCTTGACTGAGACGAAGGCGTTTCTTGTGGATAGACAGGAGTTCTCCGCAATAAAACATCAATGAAGAAATTCATTAAGTTACACAAAAAAATTAATGTGGATTATCCCAGATAATTCAGGGAATTCCAAGCGAAAGCGAGATTGAGGTCTCCAGTGGCCCACGGAGCCGGTTGTGCGCCTTTCCTTTCCTGAAAATGAACGGTCTTTGCAAATTTAAAGATCCCCAGGTGGTCGAAACTATTCCGGACTCCTCCACTACAGCTCCTCTTTCTTCCTTTCTTCCTTTTTAACGTCGTTTTTATGATCTTTTAGGCGCTTTTCGAAGTTAGCAGTATCTCCAATGTATACGCAGTAACAGTTGGAGCAGAGAATGCTATAGACCACACCAGGATAGTTTTCTTTTGGAAGAACGTCCTTTACGTTGACCAAAGCATGTCGCAGTTCTCTTGCGTGCCAAAGCCTCACTGATCCCAGGGGTTTGGGGAACAGCGGCACGTTTCAGGGGGGAAGACAGCAGTTTCACGTTCTGGTCGACACAGCTGTTTTCGACCAATGCCAGGAAAGACGTCGGATAGTTATTGCGTGAATGCTCTTGCCGCGCTATGTCAAAGTCATTTGCCCGTCTTCAGGACAACTGCAAATGTGTTGGCTCTTTTTTAATACGGTGGCAGCAACCGATCTCTTATGTGAGGCCGGGTGGACAGATCTAAAGTTGAGATAATGCCCCTTGTGGGTGGGTTTCCTAAAAATGCTGAATGATAGTTTGCCACTATCGCGTTTTACCAAGATGTCTAGAAAGGGCAATGCACCGTTCGCCTCAACCTCGGCGGAAAAATATATGGCGTCCTCTATGTAGTTCAACAGCGACGAAAAGTCAGGCAGAGCGTCTTTTTGAATCCATTATCCGTTATAGCTATCCGTTACCCCTGCCTCTCCCTTGTATGCTATGGAATATTATTCACGACAATAGCTTACTGACTAGTCCAGTTGCCCATTATTGTGAAGGTACACTTTTCAAGTAGCTACTTAATACAAAAACGAGCATTACAATTACCAGCCTGATCAAGTTTGACCTCCTGGAGCATAAAGTGTCTCTACATACCCACTTGAGGCAGCTCATTATTTTTTTTGCTGAACATCCAAAGCACACCAGGTAGACTAACTGCTTCCACTGATCGAAATAACTCTGAACTATGCCTAAACAAGTCTAATTGTGGTTATTTGCAACAGGTCGCAAAAGTACTGATTGCTGTTGGCAGGAATCGCGAGGTGTGCAGCACAGATGCAAGACAGCAGCATAAATCACCCTCTGTGCCGCACCCTGCTTCAAGGCGCATCACACAAAGAAGAATGAGAGAAGGAAAAGAATTTGAGTTTGAGATGTCATGATGAGTACATGAGTTCCAAGGAAATAGGAAGTGGATTTTATGCATCTTGTACAACAAAAGTGTAGCATTCTTTCAGTGAAAGGACTCCTCAGGGCATTGTTGGCAAGGAAAAAAATAACTTCAGTACGGTATTATAAATAATAGGTTGTCAAGAATCAATTGAAAGCAGTAAAAGAAACTGCAGGAGACCAAGTAATAGCACAACTCACCGTATAGATACTTAGTCTCCACTGGCGAGTCACTTGACTTCCCCAAGACATCTCGTCATCGCTTAGTCCATAGGGCATTCCTTTGTAGCCTGCGCCAACAATCCTATTCTCTTCGTTGACGATCAAACAGCCAACCTGTAAAGCATTTAAGTTGCTCATTAAGACAGGCAAAACAGTAAGCCTACAAATGAAAATCTGCATATGAGTTGTAGCCTCCAAAAGTGTATTCTGGAGAACGCCATGATTGTCCCTACCTGATCTGTGTTTGCTCTTCTTCAATGCGTATCTTTCAAATATCTCTTTTGTTCTCACCACTAGCACTAAAAAAAGACACTATTAATGCCAAGTTCAACTGCCAAGGCAAAAATAAAACACGTTCACAAGTCTTTTAAAAAAAATTAACACTATCATGTGGTGTGAATGCCTGAGTGTGAGCACACTGTCCATGCTACAATGCATGTACAGCACGTACAGCAGTGAACACAGTTGCAATACCAAGAGATAGCAGTAAACCTCTTGGATTCAGAAGCAGCAGTTAGATTAGTAGAATAATGATTCTTCCAGACAGCCGTCACTAGGGCGCTGAAAAAAAGCAGAGACATGAATGAAAGAAAGAAAAACATAGGCACTGACTGACAGCTAGATGTATTTGCTCATTTATTTTACTTGTGCTTCAGCAAAAAAAATGCTTTTAGTTGTTTGTCAGCCTTTTTTTGTTTTATTCATCCACTCCTCTCTGCTGTTTTCTACTTTCAATCACGAACCATCTAGCCCACCTTGGTTCCTTTCTGCAGTCATAACTAGCAATTCACCAAAGCCATATCCACCACAGCTCCAATACAACAAATCCGTATTTGTATGCAAAGTTCAATGTCTCAAAACAATATATTGGCTATGAGGGATGCTGTAGTGCAAGGCTCCAGATTAACTCGGACCATCTGCAGTTCCTTAATGTGCGCTGACACTGCACAACACATGGCCGTTTTTGCATCCTTAGAATTAAAGAAAAATTATCAACGAGGCTTTACTGTATTAGCTAAAAGCTTTGTACCAACAGGAGCATTTTTTTAACCTTCCTTTTGAGAAACTAAAACTTTTGAGAAGTGAGCAGAAATATCTGAAATGTGAACTGACCCTGACAGATTATTTGTAAGAGTTAATCCTTCGTATTTGTAATTGTCAACTTCCAGAATCACACTATTGCCAAGGTAATAAGTGAATATACTGGCACGTTTCTTTCTCCTGACACATAGTAGAACCGTTTTTTCCCAAGTGCCTCGAGAGTTGCCTGTATGGAAGCACGATCTATGCACAAAATCTTTTCAAAAACTGCACAAATCTGCAAATAATCTGACTGAAGCATAGTGTGAGCCATTGAACTACTGCAGCCAATCACCATTTGATATTCTATAACTCTGTAACATCGCAAAGAAACAGTGAATCAAACAGAACATTGCCCTATGCAGGATAAACGCCTGGAAAATGTGTTTACAATTCAAAAGCTCACTGCAGTGCCCAGCAGTCTAAGATTGTGCTACTATTCTCCAGTGAACTGAGGTGCTGTCGGCAAAAGCTCCTCATGAAAAAGTAGGCGCCAACAAGAAATATGGGCTTGAATGCCTATTCCGAAAATGGTACTTAAATTCTCTGTCAAACACATCTCAGTAAACCAACTTATGCAACTTTTTGTGCTCTCTGTGGCTCAATCGTGTTTGCATTCCGAGTCTTTTCATAGAGTAAGAACTACTTCGCCATGAAGAGGAACATCAATCTCATGCTCAAAACAAAAATATGACGACACAAAACCAACCACGTTTTTAGAGCATTCCTAAAGCATATGTTCCAACAGTACAACAGCCTAGGCTGATTAGTTTGCTATTAGTTAGTTTAACATTTTCACTGATGGTAATGTGTACCACACTCACTGCTGATCCTTGATCTGCTAATCCTGCAACATACAGGTATATAAAAATGAGTGGAGGTGATTTCACCTTCAATCTTTTGTTGTGAGATACGTGTGACTGCATGAGGCATTAATTCACTGTACGGAATCACAACTTGTAGGTGTTTTCTATTTTTTACTTCTCGTGTTTCTAACAAAACTCCCCCATTCTCTGCAGACGTTTGGCATCAAATGTTGAATAAAGTTGTGTTCAGGAAAATTTTCATTATCGGAGGGGTTTAAATACCTAGGGTTTCACTTTGGGGAGGAAACCTCCATGAGGTGATGCAGGGTGTGATGAGGAAAGGGTGCTGGGATGGCTGTGAAGGAGGATTAACCAGTTTACCAGCAATACAGCAATAAAGAAATACCTGAGCTCAACAGAAACGAATTCAGGGGCGGGGAGGGTGCAGAGATAGCGAACATGGACTTGAAAGTCTGTGTGTTTATGCATCGGCAGCTGCCACAGGTGGCATGGTATGACTGGTTCTATTGAAATGAAAAAACCTGCTACTTTAAAAAGCTTTCTTTATTGCAGAACATCATAGTGTTGCTAATGAAATTATCTTTTGAATGATACAATGAAAAAAAACAATATATGATGCTTATGAAAGAAAAATCTGTGATTGGCAAAATCTGAAAGATTCACCGAAAAGTCACGAAAATATTAAACATATCCTGTCAGAAAATAGAAGAATAAAAAATCTAGAATACAAGTTGTGTGCTTTACTATGTCAAAAACAAGTGTTCAGCTAGAGACCTCTTTATGCCAAACTTTCTGATCAGCAAAAAAAAAAAATCAATATTTTGTGAGCATCGCCTTGGGCTACTCCGCAGTGTAGCGCCAAAGTGGAACCCGGGCCGTCTTGCAGATAACTGTGTCCCCTACACTGCTGGTGGCAGTGGCACAAAGTAGTGAATCTTCTCGGCAATGGCTAGAACGAAAATTACCGATGAGCAGCTGTCGATAGTCTGGGCTGGGAGGAGTAATCATACGAATGAACGCCACCTACAGAGTCAAGCTTCGATGCTGTGATTATGAAGACACTGTTGCTGTTGAGCAGGGTTAGTGCGAAATTATGCCACCTTAGGCACCATGCTTGAGCAATCACTCTGTGTTGACAGGTTTTGTGCGAGGATAAAAGTATTCCCTCATGCATCTTACGAAAAAAACGGCTCCAAAACTGGAGCACAGTCCTTCGGCAACATAATGAATGACGCTACATGTCCAGAAGCAGCCCTGATTGCTCAGAATACATTTCGAGCCATCATTCAAATTGCATGGTTTTAATAGGCGCCGTTAACAGCGAGTTCAAGTGTGCTTACATCACCCAGCACACGGGCATTTTTGCATTTCGCCTCTACCAAAATATGGTCACTGTGGCCTGGATTCATTCCCATGACCTTTGTATCAGCAGCCGGATGGCAAAACCACTAAGCCACTGTTGCAGGCAAATGGCATTTGAAACGCTTGGGCAGCACAGGTAATCATATGTCACGACCAGGTGTGTTTATACCTGTGTATTAGGGTCTTTGCTGCGCACTGCTGCCAAGTAAGCTGAAGACATGGAGTAGTCCTGCCATGAAAGGTAGTCGCTTTGCTTTATGCATCATTGCCTACAATTTGGCTCGCCGATTTTGAGAAATCGGGCTGCGCAGTCACTCCTGCAAGTTTTGAGAAAGCATACAGGGCATGTCATGAACCTCGACTAAGCATTCTATAAACGAAAATTAGTAATCAGATCAGACGCTAATAAGCAAACACCACTGCTTTAGACAACCGGGACATATCTGCCAATAAACTCTCCATATAACATCAGCTCTGCTTTCATGCGCTACTGTGTATCCTTTATTGTATCATGCAACAATTTATGCCACATAAAATCTCCTGTAGAATGGTATACAGGTAAATTTCCTACGAAATAATGAAACACCAAGGATTATTACACATAGTGGTAGAAAATCATCTGTCAAGAAGACATTTTTTCGGCTTCTAATAAATAAGTTCTCTATAGCAAAGCTTATGCCAACGCATGGGCTGGCATATGAAAGAACAGATCGCTTATTATTTCCAAGGCACGAGAGCTGCACGCAAACAGCTAAGAAGCTTTGTTGGTCACCGAGTGACGATACCACCCATGATGCCGTGGAGGCATCATGGGTGATGTTATATGGAGAGTTTATTGGCAGATATGTCCCGGTTGTTTAAAGCAGTGGTGTTTGCTTATTAGCGTCTGATCTGATTACTAATTTTCGTTTATAGAATGCTTAGTCGAGGTTCATGACATGCCCTGTATGCTTTCTCAAAACTTGCAGGAGTGACTGCGCAGCCCGATTTCTCAAAATCTGCGAGCCAAATTGTAGGCAACGATGCATAAAGCGAAGCGACTACCTTTCATGGCAGGACTACTTCGTGTCTTCAGCTTACTTG
Source organism: Amblyomma americanum (assembly GCF_052857255.1). Classification (NCBI taxonomy): domain Eukaryota; kingdom Metazoa; phylum Arthropoda; class Arachnida; order Ixodida; family Ixodidae; genus Amblyomma; species Amblyomma americanum. Next base: position 301,856,069 of record NC_135497.1, on the reverse strand, counting down.
GCAGCAGTGCGCAGCAAAGACCCTAATACACAGGTATAAACACACCTGGTCGTGACATATGATTACCTGTGCTGCCCAAGCGTTTCAAATGCCATTTGCCTGCAACAGTGGCTTAGTGGTTTTGCCATCCGGCTGCTGATACAAAGGTCATGGGAATGAATCCAGGCCACAGTGACCATATTTTGGTAGAGGCGAAATGCAAAAATGCCCGTGTGCTGGGCGATGTAAGCACACTTGAACTCGCTGTTAACGGCGCCTATTAAAACCATGCAATTTGATTGATCGCGCGAAATGTATTCTGAGCAATCAGGGCTGCTTCTGGACATGTAGCGTCATTTATTATGTTGCAGAAGGACTGTGCTCCAGTTTTGGAGCCGTTTTTTTCGTCAGATGCATGAGGGAATACTTTTAACCTCGCACAAAACCTGTGAACACAGAGTGATTGCTCAAGCATGGTGCCTAAGGTGGCATAATTTCGCACTAACCCTGCTCAACAGCAACAGTGTCTTCATAATCACAGCATCGAAGCTTGACTCTGTAGGTGGCGTTCATTCGTATGATTACTCCTCCCAGCCCAGACTATCGACAGCTGCTCATCGGTAATTTTCGTTCTCGCCATTGCCGAGAAGATTCACTACTTTGTGCCACTGCCACCAGCAGTGTAGGTGACACAGTTATCTGCAAGACGGCCCGGGTTCCACTTTGGCGCTACACTGCGGAGTAGCCCAAAGCGATGCTCACGAAATATTGATTTTTTTTTTCGCTGATCAGAAAGTTTGGCATAAAGAGGTCTCTATCTGAACACTTGTTTTTGACATAGTAAAGCACACAACTTGTATTCTAGATTTTTTATTCTTCTATTTTCTGACAGGATATGTTTAATATTTTCGTGACTTTTCGGTGAATATTTCAGATTTTGCCAATCACAAATTTTTCTTCCATAAGCATCATATATTGTTTTTTTCATTGTATCATTCAAAAGATAATTTCATTAGCAACACTATGATGTTCTGCAATAAAGAAAGCTTTTTAAAGTAGCAGGTTTTCCATTTCAATAGAACCAGTCATACCATGCCACCTGTGGCAGCTGCGGATGCATAAACACACAGCCTTTCAAGTCCATGTTCGCTATCTCTGCACCCTCCCCACCCCTGAATTCGTTTCTTTGAGCTGAGGTATTTCTTTATTGCTGTATTGCTGGTCAACTGGTTAATCCTCCTTCACAGCCATCCCAGCACCCTTTCCCCATCACACCCTGCATCACCTCACGGAGGTTTCCTCCTCAAAGTGAAACCCTAGGTATTTAAACCCCTCCGATAATGAAAATTTTCCTGAACACAACTTTATTCAACATTTGATGCCAAACTTCTGCAGAGAATGGGGGAGTTTTGTTAGAAACATGAGAAGTAAAAAATGAAAAACACCTACAAGTTGTGATTCCGTACAGTGAATTAATGCCTCATGCAGTCGCACGTATCTCACAACAAAAGATTGAAGGTGAAATCACCTCCACTCATTTTGATATACCTGTATGTTGCAGGATTAGCAGATCAAGGATCAGCAGTGAGGGTAGTACACATTACCATCAGTGAAAATGTTAAACTAAGTAATAGCAAACTAATCAGCCTAGGCTGTTGTACTGTTGGAACATATGCTTTAGGAATGCTCTAAAAACGTGGTTGGTTTTGTGTCGTCATATTTTTGTTTTGCGCATGAGATTGATGTTCCTCTTCATGGCGAAGTAGTTCTTACTCTATGAAAAGACTCGGAATGCAAACACGATTGAGCCACAGAGAGCACAAAAAGTTGCATAAGTTGGTTTACTGAGATGTGTTTGACAGAGATTTTAAGTACCATTTTCGGAATAGGCATTCAAGCCCATTTTTCTTGTTGGCGCCTACTTTTTTTCATGAGGAGCTTTTGCCGACAGCACCTCAGTTCACTGGAGAATAGTAGCACAATCTTAGACTGCTGGGCACTGCAGTGAGCTTTTGAACTGTAAACACATTTTCCAGCGTTTATCCTGCATAGGGCTATGTTCTGTTTGATTCACTGTTTCTTTGCGATGTTACAGAGTTAAAGAATATCAAATGGTGATTGGCTGCAGTAGTTCAATGGCTCACACTATGCTTCAGTCAGATTATTTGCAGATTTGTGCAGTTTTTTAAAAGATTTTGTGCATAGATCGTGCTTCCAAACAGGCAACTCTCGAGGCACTCGGGAAAAAACGGTTCTACAATGTGTCAGGAGAAAGAAACGTGCCAGTATATTCACTTATTACCTTGGCAATAGTGTGATTCTGGAAGTTGACAATTACAAATACGAAGGATTAACTCTTACAAATAATCTGTCAGGGTCAGTTCACATTTCAGATATTTCTGCTTACATCTCAAAAGTTTTAGTTTCTCAAAAGGAAGGTTAAAAAAATGCTCCTGTTGGTACAAAGCTTTTAGCTAATACAGTAAAGCCTCGTTGATAATTTTTCTTTAATTCTAAGGATGCAAAAACGGCCGTGTGTTGTGCAGTGTCAGCGCACGCCAGGCCCGTAGGAAAATTTAAGGAAAGGAAGTGACCTCTACGCACATATCTTGGTGGACACCCAAACAGCGTCGAAAGGCAAGGAAAATGAAATAATAATAATTGGATTTGGGGAAGGAAATTGCGCCGTATCTGTCTCATATCGTTGGACACCTGAACCGCGCAGTAATTGAAGGAATAAAGGGGGTAGTGAAAGAAGAAAGGAAGAGAGAGGTGACGTTGTGGAGGACTCCGGAATAATTTCGACCACCCGGGGATCTTGAATGAGAATCTGTGCTAAGGATGGGAAGTCACGCCTGTATTACTCACATAACTCAGTGGACACCCAAACCGCGCTATAATTGAACGAATAATTATGGCGGGCGGTGCCGACAATAACATCTATGGATTCTGGTAAACATTAGGTTGGCGGCTGCTTCGAAAGGGGTTGACGTAATTAAAAGCCCTCGTATGAAGTGCACACCGCAAAATGTACCATAACGGCGCTTGCAAACCACAGGAAGCAAGTTGCTTCTCTCCGCATGTGTTTCCCGGATAGGATTATGGTTGCGTTTTCCCTTGCTGGTCGTAAGCAAAAAACGTCAGGCTCAAAATTGAATGAAAACAGCATAGCTTCGCAGTCCAATCACCTTTACAGCGTGGATTGGAGCCACAGTTTTTGATATAAATTTTCTTTCGTTGGTGCCACGCGGACTGCCCCGTGAGTGCCGTTACTCGAGATCACCGCAGCAACTGCTCAAAACTAGGTTACCTTGATATATGGCCGCGCAAAACAGGTCATCCCCAGCGGGAATATGGAAGCCGACCAAATAACCTCACTTCGTTTTATTCTAATTCATGGGAAACTGCTGCAGATGCAAGAAGCATCGTGGGCACAGTCATTCGATACAATAGCGACATACAGATTCAGTGTTGGTACGTTCAATCCCTTCTTCTGTGGATGATGGAAGGATGAAAAGTGCGAGGACACGGACATGTGTACTGGAGGGCTAGCCTCCATGCCCACTGCCATCGTGTCATATAGGGAGGTGGGGGAGGGGGAGAGAATTGAAAGGAGTGGGTAGGCGCGCAGCCGCAATGATTAAGCCAGTTGGCATGTGCTTCCCCCTCAGGCCTAGAGGTGGCCAGAGAGGTCTGTGGGTTCCTGGAAGGAGAGGAGGTGCCGGAAGGCCTTGGCAGGATGGTGGCCGCTTGGGAACAGAAGGTGTTCCACTGAACAGCTGGGGAGGCCCAAGGAGCGATAAGCCGCCTCCATGATGGTGCTGGCAGGCACGAAGGCAGGGTACTCAGATAGGAGATGCTGGGCTGTCTCCGCTGGGTCATTGCAGAGTGTGAACCCAAGGGAGGCGGTGAAACCAAGAAGAAAGAGGCGGGAGCCGGTGTTGTTGAAAGCCCACCCTGGCACCCTGTCTCTGAGGAGGAGGCTGCGCTCCTTGCAGTCCAGGCCAACAGATGGAAGTGGGTGTGGTGGTTGGCCATTAGCTAACTTCCTCCAGCGGATAGATCTTTAATCAGATACCAAGCCATCAGCTGCCTCCAGCTACAAACTTGAACATCTCCAAACCCGGCCCTATTGAGTCTTATGTACGAAGAGCAATTTTCAGAAAAATGCGCAAACTTCGAACTTAGGGCCACCTTGCACAATACTATGGGAAGGTCTTCATGCCCCCTGGAGGGACGACACATAAAGTCGAAAGACCAATGGGAGGCCGTACTACAGATCTCCGGCCAGGACACCAAGCTGCAACTCCTCCGACTGGTCGAAGACGCCGCCGAGTGTAAATACCCTTCGGCCGAATTCTCCCAGCTAATAATTTTGTCTGTGCAGCGCGTTATGGATTCCCGTTCTAAAGCGCTAGTTATTAGGGAGAAGGTTCCCTGGGAAGACGCAGTTTCTGCCGTCTGGAGATGCACGAGGCGAACACGAAAGACGGGGAGCCGCACGCCTTCTCCGTCGCCGTGATTTACTACACAACTGACAATGCTATGCCGGAAAAAGAGCTCTTCTAAGTCAAAAAGGCTGTTTTTAATTTTTGTGTTAAGTTTTAGGTGGAACACCCTGTATAGTGTGCTAACATACAGGCACTGGTCGGGCCGTGCTGGCGGCCGCCGGTCCAAAGGGAACCGTGGTACCAAAGTCAGAATTTTCATTATCAGCTCTCGGTCTGTCTGAACATCAGAGTGTATAGTAAAACATGTAGAAATTATACCTTTAAGGCTGTTGAATTCCCAAATTCTAAGCGCTACTTCCCGGACTGAACTCCTATTTCAGCTCATAGAGATTTCAAAGAACTGAATGCAGCGCAAAAAAATGCTTCTGCGAAATTCCACTATCCAATCAAAGCCATTTGGCGGCACTAGTGTTGGATTTTTCCATAAATACGTCGAGGAGTTCAGTAGAGACGTATCTTCCTATTTTCGCTGGATTGCGGTATAGGAAAGCGGTGCCGCAATGGGGTGTGCAATGCCGACCATTGTAGTTTTACTATGGAGATAAAGCTGCAGCTAAACCACCTTGGTCTGAATCACCTCTGGCTCGGCATTGTACAGTGGGCTACAAAAGGAAAAGTTGAGCTGCTCTCCAAATAACGGGAACATAATAATAATAATAATAATAATAATAATAATAATAATAATAATAATAATAATAATAATAATAATAATAATAATAATAATAATAATAATAATAATCATTGGTTTTTGGGGAAGGGAAATAGCGCAGTATCTGACTCGTATATCGTTAGACACATGAACGGGAACATCTCTTGGTTTAATTTTTGAGGATAGACGTGTGACCAGCTAGCTAATCGCGCGCCTATTTTATGAACCAAATTTCTTGCAGTCATAGTAGGGAATTGACATTCTGCTTTCGGGTAATGCGTAGACATGCGAGGAAAAAATTACGGGCGGATTAGCTTGAGGTTAACCAAGAATTATCATGCGCTAGCCTAAATAGTTCTGATTTTGCATGGTGTGTCTTGAATTTCTATGATTTTCTTTGACCTGAACTGTCTTACTTCGCTTGATATATCATATGATGGAAGTTTGGGTACCAATGCATCATATTAGACTTCTACTGCGGTAGATTTGGTCAATTCTCTACATTCACAAATCCATGGGAATCGTTCAGTCCAGACTCAAGGAGTTAGTGACGTAACCGTGCATTATTCAGTCCAAATGCTGTATTTTGTGACCTGTTTAATCTTCAAGTAACCTGAATATTTTTTTTAACTTAAGAGACAGCATAAGAACCTTACTGCCGCGGAAAGCCGGCATCGAACATTTGTAAGATACTAGCGAATGAAAACTTCATAGCTGTGGGAGCGGGATCCTAACGAGCGACGGCGCTAAAATCAGTTCCGCTGGCCGCTGCTTCAGACCACTACGCCATCGCCACATCTTTTCATGGTGTTTATTACGTTGAAAATATATTATATTTAAAAGAAATAAATATTTACAAAGCTTTTACGAAAACCCACGAAACATATCGCAAAAAGACAGAGCGACAGAACACTATAGACGAAAGGTAAGGCTGAGCACATCACCGAGAGGGAGAGCCGCTGCGATTGAAAGTCGGTCGGTTTATACACTTCCTTCAGATGGACAATCGGTTGGAAGAAATCTTAACGTCCTCCCTGTATGAACTACCAAGTAGAAAGTGTGTGTGTGTTCTAGGTCTTCTACTTTATACATCCGGGACTGGGGATCCGTGGCTGAACGCGACACGTAAATCGGCTAACGCTACTCTCGGTCAGATTGGACGCATAGCTACACGCTTTGGCGGAACACTTTCTGATACTGCTCGTCAGCTTGTGCGCTCTATTCTCCAGCTGCGAATAGTGTACCAGGCCCAATTTCATCGCCCCATACGTCGACAAAAAGGTTCCCTTAAAGCAATAAATCGGGAGGCTATGCGCTCCTTAACTTATCTCCATCGTATTACACCCATACCCATTGTGCAAGACTACGCTCAATTTAACACAATTTACAGTAAGCGGGTACCATCGACCAGCGTGAGGCGAATAGAGCGCACAAGATGTCGCTTCAGCTTCATCGTTTACAGACTCTTTCTCGTTGGTCAACCTGTCAACTCACAGACAATCGCCTCTCTGCTTCGCCGCCAATATTAGCAGCGCATCTACCTCCAGGGTGCAATATACACCGATGCAACACATATAGCACTGCAGGGAGTTATCGCAGCTTTACAGTACGTCCCTCCCATCCTCATCTGAACTCCCGCGCTACATATAGAGCGGATACTTGCGCTCCCCTTGCCTTGGAGCTTCAAGCGATACACAGTGGAATGGCTTCCCTTCCGCTCGTACCCACTTTCGATATTGTTCACATTTACACTGACTCCCTTGCCCGCGTCTAGCAGCTCAAAGCTGTCCGGCGCACATTCCAAATTATACAATCCATCCACCAACACTACAAATAATTCTCATGTCCTGTGCGTATACACTGGATTCGCGGCCATAATTACGATGCGCATAATATTCATGCGGATACAAACACACACCTTGACACATCAGACACCTGGCACTTTCCCCCTTCCCCGAGATCCGTTCCTGTCCCATGTTTCCGAAAAACAAGCTTTGCGTCAGTGAAGACGCGCTCTAATTCCTCTGTGTTCGTACCCTCTCCCCCGTAGTCTCACTCGGGAGGGGGAGGAGGTATCCGTGCGCAGGATTCGGGAAGGAGCGGCTCTGACTATCTCTGTGCGTCATCGGTGGCGTGACAAACGCTTAGAACTAACTTACGACTGTCCCCATTGGGGTGCTGCGCCTGAACTGTGTGACGCAAAACACTTGCTCTGGACTTGGCCAGCTACAGCCTCCGCGAGACGACGCTTCCTAATGAAGGTAGGCTTGCGATGGGACGGTTGGGGCATGTGCCCCCAACCGTCCTTTTTCCCACTGTTGGGCGGGGCTGCGGCGGCTCACGCCGAGCAGTAGGCTCTTTTCCATTTGGCGGAAAAGTGCATACAGCGCCTTTATTTTACCTGTAATAAAGTATTTCTCTCCCTCTCCCTTTTACAGCGAACACGCCGGCGCCGCAAACTAAAGTGTGGCCGCAGTCTTATTTAATATCGCAGGTGTGCATACAGCCTTTGTCGAAAATTACCAGGCTGAGGGGCTTGCTTCTGGATCGTGTAGTGGGGCTCTCTAGCACAACTGTGAGCCTAGATCTTCAGAGGGATGAAGACGAGAGTTCCTCTCGCCTACGAGAGATCTGAAACGCTGACATTTCAAAATGAGTCACGCTGCAATGTCCAGATGCAAAGCATTCGGTCTATTTTTAAAGTTTCTGTTATATCCCTAAACATAGCTTTGATGTTCGAAATAAAAAAAATTATAAAGCCGCGTTCTAAATGTTAATATAATGTGCAGATCACGAGCGTAAAATAACAGTGTAAAGGTATATTTGAAGCAGAGTCCCGCAGGTGGTGACGGTGGGGATGGCAGTAAAGAAAGATGTAAATTTTGGTGTTGACTACAGAAGCGACACGTGAATTACGAGAGGTGCCGTAGAGGATTTCGCCGGATTAATTTAGGCCACATGGGGTTCTTCAACGCGCACTGACATCGCATACTACACGGACGTCTTTGCATTTCGCCTCCATCGAAGTACGGCCGATTTCCACTCAGAGAAACGTGCAGAAAGTAGCAAGGAATGCCTATTGCATACTATGTCGTACCGCGAATTCCGGCGACGCGAACCAGTTGCGAGCGTGCATTCCTATGCGCCCGGAAATTTCTGCTCGTTTTAATCCAGGGACGAGAGCTTCGAATGAGCTTCGTGAATTTCAGTACCTGAAATCAGTGAACATAAAAGAAAAGCGCCAGAATTTGCGTCCCCACGATATAACTTCCCATTCTCAGCAGGTAGTCTGTATTTCTTATTCCTTGATTCATGAGTGCTCTGTCTTATTCACAGTGCATTTGTTCATCGGTAGGGTCGACATCCCTTAATGATATTCCTTGAATAAACGAGGGGTCATTCAAAAAGCGCAGATCAATGCCTATTATATAATTGAAAAAAAAAAGATGCCGTGAGTATTGAAATGTAGCACATATAACACCAGCATGAAAAACTAAAATGATTTCATGAGGTGGATAGCAAATGAATGCATGCTTCATGGAAACAATGGCGTGACCTTCGCCTCTATCTTAAAAAAACCAGAACGCAAGCAAGCCGGGAGACACCACCGCTGCCGTGCAAGACGTGGTCAGCGTAATGAAGGAAGAAATGAGGAGATTGAAACAAGACCTAAGGACCCTCAGAGAGGAAAACAACAAGCTCAGAATCGAGGCGACGACCTTGAAAGAATCTGCCGAAAGGGAAACCACCCACCGCTCAAGTATATTTGACCGCCAGGGAGGATGGCATGGTGGTGGAACAAGCAAGGCCGCCAAAGAGAAAGGCAATGAAATAGGAGGGAGAAGCTGGATACGTAACCATAGATGATCAAGAAAGATTTATGGAAAAGATCACAGAAATGTTCTTCAATATGGATCAGAAGTTCGCAAAGATCGCCGACTTTAGACTAACAAAGCACACGGCCAAACTCCAAGCTTTCGAGGAGTATATCATAGCAAGGCTAAGACCCCCTGTAGATAATCATGGACTGGAGCAATAAGGAATCCGTGATATGACAGTAAACTGTAGAAGCTTTGAAAATGAGAAGGCAATAAATAGTACAACAATTCATGAGAACCAGAAATCAGCCACCGATGACAATAGATCTGCAAGAAAGAAGTGTACCTGCAAAACTCTCCGGGTACAAGACATTCGATGACGGTCTGGGAAGGAAAAGCAGAGTAGTCATACTGGTCAAAAGTAATACATCGGCCATACAGCATGAGCTTAAAAACAAGAAAGTAATCGCAGTTCCGGTCGAGTGCATAACCGGGAAAACGAACAGAGGGAGCGTCTTCATCCTAAACATATACAGCTGGCCTCAGCAAACAAAGACAATATTTGCGAATTACTTAAATATAGCCATCAGAATAGCAAACAGGAAACCCCTATTTGTCATTGGAGTTTTCAACGCCAGCCACACCAGAGGCGGATATGAAAAGATTGACGCCGAAAGGAAAAATGTTAAATGACAAAGAAGAACTGGAATTAAAGTTGCTCAACCCAGAAGGCATAAAAACAAAAAAAGGAGGAAGTAATCAGGCGGACACTTCCCCTGATCTAACCCTATCCCATTCGGTGGAAGAGGCCAAGTGGAGATGTACTAGGGATGTCTAGGGGAATGACCATTATATCATAGAAGTAATGTTAAACATGAAGATCAGCACATGAACTGTCTAGACAGTTTGCCTATTTGTATCCACACAAGAGCAGCCATATAGGCTGAACAATTACTCCCTTATTTACTTACTGTTACTCCCTGCCCCTATTGCTCACAGGAAATGGAGTCATTTCATTTACTGTGCGCCAATTGTAAATAAAACAACGCAATGATGCAATAAGCACAAGTTCCTTTATTTCAAAGTACAAGCAAAACAAGAAAATGCATAAAATACCCCAGAATGTCACTGCACACAAAAAGAAAAAAGGGTGCGAACGGTCTGCCCTGCTGCTGAAGATCTGATACAAAACGTGCAAGCATAGAGTTGTGCCACTGATTCAAATTACCAGCTTGCGTGCTGAGAACACAGCTTGCCGTGCCGGGAACATCGCCAACTAAAACGGTAACAAAATATTAGGGCGAACACCCGAATAACATCAGGCATGCACACGTAGGCTGCGCACAACTACATCGAAAGACATTCTCCTGTTATGTATATGATCAAATTAGCCCGGGGCCAGTTTTTGCAAGTTTAAATACTCGTTGATTTCATGCATTCATTGCCAAGAATATTTGGAGGGAACACAAGATCCGCCTAAAGGGGCCGTGATATGGTCGTTCTTCATAATGCAGTTTTGTGCTTCAGTAACTAATACAAGAGGTTATAATTCAAATTTCGAAATTTGGCTGCCCTGGACGCGCTATATATTCCAATAAATGCCATTGAAATTCAGAACGGGTAACTCCTCCGATCGGCATTGACCGCCATATTGAATGTTATCGTGACGTCACGAGGGCATACACGGAGCAACGTGGCCCATCCGGAGTGGGGCTACAAGCAGGCAAATTCCAAGGGTCGGCAATTGGTAGAATGCATTCAAGACCTAGGAATCACACTGCATAACGATCCCTGCACGCCAACGAGAGAAGGATCAGGAGGAAAGGTGGATACTTCTCCGGACCTCACGCTTTGCAGAAACATTACTAAGGCAACCTGGGCCACCACAGGGCAGAACCTAGGTAGCGACCACATCATCATATCCCTCACTTTAGGAAAGGGCATCGCGGTGAGAAAATATAAGAAGCCAATCATCACGAAGTGGGTAAATTTAGGGTCATAAGAGAGGCAGAACACATGGGCAGCATAACCGACATATGCGAGTGGACCACCCTGCTGAAAAAACACGTAGAGGACACTACAGTTGAGGTAGAGGACAAGGACGGCGCACAAAACGTGGACAGCAGGCTTCTCAGTCTTTTTCGGCAGAAAACGACCCTCGAGGTGAGGAAAAAGAAAAATAAGAACGACAGGCGGACAACGAGGGACCTAAGCAAACTCAACAGGGAAATAGAAAAGCATGCCTTTCAGGTATGCGAGCAAAATTGGCTAAGCGCTTGCGACCAGATGGAAAAGGGAATGAGTCTGACAAAGACGTGGAATATAATCAGACACTTATTGGACCCAGATAAAACCAAATCAGAGGCAAGAGTTAGACAAACGAAAGTCAGGCACAGTTTCAACGGCACAGATGAACAACTATGCGAGCGTCTGGCAGAAGTATATATCAACCAGGAACCGGCTGGGCCTCTACCAGAATATGGTGATGAGGACAACCCGGAGCTGGATGCATCAATCACGGAAGCGGAGGTGCGTGCTGCGTTATGCAATCTAAAAACTAAGTCGGCACCCTGCTCAGATGGCATTGGCAACAAGGTACTTAAAAACCTTGATGATGTATCCGTCACCAACCTCACGGCCTACATTGGGAAAGTATGGGAAACTGGAAAGATTCCCAAAGCCCGGAAACAGGCAGAAGTAGTATTTATACTAAAACCGGGGAAACCCGAGGAACTCAATTGTTTGCGACCAATCTCACTTACATCCTGTGTAGGAAAGGTAATGGAGCATGTAGGGCTCAACAGACTTTCCCGGCATATGGAGGACAATAACAAATGGCCACACGAGATGGTTGGCTTCAGACCAGGGTTAAGCACTCAGGATATAATGCTATGACTAGAGCAGGTTATAATCAGGAACCGTTCACATGAGTTGAAAGTTATATTAGGCCTAGACCTAACTAAGGCATTCGATAATGTTAGGCATGAAGCTATACTTAGAGTCATACAGGAAGCAAACATGGGCCTAAGAACATAAAACTACATAAAGGACTTTCTCGCAAACAGAGAAGCGATAGTGAGGTTTCAGGATGCAAAGTCGGAACCAATTAAGATAGGGGGGTCCGGCACGCCACAAGGGGCAGTACTATCCCCATTTCTTTTCAATATAGCAATGAGAGGACTCCCACCCCTGCTCAACAGAATTAGCAACCACAAATTCAGCTTGTACGCTGATGATATAAATCTTTGGATCAGCGAACCTGGTACGTTCGAAGCCAGAGATAAGCTACAACAGGCTGCGGACATCGTTGTTAAATATGCCAAAGAGAGAGGGCTGGCCTGCTCTCCTCAAAAATCAGAGGTTCTAGTGTACGCCAAAGAAATATACGGACCTAAGCCAGACATCAACATCATAGTTGAGGGCCGCAAGGTTCCCAGAGTTGAGGAAATCAGAATCCTTGGTTTCTTCATCAATTCCAAAGGCAAGAACGCTAGCACAATAAAGAAACTAGAACAGTATACAGATAAGATAGCAGGGTTAATTAGAAGAATAGCTACCAAAGGAAGGGGGTTGAAGGAGCGGAACCTGCTCAGGCTCGCGCAGGCTTTCATCACAAGCAGGATCTGCTACGCCACTCCCTTCATGGAACCTAACAAAGGGGAGGTAGACAGACTGAATATAATCATTAGGAAAAGTGTAAAAAAGAGCCCCAAGTTTACCTGTAAATACATCCACTGAAGAACAAGAAAAAATGGGGGTTCATAACACATGGGTGGAGCTTAAGGAAGCAGTTAGAATTTCACAGCTTGAACGACTTAGCAAAACACGGACAGGCAGGAAAATTACGGAATGGGTGGGGGCACAGCCTGACAACAATATATAAGGCAAGGTAGATATACCTCTCGACATCAGGTCCAAAATAAAAATTCCTCCCATACCGAAAAACATGCACCCTCAGTTCAACAAAGATACACGAAAACATAGGGCCAAGGCTATGGCAAAAAACATCAGAGAGCTGCCTGCTGAGGAGGTAGCATACGTAGACGCTGCTGGGGGTCTGGAGGGGGCTGCGGTTTCGGCCGTTGTAGACGGTCAGGGAAAACCCCTGATCACAGCCTCAGTCAGAACCCAGAACACGGAAACTGCTGAAGAAGTGGCGGTGGCACTCGCCCTGGCAGGATCTAATGCAGGGTACATTCTTTGCGGCAGTAAATCCACTGTCAGAAATTTTAGTAAGGGCTTGGTCTCTTGGGAAGCCAAACGCATTCTGGAAAGCATGCCAAAACATAGGTCTGCTGCACTATTCTGGATACCAGCACATGAAGAAATAGCTGGTAACTAGGCCGCTCACCTGCTAGCCCGAGTAACCTACATCCGGGCAGCAGCGGAGCAACCGGTCTGCACAAATCTTAAGGATGCCCCAATCACGTACAAGGAAATTACGGATGGTTACAAATTAGGAAGAAGAATATACCCTCCTCCAGACGTATCCCTTACTCACAAAGAGACGTATATCTGGAGGAGGATCCAAGCAGGGGTATACATATCGCCAGTCAAAATTGCTAAGAACCCAGGTGACGAAAAATGTATCGACTGTGGGGAAAGGGGTACACTAAACCACATTACTTGGGAATGTCTTAGCTCACCAGGGGCTAAGGAAGAAATAAATAGTTTTGAAGCCTGGGAGGCGCTGCTGCGGAGCGAGGACCCCAACGCGCAGCGCAAAGCCACCCGCGTGGCGGCTGAGGCCGTGAAGCATCAGCTACACCGTCCTCAGCCGACGGCCTCTTCTCCTAATCGGGCTTAGGCTTCGGCCGAGCCTCAGAGGGGGTAGGGAGACCACCATCTGCCGGAAATAAAGTTTTTCTGAAGTGAACTGAACTGGAGCAACGTCGTCTGCACTCGTTGCTGCAATGTGCGCAGCGAGGCATTTTGTCCCCTATACTTCCGCGGGAAACCGAAGTAGCAGTCGTTCCCAATATATGAGTGACTGGTGCCGCAAAAGCGTTAATAATAGTTACACAGTTATTCTTCGGTATAGGTATAGCGTCCGGTTGCACTAGGCCGAAGGAACGGCGATCGGCGGTCGGGTGGCTGGTCGGCATGCAAATGCCATCGCTGACGCACTGGTCTATCAAGCTAGACCGACGACGACACCAGCATGACCAAAGACCCTGTACCGCAGAAGTGTAAAGAGGGAACTTAGTGGGAACTGGCAGAGTGTGGTAGGGGACTATCTCGTGTGGCATTCTATCAACTTAAGAACTCTAAACTCATTGGACCTGATCATGCTAGCCATGGCGACATACGCGATGTGCGTGCACCAGCGAAGTTGTGCTTTCATTCGGTGCCTGCCCATAGAACCTATCGGCGAGGCGATTGAGCAATGCGGGCATAAAACGCCGCACGACGGTGCCGCTGCTCGCTCGCCGCCGTCGCTTGGGCTTGTGCAGCCGAGCGAAAGCTTCACGCCCTGTGAATAGACGGCCCGAAAAACTGCGCTTGTGATCCTTATAGCTACCAGAAAAGCGAAACGAGTGGCTGCGTTTAATATCTTCACGCTCTCTTATTAATCAGCGGAAAACTCCTGCCAGATGCTTGAATTTTGGCCGACAGTGGACCGCCAGCGCCTTTCGTGACGAGGCTTTGCGAGTACGCAAGATTCGTGTGTTCGATTTCGGCTATTGCGGAGAGCGAATTCTCAAGCGTTAGCGCGTGAAAATAGCTGTCGAGCGTAGTTTTGGCCACAGTTCCCTCAAAGTGACGACTGCCTACATCGCAGGGCGCGAGCTATAGAGTTCTATAAGGGGAAGTGCCGATATGTGACCCGATCTGCAGAGCATGTGGTGAAGGCAGCCGGTAGCAGTCGTCGGCGTCGACTGTGGACGAAACAGCTGGTTGTTTTTATTAATTCAAGTAATGTCCTAACGTATCTTTAGCTAAAGCGCTTTAAAATCAAACACTGATGACATAAGAGGAAGCAGGTACAATTAGCGGGAAGCGCCGGTCCTACGCGAATCGTTTCCTAAGCAGGCGATATATCATCAGCGGCGCTATTTGCAGTGTTACCATAGTGTGAATGAGTAAAACTACAATTTGTGAGCAAGAGTGCGTAATATTTAGGATAAGAAGAGCCCACCTTGCGTTTTATACCAAGCAAACGAGCAGTACTGTTTGCGCACAGCTATGTAAACAACCCCAGCGCGGGGCTGCAGTTGTCGTGATCGTCGCATTCCTAGGCCACCATGCGCACGCAGAGTAAACGGTAAATGATGTACTATTATTTTCAAGCACTCATTTAGTCGGCGGCGACTATTCATCGGCGCGGGCAGTGAAAGCATTCAAGTCGCGTAGGGTTTTGCAAGCGGCTCGGTTCCTGCAAAAAGGTTGTACGAGCCGAACGGAATGTATGTTCGACTTACAATTAATGCACACGTGCAGCGGGGAAGCCGTCTCATTCGGCAATTTTCTCTGCTCTTTTCGTGCCTCAAGGTAACTCTAGTGCCACCTTGTGATAATTTGAGTTTAATTATCGAGCCGACGAATAGCGGACAAGAAATTGGTAGCCAGCTACAAAACGCCGCGGCTTTCACGGCGCACATCGCCGAAGGCATGCACTGGACGTGCCGATTTTCACATACGTGAGCATTTAACTGCTCAAAAGAAACCACAGTCAAGAAACCACAGTCAAAGAAACCACAGTCATAACATAAAGATAACATGTTTATTAGCGTAAATAATAAAGCTGGGGTCCATCGATTTCTGTTTCCTCAACCATCAGAAAAGGGGTGCCACGAGCAAGTCCGCTTTTTTAAATATCACTCAGGTCGCGTGCTAAGGTGACGGCTTCCGAAAAGAAAACTCTGAAAATGCGTTTTATTTCGATAAGCTAGAAAAAAGTAAACTTTTCGAGCGACCGCCGTTTACGGTGTGCATGCGAGCACCTCAACAGCGCGCAGCAGACGACGCGGGGCGGGTATGCCCCTGTGACGTCAGCGATCAGAAGTTGCCAGATGAGCAAGTAGTTCGCAGAAGAAACGGAAAAAATTCGTTTTAGAAATATTTACCGCACAGACTGAATTAAAACTCGGGGGAATTTTAATTTAACAAGTTGAGAATGAAATGCGATAAGCAGGTCATGCGTGAAAATAGGCTGTCATGGGCCCATTAATAGTCTTTGCTGCTGTCACAAATTCCTGCATCTTATGTTAAAGTAAATCGAAATAGTAACCCAAGGTACTTTTTAAAGTATGTTACTTGCCAATTTCTCAAAAAGTGATTTTTTCTTTAGATTCACGCCTGAATTAAGAATCAAGACGCTCCAGATAAAACTACGGGAGAGGTCTCATTATACACACGAACGTCGATGCTTGCAATGTATATAGAAATTTTCATTCGAGTAAATTTAGTTTGACGCGAGAAAAAAAAGTTGGAGTCCGCAGTCAGCCTCATCGATCGGTAAATATTGCCTAACTGTCGGCACTGGTGGTAGTGGTTTTATTAAAAATAATAGTAAAAAGGAAGGAAAAGATTTTTGCTAGCCCCGGCATCTGCCATCGATACTGAAGCACCTGAGCTGGGGCAGCGGAAATAAAGGATAGCAGGCAGAATGGAGAAATAAAATGAAAGTGGTGAAGGGACAGCAGAACACATAATACCATGCTCAGTATAAACTGCTTTGAACAGGATGTCAGAGGTGGCGGTGGTGGAAAATTTTATTGCCAACGATGTAATGGTGGGGGCGAAGCCCTCTTCACGGCACTTGGCTGCTCCCTCACTGTGAGGAGGCACCCCTACAAAACAAAGGACATCCCTTGGAAAGCAATTCTTCTCCGAACGCTGGAGATGATCCGGCGCTGGTCTTGAGGAGAATTTTCGATCATAAGAGTCGCCCAGTAAGACTAAGCCATGGTCGGTGATGGGGGATGAGGGAAGGTGGGGCATGTGAGCAGGGAGTGTAGAAAGTCTCCTGGTTTGCCGAAACGTATGCATGACGAAGGAGATTGGTCTGGGTATCGGGCATGTAGTAGTATGGGGTATGGAGCAGTCCGAGTTTGTAGTCGCCAGTGTGCGGCCTGCGCTATGGTGAGCGATGTGGCTGGGTGTGCGTACTCCCTACGTTGTTCCCGGTAGTAAGAGGGAATATCACGGAAGGAGACCAGGCGCTCCTTGGCACACACATGGGGCTCGACTCCCGCCCGGAATGTGAGACCTCGTGCTAATGAATGAGTCTCCTCGTTGGCAGGGAGGCCGGCATGTGCTGCCATCCAGATGAGGGTTATAGGGCGCCGGGGCTGCCAGAAGCGTAGTAAACGAGCAGCAGTGCGGGATATGCAGTCATTGACATAGTTGAGAATGGCAGATTTAGAGTCAGAGATAATTTTTGTGACAGATGTAGAAATGAAAGCAAGCGCGATGGCTGCCTCTTCTGCGTATGTGGTAGAATTTGTGATGATTGAGCTGGAGGTCAGAAGCTTTGCTTGATTGTCGGCTACCGCTAGGGCCGACAATGCAAACAGCAAAGCACACTGAATGTTAGGTTAAGTGAAGTGGTTTGGCATCGAGCATTAATAACATAAAGCAGAAAGCTCATCTGGTTCCCATTGGACGTGTTGCAAGCTATATTGAGTGCAATAGCACGTCCCTCCGTCTATTTATATGGCATTAATATGTACTATGGCTCTGCCAAGCGATAATATGTTGTCCCATCTTATGAGTTACATTTCTTATTGAGCGTGATCAATGGCGCCCAAACAATATCTGAGTCATTGTTCTGCTTTCATAAAGCCTAAGGGTTGTTTCGCTCACTGTAATATCTACATAAAAATAATAGCGCACGCAGAACTTTAAGCATTATATTCGTAAAGAACATTTATTTTCTCCCCCCCCCCCTCCAAAAAAAAAAGACGCTCGTATGAAAAGTCGCGGCTATTTGTAATATTATCAAAAATATACAACACAAAATCTTTACAACAAAGTCAGCAACTGCGAACGAATGGCATTCGTCAAAACTTGTACCTTATGCATGCGAACCGCGCCCGGCCGCATAGGCTCTTAGAAAAGAATTGCTGGTGCATGGTTTAGCTCTGGTTAGCACTGGTCGGAAGCGAAAGGCTGCATCTCCCTGGCTACGTTTGTGGACGAGCGACTGGCGGTTTCCATATATATATATATATATATATATATATATATATATATATATATATATATATATATATATATATATATATATATATATATATATATATATATATACACACAGTAGTAGGCATTTTTTTTAATAGTTAAACATTTTGCTTTCTTCGAGACATTAAAGGCGCTCACACCAGACAGCTTATATTTAGGATTGCTTTGGTGATATTTACAAAAGTGTTATTGGTCGTTGCATGTAGAGATATTGAACCGAATCCGCTTGCAAACGACCTGCAAATCTTGCAGATAATATCAGAAAGTGAAATTTTTTTATAATACCATAAAGTCAAATTAAAAAAAAAGATTTTTTTAGGAAAGGAAATGGAGCAATGCGAGACAGGCGTCATTTCATTTTCATAAAACAAACTTTCATTTTCCTTCGCTTAGGGCGCGATTCGGGTGTCCACCGATATATGTGAGACAGACGAAATTTTCTTTCTTTAAAACCAATTGTCATTTCATTTTCCTTCCCTTACACGCCGTGCTGGCTCAGTGGTTAGCACGTTTGGCTACTGATCCGGATTACCTGGGTTGAAACCAGACCGCGGCGGCCACGTTTTGATGAAGGCGAAACACAAACTCACCCGTGTGCTGTGAGATGTCAGTGCACGTTAAAGATCCTCATGTGGTCGAAATTATTCCGGTGCCCTCCACTACGGCACCTCTTTCTTTCTCTATTATTTCGCTCCCTCCTTGATCTCTTGCCCCGCCGCGGTGGCTCAGTGGTTAGGGCGCTCGACTACTGATCCGGAGTTCCCGAGTTCGAACCCGACCGCGGCGGCTGCGTTTTTATGGAAAAAAAAACGCTATGGCGCCCATGTGCTGTGCGATGTCAGTGCACGTTAAAGATCCCCAGGTGGTCGAAATTATTCCGGAGCCCTCCACTACGGCACCTTTCTTCCTTTCTACTTTCACTGTCTCCCTTATCCCTTCCCTTACGGCGCGATTCAGGTGTCCAACGATATATGAGACAGATACTGCGCCATTTCCTTCCCCCAAAACCAATTATTATTATTATTATGATCTCTTCCTTTACGGCACGGTTCAGGTGTTCATCGATATGTGAGACAGATACTGCGCCATTTCCTTTAGTCGGGCGCCCTAACCACTGAGCCACCGCGGCGGGTCCATTTCCTTTCCCCAAAACGAATTTTCTCCTACGGGCGGGGTTCGGGCGTTCAAAAAGGTATGTGAGACAGGCGTCATTTCTGGGTCATTTCACGCCAAACGTCCCAGTCATTGCGCTCGACCGTCCCCGATTTGTTAAAAAAAATACATGAAAATTTATCCGATGGGCGTAATCAAAGCCTTGAATATTTTTGCCGAAAAAGAATTACGCGTGAGGTGAGCGCAGTTTGAAAATTTAAAAAAGGCGAGAAAAGAGGCACTGCTCAATGATTAATAAAAAATTAAAATTTATAGAAAATATTTCGCAATTTTTTCATTGGCATTTTCACAGATTCTGGCTTTCGATATAATGCAGAGTATGCAGCTTTACACGGTATAAGTATTTTTTTAAATCGCAGGAAATTACGAAAACGCACCATTTTTGTTTTTTGTTTCAAATATCAGCTTGCTCTCAGAAATTTGGAAAAAGCCTTTTTGTTTCTCTAGATGTCTAGTGCCTGTAACAAATGTTACAGGTGATGAAATTGCTTACATGGAAGTAAAAAAATACCAAACTTGCAAAAAGCGCGTTTTCAGCCAAAAACACTTGTTAGTTTCAACCTGAGGTGTTCCAAGTAAACATACAAAATGTAGCTGGTTACGCAGAAAAATTTATTGCCCTTCATTGCTGAATTTTTTAGAGGTAATTTTTGTTAAAAGCGAGAAAACGATTTTTTAAATTGTGCTCTCGCCCCCAAAGTGGCGTTTTCTTTCAATGCCTCTGTGGTGGCCTGATGTTTTGTGGCGTAAGAATGCTTAGACTTTTCTTTTCGGTATTATTTCGATAAATAAAGAAAAAAAAAAGTTGCGGCGATAGCATAGTGGTCTCGCCGAGCGGCCCCTAAAGGAGATCTGGATGCATTGCCGCGTGCACGACTCCCAGTCATGAATATTGATCCATTTTTTTTCTCTTTTTTATGATTTGACCTAGAACTCAGCTGAAGGTCAAATTTGCACGGTACGCACTTTGTAGGGCCCACTCGCGGGCCGCCCACTCAAATGCCGTGCCTCCCCCCGCGTACCATCCACCACCGTTTCTCTCCCGAGTCGAGTCGGGCAGGGGGAACCGGGCTACGCGGTCCACGCATGGGGGGGGGAGGGGGTAATTAAGGGAGGCCCGGTCGTCAAGGCGGGTTCTTGCCCCCCCCCCCCCCCCTTGCCACGGACAAAGCCTTGACCTCCTGCCCCGACATCACCTGGACTCCCGTCGTCGACGATGTGAGAATAAACCTTTGTTCTTACTGGCTGTCCCAAGTCTCCCTGTCTGTGGGCAGAGGAATCGCCCACAATTTGAAGCCCCAGGTCCCGTAGTGAAGCTTTCGCTTAAATATCTCGAACTGCATTCAAAGTCGCAGGAACACTAAGAGTACCGCAGTCAGAGGGCGGCGTGCGGGCAGCATTGGGCTGTTGTTGCCAGAAATGGTCCAGCGTGGCGAGTGCGTCGTCTGCCAGGCGCAGAAAGTCCCGCTTGCGGCCGCCTTGTTCATCGTTTTTGCTCAAAAAGTAAATAACGAAAGTGTTCATGATCGAAAGTTTAGATGAGAGGAGGATTTACAAAAGCCTTGATAGCTTCGCACGTCAGCTGCTCAGCCTCTCGATTTCTTGAGTCCCCAAGTGTGTGCCGACAACGCATGAAGTAGGCTCGTTCAAATGCTTTCCTGCCGCCTGTTCTTGCCTCCGTGTTGTTAGTCGCCTGCCGGAGGCTTGTGGAAGGTAGTTGAGCGGCCCCAATGTCTACGGGCGGACCAACGCTCTAACTGTGCTGCCAGAATGTCCCCCCGATAAGGTCCTTTCACTACCGCTTACAGGCGGTGGAGGAGATGGTGAGGGATGCAGCCTGTCCGCAAAAGAACTGCAAAGTAGAGAAGAGCGTTTGGGGAATAGGCGTGCCTCTTAGAGTGCGTACGCGTTGAGGTCGTATTTCGATGGAGGCGAAGTACAAAAACACCCATGTGCAGTGCGACGTAAGTACGCGTTAAATAACCCCAGGCGGTGTAAATTCGCCCAATGGCCTCCACATCGGCGTCTTGCTAACGTGTCGCTTCGGGACGTTAAAATCCACATTTCTTTTATTTAAGCCTCATTACAAAATATGGATGAACAGCAGAGAAAAAATCCTCGTAGAGCAACCTCTCCGAAAACATACAGTTGTCACAAACACACACAGACACACACGCGCGCGTACACAGACATACACACGCACAGACACACGCGCACTCGCACGCACGCACAAACTCACATAAACGCGATACTGAACGAACCACTTCGTAAAACACGCCAGCCAACCACCTCGCAAGCACAGCGCGCCGTCGGCTCTGAGAGTGAGTGGACCATCTATGGCGGCGCCTAAAAATCACGTGATCGCAACTCGCAAATAGGCGGCGCGGCGGAAAAGAGAAAACAGCTACAGCACATTCAGGGCTCCAAAGACTTTATTCGCGACTCTCTGACCGCGCTTATCGCCTTGCGCCCTCTCTGAGTGATCTCGACAACTAGGCGAAAATTGATGTTTCCATGGCAGTGGCTGAACTTCAAGTGCACAGCAGCAATGGCATGTGACGACTTACCAGTATCGCAAGTCAACTGAAAGTTTGATGCAGTATGAAGAGCGCAGCGTATATATCAGCGGCAAAAGCGCTTCGCTTAGCTTTTACAAATGCAGATTCTATATACTTACAACTTCACCCTTTACAACTTTGAGCGTTCGATAGGAAGGCATTTGCTAGTGGCTTAAGGTATTGCACGATGGGCAGCCCGCTCGTCGGGCGTACACACGGTGCCAGCTCGTCGGCCGTCCGCCGTCCGACGAGCTGGCGCCGGGACGACCGACAAGCTGGCACCGGGTGGACGCCCGGTGGGCTGGCTGTCCATCGCTCAATATGTCAGCAGCCGCATGAACGGCGGCCAGCTTGGTGGTTGTGAACGACCACCGAGCTGGCCGCCTTTCATTTGGCTGCTGACATCTTGAGCGAGCGTCCTGGAGTCACGGAGGAAGCCCTCCAGCTCCTCCAGAGACCCTTGGTGCTCCCCCCCCCCCCCCCCGTCGTCCGCAGGCTGCCTTGGCAGCTTCGCGTAATTTGCTCCAGGGGAACCCTCATCCGGCTGACCTGGGTGCCGGTCAAAGTCGGAGTACGGTATGCTGTGTGTAATTCAGCAAACTAGGCTCTTTACGACTTTACGCGTGTCGCTTACCCGCATGCTGTGTGTTTTCCTAGAGACCCTGGTTATCATGCGGGCGACCTGTATCGCCGAGTTATGTATTAGTCTGAGCGCCTGCGTGCACCTTTGGTCGGATTGAATCCACATACCTAATATTCTGATGGTTGTTCTTTCCGGTATGGATTTCCCTTCTAGATGAATATTAGTTTTAGTTTTTCTGCTTCCGGTACTGATCGGTTCAGTTTACCTAGCCAGATCCTTAGCTGTTTTGATTTTTCTGTCGAGCAAGCTCATTCCCAGTCTCTAAAAAATTTTCTACGCACGTAGAAGACGACGAAGTGCATCCTTGTGGGTTGCTTTCAGTCAGACTCCAGCTTTTTTCTGTGTTTTTGCGTGCATACTGCGGGGACGCCGTCCCCCGTCATACGGCGATGGATCTGAACCCTCCTAGGCATCCGAATAGCCTAATGGCCTCCTCCTCGAGCTCGTCGAGGAAGCGGTGCAGCCGTCCGAGCGACTCCGACAGCGATGACACCATCAGCGAGGCCAGCAGTGAGGATGGCTTTGAGACTTACCTCAGCCGCAAGACCAAGAGAATACTTCTAAGAGCCGAATCGTCATCTAGTAAGTCCACTTTAAAAAAAGTGGCAACACACCAGCGCACACCATACTCGTCCTTCCTGTGCAGCCAACCGACATGAGGCGGCTTAACAGGCAGGTCGTCTCTGTAGAACACGAATCCCTTGTGCCTAAAGAAATCAAAGACGTTCGAGTGAATGCGCGGAAGAACATTGTAGCCGTTGATGTCCACCATGCGGCTACGCTGGAACCTATGCGGGCCATAACTCAGCTCGGCGGTTTATCAGTATGTACTGTTATCCCGCTCGGCGGGGATGAGGCCTCTTCCGGCGTAATATATGATGTCGACGAGGCTATCACGCCAGATGATTTGGCCATACTCGTGAAGCCGGCAAATGAAGGCACCGGAATTCTACGGGTGTCACGTCTGGGCAATTGCTGTTGTGTGAAGATTTTGTTGCAAGGCTACAGCCTTCCATCACACGTGAAGGTGGACCATTTCCGTCATGCCGTGCGGCCATTTATTCAGAAACCCCTGCAATGCCACAAATGTTTGAAACTGAGTCATGTGAGCGGAGTCTGCGACAACACGAGAGTGTGCTCTCGTTGTGCCGGAGCTCACAGCACTGAGTCCTGTAATGCACAAGTGCTTAAGTGTTCCAAATGCAACGGGCCTCTTGATGCCTCATCCAAGAATTGGCCGCGCTTAAAATACGAGCGTGCCGTTTTAAAGCAAATGTTTCGGGACAATTATACGCACAGTGAAGCTGCCGCGACTGTTCGGAAAAGGCGTTCTCGCCGCAAGAACTCAAGAAAGTTTATTGCAAAAAGCAACCACATCGACGCGCCCACGGCACCTCGTCCTCAACCTCCTCCCGTGCCGCCGCGTACAAGTGTGTCCAGCCCGCGAAATATCGACAAGGATAATCACATGTCTTTGTGTTAGCGCTTCCGCCGTTACGTACTGCTGAGCCTCCTCAGCGCAAGCTCCCATCGCCGTGCTCACCTGTCATGGGAGAAGGGCTCAAAGAGCAAGATCGCCAAGCCCGTGTGATCCTCAGGACGGTGGTCAACGCCATTCTACCTCTGATACAGGCCCTGCAATCGTCAACCGCCCGAAGCATCTTTCTGGTGCTGGACTGTCTTGTTCCAGCACTACAACATATTTAAAACCGAACGGCTGGCCAGCTTCTCACGTTTCGTGAGGAAGTCAGGGGCGCTGCGGTCTTCCAGTGGAACTCAAGAGGCCTAATGTCACGAATTGCAAGTTTTCGGCAATATCTTTTCAACAACTACTTCTCGATATTAGTCATCTCTGAACCTAACTTATCCCAAGCATTCAGGAGTTCCGGGTACGAGCTCTTCTTTGCTCCGACCTGCGGGGAGTGCAGCAAAGTTCTGGTCCACATCCGCATCGACATAACGTACGTTTACTGAACAGTTCAACTCCACAATGAAAATCAGTATGTGTGTTGACCCTGATTGCGGCGTATGTCTCCCCCTCCTCTCAATTGGACTGCAAGAGATTAAAGACAATTATGGAGGCAACCCGGGCTCCTTGGATTCTTAGCGGAGATTTCAACGCCCACCACCAACTGTGGGGAAGTCCAATAGTCCACGCCAGAGGGAGGAATCTGGCCTTATTTGCTTCAGAAAATGAACATTACGTAATGAATGATGGCAGCCCGGCATACCTGCGAGGCAGCTCATACAGCAGTTTCCTAGACCTGACGCTAGTTTCTCGGTCTCTGCGCCGGCGTGTCCAGTGGTTTTGTGATGTGGAGACCAGCGGGATAGACCACATACCCACCTACCTGAAGATTCCAGGCCTTGGGGTGTGCGGCCCAGCTAAACACGCGCACATCGATTGGATGGCATTTAAAACTCGAATAGAAGAGGCGTGCAAAGAAGCCCTCACTTCCAGTTTGGAGGACATTATAGCAACAGCAATGAAGGCTGCTAGAGGCTTCCTCACGTCAGCTAGAATTCGCATCAAATTTGTTGTCGAATTAGACCACCTATGTGCTATTCGTCGGCGTGCAGAAAGACGTCACAGACGGACCGAATGCGTAGGGGACCTCAGAGAGGCGCGTCATGTGCAGAGGAAAATCAAGCGACGAATGAACACGCTGGCAGAACAGCGCTGGAAGTCCTTCTGTCAATTTCTGGATCCTCGAAAGCCCACGTCCCTCATGTGGCGGACAGTGCGGGGGTTTCGAACGTTTCCACAGCAAACACAGCCTTTCTATGCGTTGGCTCTACATCAAAACCGTCATGAGATTGAAGTTGCAACTGACTTCTGCAAGGCAATCGCGAGTGCAGTGACTACCTCGAGTTCGTGTTCCTCCTGCATCACGGGATTCAGCGATGGATGTTGTCTTTGCTCGTGAGGAACTTGATGCAGCGCTTGAAGAATGTAGGCGTTCGTCTGCACCAGGTCCAGACGGCATTACATATGCTGCACTGTGCCACCTTGGCCACGACGCGCGTAGAGAGCTAGTCAGCCTTTACAACCACTCGCGGCAAGACGGAGTTGTTCCTCCCCAGTGTTAATCCAGTCGCATAATACCATTACTAAAACCAGGAAAATCCCCATTTGACCAGTTATCATACAGGTCAATAGCTTTGGTCAGTTGTGTGGGAAAAGTCATCGAAAGAATACTTCTGGCGCGTCTTGAGTGGTACCTTGAGCACAATAACGTGTATCCTAATGCCATGGCGGGTTTCCGACGGGGTCGCTCCTCTATAGACAACGTCATTGATCTCATGTCCACAGTACAGTAACAGTTCTTGAAGGGCTCAGGACTGAGTGCAAGGTTGTGAACTATCAGTGTGTGCTCTGTGTACCCTGCAAGTAATGGCGAACGGACATGTGGAAAAGTGATCATTTCCCTTTGTTCTCTCCCCTTTCTATCTTTCCCTCCGTTCCGCTTCCCACGTGTAGGGTAGCATACCGGGCGCTGTGTACCTAACCTCCCTGCCTTTCAGTTTGTCTTTCTCTCTCTCTCTCTCTCTCTCTACGCACGCTACGGCAGCCTGCAGTCTCGCTTCCTTTTCGTTGAGTGAGCCCTCCTACACCCACACAGTGATGTCGTCCGCGTACATTGCATGCTTATGCCTTGTATGGTTTCTATTGTCTAGCCAGCTTAACCATTGCTATGTTAAACAGAATGGGTGAAATCAATGATCCTTTCTGCGTTCCCTTATTGGGTGTTTGAAAGCTCTTGGACCTGATTTCCCCAAGCCCTATTGTAGCCGTTCAAATTGTGAGAAAAGCTCTTACGTATCCGTAGATTCCTTTCCGGCAGTTAAAATCACTCAGGCCTGTTAGTACGACTTCGTGGCTAACGTTATCAAAAGATCCCTTTATGTCCAGGGCATTGATTATGCGTTAGCAGTGTCTGGGTACGTTGGTTAATATTTCGTCCTTGATCTGCACCAGGACGTCTTGCGTGGACAGTTTTGCCCGAAAGCCAGGCATGCTATGGGGGTATAGCTCGTTTTCCTTCATGTAATCTTGCACCCGTCTGGTTATAATTCTTTCGTATAATTTCCCCAGGTACGAGGTTAAAATATCGGCCCGAGGTTTTCTACCTGCAGTGGTTTATTTCGTTTGGGAATCATTACTACTTCCGCGTGCTTCCACTTTTTTGGAAGAGTCAATGATTCCCATAGCTTATTAAAGTATTCGGCTAGCTCTTCAATCATTCCGTCGCTTAGGTTACGGATGAGTGCGTTTGTAATTTTGTCCGCCCCTGCGGCTGTATTTCTTGTTGCGCTTCTAATTGCTGCGTAGAATTCCTCCCCAGATATGGGTGTATCTAATTCTTGGTTTTCCTGTCCTCGGTAGTGCTCGGTGTACGCTGCTGGGTCGCTGTTGCCGAAGCTTTTCTCCCTAACTTTCTCTAATAATTCCGAATATGGTATTTCGAATTGATGGACCAGTCTGTGGATCGCCTTATTGCTTTTGCTTTTGGTTTTAGTTGGATCGAGAACTCTATGTGCCACGTTCTGGCTGTATTTAGAGTGCCGCATAGCAAGTTGCTAAATTGCTGCCAATTCGTTCTCGCTACTTGTTCCGCGTACTCCTCTGCTCTCTTTGTTACTTCCGCAATTTTCAGTTTTTGCTTCCTATTGTATCTTTGCTTTTTCCGCCGTTTGAGGAGCCCCTTGCGTGCTTCCCATAGCCTAAGGAGATTAGGGTCCACCTCGAGTGTCTGCTCTGTCCTATCTCCCTGGTGTAACTGCGTTGTTCGTCTTTGAGCATATTGCTCCATGCCTCAATCGAGCCTATTCCCTCGGTTGGGCTTTCTTTACATGCCTGTCTGAACGCGTCTCAATCCGAAATTTTGGCAGTGCTGATTCTACGTCTGAATCGGCTGGCTGTAATCTGCGTGCTGATTCTATAGTGGTCGCTGCCTAGGTTTTCATTAAGGTTTTCCCACGTCGTTTGCCCCGTTCTTTTGACGTACGTTAGGTCTGGACAGGTGTCCCTGCACACTCTGTTCCCGGTCCTAGTGGGGGTTGTTGGGATTCAGGTAGCGTGACTGGGCCGGAGAAGACACGATGACGATCGGCAGAAGAAAACTTGGAAAACTTTATACAAAGACTAATTACATAATGTACAAGTAAGGGCAACTAAGAGTGCTTCTCAGTAAAGAGGGCTTCTTAGCAGTCGGGAATCTCTCCCAGCAAAGGGTATCTCTCAAGAGGGGGCTCTCTTCTGGTACCAAACCAGCAGCTCGTTAAATACTCTTCGTATTCCCCAGATCCCTAGCTGGGGAATACAGTTCGAAGAATGATCTCCAATCAAACGATGGCACTGATGGTACCACCCACGGCAGGGCGGTCCTGATGTTCTCTCGCAGCTCGGTCGATGGAAAGGAAACAGGCCCGGTCACGTTGTCGTCCACACGGCCTCTAGGTGAGCGCGCACGTGGGACCGGACTGCGCCCATGTGGAACCGGAAGGCGCCTGCGTGACACAGGAATGCGGGCTGTCTGCCAGCAGGGGTTGAAAGATCTTATACTCGTCGTCTGATGACCGGAACGTGAAACCTCTGTCGAAGGCGCAGCTCTCGGGCAATTGTTCAACCCCGGCGTGACTGAAGAGGACAATACTGATCTTGTACTTCGTCGTCTGATGACCGGAACGTGGAACCTCTGTCGAAGGTGCAGCTCTAGGGCAATTGTTCAACCCCAGTGTGACTGAAGAGGACAACACTCCGTTCGTCGACCCGATGGCTTGTTCGAACACGTGGGGACGCCATTATCGTCGCTGCATCCGACATTCCTGCAGCCACGTTTCTTCCAGAGGGCTCATTCACCTTCGCGGTGGTTTTCAGGGAATCCTCCTCATGTCCAAATTCGCCGAACTCAACAGCACGAAGGGAGCGCGAGCACAACAGCACCCCCGCCGCCAAATATTGGGCCCGGAAGATGAACTGCTCGCACGTAGCTCGGCTGACTGGGCGTGCCAGGAACCAGATGCTCTCCGGGAATCTTCGAATGACCTTCAGTGCTCCGCATCGCTTTCCCTCGTCAGATGGCCGCTTTGGGAAATTCTCTGCAGTGCTAGCCAAATGGGATCACAGACGCCAAACCACACCTGACAAAAGAAAGCGCCCTCGGAACCCACTCATCCCGCCAGACCAAAACTCAGGGCCAAAACTGCACTTAGCTAAAAACTTCAACTAAAGCTTGAAGAGATCAAATGTTTTGCCTGAATGAACACATGATGTCTCCCGATGAGGAGTTTAAACATGGCGCCTGCCCAAGGCGTGTGCTCCCGCTCGAGGTGCAGTAGGAAGGAAAAAAATTCGCTCAATGAAATCAGGTCTGTGCTTAGATGGCATGCGGTACGGGAATAGGTGACTGGTTTTGGCCGACGTGGCATTCAATTTTGATCGCCCCAATACCTCATAGGCAAGGTATGTTACACCACTCGCTCTTACTTGTCTTCGGCCGAAAGAAGAAAACGTACTCCTAGGTAGGTTACCTGATTATGAACATTACTGCAAAGAAAGTGGGAGATATACGCTCTCCATTGGGAAGAGAATATGAAATAAATCTCCAAAACTAAAAATATGAGGGACATACCCTTTTGGTAAAAGCTTTACTAGCTAAGGCTCGGCTTAGCCCTTCCGCATTTGTGTGGAGCTTGCCTTTCTTGTAGCGAACCTCGAAGCTGTGTTGCTGGTGTGCCAGGCTCCACCTCAGTAGACTACCATTTTTGGGCGACATATTGTGCAGCCAAGTCAAAAGGCAATGGTCCGTTTCTACTGTGAAACGCAACCCGGTGACGTAGCATGCCAGTTTGTCTATCGCCCAAACGAGGCATGCGCATACTTTTTCAGACGTGCTATACGCCTCTTCCCGCTTGCTGAGCTTGCGGCTCAAGTAAAGGACAGTCCGTGTGTGCCTGCCATCGCTTTCCTGACAAAGAATAGCGCCGTACCCGCGATCGCTGGCATTACATTGTATGATAAAGAGTTTCGAGAAATCTGCCGCTGCCAGTATTGCGCGCTCGCTTAGGGCCGTTTTCAGACTCTGAAATGTCATCCCTTTCTTTTGGTCCCAAGAAAGATTGGCAGGCTCACCTTTTCTCAGCGCGTCGGTCAGAGGGCTTGCTAAATCAGAGTAGTCCTTAACGTTATGTTGATAATAGCCTGCTAGGCCAAGGAAAGCCCTGAGTTCCGATTTTGTAGTTGGGCGACAGTACTTGGCCTCGGCGTTGGCCTTGGCGTTGTCCTCGTCCAACCACGTGCCCAAGATAGTTGGCATTTTCCCGCCCTTATCGTTAAACCAGCCTCAAGCAGTCGGCTCAACACAATACGCAGGTGTTCAATGTGGTCCTCTCAGTTTTGTGAGAAAACGGCCCTGTCGTCAAGGTAGGGGAGAGCGAAATCTGCAAGTCCCCGCAGCATTTCGTCCATTAACTTTGAAAAACAGTACGGAGCATTTTTCAAGCCGAAGCTCAACATTGCAGTGCGAAACGTGCCCGCGGTGGGCACGAATGTTGCGTACCTGCTGGCGCGCTCAGTGAGTGGCACCTGCCAGTAACCACGAACTAAATCCAGTGTGAATATATATTCTGATTTAGCGACTGTTTCAACCCTCTCCTCGATGTTCGGAATGGCGTAGGTCTGGTCCACTGTGATTGAATTCAGTCTCTGGTAGTCCACGCAAGGTGTCGGACGCTTGCCTGGCACCTCTACATTAATGATTGGTGAGGCAAAGTCACTTTCGAAGGGCACTATGACGCCAAGTTCGTACACACGGCGGATCTCCGTCTCAATGATTTCCTTTTGTCTTGGAGAGACACGGTACCGTTTGCTTCTGAACGACTGTTCGCTGGACAGCTGAATGTTGCGTTCGATGAGGGTTGTTTTTCCTGGCTTGTTTGAAAACGCCGCCTCAAAGTCACGGACGAGGTTTATCGTGTCTCCTCGTTGACTTTCCGTCAAACGTGGCTCTCTGTCGATTGAATTTAGCAGCTCGTTCGCTGCTTGCTCGTCCTCGTGTGGGACATAAGGTATGTCTGAGATCTCTTCCTCTGGCATGTTCAGCGCCATGTTAACCATGGCCTGGCGCTGTACATAAGGCTTCATCAAATTACTGTGGACTATCCGATTGTGTTTGTTCTTAAATTTTACCTCATAGTTGGTGTCCGAAAGCTTGGACACCACCTTAGCTGTCCCTTCCCATTGCACCTCAAGCTTGTTCCTTTTTGACGGACGAAGCAACATCACCTGGTCGCCAGGTTGAAAGGTGCGCTTGCGTGCAGATTTGTCGTAGTACACTTTAGACAGTTACTGCGTTGCTCTGACATTTGCTTCCACAAGGTCTCTGGTTTTCGCAAGTCTTTCCAGTATCTTTAGAACGTATTCCACTACGCAGGGATCCTCTCCGCAACCCTACCATGACTTCCTCAGCATGCGCAATGGGGTCCTCAAGTCACGCCCGTAGACTAGTTCAGTGGGGATAAATCCTGTGCTTTCGTGGGGGTCGGTTCTCACTGCAGAGGAGTGCTGCTGGAATGCAGCCTTCCCAATCTCCCTTATGCTCAAAACACAAAGACCTAAGTATCCGCTTTAGCACTGAGTGCATGCGCTCGACTGGATTTGACTAAGGGTGGTGAATGGAACTGCGGATTATTTTAATCCCACAACGTTCAAAGAACGTTGTTGTCAAGCAGCTTGTGAACACGCTCCCGTTATCGCTTTGTATCTCTGCAGGGAACCCCACGCGAGAGAAAATTAACAAAAGGGCGTCTACAACATATGCGGAACTTAGCTCCTTCAAGGGAATGACCTCGGAAAATTTGGTTGCCACGCACAGTGAGGTCAGAATGTAGCGACAACCAGAGTTGGACGCTGGCAGCGGGCCGACAGTATCTATTACAAGACGCCGAAAGGGCTCTGTAATGATGGGAACTAGCGTCATGGGCGCTTTCCATTTATCCGTCGACTTGCCGACCCGCTGTCAGGTGTCGCAAGATCTAACAAGCTGTTCCACATCTTTCCAGCAGCCAGGCCACTAATATTCGAGGGCTAATCTCGCTTTTGTTTTCTTTATGCCCAGGTGGCCCGCCCGTGCATTTCCGTGTGCGAGCTCTAGAAGCTGCCGCCGGTACTTCGCAGGCACCAGGAGTTGTTTATATGCGCGTCCCTTTGAGTCGCTGTATTTCCGGTAATGAAGGCCTGATTTTTCATAAAAGCTGATGTTCTTTCTGGCAACTCTCTCTCACATTATTTCTTAGAGCTCTTAACGATGGGTCGATTTTCTGCTCTGCAATGAGTGCTTTCCTATCAACCTCAGTCAACTCCTCGCAACAAGTCGAAGCAGGAGTTAATGTCGAATCCTTCGCGTTGGTTCCTGTCGCCCCATTTTCTACGGAATCGGCAGTTCCTTGGATTTCATGAGCTACCGCTTGTTCGAGAACACCTTCATGTTCATGCTCATGCAGTTTAGACGGATCAGTTTTTCTGCAAGAATCCCCCGGCTGGTCGGGAGAATGGTTCGGTACCTGCTCATTTGTCGGAGCGCACTCGAGTTTCTTTGCGAGCTCTTGCGCTCTAGAACGTGTAAGCGCCATGCAAGACAAGCCCGAGGTGAAAGAGAGACCTTTCTATTTCAGCAGCTGCTCAGATTTGTTCGAAAACAGGAAGGGCAAGTTTGCGCCAACTGCCGCTTCTGTGTCTAGCCTGCCCAAAGTCCACTCTAGTGTCACTTTCGCTACAGGCGAGCATGCACTCTGTTCTTCGGCGACCTGCTTAATCCAGGCGCTTTCGCCGGTGTAGTTCGTGGAGGAAACAGAGGACGGGTGAGCCACATCCATGGTAGCCGCTTAATCCCACAGTGCCCCGAATTTCTTGCCATTTATAACCATGTCCCGCATGTATGGCTCCAGCAATTTAAGGTTTTCCTCCGACTCTCGCATGTACGCGAGCGCCATCTTTTGCTTTTTGCAGTTCAGTGAGATGTGACCCTCCTTGTTGCAATTATAGCAGACAATGGGCTTTCGTGCTTCAAACGCGCGAGCTCCAGCTGCCTGCTGTTTCGGCGAATCGGCAGATTTGGGTGACTTCATCTTGTTTTCGCTACCTCCTCCTTTTGATCCCGCTTCCTCTGTTCGGCGATCTCGGCGTGCTGGTGGCACCCTTCGGTCGGGGATTCTCTTTAAATAGGTTTCTCCCTTTCCTAACCCGTTATCGTACCCTGCCCGGCTTTGGAGGTTTCGGCGAAAATAATGCTCGTCTGCGAGCTGTGCCGCTTTGTCTAGGTCTATATCTGTTAGCCTATCTTGCAGCCATATCCTCAGAGCTTCTGGAATTGCGCTATAGTACTGCTCTAGTGCGACGCACTCCAGTACCTTGTCATAAATTCTGTGCCCCTCAGCGGTCTTAAGCCACTCCTTTAAGTCGACTTTAAGCCGGTACGCGAAGTCAGTATGCGACTCTCCGCCTTTCTTTGCCTGCCTGAATCGCTGCCTAAAGGCTTCAGCAGAAATCCGGTACTTTCTAAGCAGTGCGCTTTTTACCTTCTCGTAGTCATCACACTCTTCCCGTGAGAGGCGAGCCACCAGTTGGGCCGCCTCGCACAGAGGGAGAGGAAGTAACTTCTCCGACCAAGCGCTCTTGTCGATGTACACCCTCCCGCATGCACGTTCGAAATTTACCAAAAAAAAGTGAAATATCGCCTCCCACGTGGTATGGTGGGACGAGATCCTGCAATCTCTGCCTCCCTTGCTCCTCTGCCGAAGCTACAGGGCTAAGACGCGCCGTATTCCCTCCGTTCGACGAAATTTCGAGGTCCTTCATTTTTTGAGCATGTTCTCTCGCTTTTTCCTCTGCCTCACGGACCTCCCGTCTCTCTTGAGCCAACCGAAGCTCTTCTATTTCCTTCTGCTCGAACGGCACCCGTCTCTCTTGAGCCAACCGAAGCTCTTCTTTTTCCTTCTGCTCGAACGGCACCCGTCTCTCTTGAGCCAACCGAAGCTCTTCTTTTTCCTTCTGCTCGAACGACACCAGTCTTTCTTGAGCCGACCGAAGCTCTTCTTTTT
Source organism: Amblyomma americanum (assembly GCF_052857255.1). Lineage (NCBI taxonomy): Eukaryota > Metazoa > Arthropoda > Arachnida > Ixodida > Ixodidae > Amblyomma > Amblyomma americanum. The sequence goes on along the minus strand of NC_135497.1, from coordinate 301,822,452 downwards.
CTTTCTTGTCGCACAACTCCCGTCTTTTCTGCTCTTCTTTGCGTCCAACAATCGTTTCCCAAGCCTCGTCGACCTCCTCAGCAGTCACCTCCTCCTGCCGAATAACCTCGAGAATTTATTTTTGTCTTTTCGCAGAACATAGCGAAATCCCCAGTTCCTGGAAAATTTAGAGCAGCTCCTGCACATTTAACTTCTCCATGGTGAGTTCTACGATGCGTTTAGCAAGCCCACTCAAACAAAAACCCTAGCTTGAAGCGAACAGGACAGTTTCCCTAAATCAATTTCCCAGACAACAGGAATCCGCACCTAGCATCTGCCTGTGCTAGTACGGTCTGGCGAAATGAACGGAAAACATTGGGCACTCACGCAGCCAAGGTATAGATTACGCCCGTCAGTCCCGTACCTGCCGAGGTCCGTTGGAGCCGGTAACTTCACAGCTGCCATCCAGTTGTTGGGATTCAGGTAGCGTGACTGGGCCGGAGAAGAGACGAGGACGATCGGAGGAAGAAAACTTAGAAAACTTTATACAAAACTATTTACATAATGTACAAGTAAGGGCAACTGAGAGTGCTTCTCAGTAAAGGGGTTCTTAGCAGTAAGGAGTCTCTCTCAGCAAAGGGTATCTCTCAAGAGGGGGCTTTCTTCTGGTACCAAACCAGCAGCTCGTTAAATACTCTTCGTATTCCCCAGATTCCTAGCGGGAAAATACAGCTCGAAGAATGATGTCAAATTAAACGATGGCACTGCTGGTACCACCCACAGCAGGGCGGTCCTGATGTTCTCTCGCAGCTCGGTCTATGGAAAGGGAACAGGACCCGGTCACATTGTCGTCAACACGGCCTCCAGGTGGGCGCTTACGTGGGTCCGGACTGCGCCCATGTGGAACCGGAAGGCGCCTGCGTGACACAGGAATGCGGGCTGTCTCCCAGCAGGGGTTGAAAGATCTTGTACTTCGTCGTCTGATGACCGGAACGTGGAACCTGTGCCGAAGGCGACGCTCTCGGGTAATTAATCAACCCCAGCGTGACTGAAGATAACAACACTCCGTTCGTCGACCCGATGGCATGTTCAACACGTGGGGACGCCATTATCGTCGCTGCATCCGACATTCCTGCAGCCACGTTTCTTCCAGAGGGCTCATTCACCTTCGCGGTGGTTTTCAGGGAATCCTCCCCATGACCAAATTCGCCGGACTCATAGCAGGAAGGGAGCGCGAGCACAACAGGGTACAAGGGTCCGTTATCAATTGACACGCCGTGGCTTCTGCCGCTTCTTTTATATTCTTGCCTTTTTGTGTGCTCTGCCATAGCCCCTGCTTGTGTCTCTGGCGCTGAAGTCTCCCACTATTACCAATTTGTTTCCTTTGGCTAGGCTGCTTATACCGTGGAAGAGTTCGTAGAATTTCGTGTCCTTCTGTTGTTTAGGGGAGCTGTAGATGTTGACTACCAAGGTGCTGCTGCCCTTCTTTTTCTTTTTTGGAACTATCTCTGTAATTAAGTGTTCTATTTCCATGTCGGATATGCTGTTGTGCATGATTGCGACTAAGCTCTTACTTATGAGCGTTGCTGTTTTGGCGCTTTCCGGGTACGCGTATGCTGTGTATCCTTGCAGCGTTGGCGGCATATTCGTTTCTAGTAACGCTATTACATCGGGTGGGGTTAGTTATTCGTTTATGAATTGCTGTAATAGTTTTCTCCTCTTCTTATACTCTCTGCAGTTCCACTGCCATATTTCGAGGTTTTCGGTGTTTTGACTGCCTTTAACTTTACTAGCCATGATTAATTTTATAGATCCGAATCCTGTAGCAAGCGTAGGGCACTAAATTTGTCCTTTACGCCTTCCGTTATTCTTTGTTTGCGCTGGCTGCGGATTTCAGCATCCATCATTTCCATGCGCTGTTCTATCGCTTGGAATTTTTGTTGTATGTTTTCTAGAATTTTGGTTACCCCTTCTAGGTCCCCTGCCTTAGCGGTTTCGATTTGTGGTTGTGGCTCGGGAGAGGGAGTGCGTGCCCTCTGGTCCCTAACTTGACACGCAAACTCGTAGAGTTTCCTGTTCTGTTCTTCTATTAGCTTGTAACAGCCGCTTAGTCGCTGTTTAAGCTGGTTGACTTCTAACTGTTTCTCACTCTTGCTAGGGCTGCTCTTATGTTCATTGTTTTTGTCTCCCGAGTGCGGAAATAGTGATTTGGGAGGGCCTGCCTTCCAGCTCACCTTGGTGCCTCCGCCCTGCCGGGGTTGTTCCTTCTTTTACTGCTGCTGCTGCTGCTGGCTGCACGTGATCACCGGGGCTAGCGGCGGGAAGGAACTGCTCTGGGAACTGCTCCGGGAACAGCCCTCGGACTGGTTCCGTGGACCTCGGTTCTGGCTCCGAGATCTGCTCAAGGACCTGCTAGAGTCTCGATCCGAGCTAAACCACCACGACCGGTGCCGTAGTGGAGCCCACCGGAGCTGAGCAAGAGCCGACTCTCGGGAACGCCTGTGTCCGCGCTCTACTGCTGCGCTCCACACAATGCGGCATATTACTAGCGTTAAAATACACACAAAGGACAGAGAGCATAAACAGACAGGACAGACCCTAGCACCACCTCCGAGCTCGTTTCATTCCTCCTCCCCGTCTGTTACACCCACTGTAAGCAGTTGTCCCAAGAGTGATCTTCCTGTGGGAACAGAACACGCGGCACATACGTACAACGCGGGTTTGTAGTACTTGAAGCTTCTACGTGGAACCGATGAAACGCCACAGGCCTCGGCCGAGATCCATTTCCATAAAAAGCGGATTCAAGCTCAAGCGGCCACGAGCCGTCAATGAGTGCGAGCAGTTTCAAGGCGGCAGCATGACCTCGACCTCAGAGGAGTTTCAGCGCTTCTATACAGGTCCATCAGAGACGAAAGTGGCTGGAGCGACGACTCCTTCGACGGCAGTGACCTCTTCGAGGCATACCGTGGATATTACGTCGATCTGAACTCCGGTCCGACACCGACACCTGATATGGATTGGGCTCGTCCGTTCGAAGGTGACTGACATCCGTCCCTCGCTCCAGCCTGGTCGCCGAACCTAAAATGAATGCAACCATCCGAAACTGGCAGGGGCCCATAGTGGAGATCTGCTTTTATGGGTAGAACGTGCGTGCAACCAGAGCACCCATTCATTTTCGAGCAAGGACGTAACTACAGGATGGACTTCGCTGGTCAGTCGCCGTACAGTTAGACGGGATGGATGCCGTACTCTGGTGGTGCGTCGTACAACCGACGCGTGCCTCTGCAAGGCTCGAATGATTCGTCGACGAATTCGCAGTTTTGGCATCCCTGATGTTCGAACGAACGCAGCGAGCGCTCCACCACTTGGCCGCACGTGTGCGAGTCTGAGCGTGGTGCGTACAGTTCCTCGGAGAGTTGCAACGAGCGGCAACGTCGCCGATAGTACCACCGACGCGAAGGCTGCGTCACTGCACGGCACGTCAAAAGGGTGGTATCTTCGGAAAAGGAAATAGACGAAAGTGGGAGACCCACAAAACGCTGGACGAAAAACTCGTCGTGGCTCGACGCTGCTTACTATAATGCAATACAGCGCGAATAAAGACGGGGAAGAAGCGAGACAAGACACCACAGCGCTGTGGTGTCTTGTCTCGCTTCGTCCCCGTCTTTATTCGCGCTGTATCGCATTATGGAAAATTACCAACTAGCCCGATCTGCCACTCTTGCTGCTTACTATGAGCCTCGCTATTAGCAGCACCGGCCACACCGAACAGAAATGGAAGCCAGCCCTCAGCGGTGTTGTGAGTGCGGGACAAGATTACGCAGTCGATCTGGGACCACACAATGCACTGAGCCGTCTACCAGACGGCGCAGTGACTCCGGGTCTAGATGACGCATTGAATCTAGGGCCACACCGCGCAATGAGTCCGGATACAGGCTGCACACATCTACGGATTTTCCAAAGCGGGACAGGCGAGTCGTGGATGCAGTCAGCTCCTTGAGGCGCCGTCAAGCAAGTCAGATCGAGAACTGCAACTCAGATTCATGCTGGTTCCAGGAGCTGGACGCAGCGGTAGGAGCCTGAAAATTCAGAGACTACAGAACGTTGTACATCCGCTCAGTTAAAAATGCGAGACGAATGCCACCGTACGCTTGCTCCAGTCAGGGCCGAGCTCAGAGCACGAGTGGTGAAGAGGGACTTGTTCTGTGACGCTAGTTTAAATCAAATCTCAGATAGGAAACATATCAAGCATGTCCGGTTCCAAGAGAAGAGGGAAGAACAAGTCAACCTTTTTAATAAGCCTTCCCGGAATTTAGCCACGGTGGCTACGCGAAGAGGTCAACGCGTGGCTTCAGATCATGGGATAGCACAGGCAGAAGTTCAGGGCGAACCTGTGCCGAGCTTCGGCGGAACGCAAATCTTGGAAATCGTTAATAAAGAGCAGAAATAACAGCGGACCAAGGACTGATCTATGAGGGACTCCCGAAGCAACGGGAACTGTTGTGGATGGGACATACTCAAAAACTACAAAATATGAACGATGTGATAAAAAAGCTGTTAACCAAGAAAGTAACTCCCCGTCCCCGATAACGGTAGTAACCTATCTTGTGATACAGAGCCGAATGGCGTGGAAAAATCGAGCACTGAAATATTTGTCTGGCTACCGCTGTTTATACTAAGTGCTAGATCGCGTACGACCTCAGTTAGATGAGTAATGGTTGATAGTCCACGTCGAAACCTATGCTCGGAATAATCTTGCTTCCATGAAGAGCGTGATGACACACTGAACACTTTGAAAGACCATTTTGAATGCATGAATCACTGCTGCTTGCAATTCTGTGACATCATGTAAATTTAGCAAGCCTGACCTGCCATGCGGTATGGTTCAAAGCAAGCCACATGAACGACTCGCGTTTCCAGCGCGATGAAGAACCATCATTTCAGAAAAATGTGATGTCCGCCATCATTCGAACGTGCGGATTTACTGACATATTAGAAGGACGATGACCGAAGAGCACGCTGGCATCATAAATTGATTTTTCCTTCTATTATTTGCTTTCATGTCTGTTGGTGCTAAGAGCTGGAAAATGGAGAGCCTATGCAAGAAACTGCCTCGAACCACAGTCACACCGACTTAAATTAAACAAACCTTAATGAACTGACGCAATTCAGAAAATAGAGCGTTTTCTGTGTAACTACGCGCAGTAAGGAAAATTAGCCCCGCAAATTAGCCGATCGGACTCTAGATACGCTGAACCCAGAAAAAGCTTTCGGGCTTTCACACTGACAGTGCCGATGACGTGAACGAATGCGAAAGGCAACGATTTTTACAGGTAAAAAAATAACCTTAGGAAGCGGAATACGCATGCATATGCGCGCGTCTCTGTAAGCGATAATACATATAGACCATGTTTGTCTTCTTTCTCTTACATTTATTATTGCTGTGATTTTGAGCGCGTTTGAGTTCGTTTGAAGCCGATGGTACCTGACATGCCTCACAGTGTGTCGTCTCTTATCCAGTCCTCCTTTCTTTGGTATTCCCTCTGAACTAAGTGCCTTTCTTTCGTGTAAAGCTGCCGGGTCACCACACACGCACGCACGCACGCACGCACACACACACACACACACACACAGCTGGCAGTCGCTGCCAGCAGCAGATGATTCAGCAGCAACACTAAAGGGCCAGCAGATAATCCCTGGTCGCTTCTCTCATCACTGGCGGATACGACGAGAAAGAGGCAGTTAACCGGCCGACCTAGAGGCACTTACCCCTTCGGGACATGAGCAGGTGGTTGTGAAAACAGTCACGCGAACGCTCCAGGAAGGACGCTTCTCATCACAAAGCAATTAACCGTTTTTTTTCTTGCTTTTTTTCACAAATTGCATTCGCAATTCACCTCACCCTTAAGCGGTACCTGCATATATGCGCTTTCTCTGGCAGGCGGCCTTGCGGTTGTGACAGCAATGCCACAGACCCTTTGTTCCGACGCTATCTATATAGCCACACAACTGATGAAGACGTGCGGCAAGGCGCCAGATCGGGCGGTGCTCACACTGTGGGAGGTGTCTGACACCTACCACATGGTGTGGGCCTGCCAGCAGAACCCATCCCTACCCCCTATATCAAACCCCACCCAAGAGGACTGGGAGGCGACCCTGTCCTGCTGCTGCACCCTCGAGGCCCAAAGGGCCTTAACTCAGCGCGCCCGGGATGCGGAAACCGCCAATGGGGTGCCTGACTAGGCATCCCACCTAGTGGATGTAAGGGCGTGACCCTTCAGGTCATGATCCCCAGCACCTTTCTCTATCATTAATAAATGTTTTCACCACCCAGATCATGTTTGCTCGCAGAAATGTTTGCGTCGTTTACTGAGGAGAGGACAAATTGCAGCTGCTTTCCATACAGGTCCCGTCACAACCCCATTGACACAAACTACCTTTGACCAAAACCGCAGCGCCCGTGTACTGTGCAATGGCAGTGCACGTTAAAGAACCCCAGGTGGTCGATATTTCCGGAACCCTCCAATACGGCGCCCCTCATAGCCTGAGTCGCTTTGGGACGTTAAACCCCTCCTAAACTATGAACCATAAACCAGCACCGCAGCCACCTAGTCATTTGCTGAACTCTTCCCGTAAACACATACGATTGCGCACATTCACGCTACGTCTCGCTGCCGTAAGGAGACAGCGAACGTTGTAACCCTGTAGAGATTAACGGATTAAATTTCCGGACAATGGCAGCAACAAAGTGACACTGGAGGATAGCTTATTGCAGTGACACTATTATCGTCCCTCCGGGACCTGTCGTTGACCTTTTTCTTTCTGACGCAGAAGGGCCACCGTTCGTTGTACCCAGTTTGTGCACAACTTCTAGCGAGGACAATGGACCCGTGATTGCTCAAGCACCCCGTTGCAGTGACCCCGCAGCCTAGGGTCCCGCGATACAGCCCCGAAACAGCTGCGCGCCGTGCCTCGCATGCGAGCGGTCGCCGCTTGGCCGTCCCATAAAGACGTAATCGCTCCGTTTGTTGTTGCCTGCGCGTACCTGGTGCGGCAAAAGCCGCGCATTGCGGCGTTTTCATGCACTGATAACCCTGGCATTAAAACAGCGTTTCGACGGCACCGGTGAAACTACGCAAATCTGGTACTACCACAGAAATGACCAATACAGGGTGCTTATCTTCTTTCGGTTCTTTTATTCAGCACACCTTTGTAAGAAATATTATATACACACCCCCTCGCACCTGGCATACAGGTCGTAGAAGCTTGTGCAGAGGGCACTTGCTCATGTAAGTTAGCTTGCAGTTAGTGTGACATGAGTAACCGCGGTGCTAAAAACGCGCTAATTTCGTACGCAGCGAAGCAAAAAGAGAAAAGCAAACATTTATGCAAAAGGCGTGGTACGAGAAGTCATTTTTATCCGCCTGTGAACGCACGATATCGTCATGAGATACCCACAGAGAAACTCCTTGAAAACGTTGCATTTTTTTATCCTTTTGCAACGGTGCAGGCAGAAACAGCAGCGACGGCGTTGAGGTAGAGCATCCGTCGCCCGTAGAAAAGGGCCGGGGTTCGCATGCCGGTGCTCCGCAATTCACCACAGGATTAAAAAATCGGTGAACGTTTCAAAAGAACACCCGCTATCAGCAATGTAAAAAAATGTGATCTACAGTTTCATGTTGCTTGCATATTAGGCAAGGGGTCATCCGTGGCATTTTGAAACCACGTTGCTCTAACAAAGTTTTGACTGACAGCGTCAGCGGGAGGGCCAGAGAATACCACGTGATACATGCGCAACGGAGTGAACAGATTTTATGGATGTCCTGTTCGCTATCCGCAGGCATGAGATTTTCGAATGGCGTAAGGAATGGCCCAATTTGGCTGCGCCGCGGCAGCGAGGTTAAACACGTTTCCTAAATTCTAAGCACTGATATGGATATTACTTTAGGTGGGCCACACGCTTCCAATAAATAGGCAGCCAATAGTTAAAAAGTTAACCATTTAATATTAGTTAACCAGCTTGCTATCTAGCGCGTCTTAGCTGTATTCTGATGCACGACACCGCTGACAATGTTATACAGAAAAAAGCGTTCTTCTAACTCAAACACCCTATTTTAAATATTGCAGAAATTCTAAGGAGAAACACCCTGTATGCTTTGTTGCCCTAACAGGCCACTGGATACCTGTTCTCGTCATTACATATTCTGCCCTTGTCCATTTCCTTCAACCGATTTCAGCAAGAGCAGCATTACTTCGTGCTTATCCTCTAATCCATTCTGCTCTCTTTCACATTAAAAATTCATTTTGTTTTGCATCTTTTTCTGCTCTGTCCTTACGAGCTTTTCGTTAGCTTTCAAGCTTCAACTCAAGGTTGAGTACCGAGAAAATGCATCGGTTATAGACTACCCTTTATTAAAAGGTATGAGCTGTGGGAGCGGTTTCTTATGATGCAGGCTCTAGGGTCTTGCAATTCAGCTGTCTGCTGCATGAAAAAGAGAGAAAATTTAGATAGCAAAAGGGCTTCGGCAAGATGGAAGGTTCGCACTCCTGCCACATACAAGGAGTTGCCGGAAGAAGATTCGCCAATGGGATAACTGCAAGAAGGAGTCGCATGTAGACTGCCTCGATACGGAATCAACGGGTCTGAGAACAGCGAGTTGCGCGGTCAGGAATTCGATGTCCTCACGTTAAATTCTGGCATGGATCCGAGCAAAGAACCTTTTCCCGGATTACTCTCAACCATTTCTCAGTAAAGAGCGGGGATAAAACGCGGAGGCAGGTGCTTTCTTGGACATTTACGGTAGTAGCGGTGGGTGTTTCGTACTCCTGTCATGGATGGAAAGCGGCGTCAAGAATGGTAACCTTCTCATGAAAACAGACAACTTACAAGAGCCAGCCACGAGCGTATACTAATACGATCAGACAAGGTCAATTTGTTGCGAAGAGCGAGTGACCGCGCATCGTGTATACAGGCTGCTTCACCTAAGACTTCACATAATTTTTTTTTAAATAGGCTTTCTGAGTTGTAGGAGAGCTTTTTCCGGCATAGCGTTGTCAGCAGTGTTGTACGTCAGAATAAATATAAGACATTCTAACTATAGCAGGTCGGTTAAATAGTACATAACATTTACCTTTTAAACTGTTATATATTAGGCTTCCTAATTAGCGACAGGCGTGTAGGCCACCGTAAGTAATATCCATATCAGTTTTTAGAATTTCGAAAACGCGGTTACCCTCGGCGCTGTTGTCCTACAAATCTTGGCTGTTTCGACGAGTTACGTGCACTGGAGAGGTTGCTTTGCCTGCAAGCTTCTCGAAAGCGCATGTATTTTGGCAGGATTTAGGCAGAATTTGTTGGTCCACAGCGCCGAGGGTAACCGCGTTTTGTAAATTAAAAAAAAACGATATCGATTCTACTAAAGGTGGGCTACACGCCTCTCAATAATTAAGGATCCAAACAGCAATGATTAAAAGTGAACTATTATTGTTACTTAACAAGCCTGTTACATTGCACGCCTTAGCTGCATTTTGATGTAATTAACCGCTGACAATGCTATGCCGAAAAGAGCGCCCTTCTACCTCTTATTTTTTAAAATTGTCTAAAGACTTAGGTGAAACATCCAGTATAATGGCGCAGTGATGGCGGGCTGTCGAGCTTGTGTTATCCTAATTGCGTCGGTAGTGTTTTCTTCAGGACGCTAAGTGCAATGACTATAAATTTATCGGCGCCGCTGACTGCAACAGAGCAAATGACTCAGAACCGGCCCTGGATGTCCCCGGACAATTGCTTGTGTTCCAACCAACGTGATCAATAATTTGTATAGTCCCCAGGTCCACTCTGAGTAAGAGAAAACGTCGCAAGGCACCCACTCCCTTACGGGCCCGGCTGCTTTTCTGAGTGCTTGGACACTGTGCTCCTCACTGTCCCACCGCGACAGCGTCCTTCGTTCGGTCTACATTGCTGGTATCTCTGTATAATCACAAAGTTTCACATGCAGCGCCTGGAGCGACATCTCCCCGCCAAACAGACACACTGTGCATATGACATTGAAGTTCAGCGAACCCGATCGTGTCGCTTTCGCGGAGCTCATATATTATGCGTGTGGTGCGTGCTTGTTGCGCAAACCCAGCGTGACGATTCCGACCGCGTGATCTCGCACATGCGATAATCTGAAAAAAACCTCTCGTCTCGTACCGAAACAATTCAGCAGTGAAAATACGGTACGCATGGAAGAGAGCTTTCAAGAAACGTATCTGAACAATATACATGTTGTTGGAAAGGGCTCCAAAAAACTGTCTCAAAATGCTTGCTTCAGTTTTCTTGTTGCTAGAGCTAAAATACTTCTGCATCTGAAAATAAATCCCTTTAAAGGTTACGTGTTCATTGCCTGTAGAGTCAATCGCCAATTAGCTCAGTTCTCTTCTTTCCCTACATTAGTGACAAATTGTGAATGCTTATTTCGTGTTACTCTTGTTTCTGAATTTGAAATATACTTTCACCTATCTATGTTCATTGATAAAGTAGTGTCTGTCGTGCAGTTTGGGCACATGTTTCAAAAGGGATATGCGAGCATTCAAACTTTTCGGATATCGATTCCAATAATGCAGTATTTGGCTCGGCATCTGAACGGTTAGGAGAACTCCGAATATTCTAAATGTGTTTCAATGTTTGGGTACCCTGAGAACGCCATCCTTGCTTTCAAGAGACAAATGAAGGAAACCATGCTCAAACGAATACAGGTAACTAATGACCACGGTATAAAAAAAAATCAGAATTTATGTGCTGTCTTCTATCTTGCGTGCGCCTTCGAGGTGGTGGCGGTGATAGTAACCCCATTTTGCCCGTCGAGCGCCCTTGCATTGTCTACTCTCCCAGGTCGCGGCTGACGGCAGTCAAAGAATGGATGGCGTATAACAGTGATTCCACGACAACTTACCTGAATTTGCTTGATAAAAGTGAATTCAAAGGCTTTCAAATGCAATACGACATTTACCATTGTCTCTCCAGCACGCGGTTTACGCGGCCGCAGAAAGCAGACGAATCCCGGCGCAAAGCGAAGAGGCAACGTTATCAATGCCGCCCTCGCCCGCAAAAAGCGCGCCGACTCCCAAGCTCAGCGGAGTCACGTGACCACGGATGACTCATTAGACGTTTTTAGCATACCGGAGACGTACTAGCGGAGACGTATACCGGCTTAGCGGACCCGTTCTGCGCACGCGCAGTGGCTCTCCCTGACCCCAACAGTGCCACTGCGCATGCGACCGCGGCGGCTGCGTTTTTATGGAGGCAAAACGCTAAGGCGCCCACGTGCTGTGCAATGTCACGGCACGTCAAGGATCCCCAGGTGGTTCAAATTATTCCGCAGCCCTCCACTACGGCACCTCATTCTTCATTCTTTCAGTCCCTCCTTTATCCCTTCCCTTACGGCACGGTTCAGGTGTCCAACGATATATGAGAGAGATACTGCGCCAATTCCTTTCCGCCAAAACCAATTATTATTATTATTATTATTATTATTATTATTAATATTATTATTATTTCATATTATTATTATTATTATTATTAATATTATGCGCAGGGGTGGTCCGGTAAACCGGTATACGTCTCCGCTAGTACGTCTCCGGCATGCTAAAAACGTGTATTGTACAGACCCACTCGAACAAATTTATGATTGGTCAGCAGGCGGAGGCCACAGTTTTCTCTACAGTTTTCAGTTTTCTTGAAGCTGTAGGCTTCAAGGGAAGAATGTCGGTACCCATGGTACTTTCCTTTGCTGCCAGCTGCAGAGGTTCAATTTGTTATTTTTGCAGTGTTAGCGAACTATAAATGTTCGCCCAGATTCGAAAACCCTACAAGGAGAAAAATTATTCGCTTCGTAGGGGCTCTGATGTGAACAGTTACTATTTTTGCTTATTTACAGCTTAAAGGTAGTCATTTTGTCATTTTCGAGACCACTAAAGCTGTATTTACGAGCATACGCTTCCAGTTACGTGTCGCCATAGTTTCCACTGAACTGACCTAAATATACGCGCTACAAAAGTCGTGAAGCCCAGCCCAAGGCACATTCTCGACGCTACGACGAATGCACCACAAGCCACTCACTATCAGCTATGGCGTGTCATGCCCAGGTATCACGCGAGGTCTTCAAAGCATTTTAAGAAATAGATCGGATAAAATGGATTTTAGACCAGATTGAACCCTTGAAAGATGGCCTCTTACCACCAGGATTCAATCTCTCTAAAAGATATGGCTAATAGTACTTTAGAAGACGGGTTCTATTTCAGTCCTCTTTAAGATATTTTAGAGACGAGGAAAATGGGGCATGGAAATAAATTCCCATAAAACAGTGTTTCTGCATGTTTTACTTCAGCTACTTAATTGCAATCACTCTTCGATGTCAGTGCACGTTACTGAACCCCAGGTGGCCGAAATTTCCGGAGCCCCGCACTACGGCGTCTCTCATAGCCTGAGTCGCTTTCGGACGTTAAACCTCCGTAAAACATAAACCAAACAAATATCTCAGTGCTGCATTAAACTCGCAAACAAAATGGAACTACCACGTAGATCACATTAGATCATCAGCGCAACGCAAACTTGGTTTTCTTCGCCATAAACTTGCACCTAGCAGCAGCAAATCATTACCCTACAATACCCTCACTAGAATGCGCTGCTATCGTCTGGGAACCCCATACTAAAAAATTGGAGGAGACACTTAATCTCCGCCTTAATGGTATGACGTGATTGCGAAATGGGTAAATTTCCATACATGCAGAATTGGTCATTCCTTACTTTTCCGTTCATAGTTCCGGGAGGGTCCTCACACCACTCCAGGGGCAGTGGTGCAGTGGTTAAGCGATGCGCCACTGTCCTGGGATGGCAGGTGCTGCCACCGGTGGGCATTGTGCGACCCGGGTTGCTCGTCACAAGCGACCAAGGATTAATTTGACTGCCACCTGTCAAGGTGGTCAATGTACTTTCAATCCGGTGGGCCGGTTGTGGTGACGTCGCAAGGTCACGTGACCTATTTGGCCCATCGGCCTCTTAAGTTGCTTCTCGTGTGATTTTTGGTGGATTTTTTGCTCATGGTCAACGACGTTGACGATGCCGACGGCGACGCTGGATTTTCTGCGACACGAGCTCCTTAACGCTGTAGCGTTAAAAGGACGTAACAGAAGTAGAAAAGGAACAGACACGGGCAGTACGTTTTATATTTAATAAGTATAAAAGAACCGATTCCTCATCTTTATTAGTGACAAAAAATCATATCAGACTTCTCCATGTAAGATGTAAGATTGCCCGCATGTTAGATGTAAGATTGCACGCATGTCCTTCCTCCACCAACAAACTCATTGCAAACTAGGCATTTCTCCCGTTACGTACAGTTTTTAGAAAAGCGTTGACCTCGTCATCACCACAGTGATAGCTTAGCCCGATACTTCACGTAAACTAACGCTTTTAAGTATTCTTATTTTCCGAGAACGACTGCCGGGTGGAATTCCCTACCGGTGAGGGTGATATCGGCTGTAGATTTTGGCAAGGGACTTCATGATATATTTTAGATGCTGTAATTGGTATATTCATCAATTTTAATTGTTGCACTTGTTTCACCCATGACTGCCTTCTCTTGTGTTGATTTTGATTATTATAATTTTGTGCCCTCCCTGCTTGGACGTTAGGAAACGTCTGCAGTATTATGCAAATAAAAAAAAGCTATGGTGAGAAACGCATCTTATTTTGGTGGGCTTTTCGGCCTGGTGGTGAATACGGAGTAGGAAACAGGTTCTATATTTCAGCCCACTTTAAGACATCTTAAAAAGGGCAGGAGTTTTGGCGGAAAAGGCATCTAATTTTAGCGGGTTTTTCGGTCTTGTGGTAAATACGGAGTAGAAGACGGGTTCTATTTCAGCCCTCTTTGATTCATTTTATAGACGACTGAAGTTTTGGCGGGAAAGGCATCTGACTTTGGCGAGCTATTCGAGATTGTGATGAATATGAGGTCAAGACGGGCTGTATTACATCCCTCTTTATGACATATAATTGACGACAAAAATTTCTGCGGAAAAAAAAAGCAATTAATTCTGGCGGGATGTTCAGGTTCGGCGTTTTTCTCAGAGGGCCGTAGCTTGTCTCGCCGCTGTCAGCCCACAACGGCCATGCCACATTTGCGGCCTCCTCTATGCGGGCCTGAATGGTGCGCGTTCTCTTCAGAATTCTTGCATCCAGCATGATTTATCTTGCGCAATTTCCTCATCGTGCGTCGAACTCTGCGGGCGCCTGTGCAGGCTCATCACCCTTACAGCGCCACTGCCCGCAATGGCATCGCCCCCGGGTCCTACGGCTCTCGATCGTGCGGCTTCTCCGCTGCACGGCGGACGTGGTTTGTGCTTTCTCGGCGCTTTGCCTCCTGCCACCGATTTGCGGACCTGCAATCGTCGCTTAGGTTGCTTGTAATGCGGCGGTTTTCGCGCGAACCTTCGTGCGCCCTCAGCCCTACCCACCCTAGCAAGTTCACACTGCCAGTTCCTTTGTCCCTCGTGCGGTTTCGGATACCGCGAATCACTCCCTCCCCCCCCACCCCTCCACCTCGGCGTTTTAAGCGTAGGGTGCACAATCTGCGCGCCTCTGTGTGTGTACACGAATGAATGAAAGAAGCAACCAACGGCAGGCTTAATAAGGAGGAAATGGAGAGGCTTTACTTAGACGAGCTCACAGAACATGAGGGTGGAACCAAGACGAAGCCAGCAGGCTAAGCCTGTGACGAGGCTGAGCAAACGCCAACTAATATAGTTCAGCTGCATGGCGGCAATATCAGCGGTCGTAGCCGAGTGGGATCGAATGGCGTCGATGGGGATGGAGTCATACGAGAACTGAACGCCATAAAGCGCGGTCCTTGGTCGTCATCTCGTTGAAGTCCGCGTCAACGGAGCTGAGAACAAACGAAGTAGGCGAACTCCGAAACGAACTCCGCCCCTTCGTAAGCATAGAATTGCGCGCAGTGTGTGTTATATGGACGTGTGTTGGCGGCATCACTTTCAGCTGCAAAAGCCCCTGAGTTTCTCACTAGGATCCCCTCGTCTAGCCGACGATGAAGCACCACCTTTTTCCTTCAACGACAAATGACACTCACAGACCAGATGCTTTCCGCCCCGACGCTGCATGCCTACAACCTTCGCCACGGAAAGCATTTCACTAAAACCTTCCCCTATGCTTTTCCACCACCATGCGCCACGCTCGCACCAGCCTGTCATGTAATGTGCAGCACAACCAGCTCGCAGTTACTTAGAACGCCCTTAAAACACAATCGCTTTCTTCCAACTGGCCTGCGTGCTGCCACCACTGCGGCGCGTATCACCAGAACTATAGCTCAGTGCCCTAAACAAGAAGTGACCGAACCAAAGTCAGTGCTCCTTTGCTTTACCCGATCGAATACATGTGTTCCGAACCAGTTCGCAAGCAATGTGTTTGCTGTATAGCTTACAGTGAGCTACAACATGTCAAAACGTTAAGCGCGGAAAAACACAGGGACGTGAGAAAGACGATGGACCACGAATTACCAACTAGCCCGCCCTCACACCTTACGGAATGGCATATATTGTTAATATCTTGGTCCTTTGTTTAGAGGAAAAACGTAAAGGGAGGATAAAATATGTAGGCTACGCGCTGTTTGTAGTAATTCTCGTGTACTGCATTGCTCAAAGGTACCCGATTTTTCCATACTGTTTATGCAAACAGTGCAGTGCACTAGGTATTTGTGGACGATAAAGTTTTGTATTCCGAACACCAAAGTTCGACAGTTCCGTTCCAATGGCCTGCGGACCTTGAAGGATTAAAGGTTTATTTTGCAAGAAGGTATTGGGAGGAAAATCGGGCAAAAAACTGTATAGAGAAACACCGCATTTACTAACAAAGTAGGAAGTTCGCGGCAGCCTCCCCTGGGGGTGAAAAGCTGGGTTACAGCTCCTATACGAATGCATGCAAAAACATTTTTTAGAGAAGTTTTTCATTTCGCATTGCATATACGATGTCATTCCTTTGTGAAGAACAGTAAAATTCATCCTACAGCAGATTTTGAAAGTATGAAGTGTCATTTCGAAGGCTATGTATTTTTAAATCACCGTGGTAAGTGCGCGTGGGGGTGATCCCCGGCTGTGGGAGCGCGCCCCATTGGAACATACGTAAGCAAAACTTGCAGGATTATTTTTCTCGTTTCAAAGTGTACCCATGCAACAAGGTTGTTAACAGTTGGCGAGTGCTTTGAGGAAGAATGTGAGAAAGTGTGGTCATTTGGAAGCTTTGTTTTCAAAACGCCATGTTAAACGCGTGTTGTGAAGTCGTGTACATATCCTCTAAAGGCGTTCTACGCTTTGTGTGTTTCCCCGAATCGCGCAAGCTTCTCGTGAACTGCGACATTATACATTCCACATGAATCCGCGTGTGCTACATTTTCGTTCACACTAGACAGCCTAGAGAGCATTTCCTGAAAAAGCGGTGCCGTAGACGATACCTCCGGCTGCCTCCGGTGTCCGCCAGCGCTACCTACGTGTGATATCACGGTGCTAGTCGTCTGCTAGGGTGCTCAGTTCGTTTACCGTGCTGTTTGAGGACTGTCTACAACATAAACCTTGCTATCGTTTGAATGGCCGTATTTGCGAGGCAATACTGCCTTCTCGTGTTAGACTACGCGAGAAGCTAGCGCGATTCGGGGAAACACCTAGCAGATAGAGCGCTTCTTGGAGGCATGCCCGGCTTCATAATGCACATTTATGGTTGCATTTTAAAGAGGTAACTTCGAAATAACGAAGCGTACTTTGGCACGCTCTTCGTCAAAGCAGCCGCCAACTGGTAGCGAACGGCCGCCTTCACGGGTGCTCTGTCAAAGGAGATATATAATTTGGCAAGCTTTCCATCGCCTTCAAACTGACGCTTCTTTCTTTCAGAACCTGTTCTAGGATACATTTGGTTGTTCTTAATAAAGGAACGACGGACGACATCATAGGTTCACTGCAAAATCATAAATCTGCTTTGAAAATTTTGTTTTCACGTATTCCTAGGGGCGCTAAGCTTAATTTTCGCCTGAAGTCGTAACCGCCTGCCACGAACCCCCGCTTTGTTTGTAAACACGGTGTTCCTCTATAAACAATTTGAGGGATCCTTACATTCTCTTTAGAGAGCAACAGTGGTGGTAACGCGTGTATGCCGGCAAAAAGAAAAGAAATACATTATGAAGATAACCCCACATGCACAGCGTAAAGAAAACGTTACGAATACCTCTGCACCGTGTAACATATATACAGATTAGAAAACGGCACAAGAGCAAGAAAGGGAGTTATGGCATAGTGTAACGCCTCAGCATTGCATAGCCCACAAACAGGAGCAGGGATGTGGGGAGCAGGGAATCAGTAAACGTCCTTGGGTGCCTTCTATAGGTTTTCGAAAGGCATACTGAATGTGTGCGCTACCATCTTTTTCTTGTCTTCATCCCTTGCAGAAATATGCGGAGAGCAGTCAAATCGGGTTTTCCTAGTGTTTAGGTAAAACTTAGCTTTTGTGGCTTTAACTGTTCTTTTTAGCCATATCGGCGCGCTCCGAGATGGCGTCCTTTACAAGAGGAACTTCGCCCATAACACGGAAATCTTTCTTCTGGTTGTGCCATCCGAACTCCGTTCAGAAATCTTGCACGCCTGCCACGACGAGCCATCGGCTGGCCATTTGGGTGTTACGCGGACGTATGCCCGCATTCGAGCGAAGAATTACTGGCCAAAGTTGCTCTCATCAGTCCAGCAATATGTGAGGACCTGCCGTGACTGCCAGCGACGAAAGACACCACCAGTTAAACCCGCAGGGCTTCTCCAGCCCATCCCACCGCCTACAACACCTTTCCAACAATTGGGCATGGACTTGCTGGGCCCATTCCCATTGTCTTCCTCTGGGAACAAATGGATTGTTGTGGTGACGGACTACTTAACACGGTAGGCCGAGACACAGGCGCTCCCCCACGCTAGTGCTGCAGAAGTGGCTCAGTTTTTTATGACATCAATCGTCTTGCGTCACGGTGCACCATCAGTCGTCATCACGGACCGTGGAACCGCCTTTACGGCGGCATTAATGCAATCTCTCTTCGAACTCACCCACACCAGTCACCGGAAGACAACAGCCTATCATCCCCAAACAAACGGCTTGACTGAACGCCTCAACCGGACGCTTGCAGATATGCTTGCTATGTATGTCGACGTTGAGCATCGTACGTGGGACGAAGTTCTTCCTTATGCAACCTTAGCCTACAATACGGCAGAACAGGAGACTACCCGTCTTACACCTTTCCAGCTGGTCTACGGACGGTGTGTCACTACCATGCTGGATGCTATGCTACCCGCTGCTCACAACGACGGAGACATCGGCCCCTACGCTGACGTTGACACATTCGTCCAGCGGGCTAAAGAAGCCCGCCAACTCGCAAGGTGCCGGATTCGACATCAACAACAACTCGACGCTGGTCGCTACAACCTCCGACACCGATGCGTTCGGTACGAGCCCGGCGACTCTGTATGAATATGGACACCTGTGCGCCGCCGCGGACTCTCCGAAAAGCTCCTCCGACGCTACTTCGGTCCGTACGAGGTTGTTCGTCGTATAAGTGATGTCACATACGAAGTTTTTCCGCGGGACACGACTTCCTCACCACGTCGGCGCCATCCGACCGAGACTGTCCACGTGGTGCGCATGAAGCCCTACCATGACAGGCTGCAACCCGCCGCTTTACCAGCTTAACAGATCTCTGTATTCTCTGCCGTCCGCCGTCTATACCGAACATTACCTTTGCTGTTCGTGTTCGTTTCCGGCGTCGGCCCGCCGCCTTGATGGAGGGGGTAATGGCGCGTGCTCATGGGAGCGCGCCGACAATGAAGACGAAGTTTGCGTGTGCCGGTGGACAAAGACGAAGTGTGTGTGTGGTTCGCACCGCCATCTTGTGAGTTCCCTGCTGTGCGCTGGACTTCGCTGAGACTGTGATCTGTGCCGGTCCTGTCTTCGTTACATTTTTGGTCTCGGCGCTATTCTCGTTCAGTGGCAGGATGGCAACGAGAAAGTCATAGCGTACGCCAGCCGCTCCCTCTCCAAAGCCGAGGCAAACTACTCTACCACAGAGAAGGAATGCCTTTCGGTAGTGTGGGTGATTAGCAAGTTCCGACCATATCTCTATGGTCGCCCGTTTCGAGCTGTCAGTGACCATCATTCGTTATGCTGGCTAGCCAATCTCAAAGACCCTTCGGGACGGCTTGCGAGATGGAGCCTTCGCCTCCAGGAATACGACATCACGGTAGTGTACAAGTCCGGCCGTAAGCACAATGACGCCGAATGCTTGTCACGTGCACCTGCCGACGTTGCTCCGGCCGGAACGGAGGACGACTTCCCGTTTTTTGCTCTCGTCACGTCGTCCGATATGGCCCGGCGTCAACGGGCTGACTCAGAGTTGCGTCCGCTCATCGAGCATCTGGAGGGCCTTAACGTCGCTGTTCCGCGGCTTTTCGTTCGAGGTTTGGGTTCCTACAGTCTCCGAGATGGCGTCCTTTACAAGAGGAACTTCGCCCATAACACGGAAACCTTTCTTCTGGTTGTGCCATCCGAACTCCGCCCAGAAATCTTGCACGCCTGCCACGACGAGCCATCGCCTGGCCATTTGGGTGTTACGCGGACGTATGCCCGCATTCGTGCGAAGTATTACTGGCCAAAGTTGCTCTCATCAGTCCAGCAATATGTGACGACCTGCCGTGACTGCCAGCGACGAAAGACACCACCAGGTAAACCCGCAGGGCTTCTCCAGCCCATCCCACCGCCTACAACACCTTTCCAACAAGTGGGCATGGACTTGCTGGGCCCATTCGCATTGTCTTCCTCTGGGAACAAATGGATTGTTGTGGTGACGGACTACTTAACGCGGTACGCCGAGACACAGGCGCTCCCCCACGCTAGTGCTGCAGAAGTGGCTCAGTTTATTATGACATCAATCGTCTTGCGTCACGGTGCGCCATCAGTTGTCATCACGGACCGTGGAACCGCCTTTACGGCGGCATTAATGCAATCTCTCTTCGAACTCACCCACACCAGTCACCGGAAGACAACAGCCTATCATCCCCAAACAAACGGCTTGACTGAACGCCTCAACCGGACGCTTGCAGATATGCTTGCTATGTATGTCGACGTTGAGCATCGTACGTGGGACGAAGTTCTTCCTTATGCAACCTTCGCTTACAATACGGCAGAACAGGAGACTACCCGTATTACACCTTTCCAGCTGGTCTACGGACGGTGTGTCACTACCATGCTGGATGCTATGCTACCCGCTGCTCACAACGACGGAGACATCGGCCCCTACGCTGACGTTGACACATTCGTAGAGCGGGCTGAAGAAGCCCGCCAACTCGCAAGGTGCCGGATTCCACATCAACAACAACTCGACGCTGGTCGCTACAACCTCCGACACCGATGCGTTCGGTACGAGCCCGGCGACTCTGTATGGGTATGGACACCTGTGCGCCGCCGCGGACTCTCCGAAAAGCTTCTCCGACGCTACTTCGGTCCGTACGAGGTGGTTCGTCGTATAAGTGATGTCACATACGAAGTTTTTCCGCGGGACACGACCTCCTCACCACGTCGGCGCCATCCGACCGAGACTGTCCACGTGGTGCGCATGAAGCCCTACCATGACAGGCTGCTACCCGCCGCTTTACCAGCTTAACAGCTCTCTGTATTCTCTGCCGTCCGCCGTCTATACCGAACATTACCTTTGCTGTCCGTGTTCATTTCCGGCGTCGGCCCGCCGCCTTGATGGAGGGGGTAATGGCGCGTGCTCATGGGAGCGCGCCGACGATGAAGACGAAGTGTGCGTGTGCCGGTGGACAAAGACGAAGTGTGTGTGTGGTTCGGACAGCCATCTTGTGAGTTCCCTGCTGTGCGCTGGACTTCGCTGAGACTGTGATCTGTGCCGGTCCTGTCTTCGTTACAATATACAGTCTGCGTCACCTTTGTGAACGTCGCTTGAGCAGCGCACTGCCCTTCAAACAAAGCGACTCCTAAAGCCTCCGCAGGAAATTTCTCGCGGTCATGTTTGCGCTGAAGTAGAGCTGCAGATGCCTACAAGTCAGATGGACGCAAGCACATCACCCGAAAACCATGGGCTGCTACTCGACCGCTCTGAAGAGTGACGTGTAGGCTGTATTCGGCAAACACTTTCTCACACACTTTTCTTTATCCTGACAATGCCTTGTCAGCGGGCCTTGGTAGCCCCGCGCATGTAACTTGGAGTGGTAAAAAAAGAATAAAACTTATTTTTTCAAGAAAAGCACAAAATAAAGCACACTTCGACAGCGATTAAAGATAAGACAGCATAATAAGACAGGTAGGATTTTTCTTAATACTCCACAAAGGATATACGGTGTAAAGCTCGCAACGTTTTCGCGATTTTCATTTTAAATGTACTGAGGCATCAAAGAACAAGAGTTTCAAAAAGCTTTGACAGCGCTGCCTTTCTTCTATAAGTTTCATCATTAGCCCCACTGCTTGCTGTTTCTACAAAAGCACTGAGCACACACTATTTTTTTCAGTAAAATTCTTCAAATCACTTGAGTATGCGACTGCTCGTCCCTTAATGGGCAACCGCGCATACATCGTTTTCCAACATCGTATGAATTAGCTGCACTGGAACGTGTTTCAGCGAACAAAACATAGGCAGCAGGAAAGCAAGGCCCAAGTCAAGTATCTCAAGGTAATCCGAAGCCCGTGCTCACCTCATCCGCTTACGTCAAGTCTCTTCACCAACCCTAATTGATCCCCGCGGATATTTGCATGAGCTTAATGAGGTACATAGCCAGGTTGTTTGTCGGACAACGCTCATGTGTGGCGTCCGCACGAATGTCTGCAGGGATATGCATAATTGCGGCCTTGAGTTCGAACTTCTGAAGAAGGCGGTGCGGCTGGCGGCAGTCATGAAAACATATACGTTTACCTTTTTTCTTTGCGGAGGTATGTTTCTATAAGAAATAAATTAAAGAAGCTTTGGCTAAAGCTATGCGCAAGGGAAACACGAGTCTGCTTTGTTTTGCTTGGAAAACAGGTAGAACGTTGTGTAACAACAAAAGAGGCAAAAGTATACCAATGACACACAATTTATGCGCACTTCTGCAGTTTGTATAGCCAATCTAAGTTTTAAAAAAAATATCTTACAGGCATGAAGTGCAAGCGCCCGGCTATCGCACTCAATTTTCGTCGGCATTCATTAGCTTTGGAACACCTGAAACAGCTTCTCGAGGATGAAGGGGGGCGCTGCGAGCAGCCGAAGCGAGCGGACGCACGTTGCATGAGCTCCGCGAATTTCGAGCTTTTCGAACCGTTCAATCCCATTGGACCATCAAAATCTTGGTTGAAATCAACGGCGGATCAGAAGAGGACCACTTGGACACCAAATTCAAAACGGTGGGACCCATTTTTTTTATTTTACCGGACTTTGAATTTTCCACGTGGTCGGCCGCACGCTAGGATTAGCTAGGCCTAACACAAGTACGGGGGTTCGCGGGCTCCCCGGCCTCGGCCTGAGGTGATATGCAGCCCGGAATGATGTCCCGACCTAGTAACCAACCCGGGAATCAACGTGTAATGGGAGGACCGACCAGGGATTTTGCCGAAACCCAAGAAATGGAGGAAGACTACCTCGACGCCGCCGGGCCAGGACTCGTGGAGGGCCGAGGCGGACAGGAGGCAGGCAGACAAGCCCCGATGTGCAGCACCCGGTTAACAAGATAACCGGAGGAAGAAGAAGGCCATAACTGGGAGATCGCCATGTCCAAGCGACAGAAAAGGCGCCAACAAGACAGCGAGCGGAGCGGCCATACGGCGGCTGTGCAAGGGAATGGAATATCCCCAGACGGAGCGCGGAGCACAGCTGGCGCGCCAGCTGCGGCGAAGCAGAGAGGAGCAATGAGGAGAAGACGACCTGCGCTCCCGAAGGACGACCTCAAGATAGTCCTCAGGCCGAAGGGGCTCATCGTAAGAAATTTACAGACCCATCAAGTGGCTCGAGCGGTGGTAGCAGCAACCGGATCGAGGTGCAAGGCGGAAGATTTAATCATCAGACTACCCAACGGCTCAAACATTATTATCGTGAGCACGGACAATGAAGAAGCGGCCCAGCTCGTGAGACACATTACCCAACTCACGTTCGGGGACCGCACCTACGCGGTAAATGCACACGTGGTAGTACCGGAGGACACGCAGCGTTGTGATCCATAGCGCAGCAACAAAACAGGGGACAAACACAAGCGCTAACGCTGTTAGCGCTTGTGTTTGTCCCCTGTTTTGCTGCTGCGCTATGAATCACAACGCATACCCACTAGCCCGAACCATCAGCAAGGCGGAAATTTGGGCGAGTTGGTAAGTGTTCACTTTCGCTCTCAGCGCAACATGAACGGGACGCAAGACGAAGGACTAGCACAAACATCATCCGAACCATCACCTTGTTAAGACACGCAGCGAGGAGTCATCCATGGCGTGGACCCAGGTACCTCGCCAGCGGAGCTCAATGCAAATTTAAGAGTACGGACCCAAGGAGTCAAGATCCTCGCCACCCGCATGCTAGGAAAGACAAGCACAGCAGTAATCACCTTTGACGGCCCCATAACCCCGAAGCAAGTACTCTACTACGGAGGGGAGATGTGGTGTTATCCATATCGCCCAACAAGACAAGTCTGTTACATCTGCTGCCAGCAAGGCCATCGGTCCGACGTTTGCCCGAACTCCGAGATCAAGGCTTGCAAGCAATGCGGCGAGCAAAACCCGGCGGAAGAACATCAATGTACGCCCAAATGCCTGATCTGCGGAGGAGACCACGCGACAGGCACGAGGGACTGCAAGCACCGCCTCAAGACAGCCGAGGAGCTGCGAGGACGACCGACACAGAAGGGCCAGCGGCGCAGCCGGAGCAGGAGCCGGAGCCGCGGGCGGTGGCCGAGGTGGTTCAAAGAGGAAGAGACGGACCAAACCCAGGGCCGGAGCGGAAACGAACAAAAGTCGAGGAGCCGAAACCGCAACCGGGGCAGGAGCCAGAGCCGAGGCGCCAGCAGGGACGTGTCCTGCCCACCGCTGAGGAAGCAGAACGGCGGCCCGGGCCAGCGGCAGGGGCAACCACAGCAACAGCAGAAGAGCGGCGTTAAGGTGAGCTGGGGAGCCGGCCCTCCCAAATCACTTATTCCGCACTCGGGGCAAAGCACTAACAAAAATAACATGCAAACAAATAACGAGATGAAGCTAGCCGAGGAAAACAAGGCGCTCACAAAAGAGCTAGAATTATGACGCGAAGAGACGAGGCAGCTGAAAAAGAGAATAGACGACCTAATAAGGGAAATGCAGTGGCAAAGGCAGGCAGGGTGCTCGCCGAGAGATCAGCACCGCCGCCAGCCGAGCAACCCACACAACAGTCAGAAAAGCAAAGTTTAAGAGATGAGATGAACTTTATGGCAACAATGCAAAGCCAAATACAACAAATACAACAGAAAGTAGCGCTACAGGATCAAAGCTTCCGCACCTACGTAAAAATTCACAATACGCAGAAAACCATAAACGACGCCAGAGATAGGCTATACAACGAGAGGAGATTCGGAAGAAAAACCCAAAGTACAAACACTAAGAACAACACAACATGGCAGAACAAAACCAACTAGAGCTGTGTCAATGGAACTGTGGGGGCTACCGGCGTAAACAGGGGCTCCTACAGCAGTACATCAACACAAAAGAAACACCACCAGACATTATCATGCTTCAAGAAACCAACACTACACCCACGCTAAAAGGGTAAACATGCCAGGAAAAGCGGACGCTCCGCAACCCTAATCAGTAACAAGATAGTAACCATAGCACACCAAGAAATTGAGGGTACAAAGATAGAACACGTGATAACAGAAATAATTCCCAAGAAGAAACGAAGGGTCAAAAGCACCTTCATAGTAAATCTCTACAGCCCCCTCCCCCCCCCCCCCAGACAAAAGGACGGCGACTTCGTTAAGCTTTTCGCTGAAGCGAGTAGGCTAGCCAAGTCGAACATCCATATCATAGCAGGGGACTTTAATGCCAAAAGCCCGAGCTGGGGATACCAGAAAGCCGAGAGAAAAGGGCAGAATATATGTAACGCAGCATGGGATAGGCTGCAAGCTCTTAACAGATGAAAACCAACCAACAAGGCAGGGTAACAGCGTCAGCCCAGACACGTGTCCAGACCTAACCTTTGTTAAAGGAGCAAAGCAGGCCGAGTGGGAGAACATGCTGGAAAACCTAGGCAGCGACCACCATATCATAAGAACCACGATAGAGGCAGAAAACGTCAAGAGAAAGATCGGCACGGCCCGCCTTACGGATTGGGACGCATTTCGACAACACAGCCGACAGCTACAAGGCGAGATCACCTCGATAGAGGAGTGGTGCCAGCAGCTAAAGCAAATAGAAGAAATGCACACGCAAGAAGTAGATAGAACGGAGCAAGTGCCGGAGGTGGACAAGCGGCTACTCAGGCTATGGGTGGCAAGACGAGGGCTCACCAAATGATGGAAAAAACAGAAGCTGAATAAGTAGCTCAAGAAGAAAATAGCGGAAATCACGACTCAGGCGGAGGAGTACGCGGCACAGCTAGCCAGACAAGGGTGGCAACAGTTCAGCAGCTCGCTGAACGGAACACTCAGCACGGTTAAAACGTGGCGCATACTTAAAGCCCTTATGGATCCCACAAAGACTAAGGCCGAAAGCGGAAAGGCAATCCAGAGACTCGTACACCAATACGAGGGTAACGACGAGCAACTACTCGAGGCGGTACGAACAAAATGCTACGGCAAGAACGAACCCGAAGGCTACGACGGGGAATACCTAGGAATAGAGAACCCCGACATGGACAGACCCATAACACGCGAGGAAGTCACAGCGGCAATGAGGGCGATAACCAAGAACACGGGAGCGGGAGCTGACAGAATCAGAAACTCCCTGACACGCAACCTCAGCGACGAGGCGACGGAACAACTAACAGCATACCTCAACACACTGTGGAAAGAGGGAAGAATCCCAGACGAATGGAAGCACGCCGTAGTGGTGATGATCCCTAAACCGGGAGAGAAGCTGCAGATAGAGAACCTCAGACCCATCTCTCTCACTTCTTGCCTGGGGAAGCTCTACGAGATAATCATCACGAAACGGATCCAACTACACCTAGAAAACAAAAGGCTATAACCGCACAGCATGTTTGGCTTCAGAGCAAACCTATCCACACAAGACGTCCTCCTACAGATCAAGGAGGAGGTCCTCAAAACAGCACCCAAAATGGGCGAAAACATAGTCATGGCCCTCGACATAAAAGGGGCCTTTGACAATGTTAGCCACGCAGCCATCATGGAAGGGCTGAATAACGCCAACTGCGGAAGAAGGACCCATGACTACGTGAGGGCCTTCCTGACCAACCGAACGGCCACAGTAGGACTTGGGGACTTGAGAAGCGATATCTTCACTACCCCGAGCAAAGGAACGCCACAAGGCTCCGTCATCTCGCCCATATTATTTAACATAGCGATGATTGGTCTGGCCAAGAAACTCAGCAAGATCGAAGGTATACAACACGCAATGTACGCAGATGATATTACAGTCTGGGTCAACCAAGGCTCCTTGGGAGAAAAACAAGAGAAACTGCAAGAAGCAGCAAGCTGCGTGGAAGATTATGTTAAAGAATGGGGACTAGCCTGCGCCACGGAGAAATCCGAGCTCCTGAGATTAGGAAGACGCCCCACCCAAGCAGAGCTAGAATTGATGCTCGAGGGACAAAACATACCAGAGAGAAACATGATACGAGTCTTGGGCATGTGGATCCAAGGAAGTAATAAATGCAGCCACACGATCAGCCTGCTCCAAAAGTCACCGGAGCAGGTGAGTCGTATGATAACCAGGGTCTCCCAAAGAAGATACGGAATGAAAGAAGCTGATACGATAAAACTGGTCAGAAGTCTGGTGGTCAGCAGAGTCACCTACTCGCTCCCGTACCACCCCATGAACAAACAAGAAAGGGAACAAGCTGACACGCTCTTGCGAAAAGCATACAAGACGCCGCTACACCTGCCTAGAAACACGCCAAACGACAAGCTGCTGCAGCTGGGGCTCAGCAACACCTTCAGCGAACTAGCGGAAGCACAGCTCTAGACGCAGAAAATCCAGACCCCGAACGTCAGCCGCCGGCCGAGCACCCCTAAATACGTTAGGTTACGACATGGAAGGGCATTTTGATCGATCCGCCGTTATCCCCGACAACGTCCGTAAAACCCTCCTAGTCTGTCCTATACAAAAGAACATGGACACGAATCTCCACGCGGCTAGAAGACAGGCGCGGGCAGATTATGTGGAACGCCATTTGGCTAAACTAGAAAACACATTGTACACGGACACAGCGCCTTATCCGTGGGATAAACGCACAAGAATAATCAATGCCGCCGCAGCAGTCGTGGATTACGCTGGCAAACCGATCACGTACGCAACCCTACCGGGCCACACGGTAGCAGAGAGGGAGGAAGTCGCCGTTGCACTAGCGGCGGCCGAAGGCTATCGGAGAAACAAATCACTAATCATATTAACAGACTCACAATCCACATGCAGGAACTACGCGCAATGTAGAGTCTGCAAGGCGGCCCTAAGAATCCTCCTCGAAACAGGGCCCCCTAGCCAAAAAGTAACCCACAAGATACTCTGGATACCGGCACACACGAGGATAGCGGAAACTCAAGGGTGGACAGATTAGTTTGCGAGATCACGTTCCGAATTGAGCTGTTGGAGACCCTAGAGAACCCTACCATAGTGGAGCCAGTATATGCGGAGCTGCTAAATTGCTACAGAGGACAGAGGCTCAAGTACCCTCCGCCGCACAACTCATTAACACAAAAAGAAGCAGTGAATTGGCGGAGACTGCAAACAGGAACATTATTAAACCTATACATTCTACACAAAATGTACCCTACACAATTCAGGGACATGCCCGTGGTGCGGGGCAACCCCCACGCTATACCACATTACATGGGAGTGCAAACGCAAATATGCATTCCACAAACTCAAAACCCCGAGTGCGTAGCAATGGGAGGGTCTGCTCACCAGCAGCGAGCTCACAGCCCAAAGGGCCCTTGTGCAGCACGCATGCGAAACAGCAAGACTCAGCGGAGCCCTGGAATAGGGGCCCGACCTTGCGAGGAGGCCAGACGTCAGCGATGACGACGACGGCCCTCCGCTAATCTCATTGAGATATCAATAAATGTGTTTCTCTCTCTCTCTCTCGAGAATGAAGGGCGACGGATGCGGGACAGTAACACTTTGTTTTTTTTTGTACAAAACGAACTACATGAGCTTACACTGCCAGAGTGCTTCGGGCTTTTGAAATGCGAACAGGGAGCACAGGACTGTTTTATGCATACCAACCGAGGCTGCGCGCATCTCCAGCGGCATAATATTGTCACGATCCTTTTTGCGGTGCTTTCTTTCTGCTCCTTACAATTTGTCAGGCCCGTCTTCGATGTCGGAGCCGGCGAATCGCATTACTTGTTTAGCTCTCAGTCAAGAAGTCACAAGTGCTAACTATACCAATGGTAGGAAGGGAAAATAATTAATCAGGAGAAGATTATCTTCACAATATACGGCGCTGTGTATAGACGTCTCAGTTTGTTTGTTTCCTAATATCCTTAAGAGACAATGAACCGTCTTGCGTAATTTTCTGCCTTGCAAGATAAAAAGCTGGTTTTGGGATTCCAGTACGTAATGCACGCTGGTTAAGTCGTTTCTGCGCACTGAAAGCAGGCGGTGTTACCGAACAGGATTCCCTTGCGCTGAAGTCGTGTGTTCCATCTCTTGCGAGATCGCCGGGTTTTGTTCGCATGCGCGGGCGGGTGGACACACTCAGCAAGGGAAGTAAGGCAGCTACTTAGGCCATGGCTAAAAAAACACGATCAGAAGAAAAAGAAAGCAGAGAGATCTTGGGCTCTGTATCCCGCCGCTTCTTCGTTGTGTTTGCCGAAAGATAAGAACGACGCGCCAGCGCCGTCTTTCATTACGCTGACTAAACGTCTGTCTGCAAGCCTGCAGTTCATTTGGGAAGGCCAGCCTGTTGGTGCGGTGTCAGCCGTAAGCGCGCGGGCTTTGCGACAGCCTCTGAATGGTGTTACAGCTGGGCATGAAAGGCGGTGCCCTCTTTCGGTGGCAACGGTGGAACATTACACGGTCAAGAGAAGACTGCAGGCCAGTGTGCACACGGCTGGGGTACCCCGGCTGACGCGAGATAAAGAAAAGGAACTGACACAGATCGCCGAAATGAAACAGGATCACCATAGCTGACGATCGCCTAGAGCCCGCATGCATCTCTTTTACTTCGTAATACTGCTCGGATTAGTTATTTGAAAATTATTTTTAAACTTCTAGATCGCGCGACCGGTGCGAAAGGTTTTGATTAGTGTGTTATAGAGCATCACAAAAAATTGATAATGGCGCAGTTTCTAAACGATAGCTTTACTCTGACCATCTTGTTTGTTTGTTTTTCTGTTATCTGCTCTCGCTGACGAGCTCCGACGGAGACCACTCGAATCTGAGCGCGCAGGGCGTTGAAAACACGCTTTCAGCGAGCTTTTTGGGTTTCGCACCTTATCTTGATGAAAAAAAAATACTATCGCAACAATACTACTCAAGGAACATACTGTCACCGATGCTCTACAACTTCATAACTGATACTTCTTTACTATATCTGCCGCTTTAGACGCTTAATAATCAATCAATATTGAATTATATTAATTAAATTTTATTTTCTTACAGGCTACCTCTAACAGTACTGTTTCTCTTTTTATTTGATTACCGCGACATGCGTTAGATTTTTTTAAAATAAACTTTTGCTCATGTTTACCAGGACACCCTGAACAGACCGAAAAAAGCTGAAGGCTATTAAGGCATTACTAATACCCACGAATTCCTACCATCAGTTTTGGGTGCACAAAAGTGCCACGAAGCAGCCGAGTCAACCATTCCGTCGGATTACCCTCGAAACAAAGACGACGCACCATCTGTTGCAACAGTTCTCGGTTCACCGCGCCCTTTAATTGTGTCGTTAAGGTGACGCCAACTGACAAGCGCAGCCAAGAGCGTTCACGACAGATGTCACACCTCAAAAAAAAAAGAAACTAAAACTGACTGGATGGTTACGATTCTCAGTAACGCGAATTTTCAGCACAGCTGCCGAGGTATTTGCATTTCGCAATAAATTGAGCCAGAGAATTTGAGAGAGGCATGCGTATATTGACAGTTATATACCACTCTTGTTATTTTCCAGATATACAGCACACTTCAAATACGAGTTCTCTCCCAGTCCTGGATAGTCGTGAAGAAAGCCTTGTGATTTGAGAAGTGGCAGATGTGTTCAAGGTGTTGGACGAAGGTCTGATTCTGAAAGAAGAGATCCGTGTATTTGTTTTTGGTGTGTTCATAGCACTGGAAGGTGTTACCGGAGAGACAAACGGGACGTTTCTGCGGATGAGTGGCATGAGGTTATCGTTTGTCGTCACACCTACGTTAGCTTAATTTATGGGGGTTTATCGCCTCAAAGCAACTCGGGCTACGAGAGACGCCGTAGTGAAGGGCTCCGGAAATTTCGACCACCTGGCGTTCTTTAACGTGCACTGATATCGCACAGTACACGGGCCTCTAGAACTTCGCCTTCATCGAAATTCGGCCGCCGTGGCAGGGATCGAACCAGCGTCTTTCGAGTCAGCAGCCGAGCGCCACAACCACTGAGCCACCGCGGCGGCTTCCATGCCTACATTTAAGTCCCCTACTAACAACATTGTTGTGGATCGATGTGTGGTTACTGAGAAGTACAAGAAGTCCGCAACATATTTGAGCGGTACACAGTAGAGCACAGCACGGGCTTCATTTTAGGATCCCTCTGAATTGTCGCTTTACTGAGCCTATCCCGGCCCAGGCCCGGGGCCGCTCCCGACAGCAGTGCAACAAATGAATTGCTCAGTGTGTGCTGGTGACGCATACTACACGAGCACAAATGTTGTTGTCAAAGGCGCTCAAACGCAATAACCCGCGAACAAACTCACCTGGAAAACGAGAAAACGAGAGAAGATGAGGTGAGTGCCCGTTCGCTGTCGTGAACAATGATATATCTCACGTGTACGTAGCTCGGAAGAATCCGTCCCGACGTGGCAATGCTGCTACGGAAAATTTGTTAGCCCCCGAAAGTATAGCTACAACTACAACCATCTCCTGGTGTGGGTATTCGGTATTCGACAGGAGAAGACTTAATTCTTCCTCTCCATCAGATATTGTTATTGCTGGGTTGGGTTCTGTTGTGCAGAAGTTTAAGACTACTGCCCAAAGCAAAGCGTAAAAGCGTCTGCAACAAGGATGCTGTTCGGCCCGAAGCGCTCGCAGCCTGTGAGCTTCGAAAGCATCGCGGGTTCGGGAGGTTTGCGGGGCATCGAAGGCCGTTTCCCCGAAACACTTTCGCCGAGCGTTATTCTGACCCGGGTGAGTCAGTCTCTGAGCCGGTCACAACCACCCTTTATGCCATGACTCTTGATTGGGCATCCTAAGGCATTTTAACTAGCTCAAGCGGACAAGGACAAGACCTGTTCCCCCACCCATTTTTTTACTATTACTTTAATAAAAAACCACTACCACCACCACTACCGTGTGTTGTGCGAGGTCAGTGCACGTTAAAGATCCCCAGGTGGTCGAAATTATTCCCGAGCCCTCCACTACGGCACCCCTCTCTTCCTTTCTTCTTTCTCTCCCTCCTTTATCCCTTCCCTTACGGCGCGGTTCAGGTGTCCAAGGATATATGAGACAAATACTGCGCCATTTCCTTTCTCCCAAAACCAATTACTATTATTATTATTCGCCATTTTTGCGCACTCTTGCATTAAGGAATCATGACTTTTGGGGGTGTTAGTTATATGATCTATTGCATAAGAATTTTCTGTCGAATCGCCTTGGAAGGCTTTCAGTTATGCCTAAGAACAACTTGCGCATATTGTCAGTCTTTTTTTCTCGACTTGCCAGGCAAAGCTTGCGCTGGGCGAATTCTGTGAGCGGTCGTCATACTCGTTTCGTTGTTGCCTCGAAGGGCAAAAATTGTTTGTGTCGTAGACTACGTCTACATGCGTACCGAATGATGCCCCTGCATGGGGCTCCACAAAAAGAAAAAGAAAGATAGCTACAGTTAAATTAATTTAACGTAAAGTGCGTTCCGTCTGGAAGTGGCACTTCTATAAAGCGTTCGTAAACCAATAAACGTAGCGGCCTGTTGCTGCAGTGCCGCTTGACTGAGACGAAGGCGTTTCTTGTGGATAGACAGAAGTTCTCCGCAATAAAACATCAATGAAGAAATTCATTAAGCTACACAAAAAAATTAATGTGGATTAGCCCAGATAATTCAGGGAATACCAAGCGAAAGCGAGATTGAGGTCTCCAGTGGCCCACGGAGCCGGTTGTGCGCCTTTCCTTTCCTGAAAATGAACGGTCTTTGCAAATTTAAAGATCCCCAGGTGGTCGAAACTATTCCGGACTCCTCCACTACAGCTCCTCTCTCTTCCTTTCTTCCTTTTTAACGTCGTTTTTATGATCTTTTAGGCGCTTTTCGAAGTTAGCAGTATCTCCAATGTATACGCAGTAACAGTTGGAGCAGAGAATGCTGTAGACCACACCAGGATAGTTTTATTTTGGAAGAACGTTCGTTACGTTGACCAAAGCATGTCGCAGTTCTCTTGCGTGCCAAAGCCTCACTGATCCCAGGGCTTTGGGGAACAGCGGCACGTTTCATGGAAGACAGCAGTTTCACGTTCTGGTCGACACAGCTGTCTTTCGACCAATGCCAGGAAAGACGTCGGATAGTTATTGCGTGAATGCTCTTGCCGCGCTATGTCAAAGTCATTTGCCCGTCTTCAGGACAACTGCAAATGTGTTCGCTCTTTTTTAATACGGTGGCAGCAACCGATCTCTTATGTGAGGCTGGGTGGACAGATCTAAAGTTGAGATAATGCCCCTTGTGGGTGGGTTTCCTAACAATGCTGAATGATAGTTTGCCACTATCGCGTTTTACCAAGATGTCTAGAAAGGGCAATGCACCGTTCGCCTCAACCTCGGCGGAAAAATATATGGCGTCCTCTATGGAGTTCAACAGCGACGAAAAGTCAAGCAGAGCGTCTTTTTGAATTTTTGAATCCATTTTCCGTTATAGCTATCCGTTACCCCTGCCTCTCCCTTGTATGCTATGTGATATTATTCACGACAATAGCTTACTGACTAGTCCAGCTGCCCATTATTGTGAAGGTACACTTTTCAAGTAGCTACTTAATACAAAAACGAGCATTACAATTACCAGCCTGATCAAGTTTGACCCCCTGGAGCATAATGTGCCTCTACATACCCACTTCAGGCAGCTCATTATTTTTTTTGCTGAACATCCAAAGCACACCAGGTAGACTAACTGCTTCCACTGATTGAAATAACTCTGAACTATGCCTAAACAAGTCTAATTGTGGTTATTTGCAACAGGTCGCAAGAGTACTGATTGCTGTTGGCAGGAATCGCGAGGTGTGCAGCACAGATGCAAGACAGAAGCATAAATCACCCTCTGTGCTGCACCCTGCTTCAAGGCGCATCACACAAAGAAGAATGAGAGAAGGAAAAGAATTTGAGTTTGAGATGTCATGATGAGTACATGAGTTCCAAGGAAATAGGAAGTGAATTTTATGCATCTTGTACAACAAAAGTGTAGCATTCCTTCAGTGAAAGTACTCCTCAGGGCATTGTTGGCAAGGAAAAAAATAACTTCAGTACGGTATTATAAATAATAGGTTGTCAAGAATCAATTGAAAGCAGTAAAAGAAACTGCAGGAGACCAAGTAATAGCACAACTCACCGTATAGATACTTAGTCTCCACTGGCGAGTCACTTGACTTCCCCAAGGCATCTCGTCATCGCTGAGTCCATTGGGCATTCCTTTGTAGCCTGCGCCAACAATCCTATTCTCTTCGTTGACGATCAAACAGCCAACCTGTAAAGCATTTAAGTTGCTCATTAAAACAGGCAAAACAGTAAGCCTACAAATGAAAAGCTGCATATGAGTTGTAGCCTCCAAAAGTGTATTCTGGAGAACGCCATGATTGTCCCTACCTGATCTGTGTTTGCTCTTCTTCAATGCGTATCTTTCAAATATCTCTTTTGTTCTCACCATTAGCACTAAAAAAAGACACTAATAATGGCAAGTTCAACAGCCAAGGCAAAAATAAAACACGTTCACAAGTCTTTTAAAAAAATTAACACTATCATGTGGTGTGAATGCCTGAGTGTGAGCACACTGTCCATGCTACAATGCATGTACAGCACGTACAGCAGTGAACACAGTTGCAATACCAAGAGATAGCAGTAAACCTCTTGGATTCAGAAGCAGCAGTTAGATTAGTAGATTAATGATTCTTCCAGACAGCCGTCACTAGGGCGCTGAAAAAAAGCACAGAGACATGGATGAAAGAAAGAAAAACATAGGCACTGACTGACAGCTAGATGTATTTGCTCATTTATTTTACTTGTGCTTCAGCAAAAAAAATGCTTTTAGTTGTTTGTCAGCCTCTTTTTGTTTTATTCATCCACTCCTCTCTGCTGTTTTCTACTTTCAATCACGAACCATCTAGCCCACCTTGGTTCCTTTCTGCAGTCATAACTAGCAATTCACCAAAGTCATATCCACCACAGCTCCAATACAACAAATCCGTATTTGTATGCAAAGTTCAATGTCTCAAAGCAATATATTGGCTATGAGGGATGCTGTAGTGCAAGGCTCCAGATTAACTCGGACCATCTGCAGTTCCTTAATGTGCGCTGACACTGCACAACACACGGCCGTTTTTGCATCCTTAGAATTAAAGAAAAATTATCAACGAGGCTTTACTGTATTAGCTAAAAGCTTTGTACCAACAGGAGCATTTTTTAACCTTCCTTTTGAGAAACTAAAACTTTTGAGAAATAAGCAGAAATATCTGAAATGTGAACTGACCCTGACAGATTATTTGTAGGAGTTAATCCTTCGTATTTGTAATTGTCAACTTCCAGAATCACACTATTGCCAAGGTAATAAGTGAATATACTGGCACGTTTCTTTCTCCTGACACATAGTAGAACCGTTTTTTCCCAAGTGACTCGAGAGTTGCCTGTATGGAAGCACGATCTATGCACAAAATCTTTTCAAAAACTGCACAAATCTGCAAATAATCTGACTGAAGCATAGTGTGAGCCATTGAACTACTGCAGCCAATCACCATTTGATATTCTATAACTCTGTAACATCGCAAAGGAACAGTGAATCAAACAGAACATAGCCCTATGCAGGATAAACGCCTGGAAAATGTGTTTACAGTTCAAAAGCTCACTGCAGTGCCCAGCAGTCTAAGATTGTGCTACTATTCTCCAGCGAACTGAGGTGCTGTCAGCAAAAGCTCCTCATGAAAAAGTAGGCGCCAACAAGAAAAATGGGCTTGAATGCCTATTCCGAAAATGGTACTTAAAATCTCTGTCAAACACATCACAGTAAACCAACTTATGCAACTTTTTGTGCTCTCTGTGGCTCAATCGTGTTTGCATTCCGAGTCTTTTCATAGAGTAAGAACTACTTCGCCATGAAGAGGAACATCAATCTCATGCGCAAAACAAAAATATGACGACACAAAACCAAGCACGTTTTTAGAGCATTCCTAAAGCATATGTTCCAACAGTACAACAGCCTAGGCTGATTAGTTTGCTATTAGTTAGTTTAACATTTTCACTGATGGTAATGTGTACTACCCTCACTGCTGATCCTTGATCTGCTAATCCTGCAACATACAGGTATATCAAAATGAGTGGAGGTGATTTCACCTTCAATCTTTTGTTGTGAGATACGTGCGACTGCATGAGGCATTAATTCACTGTACGGAATCAAAACTTGTAGGTGTTTTTCATTTTTTACTTCTCATGTTTCTAACAAAACTCCCCCATTCTCTGCAGAAGTTTGGCATTAAATGTTGAATAAACTTGTGTTCAGGAAAATTTTCATTATCGGAGGGGTTTAAATACCTAG
Organism: Amblyomma americanum; assembly: GCF_052857255.1. Classification (NCBI taxonomy): domain Eukaryota; kingdom Metazoa; phylum Arthropoda; class Arachnida; order Ixodida; family Ixodidae; genus Amblyomma; species Amblyomma americanum. Next base: position 301,786,315 of record NC_135497.1, on the reverse strand, counting down.
GGTTTCACTTTGAGGAGGAAACCTCCGTGAGGTGATGCAGGGTGTGATGGGGAAAGGGTGCTAGGATGGCTGTGAAGGAGGATTAACCAGTTGACCAGCAATACAGCAATAAAGAAATACCTCAGCTCAACAGAAACGAATTCAGGGGTGGGGAGGGTGCAGAGATAGCGAACATGGACTTGAAAGGCTGTGTGTTTATGCATCGGCAGCTGCCACAGGTGGCATGGTATGACTGGTTCTATTGAAATGGAAAAACCTGCTACTTTAAAAAGCTTTCTTCATTGCAGAACATCATAGTGTTGCTAATGAAATTATCTTTTGAATGATACAATGAAAAAAAAACAATATATGATGCTTACGAAAGAAAAATCTGTGATTGGCAAAATCTGAAAGATTCACCGAAAAGTCACGAAAATATTAAACATATCCTGTCAGAAAATAGAAGAATAAAAAATCTAGAATACAAGTTGTGTGCTTTACTATGTCAAAAACAAGTGTTCAGCTAGAGACCTCTTTATGCCAAACTTTCTGATCAGCAAAAAAAAAATCAATTGCTCGTGAGCATCGCTTTGGGCTACTCCGCAGTGTAGCGCCAAAGTGGAACCCGGGCCGTCTTGCAGATAACTGTGTCCTCTACACTGCTGGTGGCAGTGGCACAAAGTAGTGAATCTTCTCGGCAATGGCGAGAACGAAAATTACCGATGAGCAGCTGTCGATAGTCTGGGCTGGGAGAAGTAATCATACGAATGAACGCCACCTACAGAGTCAAGCTTCGATGCTGTGATTATGAAGACACTGTTGCTGTTGAGCAGGGTTAGTGCGAAATTATGCCACCTTAGGCACCATGCTTGAGCAATCACTCTGTGTTGACAGGTTTTGTGCGAGGTTAAAAGTATTCCCTCATGCATCTGACGAAAAAAACGGCTCCAAAACTGGAGCACAGCCCTTCGGCAACATAATGAATGACGCTACATGTCCAGAAGCAGCCCTGATTGCTCAGAATACATTTCGCGCCATCATTCAAATTGCATGGTTTTAATAGGCGCCGTTAACAGCGAGTTCAAGTGTGCTTACATCACCCAGCACACGGGCATTTTTGCATTTCGCCTCTACCAAAATATGGTCACTGTGGCCTGGATTCATTCCCATGACCTTTGTATCAGCAGCCGGATGGCAAAACCACTAAGCCACTGTTGCAGGCAAATGGCATTTGAAACGCTTGGGCAGCACAGGTAATCATATGTCACGACCAGGTGTGTTTATACCTGTGTATTAGGGTCTTTGCTGCGCATTGCTGCCAAGTAAGCTGAAGACATGAAGTAGTCCTGCCATGAAAGGTAGTCGCTTCGCTTTATGCATCGTTGCCTACAATTTGGCTCGCAGATTTTCAGAAATCGGGCTGCGCAGTCACTCCTGCACGTTTTGAGAAAGCATACAGGGCATGTCATGAACCTCGACTAAGCATTCTATAAACGAAAATTAGTAATCAGATCAGACGCTAATAAGCAAGCACCACTGCTTTAGACAACCGGGACATATCTGCCAATAAACTCTCCATATAACATCAGCTCTGCTTTCATGCGCTACTGTGTTTCCTTTATTGTATCATGCAACAATTTATGCCACATAAAATCTCCTGTAGAATGGTATACAGGTAAATTTCCTACCAAATAATGAAACACCAAGGATTATTACACATAGTGGTAGAAAATCATCTGTCAAGAAGACATTTTTTGGGCTTCTAATAAATAAGTTCTCTATAGCAAAGCTTATGCCAACGCATGGGCTGGCGTATGAAAGAACAGATCGCTTATTATTACCAAGGCACGAGAGCTGCACGCAAACAGCTAAGAAGCTTTGTTGGTCACCGAGTGACGATACCACCCATGATGCCATGGAAGTTTTGCACAGATAATAAGCTGAACAACAATAGCATACCTTAGTGCTCAAAGTGGAAATAGATTTTTAAATGAATGCCGCAACTAAGCTCTCTTTAAGATGCACCTATGGCTGTCACACAAAATGCACATCACGTACTGAACCGCAATGACTTCCAACATTTCCAATTGTTCCTCTTTTGAATATTGTGACAGATATAAGAAAAAATGTTGTTACGATAATATTATATCAGCATAACACTTCGCACTCCCTCATTTAGATGCGGAGGTATGAAACAGCCTTGCGCTGTGCTTTACCAGGGAAGATGAAAGTCACACAGGCGGCCGAAATGAATTCAGAGCTCTCTCTCCCATAGACACAAATGCACGCACGCACACTGCGCCGACGACAGACCAGACGCCGCCCACCTCGTCAGTTGTGCGCATGCGCGGAGTGACGTCAGTGTACACAGCTGGTATGCGCGCCGCGCGCCTACGTTATGCTAGCTTTTCGAGCCTTTATCGTGGCGGCACCTAGGCCACCGTGGCAGTAAAGTCCCTCAATAATATAAAAGTAAGGAAAGGCTTTGATACCGTCAGTGCTGGGGTCACTTGCAGCACGTGACCTTGCTCCGCCCCTCCGCCGCCATGAAAGTTCCCGCGCGCGCGGGCAGAGAGCTCGCGTACAGTAGCTGAGGGCTGCAGCGGCATCGCCTGTTCTGCCAGCGGCCCGCAATCTTCTCTCTTCAACGAATTCGATAGAGTACACGCACATTGCTGTGCTAATTAGGCTCTGGAAAAGGCCATAATGTCTTTCTGCTGTTCGGTTGGGTGCTTAGTACGGACAGAAGACGGCAAGAAATTATTTTGCATCCCGCGTGGGAAGCAAAACTTGGCTGGAAGAAAAGTGTGGCTACACAGAATCGGCCGGAAAGACTTTGAACCTTCGGCAACTGCCCGACTATGCGAGGTAAACAATGTTCGTGACACAGAGGTTCTAGAGAAAGGCTGCACGTGCGCGTGCCGAGCTGCGACAGTATTTCGCGCGCGCACGTGCTGAGGACCAAAGTCCGCCGTGAATATCACTGCATTCTTTTTCCCGATTCTTTTCCTCGATCTCAGTCAGTAAGACATTGCTACAGTACAGGTATTGTGTACTATTATGCACATTAAGCAATTGTCCCGTCTTCGATCTCCAAGTTAACTGGACCCCTTTCCTTCCCTCTTCCAATCTATCAGACTACATACTATTTCCACTGCTTTTCCCGCCAAAAATTTCCTGTATCCAGTAATTAACCGCCTGTGTCTTGGCCACTCCCCCGTAGTGGGTATGTGCCAGCAACGTCTGAGGCCTTCCTTCCTTCCTTCCATCACTGCATTCTAACGTAGCTCACGCAGTCTTATATAGCGTGCAAGTAAGGCGTTACGGAAGCGCGAAAAAGTCGCTAACAAATATGCGAATTGCGTTTCTTGAGATAATACAAATAATTTTTAGCATTCATTTCTACTTTTGGCGTTTTTTGACAGCTGTGTTTCCATGCGCATTGTTAAACAAGCGCGTTAAAAAGTTAAAAATGAAATCGATGCTCAATTGCTATGAGTAATCCAATGCGAATAAAATGCGCTAGCATTCTGAAGGACCAGCTTTTAATTTTGCCTCGCAGGAGATCGTGACGGAGTGCTCTCTTCTGTGGACTGATTCGATCGCGCATTAAAGTTGAGGAAGGCGACGATATCTCGAGCACAGCCTGAGAGGCTGGCAGTTTAGCACATGTGTGCTGTGAATGTATGTGAAATACAGATCTGGACAAAATCCGAGTGGGATACTACTGCTAGCAAACTCATAAATGGTTTTCACTTCTGCTACAGGACCACTTCATGGAAGATCAGTTCGAGCAGATTATTTTAAAGAATACCGGGAAAAAAGGTAAAGCCATTTGCGACGCCAAGCATCTTTTTGCACCGACCAGCTGCCAAGCCGCGAAAGCCACCCCTAAGAAGAATAAGAGTGGATAGTGCTGGTATGTATTACATTGTGTTCATTGGGTCAAATTTTTGAAGAGAACTTATAGCCTTCAAGCCAAACACGCTATACAAACTACTCTTCAGCTCTATACTTCAGTTGTCATGTTTCATGGTTTTCCTGTATCCTGCGCAGACACCCCTATAGTCGAGCCAAACATACAGGTGGACTTCAGATCTCGACCTGTGGACACTGAAATTGGTAAGCTTTCTTAGCTGTACTCTCACAATTTTTCCTGTTAGCATTTTTGTCTTCATGCTCTTCTTGTGTTCACATGCAGATGAAACATGTGTACAGACAGCACAGCGATAGGCAAAATGTATATTCTGTACTTATTATTTTTTTCTCGTCCAGTGTATGCTGCAAACTCTCTCATGTTTCATGTACCTGTATCCACGGGCCATCCAAGCACAGAGGCAGCAGTTGTGGGTCAAAGCATTTGACATCCTGCATGTATTTTCTCTACATGAAATACTAATGCACCTCTACAATGCGGGTTGTCATATTGCCGTGTTCTCCGCGCAGGTACTTCTGACGTGCAATCAGCCACAGAGATGGGTGTCGGTTTCCCACAAGAAAGTATAGAAACTGGTGAGTTAAATATTCTTCCATTTTTTCAGCGTTCCGTCATCCACTGTTTTTTGCATACTGAAGTATGCAAGGTGACACAAGCTTTTTTTTTGCTTTCCCAAATTATTATCCTGCAGTCAAAACATTTCCTTTCTGTTGTAATCATCAATACATTTTAACAACCCTGATTGTCAGACATTAGTGCAAAGTGAGGGCAAATAAACTATGTGAAGAGCACAGTCCGAAAATAACATCCACGGATTCTGCAACTTGTCCAGTACGCTTCTATATGCATTCTCTTTTCTTTCATATAAGTTCATTCACTGTCAGCAACATATTATTTCGAACGCTGTATACAGCACCTTTGCATCAACTTTTGGTTCACTCTTACAGCCCAACTGATACAAGAAGCCCTGCAAAAGAGAATAGCGCAGCTTGAAGCTGAACTCCAGGCGACACGACGAAGGCTTCGTCTTACTCAAAAGCAGCGGTTGCAGGCACTAAAAGAAAATAAGCACCTCGTTGCCGGCCTGACTAATTTTTTGAATGAGGACTAGGTTAAATGTCTAAAAATGGCAGCAATGAAAGGAACACAATGGACGTAAAAGACCATTATAAAGGCACTGAAAGTGAGAATTTCCAGTGGAGCACGTGGCTATGAACCGGTCAGGGAGCTTGGCCAACCTCTGCCAACAGAACGCACTCTAAATCGTCACCTGGAAGGGTACAAGTTTGCACCAGGTTTGCTGCAGGAGATCATGGAGTCACTTGCACTTAAGGTAAGGTAAATAGACACATGCTCATGACAGCTCACCTATGTCACTATTAGAGAAGCTCTGTTCACACTCACTAACCCTTTCCTTCTCACAGGTCAGCCTCATGTCATCTGAAGAGTGGCATGCCACTTTGATGCTGGACAAAATGCAGCTTACACTAGGCTTGTTGTACAACCCATCCTTAGGAAGAGTGCTTGGAGCCCCCACCATCCCGCTTGCAGATGAAACACTGACACTTGAATGCCTTGCCACTCATGGGCTGGTGTTTATGATCGGGGGCATCACAACTCACTGGAAGCAAACAGTTCCTTACCAGTTTACTGGGAATTCACTCCATGCCAAAACAGTTAACGACATAATAATTGACATTATAAAAGCATGTGAGGCAATTTCTATAAAAGTAGATGTCATAGTCACAGACATGAGAGGAGGATACCAAGCCATTTTGAAATTATTCGGCATAGTCGTCGGCAAACACAGAAAGCCTAAAACCTCGTGTCCCCACCCATTTGATGCATTTGGGCCGCTTTTCTTCATGGCTGGCATTCCTCATCCCCTTAAGAACCTGAGGAGCCACTTAACAAAAGGCCAGAAGATATATCTGCCTGAAGGATTAGTGAGAGAAAAAACAATTTGCCAGGAAACGTAGTGTCAATCGAGCCTATCCAGACATTGATCAAAACCGACACCAATGTAGAGCTAAAGCTAGCGCCTCACCTTAAGGCTTCTTCAGTAGATCTAAGCCATTATGACAAAATGAAGGTAGGGCCAGCTTTCAGCCTCATGAACAGTGACACCGCTGCTGTGTTACGCTTGTTTGTAGAGAAAGGATCAGTGGATAAGTCAGCTTTAACAACTACATGGTTTATTGAGATGGCGCTTCGATGGTTTCATCTGATGACTTCAAGAACAAAACTGGCACTGAGCCATTTTGATGATATTGAATATGGAAAGGCTTTTCAGTTTTTCAAGGAAACAATTGCACTTTTCGATTAAATTTCTATTAGTGATGATGAAAGAAAAATTGTTTGGAAGCCAGTGCAGACTGGTGTCATCCTGGCAACATCATCCATGTTACGTCTGCAGGCCCTGTTTCTTGAGAAGTACTTAAAGTTCCTGTTTCTAAGCAGGTTTAGTCAAGATGCCCTTGAGAATCTTTTCTGTACACTTCGGTGCAAAAACCCTGTGCGCGATGTTTTTGAATTCAAGTGTACACTTCGAGCTGCTACAGTGTCTCAGTTTCTGCGGCCAAGTAAGGATGGCAGCTATGCTGAAGAGGACTGCTTTTTGTTAACTGGCATGGAGGAGGGCAAACCAGACGAAAACAAGATGTATGTTGTCTGTCCATCTGACCTGCTTGACGTTTAAAATTTGGAACACGAATCTCTCGAGTACCTCGCAGGGTATGCTGTCACGCAAATCCAAAAAGTAAACAGTCGCCAAGCCTGTCTTGAAGCAATAAGCAGCTCAGCCGAGGGCAACAAGCTAACCATGCTGAAGTGCTACAACAAAGAGAAGCCGGCACTAACAGTCCCTTCATGAGCTGTTTTGCAGTTGATAGTGACTGCTGAAAGTCATGTATGCTTGAATGAGGATGAATTAATAACAAATAGGCTGTCTACATCTAAGCTCCAAAGTAGCATTCAAAGTTCTCTGCACTTAAGCAGTTGTTTCCCTTCAAGCCACGGCATATCAGATGCACTGCTTGCAACATTTTTGAAAACCAGAAAGTCAATCCTCGTAAAAAAAGAAGGCTTATCCTCCTAGAAAAAATTCAAAGCTCCTAGAAATGTGGCAGCAGAAGCATTGGAATGCACGTTGCTGCCAGTAGCATTAGGGAGTGCACTGCGATTCCTCACTGCTAATTTTTATGTGAAAGCACTACTCGTGTCATCTCTGTCACGTGGTCACTGGCAACACCTTCTACTATGTCCTTTAGGGGAACAAAAAGAAGGAAGTTGAAGAAAGGAAAGATGTGTGTCGCTGTCATGGTGTTATGACCCCTTTAGGAGGTGACTGTGTGAATTGCACTATATATTCATTACAAAAATAAATAAAAAGTAAGTTTAGAAAAGGAAAGGCGTGCTGTATTATGCCCTACTATGTGCTCTGCCCTATGCTAAACTTCTACCATTTTTAGTGACTTACTCATGATAGGTCTAATGTGTCAAAAATATGGCCTTTCCCTTACTACTGTAAGAGTTTGACAACTTGAACTGTTTGCTTTACAAGAACTTGCTTATTTCAGCAGAACAGTTTATTTTATGCAGAATTCTCTGTCCACTTGGCAGGATCTCCAGTTGTGACAAAATATTTCAATCAATAAAAGCATTGAAATCGTTGCTGCCAAGTTACTAATCATAAAAAGAAAACTGTAAAACCACCAGTCACTTGCACTCACGGGCGCACACACACACACGAGCAAACAAACAAAAATGTCACGCTGACAAAGTTTCACTCAGTTGCTGAGCCACGCGATTACATCGCGTTAGCAGCAAGAATACTCTATGGCACGCTCCATACGGCCGATGTAGAATGTCGCAATAGTTGTACAGTTGAACACAGGGGCTGAAACACAGTCTAGTGGTTGGGTAACAACCGCAATACGCCACACAGTGAACGGCAAGAAGCACTGTTGACACTCATTTTCACACACACGCACTAGTGACGTTTACATTCCGCGAGGATCAGCGAAGTTATGTAGCAGGTTTTCCAGTGCAGGTGACTATCAGCCTTTTTTTTTACGAAAACTTTTCGTTCATAGTAACCACAGTGTCTATCCAGGACACGTATACGCAAAAAGAGCCACAGAGAAACGAAACCAAACGCTCCCAACTGCCACGACGGATAGCGTGAAACAAAAAAAAAAACTCGTCACGAGTCGTTTTCGGCTGCGACTGTGTTGCCCACCATCAGAGGCTTCGACTCTTGTCTAAAATGCTACGAACTCAATATTCTTCGCTTTTTTATAATTCTTTGAAGCTAATTTTAGTCTTAAAAGTGTAACTTATTTCGAAAAGCGCAAACAGACAAGACCGAAACATCCGGAGTGAGTGCTATGGAGCACTCATCCTCTCTCCTGTTTTTATTTTAACACACGTTTGAAATTCAAGGAAAGACCTGTTCTGGCTACCTCGGTCGCTTTTTTTTTCCTCTTTTCAAAAGACTAAGGTACCAGAACGTTTTGTTCCCTCGCATTTTGGATTGGAAAACATTTATTTCGTCAGAAAAGGCAGAATGCAGACGATCCGTGCTAGGTGGCTATCAGTCCACGGCTGACAGCGACCTGGGTAGCCCATTCAATGACCCGGGTTTGAACTCCCAAGTCTGAGCTGACCAACACGGCCTCCCACTGCTCGAGAGTAGGAACCTGTATTAGAGATTTCGGGCGCGGCTCCTCTTTACAATTCCACAATAGGTGATGTGAAGATAGGTTCCCCGCTTATGAATACCGCGGGCCATGGTTTAGCGTGGGCGTCGTCTGCTACACAGGACCTTTCTAGGTGGCGCGCGCGGCAGTTGTCTCTACCTTTAGTATTATAGAGGGTCCTTACGTGGCAGCTGCCGATGGCGCGGTGCGCCGGCGAAACCGAGTGGGGGAAGAGGGGAGAGGGTGGGAGAGAGTGTATCCACTTCCAGAGACGAAGATAAACAACGAACGGCCAGCGAAACGCAGCGGCGAAAGGCTGACTTTGTAATTCGACTGAGCGAGTTCCAGTCCGCCAGCTGTGGCTATGCAGGTCTAACCAGAACTGAACCACTGCCATTTTTTTCTGAAAATCTGTCCTGGGATACTCACATAAATGACCTTATCACAAAACTTTCGATAACTATTGGCCTCATGCGGACATTATTTCACACTTCCAAGAGCAGTTAATATTTATTTTTATTTATTTATTTACTTATTGGATGGGCCATACATGGCACACCACATGGGGCAGGACAAAAAGAGGTAATTAGTCTCCTGACGAGGCCCTGTACCCACTGGGCGCAACAGCAGTGGTTACAAAATACATGTAGACAGTACAAATACAACTGGACATAACAATCATCACCGTAGAAAAATGCGCATGAAGCATGTGACAAATTAGAAAAAAAGAAACATGTTATTGTTGACACTTTGTACGCAAATATAGAAATCAGAACACAATAACTATGTAATTATAAATCATTAATCTTACGTGTTTGGCCTACTATTTGAAGTGAACAAAAGTTGTATTCTGCGTTTGAAAGTTCTCAGACATCTACATGTTTTTGCGATCTCTAGAATGTCTGGATAAATATTACATAATTTCATGATTTGATGATCAATTGTCTGTTTAGCATAATTTGTCCTTGGTTTTTCTGTGACAATGAATGTCCTACGCAAATTGTGATCAGTATCTCTATTTAGATAGTGACTAACAAATCGGCTGTAATTGCTTGATACTTCCGAAAATATCTACGTAGATAATTTTTGTATGTATATTTCGTGAAAAGGTCGGATATTTTGAGTTCTCATTACGATTACAGGGTGTACATTTTCATTATATTGTGTTCTAATTGCCCTTCGCTGCAGTGCAGATAGTCTATCATTATCAGTCTTAATTCCGGTTGCCCATATTAAGGCACAGTAATTAAAGTGTGAGTATACAAGCGAAAAATACAGCTGCTTTTTGAGCCTGGAACTGGGACAACTGTTTATTCTCATCGGAACTCAACTACAGCGCACTTCTTTGGGGAACCACTACGAAAGACAATATTCATGAGCTTCATTTGCTACAAAAAACGTGCCATCCCCATAATTTGCAAAGCATCCTATTTAAGTCGCACGCAGGAGATGCACAAGCAGCTAAATATTGTCAGCGTAGAATCTATGTATGATTGTAGACTTTCTACGCAAAACAGAGTAGAAAAAACCAAAGGAATGACACCTTGAAATTACTCGCAAATCTAGTAGAACACACGCCTATGTGCCCAATGCCCAACCCAGATGAATGGAAATTCAGCAAATGCCGTACAGGATATGAAAGACAAATTTTCAAGTTTAGACTGCCAACATTGCTAAATGATTTCGAGGGGGACAGCAATATAAATTTTGAGCATATTTCATTGAAGAGCCTGCGGAATAAATATGTATAGGACTGAAATGTCACCATGTTTTAAATTTTGAAATTCTTTGCGCATTTACCTTTTTAGCGGTGCCCATTATTGGTGATGTTTCTGCATAATGTTTTATGTAGGGGTAAACATGTATACGCTTCACCATGGTAACTACAATTTCAGTGCAGTGCGCTTTATTTTCATGTATGCTCATGTTTGACTTGTGTGTGCTCTCCTATCGCACCCATTTTTTATTGTTTATTTTTAACCACTGCAGCATGGAGCTGCACACTGCTTGCCATGTATTGGTGTACGGGCCTTAGTTAAGCCCGTGCCCCAAGCATTCCTGAGATGTTGAAAAAATATTGTATTGTATTGTATAAATGGGGTATATAAGTTAAAGCCGAAGTATTCTTTGAATGCACATGCTGAGCTTGTGCTATTAGTGTTTAAATAAGTGCATCTTGTCTCTGATGCACGGCATGTCTGTTGATCATCATTTCCATGAAAGGATGCAATTTCATTTTTAATTCCCTGACAAAGGTTTTGATTCGCACCAGCCAGAGTGTCTGACCACACTCCTCACAAATCAGTTTCCTTTTTCCACATTAATAACATGTTAGCTAAGTTCTGGAAATATTTGTCACATTATGTAATTTACGCAATTTATTTTCAGGTACATTTTGTGAGAGCCGCCGCGGTGGTTCAGTGAATATGGCGCTCGGCTCATGACCCGAAATATTTGAGTTCAATCCAGGCGCGGCGGTCCAATTTCGATGGATGCGAAATTCTAGAGGCCCATGTACTGCCCGGTGTCAGTGTATGTTAAAGAGCCCAGGTGGTCGAAATTTCCGGAGCTCTTCACTACGGAGTCCCTCATAGCCTCGGTCGCTTTGGGACATTAAACCCCAATCAAACCAAACTAAAACACAATTTGTAAATATTTGGCGGATGCTATAACTGCCAATTCGGTCTAATGGGTCCAATTGGTCGGGTGATTATATAAGAGAGCTGAAACCGTTTGGAATGTACACATAGGTTCGAGTAAAAACTACCAATGATTTTTTTTTGCTTGGTTGTCATTACATTTCCTAAATAAAATTAGAAATAATGACTAAACCTTAACTGTGCTCAACTTCAGGTGTTCATTACTGCCCCCTCCAGCTCGTGCCATAGAACGAGACATGTGACCGCTGGAGCAAAAGGATGGCTTGAACATGTTGGCAGTTGTGCGCTTCTCTAGTGCTCTAGTACTCTACTGAATGCATGTTCCACAGCACTCATTTGAGCGCTTTCAATCAGTGCGATTATATTAGCCATGTTTCTGCTAAACTTCATTTACAGTCGAATTCAGCATGCGCAGAGAAGACAGCTGTGGTACCATCAATTAAGCGCTCACTCAAGCGGTCTGCAGTCGAATTACAGCCCGGAATGCCGCCAGAGATATAAGCGCACGCCCCTCCCAACAAGAAGAACCGTCTCAAGAAGGCGATTTTCTTATAGGCATCGAAATCAAGCGCCTGTTCCAGGCGTGCCCATAAAAGCGCCAGCGAAACGGGCGACAGAAAAAGTAGGGGACATTTAAGCTCCACCTGAAAGGTGTGACCCGATAGCGTTTATAGGTAATGACCATGCGGAACTGGTTATTCTCTTTTATACATTCAAGTTCGCTGGGCAGCTGCCGCGGCGGCTGATTGGTTATGGCGCTCGACTGCTGGCCCGAAACACGCGAGTTGAATCCTTGCCGCGGCGGTCGAATTTCGATGGAGGCGAAATTATAGAGGCCCGTGTACTGTGCGATGCCAGTGCACTTTAAAGAACCCAAGGCGGTCGAACCTTCCGTAGCCCTTCACTACGGCGTCCCTCATAGCCTGGGTCGCTTTGGGACGTTAAACCCTCATAAACCAAACCAAATCAAGTTCTCTGGGAGTCCTCATACCACTCCTGGCCAGAGGTGGGCAAGTGCCCTCATTTTTACTCTTCCTCCCTTACCCTCACTTTTGAATTCACGGCTTTCCCTCACCCTCGCCCTCATTTTTAAAAGTTATCCGGCCCTCCCTCACCCTCACCCTCACACCATCGGCGCTCCCTGACCCTCGCCCTCACTGACAGTCATTTTAAAATTCTAGTTATTTTTTCTAGTCCGCAGCTTCTGGCGATATTACTGAGTAATAAAAATACAAGCCACACCCTCAAGGCTCTCATGGACAAGAGGCTAGATGTTTATACTATTATGTATGTGCGGGTATGTGTGCGTGAGCTGTTTGAGCTAAAATGTGAGACAAAACCGAGACAGTTACGAGTTGGGCCCTAAAATATCAGTCTGCCTTTACTTCTGTCACGCCCTGCAAGCATACATGTGCCCTGTACTTAAAAAATTTCATTATTGTCTATATTTTTTTGCTTATACTCCAATCCCCACTGGGATTTTAGCAGGGCGGGATACAAAGAAGTAAACACACCGTAATAACAGAGGCAATGAACACAAGAACAAAGTAGAATAACGTAGCTTGAAAATTTGGGAAAATAAGCACACAAAACAGATTTTTAAAAAATACTGGAATGAAGTGTCGACATATATGATTTTGAAACGTGGTGATTGGTTAGCACATTCCGTTCAGTTGAAGTTCGTGGAAAGAAAGAATACTGAAAACAGTTATTACGCGTGGTAAATGTCGTTACTGTGCGTCTTTGCCTAGTGGCGTAACAGATGAAAAAGAAATTATTCTCGTGATATCTATTTTATAGGGACCATTAATAAATATAAAGAGGAATTTTAGTCGTGACACACGCTTTCTTTGCGTTAATGTGGGCAAGTTCGCTTTAGTTCAGAGTTCTGTCACTGACGTACGTCCAAATCTATTATAGCCAAGCCAGCTGCTTTTAATTGCACCATTTCTATCTTATTAGTGTAAGTTTTAGTGAAAGCGTCCCAACTAACGCATGCACAGTCTAGTATCGGCAGAATTACGTTTTTTGTATGCGAGCAGTCGGGCAGAAGGAGTAGAAGTCTCAAAGCTCTCCTCGGAAAGAACAGCTTGCGATTAACATTGGCCATTATGTAGTAAATGTGCTTAGTCCTGGTGAAGTCATGAGTCATCAAGAGTTCGAGAAACTTATATTGTATCTCGAGAAAAGCCCACCATGACGGGATTTGAAGGCGCAGGCTCTTTCGTCAAGTCATGCAACCCTAGCAAGGCGGACACCAGGCCGGGGCAAAGCTTTTACCCATTTTGAGAAAACCGGTGGGTAACTGGCCGGCAGCGGCAATCAAACCCGCCACCTCCGAAGCCGAAGCGGGAGCTTTCCTGGACAAAAGCTTGAGAAAGTTTTGATACGATGAATATTTAGGTTTCCTATTCAAAGCGTCGTCTGCAGTATACTGAGCAATACGGCTTTGTTGTCCGATATTCCATCTACTATCTGGCTATTTGTTTTGGCAATAATTGATCCGCTAACAAAAAAAGGGTCGAACATTGGTTCAGAATTGCCCTTAAATATGGTATTTTCTTCAACAATTTGCAATAAAACGAAGGTGAAAGCAATGTCCAACATAGCTTCACCTCTGGGTCATGCTTTTTAACTGAAAAATTTGAGCAATCTACACCAGGAAAATTAAAATATCCTGACAGTATGATACGATTATCGGGTTTCATTCAGCCACACGCTTCTATTTTAATGCTACCTTGCCTAATTTTATCAAATCAGATCCTGAAAAATTCTGGAGGTCTGTTAGTGAACGTAAGAATCCTATTGATCAAATTTCACATCACGGCACCTTAATAACAGATCCTGAGGCTATTGCACCTCATTTCAATTGCCACTTCAGCAAGGTCTTTTCCATCTCTAGCCCACTTGTAAACACTCCTTGTGATACTCACGAAAAATTTTTTTTTCATATGAGGGCATTGTTAACATGATCTTAAGGTTGAGAGTTAAATCGGCCCAAGTACCGGATGGTATTCCAAATGCATTTCTCCGGCGCTACAGAGAGCAACTAGCAAGGTATATTGTATTATTCTTACAACTTTCAATTAGATCTTCCTCTCTTCCTGCTGAATGGAGACTAGCGCGTGTAGTGCCTGTGTTTAAAAAAAGGCAACCCACTCTCAGTATCTGATTACCGTCCTGTTTCCTTGGTATCATATGCCTGTAAAATGCTTGAACAAATAGTGAGCACTCACATAACCGACTTTTTAAATCAGCACAATATTCTATCCCCATTCCAGCATGGCTTCAGAAAGGGGTTATCAACCACTACCCAATTAACAACAGCTGTTCATTTTTTCGCTTCTGTCCTGCATAGAGGTGGGCAAATAGCCTTAGATCGCATCCCACATGACAAGCTTATTTTCAAATTAAAGACAGTCGAACTTGCAAGTTTTCTCATTGCGTGGATTTCCGCATACTTAAACGATCGTTCTCATTACGTACATTTTAATGGCTTCAACTCTAACTTTCTTCCAATCACTTCCGGAGTTCCCCAGGGTAGTGTTCTCGGGCTGCTCCTTTTCCTGATCTTTTGCAACGACAGTTTAAGTGAGCCATGATCTCGTTAAATTCGTCTCTTCGCCGACGATTGCGCTATATTTAATGAAATTATGGTACCTGAAAACCAGCACGCACTTAATGATGAACAATTTAACATACTAGAGTGGTGCTAGGAGTGGGGCACGCAGCTCACAAAAATCTGTCTTTGCATAACTAGAAAATACCCACTTCAGTACTCTTACTCTGTCCAGGACCGCCGCTTAAATGAAGTTCAGAATATAACTATCTCGGCGCTACATTAAATAATCGACTCAGCTGGAACACACACATTCATAACATTTCCTCTTCAGCTTTTCGCAAACTGTGCTTGCTCAGGCACAAGCTTAGGGATGCTCCCGCTTATGTGAAACTTCTTGCTTACACAACACTTCTAAGGCCTAAGATGGAATATGCTTGCATTGTGTGGGACCCCCAGACGATGTGCAATAAAATTCTCTTGAAAAAATTCAGAGACGGGCAGTACGCTTTATCTATTCGAAATACGGTCGCACCGACTCGGCATCTGAACTCATGGCAGCCAGAGGTGGGACCTCAAGCTTAAAATGACCTCAACCTCACGTCGTGAGGTGAGGTTGAGATGAGGCCGGCGATGGCTCGAAATTTTGTGAGTGAGGTCAGCAAATCAGACCTCAACCGCAAGCGTGACGTGAGTTTGAGGTTGAGTGAGGTCGTCATTCGGTGAGGTCGAAATTTTGAGGTCAAGACTTTTTGCAGTTGCCACGTCTTACTCCGACGAGTGCCGCTTCCGAAGCTGAGTTGCAGGGCACCGCCGCAATATTCATGCAGTGATGACGCTTGGTGTTCGGTTTCCCCTGTTTGAACCGAATGCCACAGTTCCCTCTCAGCTTCCGATGCTGCTCCGTAATGTCCGTTCAGTCCGAGCCTACAGGTAGAGGCACCCCTCTGGTCTTCCCGGAAGGAGTGTTACTGTCACAGCACGCCACTCTCCCTCCCCCTTGCCCCGCTGGTGTAGAACCCGGCTGCCTGCCGGTTAGCTCAAGCTCCCGGGAGCGCTCAAAGCACGTAACTCACGTTGACCCGCGGTAGCTTTGTTTAATGCCGCAAACAAATAAGTTTAGTCCAACAAGCACGCAATAAATTCGTCGCATCGCGGTTGGCCTCAAGCAAGATTGCTTCGTGTTCATGCTCGTTGCCGGCATTGACATCATGGCTCTTGCCTTGCAGTCGAATAAAGAGGATCCTGGTGTACATTACAAGCTGACATAACACCAACTGGAATTGTCGGCACAGGCGAG
The DNA here is from genome assembly GCF_052857255.1 of Amblyomma americanum. Taxonomy (NCBI): domain Eukaryota; kingdom Metazoa; phylum Arthropoda; class Arachnida; order Ixodida; family Ixodidae; genus Amblyomma; species Amblyomma americanum. Next base: position 301,770,180 of record NC_135497.1, on the reverse strand, counting down.
AGAATGTGATTCAGGTGGTTCCTAACAATGACACCTGCTGATTTGATTTAAAAAAGCACGAAGCCAGAAAAACCTGTAACACTGTCGAAGCTTTTATCAGTGACTTCCCCTTTCGAATCTTGCACTAATTATGTATATTCCCGTTCCATAATGCAGGCAGATAGAAATATAATTTCGCTTTTTTATCCACCCGAATAACCTTTCTTTGGTCTCCTGTTCCTTGTTCCTTTTCGGAAATTCGCTTATTATGCCGAAACACCACAAGACGAGGCGAACGCACCAGCATAGCGATGTTGCAGTGGCGAAAAAATGCAAAACTATAATGAATGTATGATGATGTGGTAGCTGATTCCTCTTCCCCTTTTTTAAATGAATATGTGTGAATGGAACTGACTGCATGCTCGCGCTGTGCGGCTGAGTCGCTGTTTCAAACCTTCTAATATGACGTTTAATAGGGCGCACTGTTGTTCGCTTCTGTTTTTAGTGTGCTATTTTTGTTTGTATGTTTCTAATCATTCTCTTTTTTTTCTTTTCTCGTATGGGATATCAGTTAGGATGGCGGCCTGTTTTGCAGACGACCAGGCATTACACGTTATCTTTCCTTTAACTATTTTGCAGAGACCCATCGTTCATCTTAAACGGCCTCGCTGAATGATTGCGCGGTGCTCGTGGGTAAAAAACGTCGAGGATGCTGGCGTACCATTGATTAGTTCAGTTTTGAAGGAAAACAAGTGATTGTATTAAAGCAGCTTGTCTCAGATTGGTTGACGAAATGGTACCCAGAATTCTGTTGAGGCGTATGAGTACTTACACGGTTTTTTTTCCTCGAGGTATAGGGAGAGGAACGGTGGGTGGGTTGGGGGGAGGGGGCGGGGGCTCGGAAAAAGATTTCGCTGCGGAGAAATTTCAGCGGAGAGCTGTGGTGATCCTGATGGAGAGAGCAGTTCACGCTGCCCATTCTTGGTCAGTTATTTTGACCCGTGTGATTTTAATAGTTGGCACAGTGTTCGAAGACGTAATCTAGCTCTTTCTTTCAAAACGCCGCGGGTTCACCCAGTCATCGGAGATTTGTCAGGATTTCAAAACCATTACCATCGCCACCTGGAGGGAAGTGGCGAAAACGGGGGAGGGTCTTGACCTCCGAGGAACATCATCATCCTTAATTATTAGCTGCAGGTATTCTTATTTTCCCGCACAATAATTGTCTTCGGTAGCTGGGTAATGTACAATATTTAATCAATATTCAGGCAAATTTTAATTTGGTAGCGGTATATCAGACTTCCACGGGCTCTTAAGGATACATTGTTAGCATCATCATTATCGACATCATCACGAGAGTCAAAGGCATGTACCGTTGCATGATATTTGCAGTATGATATACATGAGAACTAGCGCGTTTACCTGCTGGACAATCCGAATGTTCTTAATGTCGGTCGGGTTGTGGGCACTCTTTGTAATGCGTCATTCGCGCATTTGTAGTAATGTGGGATCCATATGGGTCTTGAAATGGGGTGGAAGGGGGTGGATGGGGGCCTGGTATGACGAGAAATTACATCGTTGTCACGTGAGTAGGTGTGATGTCATATTACAGCGCCGTCACGTGACTAGATTTGATGGCACATTACATCGCCGTCACGCCACCTGGTATGACGTCACACTCATATGATGTCATCACTAATAATACCAATTAGTCTTAACGTTACCCAATTATATTAATTAGCATTGATTAATTATGTGACGTCATCATCTTCGTCGCGTGACTCGTCGGCTCGTGACGTCGCATGGCGCCGTTTCTTGCGGATACTTTTTTGCGGATATGACCTGGAAAGTGAGCCATCTAATGCTTTCGCATTAATAAAAGAAGCCGCTCGCTTCTACACAGACGTAAATACAACGCGCCTCTGTTGGTGTACTACAGTCGTCGCACCTTGTTAAATGTTTTCGAATGCAACATACAAAGGACTGAAAAGAGCCTTCTCGCTATGCCAGATAGAGCAAGATAATCGAAATATACTGATATGCGTCTGCATAACCGTCGCATTGGAAAGTACATCGACGAGTATAGTGAATACCTCCCCCTCCTCCCAATTTCTGGTAGATGGTGTAGAAGGGCTGTGTTTGTCAATTGCGGGTTCGTGCGTGAATGAGCGAGGGGCTTCCAATACGAACAAGTATACACGAAGGTGGTTGCCAAATATTGACACATATAAAATACTCACCGACGTACTGGCGGTAACCGTGGAAACCTGGTAGCCCGCAGGCCATGTACTCTCTAAGGGTTCATCCCAGATTATAAGCTTCTCCTATTGCGTGCATATCGATAGTGTCTGTAGACAGCTTATTAAATACCATCATAATTTTGGCTTTCCTGTCTCACAGGATTCTCACAATTGTTTTTAACTCAAAAACTTCTTAATCGTTTTTTGTTTTGTTTTTCGTTAGTTTTATGAGGTCGAGCAGCGGACCTCCACCTCACAATTTGAGGTTGAGTGAGGTTGAGTGAGGTCAGCAGTGAGGGCGCTTAAGGAGACCACAACCTCAACTGATGAGGTGGAGGTTGAGTGAGGTCGGCAAATTTTGAGGTTCAGGTGAGGTCCAGATTTTTGAGGTCAGATGCCCACCTCTGATGGCAGTAAAGGGCATCAACACTCTCCAGGGCAGAAGAAAATTCTTCCGTCTCAAATTTTTATTTCTCTTACTTAATCGCTAGCTCGCACTAGATCCTACACCTCACGTTCACCCTCTTACTTCCAGGCAGACACGCCCCTGTCATGCATTGTCCTTGGCGCCTCACTTTGCGAGGACTAACATATAAAAATTCTCCTTTTTCTTTATTACAATTGCATATTGGAACAGTTTGCCAGCTTCTTCTCTGAATCTTTGGATAAGCTGGAATTAAGTTGATAAAAAGTTGAAGTAATTTTTGTCTTCTACGTGTTCTTGAATGTGATTTTTGATTCCAGTATCTCGTCTATAGTAATAACCACTTTTCCTGTCCTATCAAATGTGGTGTGTTTTGAAATTGTACTTTAATGATTTTTGTATTTTATATACCTCATACCACTTCTGCTTGGGGGCTTAGCCCGCAGTATGTTGTAAATAGAATAAATGACATTCGTGCACAAATATTGTTTTAGTTCCTATAATACGGCAATGGTAGAGTTGCGAGCCCTGCACAATGCTCCAATAATATTGTGACGTGGGGACCAGCCGAAGAATGAGGCGAGGTGAACGATGGCAGTGAGATGATTTTAAGGCTGCTGGCCTAGCGCGAACGCTCCGTCCCGCGCCACTGCCAGCTTCGTCGTCTTCGTGACACTACCCGGTACCGCCGAGCGATCGTCCCGATCGTGAATAGAAGAAGACACCGACGAAGAGACGCGCTCAGAGGTGATCACTCATATCTTTCAAATCCTCGTAATCGGAAGGCCCTGTATAGATCCATGGCACATAACAAGAGTTCTACAGTCTCTCTCCTCACAAGTTCAACATAGTTATCACCACAAAAGTCTCAGTAAACCCTGGAGAGTATTGCTCAGGGATTGGCGTTACGCCTCCAGACGCAGAGAAACGTCCCTTTGTGCACAATTTCACCCCCTTCGGTTTATACTGAGGTGGACGCATCAGAGCTTCTCTCCGTCCTGACAATGTTGCATAGTGCAGCTCCTGGAGCAGATGGTGTCACTTTTGGTATGATTAAAATTTTAACCCAGGATTTTATAAGCGACCTCCTAGATATGATCAATGCTTCGTTGGAAAATGCATGGATTTCAACCATTTAGAAGACAGCGAAAATTATTTTATTGATGAAAGATGCAGGAAAAGGATACGTCTTAGATAATGTTCGGCCAATTGCGCTGACTTGAAGTTTAGTCAGATTAATAAAAAGAATAGTGCACAGTCGCCTCACAAAACATGTTCATGATGTCAACGCCCAGCTGAGCCCAGATAGGTTTTTGTCGCGGATGCTCTATATGGTCCGCGCATGTAGATCTAGGGAGCAGAATCCGGCTCTCGCTACGCAGAAGGAAAGTTTCAGCTTTGGTCACTATTGATGTAGCAAAGGCCTATGACAGTGTAGAACATATTATTTTACTTAACAGACTTGCTCAGTTACATCCTTCAACATACATTTATGTGTGGATATCTGAATTTCTGAAGGACAGATGCTTTTATTGCACTGAGGAAACCCTATGTTCCAATACATATTATCAAGAGGTGTGCCGCTAGGATCAGTGCTATCCCCGCTGCTTTTTATTATGTTGGTCAGTGACATGCCCACTCGTCCTGATATAGCAGTTTTTGTGTGTGCAGCTGACATAGCTTTTTTCACCTCGACCAGGTATATTCATTCCCTTTACCAGATTCTGGATGATATTTGGATGCTCGTAGAGTATGGTTGCAGGGTATTATCCGTGAATTTAGAAAAATGCGGCGTTTTGGTATTTCCTCAAGACACGCCTTTGCACATTTCATTAGTCCATCGCTCTAACCAGATTCCACAAGTGGAATCCGTAAAATATCTAGGTGTTACTTATCACCCAGCATTAGATTGGAGCCTTCATATAAGAGCAATGTGTTTAAAGGAGAACGCGCTCTAGGTCGGCTGACAAGAATCGCGAACAAAAAGTTTTGGATGCGCCGCGACACATTATTGTTACTATACAAAGCCTACGTAAGACCTATACTTGAATTTGGTTGCATTCTGTTCTCTGGTAGCACAAACTACAAGATTCAACGCTTAATCTTCCTGGAAAGGCGCGCTCTACGTCTCTGCCTTGGTCTCGAAAAAGCAGTTTCAAACGCCCTGCTTTATCTGGAAGCCCGTATCGCCGATATAAATTCCCGCTTTCAAATACTCACGGTGCGAACCTTCCTCAGGTCGATCCACCCGGTGGCTAATGTAAGCACTCCTATTTTTGTGTCTTAGCCAGCCTTATTCTTATCTCATCATTGGCCACGGTATAAATGCCGCAAATTATATTAGCACTGAACCTTTTAACACCGATTGGTGTTGATCTCAGTTATTTGGAGTGAGTTGATGGCACGCCGGCAGCAGTTGAAGTCCATTTTGACCACATCTTCCAATTTCGTGTGAAACACACGCCCGCAAACATTTTAAACGGTCTTCTCTCTGATCCCATAGAGGAATACCCCATCATACGGTGCTTGCTACCGACGCATCTGTCAACTGCCAAAAAGCTGCAGTTAGCATCTTTTCACAGGATTTGGCATGGAGCTATTCTGTCCGCATCCCAGATTATATTCCTATATTCTTTGCGGTATTTTTGGCTCTTGGAGTTGCCTTGCACAAAATTCTATGTCATGTGTCTCACGTTACTATCCTCGCTGATTGTTTGTCAGTTTCAGTCTCCCTTTAAACTTCCCAAAAATTTCTTGAGCCGTTTTCTGCGATTTTTTTTGTCCCATGCACTTTGAAGAAGGTCCGTTTTGTCTGTGTCCCTGGCCATACAGGTATTCATTCAAATGAGGTGGCTGATTACTTAGCAAGGTCGGCTCTTGACGGGTCAGTGACACATCCCGTCCCGAATATCAGCCTGCTAGCGATTTTCAGGTTTCAGCGGTTCCAACTCATATCAGCCAAGTTACATGATCGCTTACTAAATACCACTGAATATCAGCACTTGCATATAATTGGAACGTACGTTCATGTAAAACCAGGCTGTGCGAGGTAGCAATGACGCGGTTGCGGTGCAGGATTCCCAGTTTGAATTTATATATACGCAGGTGTGGATTGACACCGACAAACCTATGTGATGTGACGCATGCGGGGAGGTTGAATCCGTAGACCATTTTCTCCTCTACTGTCCAAAGTTCGCATTTCAGAGAAAGATTTACCTGGAGGTCACTCTCTCTAGGTTAGGGCTCCCGTTATCTCTGCCAGTGTTGTTATCGTTTGGTATGAGCGCCAAAGAATTTGCATTGGGTTCAATTTGTGGGATTGTCAATGATTACATAATTGCAACTGGTACGTTGATTTGCTAATTCTTTTAACATTCTTCGAGCGCTTTTCTTTCACCAAAATTCTGTCTGTTATTTAATTTTAAATATTATTCTGTTGTTTTATTGATACATTTTTCAAAATTCACGCTTGGCGCTAAAATTTTCTCGTAGTCTCCTATGGAAATTTCTTTGTTTATGCCATTACACCTTGGCCAATCCCCCGCGTGCGTATGTGCCATGTTTACTGAGGTAAAGAAGAAGAAGTGTTGATGGGTTCAGAAAACGGTACAACATAAATGTCATATGGGAGGCAAGTGCTGGCAGTGACGATGAAACATATATGACCGAATGAATCCCGGTCCACGAAGCTTCCGGGCCGCAGGTCTCCAAGAGCCGACGGCCAAAGCCCTTGGACGCAACGAACGGCAGGGGCAGGGGCAGGGGCCTGTGTCCTCACGTGTGGGCAACTTCCCTGGTCGGTCGGGTCATGGGGACGGCTCGCGGCAGCGTCGTCATGCCGTTGTGTCTTGTGGTCAAGGCGGGAGACGGGGCTGGAGTGAGCGGCGAGGTCGGTTCGGGCTTGGCACGCTGGGGCACTGCCGGGCGGCTCGGATGAGGAACTCACGGCCGACGACCACGGCTGGCGGAGGACGCCGAAGCTCCAGATTCAGGATGGGGATGATACTCCGGACCTCCACCAAATGTTACATGGCGGCCAGCTGAAGAATGAGGCGATGAGATGATTTTAATGTCTGCTGGCCTAGCGCGAGCGCTCCGTCCCGCGCCATTGCCAGGTTCGCCGTCTTCGTGACAATGTATCTAACGTTTCCATAGTACGCTGTGCAAAAAATGCACTCCACATTGGGTACATCAGGCATTGGTAAAATTCGGAGGGATGGTTTAAACCGAATGCTGACATTTCCACCTCTACCATCACAATCCTTTCGGTACGAACTGTAGCCAGTGGTAACGAACTTACTGTCAAATACTGTATTGTCAAGCCAAGTTTCTGTCAAAACCGCTATTTCATGGTCATGCAAAAGCAGAAAAGCCTGCAACTCAGTTGTCTTATTTATGACACTTCTGCAATTAACATTAAATATATTCAGGGTCTGAGATCTCTTACTCTGGAGTCAGTTTGATTTATTTGTAAGCCTAAAGCGAGGAGCTCTTGTTTGATCCCAATCATACAGTACGCTATTAAGGCTTAACTTGCTTATCATAGATTAGCTTTAAACCTTGGCGGCCTCTTCCCCTTCTTCTCCAGAGCTTTTCCACGGTTTTCGTATTTCCCTAACTCGTTTAGAAAAGTCCTCAGCTAATGATTTTGAGCTTTTTTGGTGTTTGGATTTTGAGCTGATTTTGGTGTTCTTGAGTGAATAGCATGATCGTAATATTGAATTTTTTTATAGAAGTCGAGGAGTTTCAAAACGAATGGTCGCGCGTTATTTATTTCCTTTTTACCCACCCTGTGGCATCTTGAGACACTACTCACTGTTCAACCTTGTTCCACAAAAAAAAAGACCATTATTTCCTTTTCCATTTCATCGCTAGTCTCCTCGCTAACCTGTTTTATTCCGTAAATGATCAGGTTGTTTTTTCTTGCCTCTTTTTTCTAAATCATCTGTCTGATTCCCATCTGTACTAAGCTGCTCCTGAAGTTCCGATATTGCCGATTCCATGTCTGTCACCTTCGTGGCTAAGACATTTAGTCCTGACAACTGTTTCTCAGTGCCGTAAATTTGCTGCGTTAAACCGGACAGTTCATTCTGTGGCCTTCTATTAATTACGCTAGCATTTCTTTTACAAACGGGTCAGAATTTGTTTACTGCCACAAGAAAACAGATCTTTTGATAATGCATTCAGGCAACAAACGAAACGCTGAGCACACAGTGCACAGAGCAGCAGCACAAGAAAGCGATCGTCACTCTTGTAGCTATGTTCAGATTTGGAATCACTAGGCTGGATAGCAAAGCAAAAAGAATTGCTTAGCATGCTGGCACGTTTGCTGCTGCCATAGCCATTGTGCTAAAATGGACTGCTAAAATCAGTCAGCGCGTTGTTGTGTCTGTGTGCAAAAATTAATGTACGCCAAGGGCATTTAGTAAACCACTCAGTAGCGTTTACCAGATAATTACAATTAGTGCTAAGCACAGAAGGGACTCAGAACAAGGAATTTTGTAGGTCGCTTAATTACCATTACCTGATGAAATTGCGATTGCACTCGGTCTTGTGAATTTAACTGCTTCTAGCCTTCCGCCATTTCGTGCGGTTTGCTACATGCTCATCTGATGACGCTTCCACGCGCACAGATGGAAGACGATGAAGACCACGCTTTCAAACTACAGCGTGAAAGACTGTCACTTTCAACAACTTCGTGAACGCGGCTGCGTGCCGAAGACGACGACAATGCAAGCACAGCACGAGAGCTTGGCAGTTCGTACACGCAGGATGCTAGGATTTCTCCCAACTGATTGTTCAAACTAGGGAAGAGTATGAGCCGACCGGCTTAAAACCGGAGTGGCACTCCTTGATGATACGCTCAGCCTCTACCTCGCGTCTATTGCAGTGTTGCTGTCTTTTTGCGATGTGTTTCGTGGCGTATCCTAAAAGGTTTGTTAAATAATTTAGTTGAAGCAAATACACTATATTTTCAATCTTATAAATAAACTGTGGCGACAGTGTAGTGGTCTGAAGTAGCGTTAAAAGGGATGCTTGGGCGAGTTGGTAAGCCATTTTAAACAGAACCACGCGCGCTTTGACAGGGACTACGAGGAAAACACGACACAGATGAGCGCTCGTCTTTGTCGTGTCTTCCTCGTAGTCCCTGTGAAAGTGCGCGCTGTTCTTTGTGAAGTAGCGGCCAGCTGAACTGATTTCTTATTGCCGCCGCGAGCTTAGATCCCGCTCCCTAGCTTCAATTTTTTTTTATTTCTTTAGTGTCTTCCCGCGATGCGGTGCCGGCTTTCCGCTTCTGTGAGGCTCTTATGCGGACGCTTAAAATAAAACATTATTGAGGCCACTTGAAAATCATACGGCTTGCTAAAATGCAGCGTTTGGGCTGAATAATAGTAATCACTAACTCCCCGAGTCTGGAGAGAAAGATTCCTATGCTGGCCATTTTAGTGCCCTAGCGCTTCTAATCCGCCAAAAAGTGGTTGTCTGTTTGTTCGAAGCCTGCTTCGAGCATGTGGGCCACCTTGGTCACGTGACATTGTGAAGTCATCACAAGCTCCACACCGGGGCAGTTGAATTTAATAATTAGTCGTGAGAGCTTCCTCAGGAACAACATAGGTCTCACAAGCCCCACCGATGTCATCGCAGGGTACTAGCGCGTAGCTTAGCCGCTGCGCATCTGCGCCTAGAGCGCAATCAGGACTCCCAGGTATCTTTGAATGCAGAGAACGACTAATTCTACCGAAGTAGAAGTCCAAAATGATGCAATAACATGCAAGCTTACATCATATGACATATCAACTGAACTAAGCATGTTCAGGCCCAGCAGCAGCATAAAAAGCCAAGACAAACCATGCGAAACAGGACTAACGGTGCTAGCGCACAATAATTCGTGGTTAACCCCCCCCCCCCCCCAAAAACCTCCCGTGATTTTGTTGCTTGTATGTCTACGCCTTGCTCAAACGCTGAGTGCCAATTCCTTGCCATGCCTCGTAGAATTGTGGTTCATAAAATCAGGGGCGCGATTACGCGGTCACAGGTCTTACCAGGGACAGAAATTAATCAAGAGATATTTATGTTATTTGTAGAGCAGTACAACTTTTTCTTCTTTGGCACATCGTACAATGCAAGGCGGTGCGAACGATGATTCAGACCAAGGTGTTTAAGGTGCTGCTTTTTTTTCATGGTAAGACTACAGTGGTCGCCTTTGCCCGCCACATTGCGGCGCTGCTTTCCTATACCGCAGTTCCAGAGAACATCGAATATGTAAAAAATATATGACTGTACTGAACTACTCTTCAGCGGGATCTTCACCCTAAGATTAAGCGGTTTAAAACGAGAATTCATAACGGGTGGCAGAGAGTACGGTTCGGGCCACCACCCTCGCCCTAAAGAACGAATTCTGTCCTCCCTAACCCTCACCTCACCATGTTGTTCCTCCCTCACTCTCGTCCGCGCGTATTTTCTTGCGCCCATCCTCCCTCACTCTCACCTCACCGAGTGAAATCCTCATGAGGGGAGGGTGAGGACGCCCTCATGAGGGTTCACCCTCGTGAGGATGACCATATCCCTTCTCCTGGCTCAGTGGTGCAGCGGTTGAGCTGGCAGGGCGGCCAGCGATGGGGCTTGTACGACCGAGGTTGCTCGTCCTGAGCAGGATTTGATGACACCACAAAGTCATGTCTGGAAATTTCTCTGGAGAATTTTCGCTCGTGCCATCGGGTTTCCCGCTCAACTTAACGCTGTAGCATTAAAGAGAAATTGAGGAGAAACTTTAGTTGTTTGATCGATAGAATACCTGTCCTAAACACAAAAACACCACTCTTCCTGAAAACAAAAGCGCTTGTAAGCTAGAGAAGAGCAAGAACTAAAATATGGGTATCGCCGCCACAGGCCAGTCTCGCAATTACAAGCGTGATGATGAAATAAGAGAAAAAACCACCGATCTCTGAGGCTGACAAGCATGCATCGAGGTTACGTCTTTGATCGTTATTGGAAAATATGTTTCGTTTTGAAACAATCAGCGCACTTCTATAACACGAAGACGAGGAAAAAACACTACGTGAATGTTGTAAGTCAAAGAAAATCTGCAGTTGGGTTCGCTCCAGGCGGCCAGCTCAGTTTCAGTATATTTTGGGTGCTTCGCGGCTATGCGTTCTTCGTGTCCGTGTGGTTTCGTTACGCGCCTTGATTTACAAGGGCGGAACAGCGGAGGACCTTCAAGTGCCTCTCTAAGTGCTCCTCGGACGTTCCTGCAACGGCACGCAACTGCGACAAGGAAAAACAGCTGCGTATATATCCAATGTTCAACGCACCTCCACGTTAGCAAACGCACCGCTCGGCGTGTTTCCTTCCTCAACCTACTAAGACGCTGAGCCGCGTAACCAGACCTATGATGACTATTATTATATAATTCAAATGTGCACCCAAGGACCATTCGTTACATATCAGTCGTGACAGTGGATCGGTGGTGAAGCCGACGCGGCAGACTCCTCGGCGATAGGACTTTCTTGCTAGACTCCCTGCCACAGCCATCAAAAGCATGGCACGCTGTGTGGGGTTGAAGTCACTGAACACAGGCCGCAGTTCTCTGCGAGAACTTCGTTGCCGGAATCAGGAACGGGGTCCAACGTAAGGTCTTTGCAAACGTAAACGATGCGACGACGCCTTACAGACGTCAATGTCCGGCCGGAAGTAGTTTTCATTTCGGCTGCTGCTAGGTGAGAGCGCAGCGTTTCAAGCCAGCAATCACGGAGTCCTCGTTTCTCTCTGGCGGTCCTGCTATGCGTAAATGTCTTACTAAATGGCTGCACTTCGCGTCGCTGTTGGATCATTTCTTTTTTTGCACCGTTGTAGGGGCGTCATTTTGAGTACTCATGCACAACTAAGCACCATTCTGCTGTTTACGAGGAGCGGCTAATTCGTTTCTACATAAAGACTGTTTATGCGAGACGTGTTCTCTATGCACCAGATAAGAGATGCAAGCCCAGGTTTTGCGCCGAGTTCAGTCGTTCCAGGCATGACGATCTCGCAAACCCACGAACCCATAATCCTAGAAACTGTACAACAGAGCGATGAATGTGTCAGTTTCCATGAGAGCACTTCTCAGTATGTTCAGAGATCGAGAGGCTTTCTATTTAAGGGTACGTGCTTATGTGAGCCAGAAATGTGGGTTTATCAAACGTTACACCAGAAAATTTGTTCTCGTTTTACCGGTACCGTTCTTTCATTTTGACAGATGGAGGGATCACTGTGCAGTCCTCGTTTAATTTAGAACAATACAGCCACTGATTTGTGTATGGCAAACTTGAATTCATAGTGTTGGAGTGCGTTTATTATGTGTCCGCGGAGAGACCGAGCTGCGGTGACGGATCATGCCGCATATCTCAGGCATAGCCAGAACCCAGAGAGCGAGCGGGGCAACTTCTTCGCCTTCAGGCGCAGCGTACTGTCTGCGCGTTGTGTCGGGGCTTGCGGGTAGCGGAACCCGTGACTGTTGGTACACTACAGCTTCTCAGCTGGAAAAGGAGCTAGCCTAGCGACTTATAGGCAATAACGAACAGAGGTGTTGTAGCATGCCTTCAATCGATTTACGTGGTGGTGGTAGTGGTGAAAGGCCTTTACTAATTTATATATACAGAGAGGTGCTCGGGGAGGGGCTCTAGTGCGTCTCGCCCCTTACAATACAAGGCTGACTTCGTCATTCCGGCACGCATAGGGTGCAAACGGGCTAAACGATGTAGGTTTGCTATAAAGCAAAATACGGACAATGATATTGAGCAATTAAGCACTTTCCGCGGATGGCCGGGTGTTGGGGAGGCACCCGGAGCCACAAAAAGGATTCAGCAAGATAGGCGTAGAGGCTTCGGGCGTGTCGCTGTCGTTTTTTTTTCGTCTCACTGGTTCTGCGTCGTAAACAAGCGAGCGAGCTGACTGCATTCTTCGGCGTACGTGGCGGCGTTGGAGAGCTGCGTGGACTCGGAAATGCCGGGGTGGTAGCGAAGAAGAGTATCCACCGCGTAGGGAGGGGGGGGGGCATACAGAAGAAAGAAGGGATAGAATCAGTGGAGGTTTGCGTGGCAGTGTTATACGCGTAGGTGACTAAGGGAAGAACCTTCACAGTCAATAACACAGTCAATAATGGCATGATGGTTGGGAAAGAAGTGACATTCCAGGATGATGTCTTGTGAGCAGTGATGCAGAACAATAAACTCGATGGTGTACAAAACGACTTGAATGAGGACACGGGCCGCACACGCGGCTGAGGGATGATTGCGCTGTGAGGAGGCGCTGTAGAGCGACGTCAGCAAGCAGGGTGGTCACTTCGGGGAGTCAACGGCGGAGAGCTTCACTGATGACGGACACTCCAGCGAACGTGTCGACGAGAGCGAGAACTGCGGCGCCTTCCATGGACAGTGCGATTACATTAGCGGGACGACACGGAGGACCTGAGGAGTGCGAAACAAGCGCCGTTCTTTCCCCCAGAACTGCGACTGTTAGAACATCGAAGCATCGGAGAAGGGGAACGGCGACTATTGAAAGGCGATCGGCGAGTGGCGCAAATTATTAATTAGAAAAGACTAGCGCTATAGATGAGCGGGATCTTAGGTTCACGCATGAAGTTCCGGTCAAAGGATGCCTCCATTTTTTAGAGTTTGGTTTGTATTTTGGTCGGGGGCATATTGGCTGGGCGTAGAAGCCACGCTCAAAAAAGGACATAATGGCATACAATCCGGCCCACTCGAAATTTGTAAAGCAGGGGATAGTAAAAAACAGCCTGCGGGATGCTCTTCAGAAATCTTGTCACCATATAATTCCAGAGAGTCGGCAGGCATATGACGTAAGGCTGGATAAGGCCGGTTTCCCTCATGAAACAGTGATCGGAGTCGCTGAAGGCTTGATGAATGAAATCAGGCCAGGTGGGCGCTCTGCTACAGCGGTGGAAAAAGCGGCACCAGATTGAGGCGAGCAGCCATCCCGTATGTGCACCAGCTATCCCACTGGCTGAAAAAGGTTGGAGGGAAGTGCAGTGTGAACGTTTTGTTCACCGCTCCTGAGAAGCTTGTCCGCATGTGCAAAGCTGTGAATGAGAAAAAGAAGACAGCCTGCACTACAAATCATGAGTGCAAGTATGTACAGGTACCCCAAAAGTAATACGGAGCACGCCAGCTGTGGCCGAAATGGAAAAAACTGCATGCCAGCGCACTCTATCGGCAGATGCGCGGCAAAGAGCGAAGGTATGTCGGCACATCCGGCTGGCCCGTCGCGATAACTTGATGCTCGCGTTATCGCCGCCACGAGCAAAGCTGCGATGCTGTCATCAGTGCTAGCCAGGGGCGCTTTCAATACCTCATGCAAGGGTTTGTTGTTCGTCCGGGCCGTGCAGAAAGTTATCATTCGGCAGCTTGCGCTTTTTGCTTTTCCTTGCCCCTGGCGGACAGGGATGATAGCAGCGCAGCTTGGCTCGTTGAGGCGATTAAGCGAGCATCTATTTATCGAGACGGTGCCGACGCCCCCTGCTCTTTGATGCTCATCTGCTGATAGAGCGTGCTGGCATGCAGTTTTTTTTTCATTTCGGCCACCGCTCGCGTGCTCTGTATTACTTCTGGGGCACCTCTACCTTGCAGAACTGGTATTATATACCGGATTCCACTCTCCTGCGGAAGTGCTATGTTGGGCAGTCGGAACGCTGCCTAAGTGATAAGTCGATTCTTTAGCGGGACCGGCTTTTTAGCCAAACACTGTAGGCGTTGCGGGTGCGTGCCAGCATTTGAAGCCACGTGCGTGCTGGGTAGGGGAGGTACTAGGCTGCACCGAGAGATATGCGAAGCCTACTATATCATCGGCGAAGAAATAACTGCGTCAGCGCGCCTTTTTTTCAAATCAAGGATTTTATTTGTTTCTTTCAAAATAAAAAACAGTTGATGGACCCATAGCCATTGGCTAGTAAAGGGTCCAGTGATGAAATACGATACAAATACTAACACAGCAGAGGAGGAATGTAATTAACAAATACAAAATTTATTCTCGACGCACACATCATAGGCAATGCAATAATATTGTGTCAAATTTGATTTAAACATTACAATAGGTTTCAAAAAGTATTTCTTTAGATCAGTTCTGAAGTTATTGGCTTGCTTGATGTGTACTGGCGAAGAATTCCAGATCAAGACCCTGTTAAGTTCTATGAGACTTTTCCTGTGCACATTATGAGATGGGGGCAGGTTAGAGTTATGATTAGTTGCAGCTCTTGTATTTCGTAATGGGAGTTTAAACAAAGTTATGGGGAGAGGATCATTAGTCTCTAAGATTCTATGTATAGTTTGTGCAATTTTTAATTCGTACAATGCATTGAATGGCGGCACATGGACAAAATTATACAAAGATTTACTGGATTGTCCATGACTTGAAAATGTAATAATTCGTAATGCACGTTTTTGCAGACGGATTACAGGTTCGAGATAAGTTGTGAAAGTGGCACCAGAAGACTCAATGCAGTAAGAGAGATGACTATGAAATAAGGAAAAGTAAAGAATGCATATAATGGTGTATGTAAAATATTCACGAGCTTTAAGTAAAACATAGCAAGCGTAAGCGAGCCTCGAACAAAGGTGTTTAATATGTGATTTCCAGTGCATGTCTGATCTAAATAAAATACCTAAATATTTCTACGAGCCAACTTGTTCTATTTTTTGGCCGCGCAATGATATGTGCAGTTCATCAGTATTTATTTCCTTTTTTTCTGGAATGAAAAACTGTATACTTAGTCTTACTGAGATTAAGGGTTAATTGATTGGATGTGAACCACGTAAAAGCATTGTCTAGCTCTGCATTTATTTTATCCTGTATTTCAAATTCCCTCCCATAAATACAAGAGCGGTATTGTCAGCATACATTAAAGGTTGGGAATACTTAAGGATAGCAGGAAGATCATCTATGTACAGTGAGAATAGCATGGGCCCAAGAACCGATCCTTGTGGCACGCCAGTTAATACTGTTTGTGAAGTAGATGTATATTTTTCAATTACTGCATGCTGCTTGCGGTCGCTAAGATAGCTTTTGAGCAAGTTCAGAAACTTACCCCTGAATCCACAATTGCTAACTTTGTTGAGTAAAATCTTGTGGTTGACTGTGTCAAATGCCTTTTTTTATATCAATATATAAAACAAAGCAATTCTATTCTCATTGAGAGCTGTATTTAGCATTTGTGTTAGGTTGAGAACCGCAGATGAAGTAGATTTATGAGGTCTGAAACCGTGCTGTTGGGGGCTAAGCACATTGTATTCGGATATAAATCTGTTTATACGTGTACTGAGTATCTTTTCGAAAACTGTATTTAAAACACTGATAATTGATGTTAGTCTATAGCTTGATGAATGAGAGCCATCTCCGTCCTTAAATACTGGAACGACCTTTGCTATTTTAATTCGGCAGGATATATTTCACTTTCAAAGGAGTGATTAAATAGACAAAGAAGAGTATCGGCTAATATATCAATAATATCCTTAATTATTTTAACAGGAATTTCATCAAGGCCTGCTGCCTTATTTGTTCTCAACTCTTTAACTACTGTTATTATTTCATCTATGTTTACATCATATATTACAAAAATATTCACAAATATTCACAATATTTATAAAATAGTCATTAAACTCATCAGCAGTTTCTTGATCAATTAAAT
Source organism: Amblyomma americanum (assembly GCF_052857255.1). Lineage (NCBI taxonomy): Eukaryota > Metazoa > Arthropoda > Arachnida > Ixodida > Ixodidae > Amblyomma > Amblyomma americanum. The sequence continues at coordinate 301,753,859 of NC_135497.1, read as the reverse complement.
CATGTAATATACGCTGGTCTTAACGAAGCCCTATTGCACCTGTTACAATGTTCCAGATTTTCTTCATGTTGCCACTAGTATTTAAAATGAGAGATGAGTAATATTCACGTCTTCTTTTGCGTAGCAAAGATACTGAAAGGTTCCGAAAGCGCTTAAACTGGCTTAAAAAATAATGATCAGTTTTAGCCTGTTTCCATTTGTAATGCCATTTTTCTTTCTTTTTCAGTATGTCTAGGATGTCGTTAGTAATCCAGGGGCATACAGGGGCATTATATTTATCCGATTTAATTATTGTGGAACTCTGCGAAATGGCAGCCTGAGCAGTTGCAAAGAAATTTCTGCATTTCTTATTTATGTTACTATCATACCCAGCGGAGAAGTCCGTTTGCTGCAAGATCTCACGAAATAATCGATAGTCAATCTTTTTTGTGACCCACCACCAGTCATTTTAGGATTAATGTTTTCTTGGATATTAACTATAATAAATGTGGGTATGTGATCAGCTATTGGATCTGTATAAGTTCCGGCCCATCTGTCATTAGTAATATTGGTAAGTGCATGATCTATTAAAACGTACTAGAATTGTCAGCTACAAGTGTGGGTTCTGTTATAAGGTTGGTCATGTTATATGATCTCAAAAGTAAGGTGTAGTTGTTTGAGTCTCCCGAAATATATATGTTAAAGTCTCCCACAGTTACAACGCAGTTACGTTTCTTAGAGGTCAAAATTTCTAGAACCGATTCGAGTTTTTCAAGAAAAACTGAAATAGCAGAACCAGGAGGGCGGTAGACCACTCCAACAATTATACCACCCTCAATTTTTTTAAACAGCGCTTCAATTGTATCATCGCTGATAGTAAGAATGGGCAGCACTTCAAAAGATATATTATCTTATACAAAGAAGACAGCACCACCCCCACGTGCACGTGAAAGCCGCGGTAGAGAGGAAAGTTTGTAGCCAGGTACAAACGGTGATTCTTTCTCCTTAAGCCACGTTTCATTGATAGCGACAACGTCATATTGAAAAGTGTGCCGGGAGAGATAAGCAATCATCAAGTTTAGGTTTTTCTGATACTGCGCACATTGCAGTGGAATACCGATAGCATATGTTGTTGTTTCGTTAACTGATCTATTTCGTTCAGCCTCAAAACCATAAAGAAACACAAGCACAAAAAGAAAAAATGAACAACGACTGACACTACTCGACACCAGCCAGGTCATTCTCGCTCTCGATTCTTAACACTGTAGAGGTTTCTGTCTTTCTCATAAGGATCTTTCCCTGCGACACCCAGACAAATTTCCATTTTTTCTCCAGACGCAGTTTACGGGCTTTGCTCAGAAACGTCTTCTCGACGCAGAAATGCTCATTGATGTAAAGCGGCTCGCTCTTTTCAAAGCCAAGAATACCAGTGTCAAGCCTTGTCTTTTTGGCCGCAGAGAAGAACTTGTCCCGCACAGCACGAGAGGAAAAGCGCACCACAACATTTGGCGTACCATTGTCCTTCGAGCGGACACGGTGTACAACGTCTATGGCATCGTCTGAGACATCGACTCCCACAGAGGCAGCTATTTTCCCAAGGGCCGCGCGCAAATCATCTTCTTTAACCACTGGAATGCCTTTAATATCGATGTTCTGACTCCTTCCGTATTGTTTTAGCTCAATAATCTCCCTCCTAGCCTCCACGAACTCTTTCTGCATCTGCGGTATTTCCTGCTGGCGTCGAGTATTCTGGAACTTCACCTCCGCCACCTCACGCCTGAACTTGCCGACATCCCTCTTAAACGCTTCAAAACTTTCATTCATGAAACCCATAGCCTCTCCTATGCCCTCAAGTTCAGAATGGATCTCATTATTAGATGTGCGCATGGCTGTAATTTCAGTCTTTACTTCAGCCGTGAACACATCCATCTTTACCAGCATCTCGGTTAACACTTTGGCAATTTCTTTGATGCTATTCGGCTGTTTTTCGCCGAGAGTACCAGAGCTTCCCATAACTCAAGGGGCAGTGAGCGTGAACGAGTAGAGAACGTTTATGACGTTTCGCCAAGAACAGTGACAAAAGCAGCACACTCGTGGCAGCAACAGGGACCGACTTAGTGTAACATTTCTACCAAAGGTATCGAAATTACCAACAACCTGCAAAGAGAGGTGAGCGTGTTTACGGGCCGTCTGCCGCCGCTGCCGCTGCCAAAGTGACTGCAATGCACAGGGATTCCGCCCCTTTGATGAAGCTGATAGGCCAGGAGTGAGTCTCCAGCCGGAGAAAACAGATGGCAGCAGATGACGATCCAGTTGATGCTTGAAAAATAGGGTCTTCTCGAAGCTTGGAAAAGCAAAGAAGCCGCGTATGCGTCCCGGGTATGGTTCCAAAACACAGGAAGTGCTCGTGTCCACAGCGCCTGCAAAGATAGGTGAGCGTGTTTACGGGCTATCTGTACGCCGCCGCTGCCGCTGCCAATGTCTCACCCACTCACCCTGTCTCAAAAAGAAAAACGCTATCTGGAAAAACGTTTACCACGTATGCATAAGTGATTTCTTTCCAGCCACACTCATATGATCATCACCTCTATTTATGTGTCTTTCCGTGAAGAACGTAGTTGATGTTTGGCGCTTGTCTGTGTACTTCTATTTCTGTGCCCTCGTCTATAGCGCGTCTTTTCTTATTAATTAACAACCAACTAGCCCAGCTTTCAGTCTTGACGGCGGTAATTCAGCGACCGGAGGACACAAAGGGAGACCGGGCGGCCTTCTCGGCGAGGATGATTCAGCATTGTAGGGGTAGAAGCACAGATAAGGTCGAGAAGATGGAAGGCGCTGGTGGCAAGCCGCGCGACATAGACGAGAAGAACACAGGCGTAGTAGATTGGTCGTTTGACCGCAGTATGTCAAGGGTTCATAGCATGTGAGCGGGCTATTGAGAACAGATCATGAGCCGTGGACTCATATGACGGCGGAGGACGGAACGACGGAGCGGCCTGGCAGGAATCGGGTGCTGGCTGATGTCGCAGCCCCATCGCCGATATGCTCGCCATGTATGTCGATGCCGAACACAAAACCGGGGATGTCACCCTGCCTTACGTCGTCTTCGCCTACAACAACATAGTGCAGGAGACCACCCAGATGACGCCTTATAGGCTCGTCCATGGCAGGGAGGCCACGACCACCCAACGTTACAGAAGAAGATAAAGTCGACGTTGCCGCCTACCTTCAACGCACCGAAGAATCTCGAAGGCTTGCCCGATTATGGATCAAAGATCAGCAGCGGTCCTACGTCAGGCACTACAACATACGAAGACGCAACGCGGAATACAAGCCAGGAGACCAAGTCTGGGTTTGGACGCCCATTCGCCGCCGTGGATTGAGTGAAAAGCTTTTGCGCCGCTATTTCGGCCCGTACAAGGTTCTTCATCGGCTAGGTGAACTGGATTATGAAGTCATCCCTGACGCAATGACTGCATCCCAGCGACGCCGCGTACGACCAGATGTTGTCCATGTAGTCCGTCTGAAGCCGTATTATGCGCGCTAAAGGACGCTGCATTTCCATACTCTATTTTCGCAAGATCCATTTTATCTCTTACTAGTCGCATTATTTGTTTTAATGCATCGAGCCGATGCTACTTTGAGAGGGGAGTAATGCCGCGAATATTCACAGTGTTTGTTCGTTTTTCAAATCTGCGCCACACCACTTTATCGCTTTGTTTGCGACGCAAGACGCGACTAGATTTATCTCAACTGATCGCAGCCAGGCAGAGTTGATTCTACGTTGTTTCGGAATGTTCTAGCAACTTTGCACGTTTTATCTTGAAAGTTCGCTATCAGCTTTAAATTGAGCACGGCCGACAGCAGCGGGCGTTCTGTTCGGCGACCGCCGAGCACGCTTGTCGCTTCGCCGCCGCCGAGTGATTCAGTCCATTGTGGGCGCAAGTCAGCCCAATGAACAGTTTTCGTTTAGAGAACACGACCTCTGTCGAAACTACCCTACCCACAAGGTTCGCTGATGATTCACGCATCAGCGCAATGCCAGCATATTTGCTCATGCACAGCTGCACAGGAGTGAGGAAGAGGGGCCTGCTCACAATCCAGGAACATGTAGCTCTAGGGATGCCATATATGGTTCTGCTACCTGGCTTAACATTGAGCCCTCTAGCATGAACATGTTTGACAAAGCTGCAGCAAGTCATTGTGTCTGTTTAGTGCGACAACCATAATAACTGTTAGGAGAAAATGGTATCCTACCGTTATAATTACTGGCCTTGCCCAATTTCTCTGCGCCCCCCTCCCCTTAATGCCCTCTCCCAGTGTATATGCCTGCTCTGAAAAAGCGCTTCGAAAAATGTGAGCCCGGGAGAGCCGTTTTTCCCACACCCATTAGTGCGTCCATGAAGGATAACTTTTTGTCCGTGACAAAACAGAACGACCTGCCCGTCTTCAAACGTAGGCTTTCAGCATGATTAATGTCATGACTTTCGATGATGGTGATTTTAATTTATCGACGGGCATCACGATTAACAGGTTTTCGGACTCCACGAGGTGGGGTCTACAAATTTTTTTCACCCCGGTGAAGCAGGGGTGGTTTTATTTTTGCATTCAGTTTCTATGACTTCCTTCATTGAAAAAAAAAACGGGCATTTCATGGTTTTCCCACAGCGGGATATTAAAATATTTCTGAAGCTGGTCAAAAAAGTTATCTCCCATCACCCAATGCGTTCTCTACGACAAAAATCTAAAATCTTCAATATACACAATGCATCTAACCTCTACGTAGAACTTGAAGGCAACAATGGCCCAGAACTCCTAACATACGCTTCTTAGTTTTCAATCGCTCTCTGCTCTTCATAGCTCATATTTGAGCCAGGAGGGTTTACGTTGAGTCATTGAAATGATTTACCACATTTCTCCGGTTTCCTTATACGATAGGAGAGCAGAGAAGGCTTTATCTTCATAGAAGACAAAATAGACCCAGATGCTATCGCAGAGACTGCGACATACCACTAGCGTTAAAATACGTTGTGCGTATTTTAACGCTAGTAATATGTCGCAGTCGGTGGATCAAAAGCAGCAGCTAGGCCAACTTAATTCTTTAATCACGCTATCTCACTGCCAAAAGGTGAGGGGGAAACAAACTGAACCGACAACTTAGGGTGTGTCGAGGCCTCCTCAAAGGCTTGGCGGCCACAACCAACCTCCACAACTAAGGCTCACGACCACTAACTCCAGTCTAGGTCCGTGTCCCACGATGTTCTTTTCCTGCACTTTCCATCTCCGTGTACTGCACTACTCAAGGAGCTAATCCTCTACAGGTACAGATTCCTGTTGGGACTGGCCTTTCCCTCTACGAATATACATAGTGAACGGTAGACAGACGGACTCGGCGGCAGAAGCTAAGCCTCTACAGACACAGATTCCTGTTGGGACTGGCCTTTCCCTCTACGAATATACATTGTGAACGGTAGACAGACGGACTCGGCGGCGGAAGCTAAGCCTCTACAGACACAGATTCCGGTTGGGACTGGCATTTCCCTCTACAAATATACATAGTGAACGGTAGACAGACGGACTCGGCGGCGGAAGTTAAGCCTCTACAGACACAGATTCCTGTTGGGACTGGCCTTTCCCTCTACGAATATACCTAGTGAACGGTAGACAGACTCACTCGGTGGCGGAAGCTAAGCTTCTGCAGACACATATTCCTGTTGGGACTGGCCTTTCCCTCTACGAATATACATAGAGAACGGTAGACAGACGGACAAGGCGACGGAAGCTAAGCCTCTGCAGACACAGATTCCTGTTCGGACTGGCCTTTCCCTCTACGAATATACATAGTGAACGGTAGACAGACGGACTCGGCGGCGGAAGCTAAGCCTCTACAGACACAGATTCTTGTTGGGACTAGCCTTTCCCTCTATGAATATGCATAGTGAACGGTATACAGACGGACTCGGCGGCGGAAGCTAATCCTCTGCAGACAGATTCCTGTTGGGACTAGCCTTTCCCTCTACGAATATACATTGTGAACGGTAGACAGACGGACTCGGCGGCGGAAGCTAAGCCTCTGCAGACACAGATTCCTACTGGGACTGGCCTTTCCCTCTACGAATATACATAGTGAACGGTAGAGAGACGGACTCGGCGGCGGAAGCTAAGCCTCTGCAGACACAGATTCCTGTTGGGACTGGCCTTTCCCTCTAAGAATATGCATAGTGGACGGTAGACAGACGGACTCGGCGGCGGTATCTCGGACTGAACGGCCGTGTCCACTGAAATATAGACAGTGGTTTGCAGGGACAAGACATATATGCTGGGTGTTGTATCGCTCAGAGGAACTCGATAAAAAAAATCCGTCGGCTTAACCGCTCTCTTAGTGGGGTTCAAATTTCGCACCGGGGCGGCATTTGGCAGTTATTTTTGTTTTATATTACGTTTGGGTGGGTACTTGCCTGAATCAATGAGAAGTATACAAATGTGCGCATAGTATGCGGCGATGCCGGACCAATAAAAGGCTGTTTCGGAACGGCTGTACTGGAAGCGCGATCCCTCGCCTCCGAAAGGTTGCGGAGCGCTCTTAGTTTCGCGTCACGCGTTCGTCTGCTTTTGTCATTCTGCAGCCGACAACAGGTGGTACTGCCAGTACAGCTGTTGCGAAACCGTCCTTATTAGTTCTGCACTGCCCCATACTATGCGGACTTTTGATTATTCCTCATCGATTCAGGGAAGTACCTAACCCATACCCAGCATGCAACAAAACTTAGTCACATTTGAGCGCCAAATTTGAGTCAGAACACGGCAACGGTTTGGCCAAAAGATATTTTTTCTTCAATTATCTCTGAACGAGGCAACACTCCGTAGAAATGCAACGCCTGGTTCATTAAACGACTTTTTCTCCCTATCACAATGAGAGGGAAAAAATGAAGCTTGTGTCTTTGTTAACGTTTTCAGCATCATCATCATACGCGTCTACAAACTGCGTCATTCTTCTCCGATAAGCCTTCACTACCATCACGCAGCTGCAACGTAAGCAGCCAAAAATGAAGAGATCCGACGTAAATTTTAAACATAATTTGCGTAGCTGAATACTCCACCAGATACTGACGGGACCACAACGTAATGTCGGATAAAACGGCAGTTCGGGTTAAGTGATTTAGAATTAATGAAAGCCCACTGTATAAGAATTGAGCAACCAGGAGATTTGATTACTCACTACTCTACAAGAAATAATGTTAACCTGAACGTCGAATAAACTGTCCGCACATTTTACTTTCTGGACGCCCCAACTACACTAGATTCTGAAAAAAGAAAAAAAATCTCCATTGGTCAAGCACTTGCCGTCATTACTGCAAGTAGGTTTTGAAAAGCAATCTTTTGAAATCCACAGTGTGAGTTTACAAGAGCTGTGTCCGTTGACCACAGAACGCGAACGGAAGGAAATAAGGAGAGCCTAATTCCGCCATCTCGACGTTCAAGACATTGCATTTTAACACACAGTACTGTAAACCAGTACACTTCTGTATCCTCTTCCATTTCCTGCTCGCAAATGAGGCAACGGCACTTCTTCCATTCTCCCTCCTTCACTATCCCGCGAAATTCGCCGTACTCGATTATTCTCTGCACACATTCCCCTGTGCAATAAAGAATTCCACTGTCCCCAGACACACACGCAGAGGACTTTAAACGGCGCTTTCACCAGCCCGAGTCTGTTCCCTCTCAGAAAATCGTGGCCAGAGAGCGATCCGTCGTCGCCCATTGTCTGGCTGAACGGCGGGCTGCACTTTTCGACACTGCCGTAACTCGGAAACTGGTCATTTAGGAGCGCCGCATCCCGCGCTCTTTTCTTAATCCTTTCTTTTCCTTCGGACCGACTCGTCAGCTCTCCCTTCCCCGCGTACACAAAAGTTTTGACGCAACCCAGACCGGGCGCATGAGGTTATCACGGGCCCCGCTCGGGCAGCTGGATTGAGGCAACGCGCCCTTTCCGCCGAGTAAAGAAAGTTCGGGGAGAAAGAACGCGTCTTTCTGACACGAGCGCCTGTTAGATGACAGATATTTGCACAAGCTGTGGACATGCAGTGCTGTGCGCAGCTCGTGCACAGTTAAGGAGACGCTGACGCGCACGTTTGTCGCATACGATTTCCAGTGCCATTCATTTCACTCCATGGACCCAGCATCACAGGAAGCGATAACGCGGCCGAGCGCCCGCAGCGACCGGCCAGAGCGCTAACTTGAATTTTGTGCCGGTCTCCGTCAGAACGAACTTCCGTATTATCGAATCGCGCACTTCTGGTGCACCTCGCACTGGCGTAATTAAGCGTTCGCGTTGGTACGCCAGCTTCAGCTGATGCACATGAAAGCGACTACGCGCTCACGAAAAAGGATGCGAGCGCTCAGAGAAAAAAATCCTTTCACTGTGTACTATAGTCAGCAGCATTAAACGTGCGCATAGACACAACTTCGAAAACGTAGTGTACCACGAAGCTGTCATCACTTAGCACACAAATCATACGATCTGCAGCATGAGATATAAAAATGCAAGTCGGCGTTCATGGATGTTTCGCTGTTTTTTTTTGCGCAGGACAGCACAGGCCGCTGCGGTGTCTGAAGCGTTTGCGTATCTCTGTCATCCCCTACATGAGATGAGGCATTTCTTCGCGTCACGTTCAGCACTGTCATAAATAGTACCCTAAGGTCAGCGCTGAGATCTGAGCGTGTAAAGCGACTGAAATATCGACTACTCCCAAAGAGATGCGTTAACTGCGTGTTTGAAAGGAAGTTTTTAGCTATAAGAGATGCAGAACAACTTCCCTCCAAACGCTCTGCCGCTGCAGCCTCCACGGAACTTGCCGCGCCAAGCGAAGCCGCGCAACTGCATACATTCAGTCTGAATGAGAAGAGTGGAGCAAACTGGGAGGACCGCACCTTAAGTAGCACTCTCGTCTCCGATTGGTTGAGACGAAAGCTGTTGTGGTTGCCAGGCATGGCGCTCAGCGTCTCGTCCAACGTTGTCTCGTCTACCTAAGTTCCCGTCTTCACCCTCTTCCACCATTCTCCAACTCTTCGGTTTTGGTTTTGGTATTATAGGGGTTTAACGTCCCAAAGCAACTCAGGCCATGAGAGACGCCGTAGTGAAGGGCTCCGGAAATTTCGACCACCTGGGGTTCTTTAACGTGCACTGACATCGCACAGTACACGGGCCTCTAGAATTTCGCCTCCATCGAAATTCAGCCACCGCGGCCGGGATCGAACCCGCGTCTTTCGGGCCGGCAGCCGAGCGCCATAACCACTCAGCCACCGCGGCGGCTATTCTCCAACTCTTCATCCTCTCAGGAAAAGACTACCTTTTTCTCTTTCTCTCTCGCAGTTGCGATGTTAAAAGAAGAAAAGAGAGAGAGGAGAGAGAGAAGTAGAACGCGAGAGAAAAAGAGCGACAGCTCAAAGCGAAGAAACTCTCGTATGATACTTTACACGCGATTTCCCGACAGAAGGCCGTGGCAGATGGCAACCGGCGAAGCAGAGGGACCACCCTAGCGTGGGACGGGGGAAGGCGCAATTCAGAAATACGAGACGAACGCCGAAGGCTGAGCGAGCGTCGCGAGCGATACTCGGCTGGAGCATGAATCTTCCGCTCGCTGACCACTGTCCATGATATAATGAATAAATGTATACTGCCTGGCACTATATATCATTTCCGCCAACGTTGTTTGTGCACTTATTTGCGACACCGTCGAGGCTTTTTATCTACTCATAACGAATTTACATTCATGGAATGTGTAATACCCTTATTCTTTGTTCAGTTAACGATAATGTAGGCATTATTTTCCAGACACTGATTGAAATTTTATAGTAGCAACTTTTTTTTTGCTTGCAGGTCTTGGTTTGCTGAACAGTGTATGGGTGGGGCCGTCTTCAGGCAGGTGTAATAGGTTTATACCTTTTTAACCGATGTCGAGTTTTGTCTAAAAGAACATCTCAAATGCATGAGTGACTGAGTTGACATTGAAAAGGCCTGAAGCCGTTCATTGAGCAGATAGGGGTAGCGTTATTATGGGACGGATGGCGACCTACTTTTGGGCCCTTTTTTTATGGGGTGAGAGCTGTTTCAAATAACGAAATATTTATTTCTGTTCTTGAAACACCTGCAGAAATCCACCGCTATGAGCAGAGAAGAAAACATGTTTTAGTTTTAATAACCCAATTTGTAAAAGACGTTACACTGAAGATAATAGCACTTAAATTGTGCTCAAAGAGTTACGACGCAGTTGATAGAGACTATATTACAAGCACAGCATTTGAGCATTGAACAAAACTTGCACAACAGCACAATGGTTAATTTTCAACTCCGAATTCTGCGTCGCCAGCAGTGCGTGAAAATAGAAATGAAATGGCGTGCCATGTGTTTACGAATGGGATATTCCTCAGCATGTAACACCAAAACTTTACGGCTAACAAACTTGTGGCTAACGTAAGAAAATAATTTTGAAGGAGTTTAAGGCTAAAATAATGGAGAGCATGTAACAGACGACGACCACAAGTGCTACTAACGTAATCAGCACGAAAGATCCCAAACGGCGTGCAATTAATTAGATTCAATAATCATGCCAAACTGATATTATACTGAAGTAATTCTAAATTAAAGGCGAGGGGCTTATATACAACAGGATTGGAGTATGAATGAGGTACATGCTGAATACTCGTAAAACCCAAGTCAACTGTTTACTTTCTTGTGTGGCTTTATGCTTGGGTGCATCTCAGTATGCGTTGTTCATTTTTGGTATCTGCTTTATTAACCGGAATGCTACTTTTTCAAGATCGCAGTTTTTGTACCATATGCCTTGTACTCTGCTTCTCTGGACTAAACCGCATTTGGTCCGTAGTGTATGATAAATAGAAATAAATAAATGAAATGGTATTGAGCCACGTTGGTATCGAGCGAACCGAGAAAGCAGAACCAGAACTAACAAAACACGCTTCAAATCTAGCGCCGGTCAAGTCAAGCCAAGTCAATCCATATTACATTTTAAGCGCGCAGTGTGTGCGTGAGTTCAGCTAGAATAGCGTTGTTCAGCGTTTTCAGCCATCAAAATGTGTGGTTCTATATATTCCACTCTTTTCAACAATGATGGCAGCGATGATCAGACGAGTCAGGCGAACGTCTCGCGTAGTAAATTATCAGAATTGCCCTCATCTGTTAGTGCCGTTCCTAACGTGGGTTATGAACACTGTGCATCAGGGACATCAACAAAATCTCGAGTCGGCTACGTCCACAGTCCGGGTCACCTCTTCGAATGTGAGAGGCTTCCTCGCATTCGTAAGCGTTGTTTTCTGGTCCACGGGCTTCTGAAGGGATACAACCTGCTCAAGAATCTGCACCCCATTCATCCGTTCTTGGCCAGCCGCGAGGATTTGTGCCTGTTTCATTCTGCAGATTACGTCGACTTTCTGGAGTCTTGCGAAGCAGCAGAAGACCTGGATGGGGAAGATATCGTAAGTCGTGCTCAAGACTACAATCTAGTCGATGACTGTGCGCCGACAGAGCGACTCCTGACGCTTGTGAAAAATGTTGCTGGTGGCACCTTAGCGGCGGCACGGGCACTAATTGAGCGGACTTGTGATGTTGCTATCCACTGGGAAGGCGGTTGGCACCACGCGCACAGAAGTGAGGCTGCCGGCTTCTGTCACGTTAATGACGTCGTGCTTGGTATACTGGCACTGCGTCGAAAGTTCGGACGAGTTTTGTACATTGACTTGGACGTTCATCACGGCGACGGTGTTCAGGAAGCCTTCGAAGGCACGGACAAGGTGCTCACTGTGTCGGTTCACCAGTACGAGCCCGGCTTCTTCCCTGGCACTGGAGCAGTGAATGACGTTGGGTTCGGCCTGGGCCGTGGCTATTCGATAAACTTGCCGCTTCGGAGTGGTGCTAGCGATTCAACTTTCCTGCGCGCGGTATTGCCGGTGATAAGCGAGGTCAGGCGAAGGTACGCGCCTGACGCAGTTGTTTGCCAGTGCGGTGCGGACGGACTGTCTGGCGATCCGCTGGGCGCGTGGAATCTGACCACATCTACCTTGATCTGACCCCAGCCGCCTTCGTGCAGTGCGTTCTCGTCATCCAAAGCTGGGTGCTGCCGCTGCGTCTGCTCGGTGGAGGGGGATACGAGGCTGCCAACTGTGCCCGGTGTTGGACCGCGGTGACCGCGGCGCTTTTGGGCCAAGAACTGGACGATGACATCCCGGAACACCGATTCCTTATGGCGTACGGACCTGGCTACGAGCTCAGCATGGAGCCTGGCTTTCGCCGCGACCTGAATGACGCCCAGTACGTCGATGGCATACTGCAGGAAGTAATGAAGCATGTGAGCCTGTTTGGAAGGTCCTGAAGGTACGATATGTGAACTTGTTTTAAAGACTGATCTTTCGCGTCACGTGACACCTCTGCCGTTCCTACACTGTTTATTACGGTGAGAGTGGTCAAGTAAAAAAAAAAGAAATACGTGTTGTCGGGCCCGATGCCTCATTACAATGTCATTGAGCCCGTAAGACGGTCAAGCAGCCGGGGTCTATGTGCGTGTGGGGCACGTGCGCGGCGGCCAGTAACCGAAGGTCACAGCGAGGGAGCTACGCGGTCGCTTTGCAGCCGTCAGTCATCGACGATTTCTTTTTGTTTTCTTCGGCGAGTAGAGCCAGCGGCTGGGGTACTCCGATGGGAGATGTGGACGTGTTCGGACGCTCTCGTGTCAACTCCCATTATTTGTACATAACCCTTATTGCATATTACCTCAACGTAAATAAATGTAAATAAGCCCAATCCTCGCTGCCCTCAACCGCCCTAATCCTTTTCCTGCGCTTCAACGCCGGAATACAGAACTTCTCAAACATCAAGGAGTCTCAAACATCTGTTCAACTCGTGTTGCAATTCTTTACGTTTATTTGTGCAGTTACTCCTGCTTGTCTCATTTCAAGGGCTTCATAGCGTTCAGAAAACGAGCGTCACTTTCCCCTTAATGTAAGGTACAAAATTTGGGTTTCCGTGGGCCGTTTGCAGCATGGTTTCAAAATTAATTCATGAACCGTAAACAGATGATGAAAATTGATAACGAATATAGTGAATTAATAGTCACTAAATTTGGTGTACCCTAAGGTTCTTCTCTAGGACCGTTATTATTCAACTTATATGTGAACGACCTCGGATTCCCAAATTTAAGCTCCAAGCTGTACCAATTTGCTGACGACACCGCACTGGTAATGGCACATTCCAGTTTGGAAGAAGCTCCATTCGCTCTTCAATCGGATGTTCATAAATTTATGAACTGAACTGGTACAAGGATAATTACATTTTTCCAAATAGCTCAAAAACAAAGGTCATGTGTTTTCATAATCCCTACAAAAAACTGAATGTGCTAGGCCAATATTTCTGTGCTGAAAAATGATATGTGTCCCACTTGAATATAGCAATAATGTCCGGTACTTAGACATTGAATTTAATCCTATTTTATCGTGGTGTAACCATGCGAATCTTATTTCTAAAAAGCTACGAACTGTTGCAGCGCAGATGTATTATATAAAAAGCTATCATATAAAAAAGTATAGCAGTCCTTAGGGAAATCACAGTTACGGTATGATATTACCCTGTACAGCTTTTGCTCAGAAACACTAAAAAAGAAAATTAACTGTATAATTTATAAATGTGTCCAAAATGTCTTGTATGGTGTGCTATTAGAGGGTAAAGATAAAAAAGACCTATATAGGGCAGCAGACCTACTACCAATTGAAGAATTTCAGAACTGCGCCATCTATACCAGGTTCTATTACGACAATATGTTTTAAGTCGGAGAAGCCAGAAGCAAGTTCACCTTAAGAAACATAGAACGATTCAGCGTCCCCAGAATTTATAAGAAGTATGGCAAATGGTGTAGAGCTTACTATGTGCCTGCATAATTCAACAAACTATCAGATATCAATATCAACCATACATAATAAAAAAGGTGCAATGAGTGCTAAAGATGTTTTGCTTAAAAATCTATGAAAAGTTTTGCACTTTATGATATGCTGCAGAGATTTTACGTTGTATATTTGCGCATTTACTATTTCATTTCTTTTTATTCAAGTCTCTAGAGGTGTAACACTATATATTGGCCTTTTTACTTTGTTTATTATGGAATTTTCCTGTGTCTGTAGAAAACCTACAGTGTATCTGTGTATGTTTGCCCTGTTCTTTACTCGCAAAATTCCATCTCTCCATAGAATGGCGATGGTAACATGTCGCGCCTGTGTTACAATGTACTTTAAATGGACCTTGTTCTTTACTAATGAAATTTCCCCTTTCCATAGATGGTAACATGTCACGCCTGTTTTACGATGTGCTTCAATCAGAGTAATGTCAAACCAGTGATTTAGTTACGCGAAAGGTACCACGAAAACGTGTATTCCACAGGCTGCCGGCGCTGCAGACAAGCACAACAGTGCTTAAACAGTGCGGGAATGTATGCTTTGTGAGCAGTTAGACAAAATAACCAGTTATTATCATCATCAGCATCATCACCTTTATTGTCATCGTTATCAACATCTCCATTATTATACTTATGTAGATAACAGGAATTTCGTCATTTTAATTAGCATAAAGCCAGAGCATTTCCTCGCGTGACCTGATCGCGGTAATAGTGCGTGTTTTGCACACCCCACTTTAGCTGGCCGGGATTAGCACCAACAAAATAATCGGTGACCAGAATAACAGAATCAGAATAAGAAACAGTAATGCGTTATTCGTCAGCTTTGTGTGAAATTCAGCTAAGCAACAGCGAATCTTGGATGTGGCGTTCAAAGGAAAAAAAAGTGTTTCGCACCGGTATCAGCTGCACTTCAAATCTAGCTACAGAGAAAGGCGGGATAGTTAGTTGTTCGAACTAGAATGCACAACGGAACCACGCGGACGAAAAGTGGTACGCACAGGAAGCAATATTCGCGCCCTGCCATGTCTGTTTTATTTCCACGTCCCTCTTTTCGTCTGCGTGGTTCCATTCTAGTTCAAAGAACTGTAGTATAGAACTACAATTCACTATAGTTAGACCATGGCTAGAACGAGCTTTCGTGCACTCTGGCGTAAAAAGTGTCCCTTCCTGTCTGGGCCGCATGAAAAAAGAAAACGTGCCGGAAGTCGTGTTTTCGTGAGGACTGCTGGGAATTTTCGGCTAATGGCGCAGCTGTGCAAGCGCGCTGAGACGGTGCCCAAGAAATGCATAGTTCGCCGTACAAGCACAGTGAATACAGGCATATTTCATTGCGACAAATCGCTAGTGCCATGACTTTTTAGTCCCGTGACTGGCAGTCTCCTGGACTCTATTTTACTTTGGCTCATTTTCGTCGTGCTACTTATCGAGACTTCGAGAAGCAAAAATTACGTGCACGCGACTGGTAGGGCAAATCGCTCTTACACCATCCGCGCCTAAAAAGTAGTTCACATATGGTGAAAATTATAGCCACAGGGCCCGATCAGTTCGCCTCAACAGCTGAGACCGCGATTTTCGTCCAAACACTCACCGAGGCTTCAAAAAAAGCTAATGATATGTGGCAGAGTAATACGGCTTTGCGGACGCACTATTTCCGCAGCTTCCGTAGCGTTGCCTGTATACGTGAAACGGAGGATAGCGAGGGGAGCCCTCACGTCTGGTGCGTCTGGCTTTAAAAAAATGTGACGAATAATGGCACCTCGAAAGTTATTTCTTTCCTCCATGACAGACCCGCCGTGTGGTTAGCGCGCTCGGCTACTGATCCGGAGTACCCGGGATCTGACCCCCCTGTGGCGGCTGCGTTTTCATGGAGGCGAAACGCAAAGGCGCCCGTGTGCTGTGCGATGTCAGTGCACGTTAAGGATCGCCAGGTAGTCAAAATTATTCTGCAACCCTCCACTATGGCACCTCTTTCTGTTCTTCTCTCAGTCCCTCCTTTATCCCTTTTCCCTTACAGCATGCGGTTCAGGTGTCCGCCGAGATGCGAGACAGATACTGCGCCATTTCCTTCCCCAAAAACCAGGGTTAAATTTTTTTCCATGACAGCGGGCCAGTGGCCCAATTTACTGCAGCGCACCAACCGGTTTTAGGGGTACTACTAGGGGGGGGGGGGTCTACTTCAGATTTCAGTGCTAAGCGCGCTGTTTGAACTGTTCGAATGCTAGCACATGCTACCCCCTGAGCTGTGATCGACGTCCTAATAGCGTTTTTTTCTTTTTCTATGATCTATTATTTAACGGTGAAAACTATATTTGGTCGAGTAAAATTAGGTTGCAAGTCGTCTTTACCAGCCATCCGCCGCAGCCTTTGTCCAACGGTGCCATTCCAGAAAAAAGACGCTAATGCGGCAGCGTTGGCTGGAAAATGCAAATTAGGAGCAAAACTGCGCGAACATGTGAAAGCAGCGAAATTACAAACACCGAGAGCATGCCTTTACGAATCTCGCATGCGAAACATTGATGCACCTCATAGGGTACCATATACTGTGCGGTAAAGACATCTCCCAACGATTTTCAAGCATTCCTTCATTTTCCGACGTTATCCTCTGCCCCCTAAATGCCACGGTCGACTACGCGTTTTGTTCGACAAAACATTTGGTACAAGGGTGACCACCACAAGGGCTCCTAGCCAGGCGTTCACAGAATGCCGCCTGTGCAGACTGAGAAAAAATGCGCGGGTGCAAAGCGTGTTTTCAGTTGCGCAGTGGACAGAATTTTCGACGCACAAGTTTCTCACAAGTTCCTGGTTATTGAGCTTTTAGTCCTACGCGTTACCTTTTTTGCCGGCTGCTTTGAAAAGTGCACTCCCGTGCTGTCGTTACGAGAACGCTTGCCTTCAACACGTTTGCACGTTTTGTCAAGTCGACCATATCCCCCCTTCCCCCCTTCAACGAATAAATGAAAGAATTGGTCATAAAAAGCAGCAAGCCCTCGTAGGAGTCAAAGCGAAACTATCCTTGCCGAAACAGCAGCCGCTAATTGCGCATGCGAGGGTTCAGGCCTTTTTGACCGCCCTGGTGTACAGAGGTTTTGAACTAGCAGCCTCCAAAGCTAAGCGGAATAAAGCATTGGAGGCACTTAGATATCTGTGAACTGCAGGAAGGCGAAAGCCGTTTGCGACTCTTTGCACTCATTTGAATTTGCCGTGCTTGAATTCATTTCATGACAGAGGAGAAGAGCAGCTGGTGCGAGCGTGGCGGAGATCACGTGGCATCACGATGTCATGTGACCAAAAACGTAATGCACGGACGCGAGTATGAACCATTAAAGGCTATTGCCTTAAAAAGAAGACCAACGCATCGAAGTGGCCGGAAAAGACCTGCCAGCACTTGTTGTGGACGTGCCCAGCAACGGCTCCTGTTAGAAAACGGCTTTTCAGGGAGGTGCGCCTGCGCTGAGACCACGACTGTGATTATGAGAAGTGGACTATGGACAACCACTACACTGGCAACCTCTGCGACTACCTCAGCGAAACTGGACTTAACTCCTTCTTTTAACTTTCTATCTCCTGCATTTCATTTCCTCTTTCTCAACTTATGCCTCATGGCACACTTCTCGAATAATTAAAAAAAAAGGTAAGCCGCCCAGCTGTGACTCCGCAAAATGATTTAGAACCCTGTGAAGTGCAACTTCCGGGCTCAGATAACGACCGCAGAAACACCATGAGACAGCCAGGCGAGAAGATAAATGAGCTCACGGAAAAGCTCGAACAGAAAGAACAGGTTAGAAGCCGAAAATGCCAGGCTCCGAAAGAGGCCCAACGCGGTGACGTGTTGTCCTGCCCCCGGTACCACGGGCGACGGTGCCATTCCCAGACCCACCACTAAAATGCCAGATCAGCTCTTGCAGGCTCCGGACTTTTGGAACGCAGTCAGAGATGTTATAAGAACAGAAATGAAGTCAGCGGCCAAGAGGCCTTTCCACGAAATGCGGGGTACAGATCGCAAAAGGGGCGTCACACCCCTCGTAGAACAACACCAGAAGCGCCACGCCACAGACGCGGCTAATAGCAATTGCAAATCGACCTTCAGTCATAATTATGACCTCTAACGAATCACAGCAACAAGAACAATCACATGTTTGGCAGTGGAATTGCAAGAGGCCTCCGGCTCAAAGCTAGCCAACTCAAATCTCACATACAAAGCACTCTAGTTAAACCCGATGTTATCTGCCTACAGGAGGTCGGATCGATGCCCGGCATCCAGGAGTACTTACCATTCAAGGGCACATATCGGACGTAACGTACCCAGCAGAAGTTTCACCCGCGGACGCAAACCTCGTTAAAATCCTTCCTAAGGAAAGAAATTTCAAAAAGAGCCTGTGCATTCTAAACGCCTACAGCAGCCCCCCCACAAAAAAAGTGGAGCCCTATCGCTTTCCTGATGCCATTAGGCTAACATACGATCTTGTAACCCACTACTGGTGGTAGGAGATTTCAACGTCCGACACAGGGATTGGGGCTATCGGCAGGACTCGCCCAAAGCGAGGGAGGCAGATCTTATAAATTTCGTCGGCATGGAGCTTTTCACAGACCCCACGTCACCCACGAGATTAGGTAGTAGTGTGCAGGGTGACACCTGCCCTGTCCTCATTCTCGGCAAAAGCGTAATGGGTGATACGGGCCTACACATAGAGGTCGATCTTTGTAGTGACCACAGGATAGTTTGGATCGCAATCCCATAGCCAAAATGGGAAAAGAAATAGGGCACTCGGACATTACTGATTGGCACGAATACAGGGAACTCTTGGCGCAGCTAGAATTCTGGCCAATTAGAGAATGGTGGAGCCAGGTGAGAAAAAAAGGCTGCCACCGTCTGGAAGACGAAGTAATGAGCGTTAGCTGTTTGGTTTACTGAACGAAGAAAGCGAAGAAGAATGCACCCGTTGTCCAGTTACACCCCGACAAGATACGTCCCAAACGGAACTTGCTTCGTTGGAGGGTCAAGGTGGGCCTAGAATTCGGCTTGCGATATGGTAACGCTTCAATTAGTAATTTCATGTATAAAATGTTTACCTATTAATTGTGGTATTATTTCTATACCACAACCCATAGGGTTTCATTTGCCTACCAAATTCGGTACACAACTGTCCCCGGATGGGTGCCCCTTGTTGCCTGAGTATATATAGCGGAACGAATGTATACAGTCTCAGAGATTTGCAGACTTAATGCCTGAATAATATTTGCTGCGGGTCCTTGTACCTAAGATATTAAACTTATTTTTGGAATATGGCGGCGTGCTTGGCTTGAAGCACTCTGGCACGGGTCGGCCCAGTATTGCACTGCCTCCGGGATTGGCCCGGGGCATATTAGTGCGCGCCTTTTCTTTCTATCTTTGCTCTCCTATCCTTTAACTTGTGGAAAAATCAAAACGCTACAGACGAAATATTTGCATTCCCACACAAAAACAAATATATTTTGCACGTAGGTCACCTACCTGGAGCAAGCGAGAGTAGCACACAATGTGTGGACTTTTGCTACAGCAGACCTTTGTAAATTGCTGAAAAACTTGTCTTGACAGAGGTTGTACATAGTTACAGGCCCAATTCCCAGAGTAGGGTTTTGAGGGTTTAATTGCAGGTTAGTATCCACCCAAGCGCAGCCATGCGATTAAAAGGAAGCAGTGAAACCATGGAACTCCGCTGTTTATGAAGAAACAGCGGTTCTGAGCAAATCCGAACTGCTAGCAGGACAGCAGGGAGGGGGTGAGAGAACGGAGTTTGTACGGAGCTGGTAGGAACAGTGTAGTAAGGTTAGTTTGGTTTTAGGAAAGGAAATCGCGCATTAACTGTCTAGGCACTTTGCCTATTAGCATCCACACAAGAGCAGCCATATGGCTACATAGGATGCTGAATAATTACTCCCTTATTTACATAGTGTTACTCCCTGCCCCTATTGCTCACTGGAACTGGAGTCAATTCATTTACTGTCGGCCAGCTGTGAATAAAACGCAGTGATGCCACAAGCACAAGTCACTTTATTTCAAAGTTCAAACAAAAGTTCAAACAAAAACAAGAAAATGGATCAAGTACCCTTCAATGTCACTGCACACACACAAAAAAAAAGTGCGACCAGTCTGCCCTGCTGCTGAAGCCCTGAAACAAAACGTGCAAGCATAAGAGTTATGCCACCGATTCAAATTTCCAGCTTGCATGCTGACAACACAGCTTCCCGCGCCGGGAACATCGCCAAATAAAGCGGTGACAAAATATTAGGGCGAGCACATGAATAACATAAGACATGCATGCTCACGAAGGCTGCACTTAACTACATCGAAAGACATTCTCGTGATCTGTACATGATCAAATTAGCCCGGGACAGATTTTATGTAATTAAATACTCGCGGATTTTATGCATTCATTGCTAAGAAAAATTGGAGGGGACACAAGATCCGCCTTAAGGGTTTGACGCGATAGCGTAACCCTTAACGTCACCTATAGGTGGCCCACTAGCCTCCAAAATGTTGCTCTCTAGAGACCACCTGCCAGAGCCATGGCCATGATTTTTCGCTCATGGCGCTGGCGCCGATAACGCAGATACCAGATTTTCTGGAGAACAGGGCCTATAACGCTCTCACGTTAATATTCATGAGCTTTCGCTAAGTGCAAGAGGCAGGCCCTCACCTCTTCCACAGAGCGTTTCATGCTTGTATGATGCGCCCACACAAGCATTGTAGCAGGGCATAATCTAGTGAGCGTAATGCTGGACCTAACAGAAAAACAGATGAAGCTCATACACGTGGCAAGACTCGCTGAAATTTACTGTGAATTCAAGGGGTGGAAAGACGTTCCTACATAACACAGGCCAGGTATTTCGAAAATAAAATCAGAGTAACGGTGATTGCAAGGGCGTTCAATGTGTTTCCTAGGAAGGCAGGAACTGAAGGTAGGAACAATGTGCTTCTTTGAAGACAATATCGCCAATTTCAAGTCCACGCTTTGGACTAATTTTTAAGAAATATGAAAACTCGAAAAATTTGGTCCCCACGAAAATTTGTTGACTGTATTCTTACCTGACTATAAATTCACATAAAATTTTGTGTCGTGACCATTACATCACGTTGTTAAAGCAATCGTTTATGTGAAGTTCTCAACGGGATTTACCTGAGGGCAGGAAATGCAGGAATTTTAGTACCTTAAGATGTCATACTAGGTGTAAACCAGAAAAAACTCAGCCACGGCATAAGTCTCAAAATCCATTCTCTAGCTAATAAAAATTTCTTAGTACAGTCTGATGGTGTCAGCCAACAGTGAGTTCCTAGCCAAGGGCAAGAGGGAATGCCCTGTAGAGTGAGGAATACTTCCCGCTAAACCACAACAACACACAATGTGCCTAGGAAGGTCAGTGCAAATGCAACGTCAGCTGGCAAGGCGCTACAATCTCTACGGCACTAGATTCGAACCATCTGCGCTATTGCGCCGCGAGAAAACTAAGTGGAATCCAGCTACGTGGCCATAGTTTTGGAGAAGGACGAAGCTAAATTGATTGCTACCGCGGTAAAATAGCGTAGACTGTTCGAAAATGGCAGCCGCAGGGATTGCAACGCCTCTCCAAAGACGTCACCTTGCTGTCGAAACATCGCATAATTATTTTATGGAGGAGCTTTAATGCCATTTAACTGTGGGCAACCAGCCTGTCCATGCCTTCGGTCCCGCGCTTTGTTTGCTAACGAGACTCAAGTTCCTTAAGGGCACTGTCTAGTGCAACTTTTTGTCAATGAGCGCTCATGTCGAGACGTTTGTTCTTGTGCACATAGCTTACATTGTTTCTATAACTGACCCGCTATGATGGCACAGTGGCTATGGGAAGACCTCCGTGTGCCATGCGATGGCAGTGCATGCTAAGGAACAAGCAGGTGTTCAAGCCTAATGCGGAGCCCTTCACAACAATACCTCATATCCCATGAGCCGCTTTGGTCAGTCACACACACCATGCCATACTTTAGTATGGCACGATGACGTCATGACAGCTCTGAACTGAGCATCGCTCACCCGGCAGTGGTCCTCTTCACACGAAGTACATGGCGGTCTTGAGGGAATCGCGCACATTGACGGCCTCGACGTACTGAGTGGTAATGGAGTTGGCGCCGCCGCCGGACGAGTCGCTGCTCAAGCTAGATACGTCCACCTTGCTCATCACGTGGTTCCTGGCCCGGTACGCTGCCAGGTGCGCGTAGTAGACGGGCGCCGGGATGCTCACGCTGCGCGAGCAGCGGGCATATGTATGGCAGAGATAGTAGCACAGCTTCTGCAACTCGTCCGCTGTATGGCTGGAGTCATCCCACACAATGTAGTAGTGCGACGGCCTGCTCGTACCCTGCACCACAGACGCCATAGGGACGGTTAAACCCGCGGAACCGCAGCATGATGTCCTAGCTGTAGACGATAGACCTCGCGTCACATCCCCGCCAAGACTTACGCAGTCTTAACTTGGGAATCAAGAGGAAGAAATGGGCTTGGGCAGGGTATGTAATGTGAAGGGAAGACAACTGCTGGTCCTTAAGGGCAACTGAGTGGATTCCAAAAAAGGGAGGCATAGCAAGGTGGGTGGATGAGACTAAGAAGTTTGCCAGGATACGGTGGCAGCAGCTGTCAAAGGACGGTTAAATGGAGAGACATAGGAGAGGCCTTTGCCCTGCACTGGGCATACTTGGGCTTACTGATATTGATGATGATAAACTTGGGTGCCTTAAAAATTTGTTACTATCTTGTGTTCCCCTTTTTGGAACACATCCCGTTCCCGGCTATTGCGGACGAATTTTGGTGGGTGCGAAATTCTAGAGGCCCGTGTACTGTGCGATGTCAGTGCACGTTAAGGACCCCAGGCGGTCGAAATTTCCGGAGCCCTTCACTACGGCGTCTCTCATAGCCTGGGTCGCTTTGGGACGTTAAACCTCCATAAACCAAACACATCCCACTTTGCGGGAACCCTTTACTGGCTGTTGCGTAATGGAATGGCACATGCGCAGTTGCTATTCAGGACCGGAGCTAACAGTCATCAGGTGCTCTATAGTGTGTAAGAAGCGCCCTAACTCCCTGTTGCTGCCTCCATAGTGGTCTGCTTAATCTTGCACTGACAAGTTCTGAGCACGTTTAGTTGGTTTCTGCGTCATTAGGGGGTTTCTGCGACCCTGTGATCCTCTATAGCTACAAGTACCCATTACTGACACTCGGTGTCCCAGACGGCATTCCATTACTGTGTACCTGAAGGCCTAAATGGCTGCAGAGGTAGAAGTCGAAGTCGAGCGGGTGTGTGACCACAGAGTCTACGGTGGTGCCGGGCGGCACGTTGCCGCACTTGCCAACCCCGTCCCGGTCATTGTCGGGCACGAAACGCGTGTGGTGACGCTTCTGGACCACGATGAAGGTCAGCGCTGGCTCGTACGTCTCGTTCGGGGAAAGCTCCTGGCACGCCAGTCGTATGGCGCTCACCTGGAAACAAGATCACGGCCTAGCTGTAGTCCTGAACTGGTCGGCTAATAGATCAAACACTGCTTCTGGAGCTAGACACAGGGGATGCGCAGGACAACACCATTTCGTGCACAGTCCGTGCACGAACCGTCGTCTTTCGCACGAAGTTAGTGTGTGAATTATTTCTTATCATATTTGGAAAAGTGGTAGAATCCACACAAACTTGGAAGCGTGCCTGATCGAGCTAGCAGGTAACTCATGACAGCTAAAAATGCTGCACAGTACAAGACAGGTACGATGAACACCAGAGCTGTGGTGTGTTGCATTTTTATCTACATTAAGACGCCTCAGTTACCGCAGTCAATGATCGATGTTGAATCCGCGAGACAATATTCTTCTGCCCCTTTCAATTATAAACAACCCACAAAAAGATGCGAGGATAAATCATTTTTGCATTTGAAACTTACCTCGCGGTTGCGAACCTCCATGAACTGCCCCTCGCTCACTCCGTCCCGAAAGAAGATAATCTTCTCAGGCTTGTGCCTGGTAGCACGGTAAAAGGCTACCAGCATCTCTTTCATCATGCCCTTGAGGTCCATGATGATCTCCAGGCGCGAGGTGGCGGCGGAGTCTTCCATCTGGATGCGAATGGAGGCGTGGAACTTGGACGGAATAGCGTCCAAGCTGCCAACGCATGCCGCGATGGACGGCCTCAACTTTTCCTCGGGTGCCGGGTGAGTCACGTCCGCGCCGATGATGATCACCGGCTTTTCGAACATTTTCGGCATCTCCTTGGGCAGCAGGCTGTTGTTGATGCCATCCAGCTTGGCGTTGATCTTCTGACAGAGGTTGGTGATGAGCGCGGCGTTGCACTTCTTGATCACGTTGTTGTCCATCACGCACTGGGTGCGCAGCCCGATCTCGGTCTCGGCTACCTGCTTTATCTCGGCGTAGTTCGTGTTCTTGGTGAGCACGATGATGACCATCTCGAGGCTGGCAGTCTTGCGCTGCTCCTCGAGAAGGATGTTCCGTACGAGCTTGCGGCTCGCGTCAGTCGTGGTCACGTCCAGCGGCTGCTCGATGCGCATGCCCAATTCCTGGCCGACGCGGATGAGCATTTTGACGAAGTTGTCGAGGCTGTCTTGCTCCACGAACCGGCTCAGGTTGAGCAGCGTCCAGCGGGTCAGCGTGGCCGGCTTGTAGAAGTGACGGCCCCGCAATTCCCAGGTGCCCTCACGGGGCTTGCCGATGGAGTTGTTCTCGAAGACCAGCGATGGCGGGTCGAGCACCCGGCCTCTGAGCTGCGTCGCCTCGGTGCTGATATTGATTTCGAACTCGTGCAGACGCTGTTCACTGCAGCTGACCACGTCCCGCACCGTGCGGTGGATCTGATTGAAACGCATGGCTGGTGGCTGGGCCGTACGCTTGATCATCTCGGACGTCTGGTTCTCGTCCAGTTTCTTCTTGCTGTGCTGCCCTTCGACAATCACGCAGACCTCCAGCGGGAGGTAGACCGGGCGGGTCGTGCTGCCTGTCTGGATGCAGGGCAGGTTCGGGTACGAGAGGCGGCGGTAACGGTTCTGGAAGTAGTCGGCCACCGAGCAACGAGAACCGTCTTCCATGTTAAAGAAGAGCTTCTTGGCTGATTCCTTGGTGACGCAAACCACCTTGTACTTGCGAGGGTATGGAAGGTGGGTGACCTTGATGCGCAAACCCTTCAGCTCCTTGTTGAGACGAACAATCTGGGAGTCATGCAATTCCCTGAAGTCTTTGACCGACATCTCGCAGCAGTCCTCGCTGAGCAGTTTGCACATGAAGTTGGTCACAGGTAAAGGCTGGTAGAAGGCGGTGGCCGACATGTCGATGTTGAGCATGGGCTTCCACTGAGCGGGCCGAACGCTCGCGTAGTAGCCGAACCAGACTTCGCGGCCACCTCCAAGGGTGTAGTAGTCTTTATAGGACGGTGCCTGAAAAAAGTATCGCCCAACGGGTGTGAGTTTGATCGACGGTCCGTGCCGCATCACGATGTCCACGGCTTGGAGGACTTCCTGGGGAACCTGGCTGATACGGTTGTCGAAGACCGCGTGCAGCACATCCAGATTCACGGTGGCCGCGTACTGGATCTTGACGATGAACTTCTGAATCCGCTGGTCCTCCTCGAAGTCGACCGTGAAGGTGCGCTCGCGGAACTTGAGCTCACGGCGCGTGTACAGGTTCTTGCGGCCGTCGTAGGCGGGCATGCAGCCGTTCAGGTCGACCCGGTACTTCTTGACTAGCAACTCCATGACCAAGCGGTTGATCTTGGTGCTGATGCAGCGGTACTTGCGCTTCTCGGGCACTTTGGCCTTCTTTTGCGTCTTGGAGCAGATTTCCACGTCGTAGTGGAAGAAGTTTCCGGAAGGAATCTCAACGCTGAAGTAATTGGCAATCAAGTGGATCGACCGGCCAAGTGTGCCTTGTGCAGGTCGGCGCGGGAAGTGGGACGGCAGCGCCCGCTCGATTTCCTGCAGACCGCGCCGGGACAGTCCACGGCTAAGGTTTAAATTCCCACAGCGCACAACTCGTGTCCAACATTCCTGAACAAGATTTTGAAAATTGGAAAATTCTACGGTACTCTTATGGAAATATTGAAGGTAATGGTCATAGTTCGAATGTTTTTTTTTTCTTACTACCTGGCATCAAGCAGTTAAGACTCCTGTAGAAAAACATTGGGGAATGCTTTTGACGGTAGCAAAAGCGTTAATGAAAAAATGCAAGCCTGCCGACGGGAGATTTGCAGATCTCTTGTCCAGAATTGTCGGGTATGAATTATGCACAAATTCCGCGCGTAAACTACGCCATGTCTCTGCGTTAGCTGTCTAAAAATCCTCCATACATCGATTAATCGATAAAAGTCAAGTCAACTCCTCCATTACACACTGCCAATCCGAGTTGCGCATCGCGCTGTTGATATGAAGAGCTCAAAATGATCTCGGTAAAGTAAGGAGACTGAATGGAATGCATTGGGCAGATTGCCACATCTCTACACTGCGGATGAGAACTCGCGATTTTGTTTCGGTGAAACTCACTTTTTCGCCTGTGGACTACTAGCACGGAATCCACTCCAGTGAGCTCTTAACCGATTGCAGTATACCTTTGTATCTTTTACTTGTCAAATACCGCGAATTTCGAGAGAAACGCGTGCGAAAAATTCAAATTTCAGAGGCTCCTGTGGGGTGAAATGATAGCTGTAGGCAACCTGAAGTTTGCAGCGTCAGTCGCAGTGCTGTAACAGAGGCCAGCGAGAGGACCAAGCATTCTTTGAAGAAGTGGGCACCAAATGTTTGGCAATGTGCTTTTTATATGGTATACAAAAACTGCAATGTGAACTCAGCTTTGTTGTTTCAAGTGATTGAAATTCTTACACTGAACTGTTGCAAAGTCAGGATGGCAGCAAATGAACAATGAGCTATATATTAGTTGTATGCTTCACAAGACCTGGTGCTCACTTGTGACATCACAACAGTCATTCGACTGCTGAAAGCGAAACTGAAACTGCATGGAGTGAATTCAGTTATAAATAAGGCGCTGAGGGTAGGCGAATTTCATGTGGTGATTTATTTGAACTAATTGTATGCGTGTGTTTGGTTTTATGGTGCATAAGCAGCTGAGGTTGTCATGCACAGGGTTGGCAAGATCTCACTGTTGCGCTGTTGGACAACTGGTTCTTTTAAAAAATCTATTTCCTGGCGACATTTCCTTCTTTTACGAATCTCACTAACTACTTGTGACAGGTCTCCTACTGTATTCTCTCCTACCAACAAGCAAGGGTGGAAAGGGACGTGTTTGTGGCGAAATTTTAAGTTTCCTGCATAAAAAAATATGGACGCCACATTCACAAAAAGGATTTTCTTGTTTCGTAATGGCGTAAGCATCATTCGCAAGCAAAAATACGCAACGAAAATTTCGGTGAGTACAGTAAGCGAGCCTGTTGTGCTTTTAAATAACCATATGCCAGTTTCCGTGCTTCGTTGAAGCCATCAACTGACGTGCGCCAAGTAGCTGCATAGGCTACGTCGAGAGTACCTGAGCAAGCAATGCAAACACGTAATCTGAATCCCCTCAATGAACTGAAAATAAAGAATTGAAAATTGTTGTTTTGAGGAAAGAAAATTGCACAGTAATTGTCTCTATGTTGCGTAATGATGGGTTGCGCAAAGGGAACATTCACATGAAAGAAGACAAGGACTGCGCTTGTCCAGTCTTCTTTCATGTAAATGTCGTTTTTGCACAACCAATCTTCACGCTACGATGAACCACCTTGCTGAATCACATGTATCGCTGGACACCGAAACCACGCCGTAAAGGAAGAGAGGAAGGTGGGAGTGGAACAAAAGGGAAAGGGGCGCCGTAGTGAAGGTCTCCGAAATAATTTCCACCATTAACTTCTGAAGGATGCCGTTCACCTCCTATACTGCCCATACATTCGACATCAGGCCCTCCCATTGGTCGGATGCCGTCCCGTGCTTTCAGGCGCTTTCTTCCTCCCTCTTCACCCGCGGTGCCAAAAAACACGAGCGGCGCATGCAAGCACTGATGTCATACGTAGTGTGATCATTACGGAGTGTTCAGGCATAGCCTCCTCTATTTTTTTCATGCCTGCTCAACCGTGGGGAACGCCATTGTTAGGCGCCGTTCGCGCTAGTACGCGAAGCTGCCAACGAGTGGCGCGCGCAGCCCTGGATGCAGCAGACGACGCGGCAGGAATAGCAAGCAGCGTAAAACGCGGCGCGCAATTCTGCTACTGTGTTTACTCCTCTCATTTTAGTAAGAATGATATGCGGGCAAGGATCGTTAAACTGCTAAGTTGTTTTTGTTAAGCCATGTGCACATGTACTTTAATAACAGCTGCTCATTGAGGAAATTATAAAAGCGGCGACCGGGCATACATATCGAACGTTGCTGCAGTACCGAGAATTCCTCAGTTTTCTCCTTTATCGACGGTAATTATTAGCGTGCTTCTTTGTACAAAACACGCATTCTCAGCACAAGTTGTATCTGATCCAATATATAAGCAGAAACATTAAGGAAGCATTTTTGCGAGCGATGAGTGAATGAAAAAATTTTTACTGTCGTAATTAGAATAGAACATACATGCGCAAAAAAGTTTTCACAACTTTAACATCTTTCTAGATAGAGGCTTTGATGTGAGCGGCTTTACTACGTTGTTCCTGTCAGTCACTGATAACGCATAGTTCGTAAAACAGGCCGAAAAACTTTGTGCAGATGAGTTTCAGAAGCTGGCTGTGATGGTCATTGCAAGCAAGCTCACATTTCAGTGCTACATGTTCTGCAAGAGCATCAACTGCATTGTTGACGGCAGCTTGCAGGGGTTTTGATAAGAACCTTCTTTTGTTCAGCAACACCTCGACGTAGTTCTTGAGCGCGTACAGAACATACACAAACTGCGTTGAAGGATAAAGGAGACCTCCTTTGTCCTGATGACGGATCAAACTGTCACTGGGCGTAGAAGAGGCTGGTCATGTGAGAAGAGCATTGCAGTTCCTGCAATCAATTTTTTTCTTGAACAACGCGAGCCAAATAACCTCCTAACATTGCAAATGCTGCAGTGTCCGGCGCTGGCAGCAACGTTTTCTGTGTACTCAGAAGGTCTTCGAGGAGACTTTTCGCCTCCGGTGGGAAGTCGTCCACGCGCTGTGTGACTGCAGGTTTGTGTGTACTGCTCAGGGCTCCAAGTGCTTGCCTTTACGTTTCTATTACATTGCTATCTTGGCAAGCAGACACTAAGCCAGTTTTCAAGGCCTTCTCTACGCCAGCGAGTACCGCTCTAGCGTCTGTCTGATCATTGCTTCCAGCAGACCGCCTTAACCAGCCAAAAAATGACTCTATGGGGTCCGAAGAAAACTTTCTGGTCAAAACAAACTTGAACCCTTCATTAGCAATGAGGTACTTGACGCATTCCACGTTTGATTTTGTTGTCATCACAAGTGCTTGATACGTTTCCTTGCTTAGGAACCGTTTCACTTGGCAGTTACGCCGCATGTCTTGAAGAAAGCTTAAGAAGGACGTTGTCAGCCAACTCAGGCGCCCATCATAGACAGAGTCATATTGTCTGCTGTCTGGCATTTTTTTTATGAATGTGCTGCACGCAATTGCTCACATCCATTAGAAAGAAACCAGCGGTGCATCGTACCCATAAACATGACAGTTGGACCCACAGCTGCAAAGCTCATGTCACACGTGTGTCCTGCTTGTTCCTCGATGAGTTTGAGCGCAGCAGTGACCGGAGGTGAGAGGACCTGGACAGCCCTTGAAACATTCATTTTCTCAATGTTTGACGGAAAGATATGCTTACGCATTAAAAAACAAACAGGTTTCATGATGCTCCCTTGTTGCATCTTGTAGAGGTCTTTGAGGTGGGAGGAGGAAACCTCGCCGTTCTTACCGAGGTCACGGGCAAGGAGTTGGGATCTCACGTTCTTAATTATGTGACATTGCTCGACCGCAAGAAACAACTTTCGTGTCAGATCTTGAAGGTACTGTATGCAGTGCGTTAAATTTCCATTACACAGCAGTTGAAAAGCAAGAACGTTGATTTTGTGATTATCGGCCACAATCCGTACAATCTTAAAGCCAATTCTTTCCACTTCTTTTAGGACGTACTTTATAAGGGAAAACAGCTTCTGGCAAGTGCAGTTTCTCGTGAAGAAATCCCCCCAGGTACCTGGATGCACACTGAAAGCCCTACTAGCACAAAACACTGAAGTCAGTTGGCTAAAACAGTATCACTACTGGCTCTGTCTTCCGTGCTCTTCCCCAGGTCTGCTTCCACCACAAATGAATCTCTCTGCTTGTTATATTGAAGCCCCTGCTGAATTCGCATCTCATAAACTACTAACGAGCACACCTTGGCCTGCTCGGCTTTTAAGCCCGTTACCTCCACCTCAAGGCGTTGCTTAACAAGGGATGTGAAGCCTACCTCGCCTGAATTGGCTCCGAGGAATCTTTGCTAAGTAGAGCTGCATGCCAGTTTTAGGAGACCTTCTTTGCGGACGTGCTCATATGCCCGTGTTGACAGGTTGACAGGTTCCTTAATATTATGCAATGACGCACAACAAGCTCGGACCAGGTTGGCATGATTTTTGAAAAGTTTTTGACTTGGTCGACCAGAAGGCTTGCACCTAAGTGCTTTTCACTCGCTGCTTTGACGACGCCAGCAAAAGCAGCAAGATGACAGTCCTCTTTCAGTTGCCTTAGTTCTTCTTTGCACTTGTCCACTTTTTGCTTCAGTCGCTCTATTCGGGTTTTCAAGTCCCGCTCTTTTCGTCGCCACTTCTGGCGTTCGACAACAGAAATAGAACTGCGGATGTGAGCCTGTGTCACCTTCTTTTTTGCAGTGCTCGGAGTTGAGGCTTCCGGCTCGACCACATGCTCATTGTTACTGATTGAGTCATCCATGTTTGCAGAGCTTTCAAGTGCAGGAGACAACGTAGTTGGTGGTGGAGACTGACCGACAACGTCGGCGTTGCGACAAAGGCTACTTGCATCTGTCTGCTTGGAAGCAGCACGAATTAGGGCTTGGGGGCACGGAATGGACACCTTCCCATTTTCACACAGCAGCATATCACTGCGCGGTCTCTTCGCAGGTGGCTGCATATATTGCGGATAGTCCAGAAAAATGCTTGGAGTCGCACCTCTTTTCAGCTTCCGGATTTTGCATCCTTCCTTGTAGTCGCTTGAAAGGAAATGCTTGCTGCAGACGACTGAATAACGAGATGTGGTATTCGGCACCCAGTTCTTTCTAGAAATAACTTTTAACCGCTGTGCTCTTAGTTCATTGCCACTTGGAATCTCGTGGAAGGAAATATCTTCGGTCTTCTGCTTTGCGCCAGGCTTACATCCCGGCACACAGCAATAAGCCATTGCACATATTAATTTAGGTTGAAAAAATGCCAACTAAGAAGTCACCAACCACGATGTTACAGACTAACCTACACGGTTTCTTCGTCAGGTACGTGTGACTGTGGGCGAGTTGCAGAGAGAGCGCCCCTTCTTGGGTTAAGCCGCTCTGTCCCTTGGCGGCACGTGGTGCAACCTGAGGAGCAATTGTGCAACACTGGATACCCTGGAGCATGGTTAAAGCTGCGAGTCACGTTGTAGGACTATGGTGAAGTTCACTGGGAAGATGCAGAGCGCAGTCCCTGTTAATATACACGTATACAGCGGGGAGGTTTCCCTTTGTGCTGTTGATGTTGTTCGGGGTCGTTTGAAGGATTCCAGGAAACGCGTGTTTGCTAACTTGTTCCAGCTCCGAGTATGCTGGTTTCGTCGAAGTTGATTGTGTGCCTTAGGAATGTTCGCTTAGAGGACTGCGCTTTCTTGCATAGTTGCCTACGTCGTTTTTGTGTTGCCGAATTTTTCTTTTATATATTTTTTGGTTTCGCCGATGTAGCAATTGCGTCGACGCAAGGAATTTTGCAGATAATGCCTTGGGCTCTTTCTCGCCGTGGCCGATTTTGGGAACACCTGGTGAGCAAGCGCAGCAGTGCTTAAAGATTTGGCCGAACCTGGAGACTCCCTTTTCTCAGGATTCGGGAGATGGTTTCGGTTTCGCATTTTTGTAGTGGCATTGGCTGTTATGCGTTGATTTCTCGGGGCAGTGAGCACAATGCATGTTCCCTCAGAGTCAGCCAGGGAGTGTTATGTGATCGCGCTCCGTTCCTTGTTTCTACGAGGCATATGAACAAGGTTGACTTCGAGAGAACCATTGCAAAAATTTGAAAGAAGAAAACACAAGAAAAAGTTTGGTGTCGAGGCTCTCGGCGCTGCTGACTCACAATAAACTTGCGTTAATTAAAATGGCGCCATCTGGCGAACTCAGTGCGAACTGCGTGGTAGTGGTACGCGCTTCTGGCAAACTATCTACTGGATGATACGAGGGCTTTACCGCCCACACCCATCCACAGAGTTCAGACACGTCCGTGGGGGCAGGCAGCAGCAGCCGCCACTCACCTGAATCTTGAGCTCGTCATTCTGCAACTTGGCGTTGCCGACACCGTTGCGGGCCTGCACGGCCTCCACGGGCGCGGCCGTCGGCGCAGGCAAGTTGGTGGGCGAGCCTTTGGTGGGCGCCACAGTGCGAGCCCTGTTGCTGGTGGTGCCCTCGCCGCGGGTGGTGACGTTGGCAGTTCTTCTGGAGCGACGCTGGGGCGGGGGCGCGGCCGTCGGCGAAGGCATGTTGGTGGGCGAGCCTTTGGTGGGCGCCACAGTGCGAGCCCCGTTGCTGGTGGTGCCCTCGCCGCGGGTGGTGACGTTGGCAGTTCTTCTGGAGCGACGCTTGGGCGGGGGCGCGGCCGTCGGCGAAAGCAAGTTGGTGGGCGAGCCTTTGGTGGGCGCCACAGTGCGAGCCCTGTTGCTGGTGGTGCCCTCGCCGCGGGTGGTGACGTTGGCAGTTCTTCTGGAGCGACGCTTGGGCGGGGGCGCGGCCGTCGGCGAAAGCAAGTTGGTGGGCGAGCCTTTGGTGGGCGCCACAGTGCGAGCCCTGTTGCTGGTGGTGCCCTCGCCGCGGGTGGTGACGTTGGCAGTTCTTCTGGAGTGAAGCTGGGGCGGGGGCGCTGCCGTCGGCGAAGGCAAGTTGGTGGGCGAGCCTTTGGTGGGCGCCACAGTGCGAGCCCCGTGGCTGATGGTGCCCTCGCCGCGGGTGGTGACGTTGGCAGTTCTTCTGGAGCGAAGCTTGGGCGGGGGCGCGGCCGTCGGCGAAGGCAAGTTGGTGGGCGAGCCTTTGGTGGGCGCCACAGTGCGAGACCCGTGGCTGGTGGTGCCCTCGCCGCGGGTGGTGACGTTGGCAGTTCTGGAGCGAAGCAGGGGCGGGGGCGCGGCCGTCGGCGAAGGCAAGTTGGTGGGCCTTCCTTTGGTGGGCGCCACAGTGCGAGCCCCGTGGCTGGTGGTGCCCTCGCCGCGGGTGGTGACGTTGGCAGTTCTGGAGCGAAGCAGGGGCGGGGGTGCGGCCATCGGCAAAGGCAAGTTGGTGGGCGAGCCTTTGGTGGGCGCCACAGTGCGAGCCCCGTTGCTGGTGGTGCCCTCGCCATGGGTGGTGACGTTGGCAGTTCTGGAGCGAAGCTGGGGCGGGGCCGCTGTGACCACCCGCTCCTGCACCACTTGTGCGAACGACCTCTGGGCGGTGCCATTCAACGGGAGCGCCGATGGGGCGGCCTGCGAGCGTCCGGAAGGTCCTTCCGGACCAAAGGGAAGGGAGTTAGTATCACCGATATCGGCAAGGTTTAGCGATGCGTGACCATTTTTGCTAACATGGCATGACCGAACGGCTCCGAGCACTAACGGGCGATTCACTATTGCGCAGCTGCAAGAATGGGCTATGCATATGTTACGTCGCTGAAGCCGTGAAATCTCGCCTTCTGTAGAGCACCCGCCTCGGATTTGGGAGGTGGCGGGTTCGACTTCCGCTGATGGCCGGTTACCCACCCGTTTCCTCAAAATAGGCACAAGCTATACCCCGGCATGGTGCTCGGCTTGTTAGGTTTGCATGGCGTGACAAAGGAGCCTGCGTCTTCAAATTCTGTCACTTTGGGCTTGGAGACACATCGAAAATACGCTAGATCTTGCATTCGGTCAAAGCGCACTTTGGGTTCAGCTCAATGTTTTTCTGAAAACCAAATAAAAATCGGGGAAAGTTGTTGAAACAGGTTAAGCTAATCCATTAGGTAAGCCTGTCGAACGAAATATGGCTTTGAGAGCAAGGTAGCAGGGGCCTGATCGGAAGCATCGGCGACGCGCCGTGCAGTGGTTAATGTATGGCAAGGAGACAAGACTAGTTGGCACGGCCATTGTGAACCTATTCACTCGGGGATTCGAGACCCTATCGATCAAAACCCAATATACGTCTACACCATCCGACGCGTCGGAATGACTGCTACCTCGGCTACATTCGAGCGCGAATAACAAGACTTGTTACTCCCTTTACACCCATTGTAGCGGGCTCGCACAGGAGCAGCGGCAAAGGCGCGAATTTAAACGAAAAAGTGCGCGGCAAAGCTCGTCGCTTCATCGCGACCAAACAAGGATCGCTCGCCTCTAGGCAATATGTAATCACGTACGCGTCGCGCGACAGGCCAGTAGCACTAACCTAGGGGTTAGGCCTGGCGCGTTCCCGCAAGCCGACCTAAAATTAGTGGCGAAAAAAAAGCGCCATCTGCAATTTTCATGTCCGCTGAAGAAATCTCGCGGAAGAACGTCAGCATCGCGAAAACCTAAGACGTAATCAGCTTCGGTTCAAAGCGAATCGCCACTCTGGCTAAAATAGCCATCGCGCGCGGGACATCATGATTTCGTTGCGCCCAGAGCCGGCCGCGTCGTACCAAACGGACTGGGCGGCGCGGTGACCGTCTGCGGACGTGAAGTCATCCTAAGCCATCCAGTCAGAGGGGTGGCCCTACAGGCAGCGATTCGGATGGCGGACCCGTGGCCTCCGTGATAGGCTCGGGCGGCGCGCCGTGCTCAATCACGGAGGCCACGGCGAGCCATGGAAAGCGCCTCCGCGATAGGCTCTGGCGGAGCGCTGCGCTCTATAAATGAGGCTACGGCGGGCCGAGGAAAGCGCTCACCTCTTCCGCGGCCTAGTGGCCGCGCTAACGGGCCTAGTGGAGTGGTTGCGCTAACGGGGCGGTCTCCATTGGGGACAAGGAACGTTTGTGGGAGCCCAGATTTGCGACGAGGGGGGACTCCTGGACAGTTGGGTGGGTGGGGGGGGGGGGGGACAGGTCACCTGAGCAGCGATGCCACAGCGACCTACCCGGCCGATGAACGAGCTCCTGGACCGAGCCGGGTGGAATTAAGGTGCCTCGCGCCTCCCGGATGGGCGCAGCCGCCGGGCCTGGCCAATGGGGGAGCGAGCCAGTTTTGAACCCGCTCTGTGACATCACAGACGAGGGAGGGAGGGGTGCGGGGCCGAGCGCGCGCGGTCATGCCACCGGCTCCTGGTATGCGCTTCTTCGTTGTCCTCGTCTCGGAGGTACAATTTGGGCAAGTAAGATGAAGCAAGGTTGGAGTGGTTAGCGCTCGGACCGCGGTTAGGAGTCCTGCCAAACGTCGTGGCCCGCGCGGTCACGTGTGGCTCCGCACCTTCACTTATGGCGTCACGGCGGGTGGACAAAGGAAGGGACTTCATAAGCTGCGATTAGAATAGCTTAATTATAACCAAGAGGAATCAACGAGTTTAACTTGAAAGTTTGTCCTTTTGGGATTCTCAGAGAACACCGTCCGTGAGGCTATTCTACAGCCCTGCTGTTTACACGTATGTATAGTTTGTAATAAGTGACCAGGGTGCATGATTTGCTTCTTAGTTGCACATTTGAGAACTTAATTATCTCATCTACTAAGCTCTAAATCACTGTAAGGTAAGGACAGCCCTGGTCCTCACCGTATAAGACCACTTGATCTTTACAGAAGCTGTAAAGGATCTACTATGCGAGCGAGAAGCAGACCATGCAGCCTAGTTACTTTTGGCAGAGACTGTAAGTACCCTCGCGCCCTATGGAGGGGAAGGCAGGCCTCATTTCCTCAATTTAGAGTCCCTCTAATAAAGCCAAAAGCAAATAAAGAGGTGACGGAATGCCTGCCTCAGCAAATTTGTCACAGGCATAAATCAACCAAAACAAATGAACAGGGGCTAAAGAACAGACATCAGCAAATCCAAAATGTCATATCAAATGAAACGCTAACCATAAAAGAAAAAAAAAACTGTCACGGTTTAAACTTGGTTAAGCCCATTACAGTGCGAAAGTATTCCCAAATCTCCAAGGTCAAATTTTGGCAGTTGCCCGGACAAATTTGGTGGTCGCCATCGTACCGGGCACCATGAATTGTGTTTGGACATCGATTTTGGTCTAACTCGGCCAGTCAAATTTTAGGGGTAGGCCGGGCCAAATTTAGAGGTTGCTGTCATGTTCGGCGCGGTCAGTTAATAATAATTGGTTTTTTGGGGAAAGGAAATGGCACAGTATCTGTCTCATATATCATGTAAGGGAAGGGATAAAGGAGAGAGTGAAAGAAGAAAGAGGTGCCGTAGTGGAGGGCTCCGGAATAATTTCGACCACCTGGGGATCTTTAACGTGCACTGACATCGCACAGCACACGGGCGCCTTAGTTTTTCCTCCATAAAAACACAGCCGCCGCGGTCGGGTTCGAACCCGGGTCAGTTACGGCTAGACATCGATTTTGGTCCAAATCTGCCAAGGAAAAATTTGGGGGTGGGTGGGCTAAATTTTAGGGGTGGCCCGGGCTAAATTTGGAGGTCTCCATCGTGTTCGGTGCGGTCAGTTATGGCTAGACATCGATTTTGGTCCATATCTGCCAAGGTCAAATTTCGGGGGTGGGTGGGCCAAATTTTAGGGTTGGCCCGAGATCAAGGTCAGAGACCATGCCACCATGATGGACCAGGGTGGTCATGGTGAACCTTGTAGACATAGAACACCATATGTTGCCTATAGTAATGATAATGCTATGGTAGGCATAACCAGTGGTGGTCCAACTGCGCCATTTGCACCATATTGCTACAATTCTACTTGTCTGCGCCTCGCTGCGCCTAACGAAGTGCAACTTGCGCCAAGTGTGCCAAAGCGTCACCTTTGCCTTGCTAACACAACCGTAGAACGCTTATAGCTTCTATTTGGTCTTGGTCTGGCAACCAGCCCCAGGCATGCCGATCAGATTGCTTGTCAGGCTATGGCCTGTCCCTTGTCTATCAGTTTCCCGCGCGTTCGTCCAGCGTTGAGCAACGGGAAATTGCCAACACACAGTTCGGGGAATGAGCAAACGTAAGTATGGTCTCTTCATTAGGCGCTTGCGTTGTTGTCGCGGAAGCTGTTATCGCAAAGTTGAAACGAGCCGGTGATTACATTGCAGCGGCCAAAACAAGTTGTCGGTGAATCGCATCGTGCAAACGTATACTACCGCATTGGTACTAAAGCGACAGCGAAGCAAACATCATGAAACGACATAGTCTGCACCATATATAGCGTGAAGGAGTAGTATTATAAAACAATGTATTCGGCGGCACTTTCATGGGATTAGCACCGGGCAGGTCGGCATCTACAAGCGAAAACATTTCTGATCTTGTTCGCTCGTAGCTGCTGATCGCTTGACTGAGCCGATATCGTCACTAGGCGCTTTGGAATTAATCACCGACGCTCACTAGCCGCAATATTTTTTTATAGTCGCTCATCGCATTAATTGTATACCAAGAAGAAAATACGCTTATATCTGCGGCACCATCTGCTGCATTGCGAGCACAGGTTGGGTCGCCTGCGGTCGGTAGCCGTGTACTCAGCTGAGCTCGAGAAGTATCGGAGCTCTCGTTCGTGTTTAACGTTTGACAGTGGATATTGTTTTTCATAAAATGCACAATTTAGGCATCGCTTTATCTAGCGGAACTTATTTTGCTTGAAAGGAGCTGCAGCCGATGTTCGCGTTGCCAGCGGCGGAGGCGCGCAAATTCGCGGTAGTCTAGAGTTACTCTATAGGCTCACTTGTACAGTAACCCTACGGTAGTCGATTGGCCCGTCGGTTGTGCGGTGCGCCAGCCGAACTTTGAACACCTCTCGCGCGGCAGACGTCTACGGCACTGCAGACTGGTTCTCCGATACGGCGTTTGCCGCTAGCGTGTAGGGTACATTAGTTTCAGACTACAGTGAAATGCCAGCTCTTGTAGGTCGCGTACTACTGGAAGGGTTGATAGTCTTGTGACGGCGTGTTGCTTTTGCTGCGCAAGAATTAATATGACGTTCAAGTGGTAAGAAATGGCGTAGAAGTGGTAAGAAATGTTTACTATTCAAATCTGCTGTCCGCTCAGAGCTATTCAGAGAAAGCCAGGAAGTCCTAGGTATTCCTTCGCATGTGTTTTTGCGACATGTGTCGAACAGGTGGCTCACTTTACAAGAATCACTGTGCCGTATTCAGGAGCAATTTGATGCCATTAAGGACTACTTTGAAAAAGCAAACAAGACTGGCCAGCGGTCTGCCACCCATATTCTTCATAACTATCTGGCTGGGGCATTCTTGCAGAAACCACTCTATGCTAAGATAATTTTCCTGAAGAATTGTGCTGAGCTATTCACTGGCTTCCAGAAGCCGATTCAGAAACAAGAACCACTTTTGCGCATTCTTCATGTGGAATTGCTGTTATTAGTTCAGCGAGTTCTTAGCCGCTTCTTATGCAGTGAAGCCTACCAGGGCAAGACTGTTGATGATCTGAAGAGCCTTAACCTGCAAGACTCCACACTGTGGAAGCAAAGCCCGAGGTGGGTATGGATACAGATGATGCAATGCGGACCTGGGACATCCCTGAAAGAAAGCGTTTGCGGCTTTGGGCCCACGCGTTTTACATAGCATGCTTATAAGACTTCCTGCAAAAGCTACACCTCTTCAAGACAAACTGCTGCAACACGCAAGCATTCTTGGCTTGCACGTCACAGATGTAGACTCGGAAGCCCGCTCACTGCAATACCTTGCTTCAAAACTGCCACAAGTGCTACATCTGAATGAAGTGTGTCCATTAATTGACGAATGGTACATGCTTCAATCCGATCCAGTTAACAGCACTGAAGTTGCAGTGCCTGAATGGATCGACAGCTCATGGGGAATCAACGGAAATCAGCTGCTGGTGAGCAAAAGTACCCACTGCTTGCAAAACTCGTGAAAGCCCTCCTGTCTCTGCCGCATGGTAATGCAGATTGCGAGAGAAGGTTCAGTATAAATAAGCGTCTGCATGAGAGCCGTGCCTCTTTCTCTCTTAATAGCCTGAATGGACTACGGCAGGTTAAGACGTATTTGCAAAGGTACAACGGGGATGCCACCAAAGTATTCCTGTCACCTAAGCTGGTCCGATGCGTAAAGAAGGCAAGGACATGTTATGCAGTTAGGCTTGAAAAGGAAAGTCAAGATTCGGAGGTGACGAAGCCTGCAACCACACAGACCCAGCCCAATGCCATTACTGTGGAACGAGTGAAAAGGGCTTAAATGAGGAGGTTGCCCCATGCCGTGCATTACTTAAACACGCAGAAGAGACAATCTCTACTGGCTTGGCTCACAACAGCATGGAGCAGGTCCAAAGTGGGCAACAGTTGTTAGCTGAAGGAAATGCTAGCCTGGCTACTGCCCTTCTCGAGCTTGACGAGCTGAAAAAAAAAGAAGTAGCAGAAGCCACTGACGCAAATAACTTTCCTTATTTTCATTGTGCAATATGTGTGGCTTAAATAGATAAAATCATTATTTATGTTTTAATGCTTATTTTACAGTGTAAACAAGACGTGCTCAGATGGTGCATGTAGGCACCATCTGAGCATTTCTAGTCACTTTTGTATTAAGTTTTATTGCATAAAACTGTTCTCACCAGTGTAAAAGTGCTATTTACATAGGCAAATATGGTCTGTTTGCAACATACCATGGTTTCCTGCTGTGGGCACACGAGGTAGTAGATGGCTGCGCTGCGTCAGTCTCTCTTGCTTGTGTCCATTTGCTGTAAAGAAATAGTGAACAGTTGTGCAGTAGTAATAAGCTGCACCAAATGTCATACATTTGCTTTTCTCCTGCTCCAACTGATCCAAAACGTTTGTGCTACACAACTGCTACAAAATGCTAATGTGGCTGCTCCTAAATTGCTAGAAAACAGTCTTTTTCCTGCTCCGAAAATTGCTCCAAATTTGAGATTGGCTGGACCACCACTGCATCACAAGGTAATTTCAAATTCATCCGGAGACAATATCAGATAGTTTTGCACAAAGTAGCACTTTTGCTTAAAAAGGCACTGTATGTCTTGACAGGCATACCAGCTACAAGTCACGTCTGTGGGCATGTGCCTACCACAACACACACACACACACACACACACACACAAAATTAACAGCTACAGGATCTGCAGCTCGCATGTTGTGTTGCGTACACGAAATAGAACAATGAAATTGCCACTGACTTGTCTTCCCTGTAATGGGACTACAATATGAGAGAGGCGGCAAGTCGTGAATTTTTGAAGTACCAAACTAAAGATGCTACCATGGAACTTACAGAGGCAATACACAGTGCAGTGTTAATAGGCTTCCACCATATGGCCAGGACCTGAAGTGATAGAACCTGTCTGAGTGGTGTGAGCATGTGTGGTCAGCGTTAAGGGCTAGGCTAGATTGGAAGCTAATGATCAAGTGAACACACACGTGTTAAATATTGCCCCATAAGTGACAGCATATAAAATAAGAAAATGATAACCGCAACGATTAGCAGTCTATTAACAGTCCATTCAAAGAAAAAGGAACAAGCTCCCTCGCGCCACAAGTTCTTATGCACCAAAGTCGCTACAGGCCGAATCAAACACAAAAGTAAAAATTCTCATAGTGAGTAGAGAGAAATTATAGGGAACAACACAAGGTGAAATTTCCTCTACGAACAGTACGCCACATTTGAGATTGCGCATACTAATGACTTGTAGGCACTTTCGCTCAATTCACCTCCATAGTGTGAACAGCAGTAACCCAGCATAGTATGATAGCCCGACACGAATAAATGCCAAGTGTGGCGCGTCTTACCGCAGTAGCAATTTCCCCACGAAAGTAAGCTTAAGTAAATCTCAATAACGACAAAGTCGGCGCTTCTACTCACTACGAAAAAAATTCCTTTCAATAACTGCAAATCGCAAGCAAAAGCTCAAGCCACGAGCGGCTCTTCCACCGGTGGAACGCCCCAGTGTCGCCACGTCAGCGGACGGCATTCAAAGTGTGTATCAAACATAACAGCACCGACACCGCGAAAACTTCAAAAGAGCAGTGACGCGAAACTCTCACAACGTATGCACTGCACAGTTTAGCTGGCTGCACTCGAGTCTGAAAACCCGCCCAAACGAGCGGTCAAGTTGACTGACTCGCTGCCGCGACTAAGTGAAAACGGGGTACCGAAGTGCAAAATTCTCAACCTCTCGCCTCCGTGGTTCCTGGTATCGAAAAATCACGAACCGCATGCAGTGCGAGGGTCACCTGAGTCGCTTTGGGAGTTTAAACCAAACCTCATAAACCAAACCTAGCTGTCGGTTCCAGGGCATGCCCACACATTTGGAACGCATTACCACGTTCTTAACCTGCGTCTCGGAGGACCCCCCCTTGGTGAGCTATCACGAAAACCACGCGGGAAATAAAAAAAATAACGGAAACTACTTACTGCGGCCTCGAGTCGCGCCATCCTTCGACATCCTGTGTTCTCCTTAGCGGTGACGCTGCCTAGCCCACGACGAGCAGAGGTGGTACCGCGCTCGATGTGAGGACGCTGATGTCAGCTACGCGCAGCCGCTGGCTTTGTCGTCGCTACCAGGCGCCGGGATGGACTGGGAGCCAGACGCTGAAACGTCTCGGAACCCACAGAGTCTGATGTGGAACCTGCGCCAGATGGAACGAATCCGAACAAGTCGGACGCTCGCCGCTTTCAAACCTCTCCAGCTAAGCGGGGACAATGATTTAGCCTGAAATGGCCGCTCTTCCTGTCCGCTACTGGTGGCGTGGCGTCGCATTCGCGTGACCTACTCGTGTCGCAACGCCATTGGCTCAAACCCCCCGGGGAAGCCACCTCCTTTCATCGCGTTCTGCCACTGCCAAGTAGACACGAGAAGAGCGCGCGTTCGTGTGTGCGCGTGTGCATGCGTCGGTGTGTACACGAGTTCCTAGAGTACATTTCAAAATCCGTCCATCGCCAACGACCTATTGTATAAAGTAGCTTAAACTTGCGCCGCCTATGAGCCAATAAGATAACTGTTTTCGCGACTGTGGACAAATCTAACTAGCGTAAAGCAATTCATTTGAAAGCCAGTGGTACAAGGACCATCTCCAAATTTTGATATTTTGAGACTGCGTCTTTTGGATCCCAAAAACTTGGAATCTGTCGAAAATATCGCATTATTAACTAAGTTGTGGCGAATTGTCGCATACATAGCCGCGCATTTTCAAATCAGGCGCTGCGGCAATATTTCCCAGACGGTTGACGCGAATTCGAGACGCACACGATCGCACGTCGCGAAGGGAGAGCTAAAACATCGCGGCTCAGTGGCGCTTGTAACGTTGAGTGCGTTCCGCACACTAGATAGGAAGCGCGCCCACCCTGGCTGATAGCAGTTAAATTGATGGTTGATCGCTACTGGTTGGTCAGCCATTGAACGCTGCAGTGCCGCGTGTCTTCCACAACGTTGTCAGCGCTAATTCACGCAGCCCACATCTCTCTCACCACCGCCACGTACCCCAAAGCGCGATTGAGGCGTCCACTGACCCAGAAAGCCAGTTATGCCCCCTTCCTTTCCTCAAAACGCCAATGAACGCGCGCTCGGTTTCGGCGAGGCGGCGGCGACTGAGTGACGTCATAGTTGTCACGTGGTTTCTCCTCGGTTCAAGGTCAAACGCGCGCGCACACTGCGAAGAAGCTACGGAGGATAGTAGTAAAGCTGTCCCTTTAAGAGCGCTTTTTGAAGCGAAAAGCTTTACTACACCAGCTTTTCGAGCCTGAGCGGGGCCGCAAGTTTGACCTTTAATGTAGCTAGAGGTCACAGGGGCCGCAAGTTTCACCTTGAATGTAGGTAGAGCTCAAACCATGAGCATAGATGATGGTAGTCAGGTTCGACACATGACGTCAGCTACACCAGCGGCTGTTAAACCAATTATCTCGACTTTGACCTTGACCTCTGACACTGACCTTCGGCCAAGCGGGAGTGCCGGCATCACATAAAACTGAAAAAAAAGGTTTTTGGGGAAAGTAAATTGCGCAATATCTTCCTCACATCTCGGCCGAATCCTGAACCGCGCCATAAGGGAAGGGATAAAGGAGGGGTGAAGGAAGAAAGGTGTCGTAGTGGATGGCTCCGGAATAATGCGACCACCTGGGGATCTTTGACGTGCACTGACATCACACTGCACACGGGCGCCTTTGCGTTTCACTTCCATCGGAGCGCGGCCGCCGTGGTCGGGTTCGAACCCGGAAACTCCGGATCAGTA
The DNA here is from genome assembly GCF_052857255.1 of Amblyomma americanum. Lineage (NCBI taxonomy): Eukaryota > Metazoa > Arthropoda > Arachnida > Ixodida > Ixodidae > Amblyomma > Amblyomma americanum. Next base: position 301,710,428 of record NC_135497.1, on the reverse strand, counting down.
GCCGGGGGCTCAGTGGTTAGGGCGCTCGGTTACTGATCCGGAGCTCCCAGGTTCGAACCCGACCGCGGCGGCCGCTTTTCGATGGAGGCGAAACGCAAAGACGCCCGTGTGCTGTGCGATGTCAGTACAGCAGGTTAAAGATCCCCAGGTGGTCGAAATTATTCGGAATGGTTTTTGGGGAAAGGAAATTGCGCAGTATCTGTCTCACATATAGGCGGACACCTGAACTGCACCGTAAGAGAAGGGATAATTGAGGGTATGTAAGAAGAAAGCAAGAGGTGCCGTAGTGGAGGGCTCCGGAATAATTTTGACCACGTGGGGATCTTTAACGTGCACTGACATCGCACAGCACACGGGCGCCTTTGCGTTTCACCTTAATCGAAACGCTGCCGCCGCGGTACTCCGACCGTGGTGGCGGGTAACCCGACCGTGACGGCAGCGTGAAAGTGGGTTCTCCATAAAACGCCGATGGACACTGATGCGTTAAGCGGAACGCCAGGTGTGATCGATGCGACGGCTGCCGTGGGGAGCACGTGGCTACCAACGTGACGAGCACCGCGCTAAGCAACGCTAACGTTGCCGGTGCAGCCGCGCATCTAGCAGCGGGGTTGCGAGTGCAATCTCACAGGGGGTTAACAGCACGTTAAGGCGCGCTCACACTAGCGGGAAGCTTCCCGCAGCGGCACAGCGTCAACGTCGACGCTATCTCGCAGCTCCTCGGAATGACGCTCACACTGCGCGCGTTTTCTCGCTGCGGTTGTCTTGGAATGTAGTGAGAGGAGGCGCTGAGGGAGGACCCGAACGAGCAGAAAGAGAAGGCGATAGTCACGTGACACCAGAGAAGACTGGAAAGCGCACACTTTTCTCGCGTCGTCGTCTTGATCGTCTGCTAGCTCTCCTCCCGTCGCCCTTTTTGTCTCGAGAATGGCTGGTTCGAACGATGAGCTGTTGGCTACGGTAATCGTACTTTATTTGTTTGTACGCTGCTCCTGCACCGTCGCTTCGGCACCGTCTCAAGTCGCATGTCCATGCTGGCAAAGCAGCCGCCGAGTGCCCGGCCGGACGCGCGCAGCCTCCGCCTCCGCCGACGGGGTCACTGAACTGGGACCGACGTCACGGTTCACGGTCGGCGCCCATTGGCTGTTCTCGTCAGCGGAACGGGAAAAATAGGTACCGGACCCATCGCTCTGCGGGACGGCAAAGGAGGCTGTCCGCGGGAGAAAAACCGGCTTGTGCGGGAAGCGGCGCGCGGAAAACGTCCTGCGTTGCGCGTTTTCCCGCTAATGTGAGTGCGCCTTTAAGCACTGTCCCCACAGCACTCGTAACGTTGCTCTAAAGGTCGTGCCCAAGACCATCGCACGTCTGATTGCAGTCACTGCTTCTACCCTTGTGGTAGGTGTTATGGTCGCGATGTTTATGTCGTTTCGAAGAAAGCAAGATGTTTACTAGACGCAAAAAGTGCTGCTACTGTGTGTCAGTATAACTATCAATGGAAACCGCCAGTCGCTCGACCACGAACGTAGCCAGGGAGATTAAGGTTTTTAAACGAAAAGCTTCGGTACGCCTGCTTTTCGAGCCGTCAGCGGGGCCGCAAGTTTAACCTTGAATGCAGCTAGAGGCCAAACTAAGTGACGCCTGTCTCATTATTCTCGGTGAACGCCCGAGCCGCGCCCGTAGTTATTGGCTATTTATTAATAAAATAAAAATGGAAGGAAAATTTGCTACCCGCGGCATCTGCCATCGAAACCTGAAGCACCTAAGCTGCTGCTAGTGGGAATAAAAGGACCGGGAGTGGCAAAGAAAGGGGGGAGAGCTTGTAGAAATGGATAGGGGCAGGGGGTAATATACCCGATCCACAAATACACAATAGGAAATAAATGTGGCGTGCTGCCGCGCACGCAATGGAAGGGAGAATTCGTTTTGGGGGAAAGGAAATGGCGCAGTATCTGTCTCGCATATCGGCGGACACCTGAACCGCGCCCTAAGAGAAGAGATAAAGGCGGCATTAATAAAAGGGAAGTGGTGCCCTAGTAGAGGGCTCCGGAATAGAAAAAAATTGTTTTTGGTGAAAGCAAATGGTGCAGTGTCTGTCACATATCGGCGGGCACATGAACCGCGCCGTGATGGAAGGGATAAAGGACGCAGTGAAAGAAGAAAGAGATGCCGTAGTGGAGGGCTCCGGAATAATTGCTTCCACCTGGGGATCTTTAACGTGCTCTGACATTGCACAGCACACGGGCGCCTTTGCGTTTCTCCTCCATCGAAACGGTGCCGCCACGGTCGGGCTAGAACGCGGGTACTCCGGTTCAATAGTATCCTTTTTTGGAACCCGACCGCGGCGGCAGCGTGAAAGTGGGTTCTCCATAAAACGCCGATGGACTCTGATGCGTTCAGCGCAACGCTAGGTGTGATCGATGCGACGCCTGCTGTGGAGAGCACGTGGCTACCAACGTGACGAGCACTGCGCTAAACAACGCTAATGTTGCCAGTACAGCCGCTGCATCTAGCAGCAGGGTTGCGAGTGCAGCCTCACAGGGGGTTAACACCATGTTAAGCACGGTCCCCAAAGCACTTCGAACGTTTGCTCTAAAGGTCGTGCCCAAGACCACTGCAAGTCTAGTTGCAGTTACTGCTTATACCCTTGCGGTAGGTGTTATAGTCCCGAAGTGTATGCCGTTTCGAAGAAAGCAAGATGTTTACCAAATAAAAAAAATGCTACTACTGTGTGTCAGTATGGCTATCTATGGAAACCGCCAGTCGCTTGGCCACAAACGTAGCCAGGGAGATTAAGGTTTTTGAGTGAAAAGCTTGAGTACGCCTGCTTTTCGAGCCTCAGCGGGGCCGCAAGTTTGACCTTGAATGCAGCTATAGAGGTCACCGTGGCCGCACGTTTCACCTTGAATGTAGGTAGAGGTCAAACCATGAGCATAACTGGTGGTACGTAGTCAGGTTCGACACATGACGTCAGCTTTTTTTGTGCCACGTACGGCCGGCTCAAGTAGGCGCGCGCTCTGCATGCCACTAGGGTGCCTCGTTGCCAGAGCCTTTCGAAAGCAGCGCAGCTATCGAGGCACCCTACACCAACATTACTAGAACAAACTCAGTTTCACTGCTCCCCATATACAGGGTGTCCCAGATAAATTTAGCCAGGGTTTAAAAATACGCCGAGGCACTTGAAGACTAGGCGACCAAATGCATACTGCTGGCAATTGTATGGAGCATGTCACACTATTTTTATATTGTGCTTAATTCCGTAATTAGCCAATATTAATTAACCAATTTCGCAAGCAACGGAGATAGGCGAAAAAGGTCAATGAGAGTGTTGTAGAATGGTCCGCAAAACTTCCGTTTGAACAGTTTTAACTCTCCATCGCGTCTCTCCTTTAGTCGCCGCGGGAGCTTCCGCATGCGTCGCATGGGCTCCGTGATTTTCGAAGAACTTGAGCGGAAAGACATTGGACCACCGAAATTTTCGGCTGAATCGACGTCGGAAGTTGGGAGGATCAGGTGGACATCAACACCGGACCGGTAGGCCCATTTTTTTTTTACTATAATCGTGATCCGAAGTTTCCACGCGGTCCGGCGCGACTAGGCCTTATCTAGGCCTAGCGCCAACAAGGCCTCGAAGGGCGCTCCGCGGTGCGACTGGGCAATGGCACGGTCGCGATGGAGATCCGAGGCACTCAAGACCTTACTCCAAGCACACGGAACGCCGATTTAGTCCGAAGTTGGGCGGAAAATCAGATGGAGGCAGAGCCGGCCACCACGTGGAGAGCCCCGAGGAGCGGGAATGCCAGGGCACGGCCGAGGCGATGGAAGAGAATGACAGAGACCCGGGCAGATGGCAGACGGCGGGACCGAGACGAAAGAAAGGCAAGAAAGCCGCGGCGAGGAACAAATTCAAGGAATCCCAACAAATCGAGGGAAACATAGCAGTGACCGACAAGAAGACGTACGGGCGGACGGATGAGTGGAAGATGCCGCCGCTGCCTAAGGACGACTACAAGATAATCCTACGGCTTAGGGGAAGACTACGAATCAGTGAACTAGAACAGTTTCAAGTCACGAGAGCAATCGTACAAGAACTCAAAGGAAAAATCAAGGCGGAGGACTTCATAACAAGGATCAGACCAGGAGACAATCAGGTCTCCAGGTTGCGCACAAGCCCACAAACACTGTTGCGTTTGCCTACCTGTTCCCAAAGACCGGCCGCCGAGAGAAAGAGCCCAAGGCATTGTCTACCAAATTCCATGCGCCGACTGCGACGCAAGCTACATCGCCGAAACCAAAAATTTCAAAGAATTCGGCAACATAAGAACGACATCCGCAAATTCGCAAGAGAGCGCAATCCAGTAGCCGAACATTCCGAGGACTCCGACCATACAATCAACTTTGAAGAAACCCGCATCCTCGGAACCGAAACAAATTACCACAAGAGGCTCCTTCTGGAATCCTGGCATATCCAAACCACCCCGAACAATATCAACCGCACAAAAGGAAACCTGCCCCCAGTATATGCCCAGGGACTTCGCTCTTCAACGCAACGAAAAAAGTCGCCATTCAGCACCCCCCTGCAGTGCGCCAGCGTGACTAACAGCCTAAACCCCCTCTCCCGCGCCTTTCGCGACACAGCTGTCGTTCTTTTAACCCCTCCCCTGCATACTTAAAAGACACTAGCTACTGCCCTCAGTCATCCCCGATGAAGGAGCCACGTCGGCTTCGAAACGATGGGTTAAAGTTAAAATTTTGGTTGGAGATGTGCAGTTTATTATAAGAAATTTCCGGAGCCCTTCACTACGGTGTCTCTCATATAACCTGGGTCGCTTTGGGACGTTAAACCTCAATAAACCAGACACATCCCACTTTGTGGGAACCCTTTACTCACTGTTGCGCAATGGAATATCAAAGTTGGCGCATGCACAGTTGCTATTCGGGCCCAGAGCCAACAGTCATCCGGTGCTCTATAGTGTGTAAGAAGCGCCCAAACTCCCTGTCGCTGCCTTCATAGTGGTCTGCTTAATTTTGCACTGACAAGTTCTGAGCAGGTTCACTTCGTTTCTGCGTCATTAAAGAGTTTCTGCGACCCTGTGATCCTCTACAGCCACCAGTACCGACTATTGACACTCGGTGCCCCAGACGGCATTCCATTACTGTGCACCTGATTGCCGAAATGGCTGCAGAGGTAGAAGTCGAAGTCGAGCGGGTGCGTGACCACAGAGTCTACGGTGGTGCCGGGCGGCACGTTGCGGCACTGGCCAACCCCGTCTCGGTCATTGGTGGGCATGAAACGCGTGTGGTGACGCTTCTGGACCACGGTGAAGGTCAGCGCCGGCTCGTACGTCTCGTTCGGGGAAAGCTCCTGGCACGCCAGTCGGATGGCGCTCACCTGGAAACAAGATCACGGCCCAGCTGTAGTCCTGAGCTGGTCGGCTAATAGATTAAACACTGCTTCTGGAGCTTGACACAGGGGATGGGCAGGACAACACAATATCGTGCACAGTCAAGCAGATACGAGCCGGCGTCTTTCGCACAAAGTTAGGAGAAACTTATGGCGCTGTGAGTAAATTCCTATCGTATTTGGAAAACTGGTAGAATCCATACAAACTTGGAAGCGTGCCTGATCTGGCTAGCAGGTAATTCATGACAGCTTAAAATGCAACACAGTACAAGACAGGTACGATGAACACCAGCGCTGTGGTGTGTTGCATTTTTATCTAAATTGAGACGCCTCAGTTACCGCAGTCGATTATGTTCGATGTTGAATCCGCGAGGCAATATGCTGCTGCCCCTTTCAATTATAAACAACCCACAAAAAGATGCGGGTATAAACCATTTTGCATTCGAAACTTACCTAGCGGTTGCGAACCTCCATGAACTGCCCCTCGCTCACTCCGTCTCGAAAGAAGATAATGCGCTCCGGCTTGTGCCTGGTAGCACAATAAAAGCCTTCAGGATGTCTTTCATCATGCCCTTGAAATCCTTGACGATCTCCAGGGCGAGGTGGCGGCGGAGTCCTCCATCTGGATGCGAATAGAGGCGTGGAACTTGGATGGAATGGAGTCCAAGCTGCCAACGCACGCCGCGATGGACAGCCTCAGCTTGTCACCGGGCGCCGGGTGAGTCACGTCCGCGCCGATGATGATTACCGGCTTTTGGAAGATTTTCGGCTTCTCCTTGGGCAGCAGGCTGTTGATGCCATCCAGCTTGGCGTTGATCTTCTGGCAGAGGTTGATGATGAGCGCGGCGCTGCACTTCTTGATCACGTTGTTGTCCATCACGCACTGGGTGCGCAGCCCGATCTCGGTCTCGGCTACCTGCTTTATTTCGGCGTAGTTCGTGTTCTTGGCGAGCATGATGATGACCATCTCGAGGCTTACAGTCTTGCGCTGCTCCTCGAGAAGGATGTTCCGCACGGGCTTGCGGTTCGCATCAGTCGTGGTCACGTCCAGCGGCTGCTCGATGCACATGCCCAGTTCCTGACCGACGCGGATGAGCATTCTGACGAAGTTGTGGAGGCTGTCTCGCTGCGCGAACCGGCTCAGGTTGAGCAGCGTCCAGCGGGTCAGCATGGCCGGCTCGTAGAAGTGACGGCCCCGCAGTTCCCAGGTGCCCTCGCGGGGCTTGCCGATGGAGTTGTTCTCGAAGACTAGCGACGGCGGGTCGAGCACCCGGCCCCTGAGCTGCGTCTGCTCGGTGCTGATCTTGATGCCGAACTCGTGCAGACACTGGTCGCTGCTGCTGACCAGGTCCCGCACCGTCTGGCGGGTCTCGTTGAAACGCTTGGCCGGTGGCTGGGCCGTACGCTTGATCATCTCGGACGTCTGGTTCTCGTCCAGTTTCTTCTTGCAGTGCTGCCCTTCGACGATCACGCAGACCTCCAGCGGGAGGTAGACCGGATGGGTCGCGCTGCCTGTCTGGATGCAGGGCAGGTTCGGGTACGAGAGGCGGTGGTAACGTTTATAGAAGTAGTCGGCCACCGCGCAACAGAAGCCGTCTTCCATGTTGAAGAAGAGCTTCTTGGCTGGTTCCTTAGTGACGCGAATCACCTTGTACTTGCGAGGGTATGGAAGGTGGGTGACCTTGACGCGCAAACCCTTGAGCTCCTTGTTGAGACGAACGTTCTGGGAGTCGCGCAGTTCCCTGAAGTCTGGCCGACATCTCGCGCCGGCCCTCGCTGAGCAGTTTGCACATGAAGTCGGTCACGGAGTAGAGGCTCGTAGAAGGCGGTGGCGAGACATGTCGACGTCGAGCATGGGCTTCTACTGAGCGGGCCGAACGCTCGTGTAGTAGCCGAACCAGACTTCGCGGCCACCTCCAAGGGTGTTGTAGTCGTTCGAGGATGGCGGCTTGAAAAAGGACCGCCGGACGGGCGTGAGTTTATCGACGGTCCGTGTCGCAGCACAATGTCCACGGCCTGCAGGCCATGGACATTGTGCTGCGACACGGACCGTGGGGAACCCCATGGGGAACCTGGCTGACGCGGTTGTCGAAGACCGCGTGCAGCGCTTCCAGATTCACGGTACCCGCGTACTGGATCTTGACGATGAACTTCTGAATCCGCTGGTTCTCCTCGAAGTCGACCGTGAATGTGCGCGTGCGGAACTTGGGCTCAATGCGCGTGTACAGGTTCTTGCGGCCGTCGAAGGCGGGCATGCAGCCGTTCAGGTCGACCCGGTACTTCTTGACTAGCAACTCGATGACCAGGCGGTTGATCTTTGTGCTGATGCAGCAGTACTTGCGATTCTCGGGCACTTTGGCCTCCTTGCGCGTCTCGGAGCAGATCTCCACGTCGTAGTAGAAAACGTTTCCTGCAGGAATCTCGATGTTGAAGTAGTTGGCGGTCAACTGGATCGGCCGGCCCAGTTTGCCTTGCGCGGGGCGGCACGGGAAATGTGACGGCAGGGTCCGCTCGATTTCCTGCAGACCGCGCCGGGGCAGTCCGCGGCTAAGCTTCAAATTCCCACAGCGCACAACTCGTGTCCAGCTTTCTTGGGCAAAATATTGAAAATTGAAAAATTGTAAGTATACTCTAATGGAAATATTGAAGGTGATGGTCATAGTCCGGATGTTTTTTTACGAGCTGGCATCAAACAGTGAAGGCTCCCATAGAAAAACATTAGGGAACGCTTTTGACGATAGCAAAAACGTTAATGATAAAATGCAAGCCTGCCGACGGAAGATCTGCAGATCTCTTGTCCAGAATTTTCGGGTAGGCGGTTGAATTACGCACAAAGTCCACGCGTAAACTACGCCTGACCTCTGCGTTAGCTGTCTAGAAGTGAACTCCTCCGTACATCGGTTAATCGAAAAAAGTCAAAAGTCCACTCCTCCATTACACACTGCCGATCTGAGTTGCTCGTCACGCTGTTGATATGGAGAGGTCAAAATTATCTCGGTGAAGTAAGGAGAGAATGCAAAGTGAACGGAATGCATTGGGCAGATTGTCACGTGTCTACACTGCGGATTGTACTCGCAGTTTTGTTTCGGTGAGACTCACTTTTTTGCCTGTGGACTATAGCACAGAATGCACTCCAGTTAGCTATAAATCGACCACAGTATGCCTTCTTATCGTTTGCTTGTAATATACCACGAATTTTGAGCGGAACGCGAAAAATTCAAATTTCAGAGACTCCTGTGGGGCGAAGTGACAGCTGTAGGCAACCAGAAGTTTTCAGCGTCAGTCGCAGCAATGTAACACAGGCCAGCGAGAGGACCAAGCATTCTTTGAAGGAGTGAAAACACTAAATTTTTGGCAATGTGCTTTTGGTCTGGCACACAAATGTGCAATATGAACTCTGCTTTGTCGTTTTAATTAATTCAAACTCTTACACTGAAGTGTTGCAGAAGTCAGGATGGCAGCAAATGAACAAAGAGCTATATATCGGTTTTGTATGCTTCACAAGACCTGGTGCTCACTTGTGACATCACAACAGTCTTTCGACTCCTGAAAGCGAAACTGAAAGGCCATGGAATAAATTCAGTTATAAATTAGGGGCTGAGCGTAGGCGAATTTCACGTGGTGATTAATTCTAACAAAGTGTGTGTGTGTGTGTGTGTGCGCGCGTGTGCGTGTGTGTGTGTTTGGTTTTATGGCCCGTAAGCAGCTGAGGCTATCATGCACAGGGTTGGTAAGATCTCACTGTTGCGGTGGCGGCCTACACACAAAACAAATTCTCACCCTTAAGGGTGCAAATCAGCTGTCCCCAGACGAATACCCTTTAGGGTGCTTAAAAGGGTTCAAAGATCAGCACCCTGAAGGAAGGCTGCAAAGCATGAAAGTTTCGATGGCGCGCATCAATCCAAGGCTTTTGCTTCATGAGTGAATCGACGTGGGGCACCCTTCCACCATGCATTCGTAGAGGTGTTATGAAAAAATAGTACCCTTTAATGAGGGTGCAACCATTACATCCTATAAAGTATCACTAAGTGCACCCTTCATTAACGGTGCTGATCTCTGCACCCTTTTTTAGCACCAAAAAATTGAAAAAGGGTGTTCGTCTGGGGACAGCTGATTTACACCCTAAAGGGTGAGAAATTGTTTAGTGTGTAGTTATTTAAAAAAAAGAATTTTCTGGTGACATTTCCTTTTTATAGGAATCTAGCTGCTTGTGACAGGTCTTCTACTGTATTCTCTCCGAAGAGCAAGCAAGGGTGGAAAGGGAAGCGTTTGTGCTGAAATTTCCAGTTTCCTGGATGAAAAAATATGGACGCCACATTCACAAGCAGGATTTTCTTGTTTCATAATGTCTTAAGCATCATTCGCAAGCAAAAATACGCAATGAAAATTTCGGCGAGCGCGTTAAGCGAGCCCGTAGTGGTTATACACAACCACAGGCCAGTTTCCCGTGATTCGTTGAAGCCGTTAAGTGACGTGCGGCAAGTACCTGCATACGCTAAGTCGAGAGTACATCAGCAAGCAATGAAAACACGCTTCTAATCATTCTCAATATGATATCTGAATCCCCTCAACGAACTGAAAATAAAACCTTCCTCCGAAGAAAAAATTGGAAAATGTTTTTTTAGGAAAGAAAATGGCGCAGTAATTGTCTCTCATATCTCGCGTAATGATGGGTTGCGCAAAAGGAACATCCACATGAAAGAAGACGGCACTGCGCTTGCCCCGTGTTCTTTCATGTGAATGTCGCTTTTGCGCAACCCATATTCACGCTACGATGAACAATCTTGCTGAATCGCATAAGTCGGTGGACACCGAAACCGCGCCGTAAAGGAAAGGAGGAAGGTGGGAGTGGAAAAAAGTGAACGGTGCCGTAGTGAAGGTCTCCGGAATAATTTTCCACCATTAACTTCTGAAGGGTGCCGCTCACCTCCTATACTGCCCATAATTTCGATCACCTCCTATACTGCCCATAATTTCGACATCAGGCCCTCCCATTGGTCGGACGCCGTCACGTGCTTTCACGCGCTTTCTTCCTTCCTCTTCACCCGCGGTGCCAAAAACGCGAGTGGCGCATGCAAGCACCGATTTCATACGTAGCGCGATCATTCCAGAGAGTGCTTAAGTTCAGCTTCGCGTAGGGGGAGCCACGGGCGACAAAGGAAGGAGGAGCGAAGCAGGAGAGAGGAGATTGTGCGCTACCTTTGTCCGCTGAGGGGCGTTAGTGGAGTTATCATCACGTGACAATTCTGAACCCTACTCATAAAATGTATATTGGAAAGCATCATGGGAAAGGCCCTCACGTGAAAAGGGAGCGCTTAAAATTTTTTTGAGACGCCCAGTACGGTGCACGCACGATCACTAAAAACGCCACTAACGAAGCCATGGCTTGCAGTCCGGCAACTATCAAGAGCCACGCAACGTGTTCTGCCACTGCGCACGCGCTGATTTATGCCGACGTGGCAGGCAGGCAGGAGCGCTATGTACGGCGCCATCTGGCGAACTCAGCGCGAACTGCGCATGCGCGGTAGCGGTACGCGCTTCTGGCAAACCGCGCGTGCTCATGTCACCGGCTCGTGGTATGCGCTTCTTCGTCGTCTTCGTCTCGGAGGTATAATTTGGGCAAGTAAGATGAAGCGAGGTTGGAGTGGTTAGCGCTCGGACCGCGGTTAGCAGTCCTGCCAAACGTCGTGGCCGGTGCGGTCACGTGCGGCTCTGCACCTTTGCTTACGGCGTCACGGCGGGTGGACAAAGGAATCGACTTCCTAAGCTGCGATTAGAATAGCTTAATATTAACCAAGAAGAATGAACGCGTTTAACTCGGAAGTTTTTCCTTTTGGGATTCTCAGAGAACACCGTCCGTGAGGCTCTGTTCTACAGCCCAGCTGCTTACTCGCATGTATAGTTTCTGTGATAAGTAACCAGGAAGCATGACTTGCCTCATAGTTGCACATTTGATAACTTATCTCGTCCCCTAAGCTCTAGATCGCTTTACGGTAAGGACAGCCCTGGTCGTCACCGTCTAGGACCACTTGATCTTTACGGAAGCTGTAAGGGCTCTACTATACGAGCGAGAAGCAGACCATGCAGCCTAGTTACTTTTGGCAGAGACTGTACGTACCCTCGCGCCCCATGGAGGGGAAGGCAGGCCTCATTTCCTCAATTTAGAGCCCCTCTGATAAAGCCAAAAGAAAATAAAGAGGTGACGGAATGCCTGCCCCAGCAAAGCTGTCACAGGCATAAATCAAACAAAACAAGTGAACACGGGCTAAAGAACAGACGTCAGCAAATCCAAAATGTCGTATAAAATGAAACGCTAACCATAAAAGAAATCTGTCAGGGTTTAAACTTGCATGGTTAAACCTATTACACTGCGAACGTATTCCCAAATCTCCGAGGTCAAATTTTGGCAATTGCCCGGACCAAATTTGGTGGTCGCCATCGTGCCGGGCACCATGAATTGTGATTGGACATCGATTTTGGTTCAACTCGGCCAGTCCAATTTTAGGGGTGGCCCGGGCCAAACTTTGAGGTCGCCATGGTGTTCGGCGCGGTCAGTTATGGCTAGACACCGATTTTGATGCTAATATGCCAAGGTCAGATTTCGGGGGGGGGGGGCAAATTTTAGGGGTGGCCCGGGCCAAATTTGGTGGTCGCCATTGTGTTCGGCGCGGTAATTTATGGCTGGACATCGATTTTGGTGCTAATCTGCCAAGGTCAAATTTCGGGGGTGGGTGGGCCAAATTTTATGGTTTGCCCGGGCCAAATTTAGAGGTCGCCATCGTGCTCGGTGCGGTCAGTTATGGCTAGATATCGTTTTGGTCGAAATCTGCCTAGGTCAAATTACGGGGGTAGGTGGGCCAAATTTTAGGGTTTGCCCGCCAAATTTAGAGGTCGCCATCGTGCTTGGTGCGCTCAGTTATGGCTAGATATCGTTTTGGTCCAAATCTGCCAAGGTCAAATTTCGGGGGTGGGTTGGCCCGAGATCAAGGTCAAAGACCACGCCACCATGGTGAACCAGGGTGGTCATGCTGAACCTTGTAGACATGGTACACCTTATGTAGCTTATAGGAAAGATAATGCTGTGGTAGGCATCACAAGGTAATTTCAAAGTCATCCAGAGACGATCTCAGATAATTTTTCACCGAGTAGAGCTTTCGCTTAAAAGGCACGGTATGTCTTGACAGGCGCACCAGTGACAAGTCTATCACGTCCGCGGGCGTGCGCCTAACACACACACACACACACACACACACACACACACACACACACACACACACACACACACACACACACACACACACACACACACACACACACACACACACACACACACACACACACACACACACACACACACACACACACACACACACACACACACACACACACACACACACACACACACACACACACACACACACACACACACACACACACACACACACACACACACACACACACACACACACACACACACACACACACACACACACACACACACACACACACACACACACACACACACACACACACACACACACACACACACACACACACACACACACACACACACACGCGCGCGCGCACGCACGCAAAATTAACTGCTACAGGACCCGCAGCTCGCATGTTGTGTTGGGTACACGAAATAGAACAATGAAATTGCCACTGACTCGTCTTCCCTGTAATGGGACTACAATCTGAGAGAGGCGCCAAGTCATGAATTTTTGAAGTACCAAACTAAATATGCTACCATGAAACTTACGGAAGCAATACACAGCACACTGCAAATAGGCTGCCACCATATAAGCAGGACCTGAAGTGAAAGAACCTGTCTGAATGGTGCGAGCATGTGTCGTCAGCGTTAAGGGCCAGGATAGATTAGTATCTGATCTAGCGAACACACGTGTTAAATAATGCCCGATAAGTGACAGTAAATAAAATAAGGAAATGATAACCGAAACGATTAGCACTCTATTAACAGTCCATTCATCGAAAAAGGAACAAGCTCCCTCGCGACACAAGTTCTTACGCACCAAAATCGCTACAGGTCGAATCAAACACACAAGTAAAATTTTTCAGAGTGAGTAGAGAGAAATTATAGGAACAACACAAGGTGAAATTTCCTCTACGAACAGCACGTCACATTTGAGATTGCGCATACTAATGACACATAGGCACTTTCGCGCAATTCACCTTCATAGTGTGAACAGCAGTAACCCAACACAGTATGATCGCACGACACGAATAAATGCCAAGTGTGGAGCGCCTTACTCACCGCAGTAGCAATTTCCACACGAAAGTCAGCTTAAGTTAATCTCGATAACGACACCGTCGGCGCTTGTACTCACTACGAAAAAAAATCCTTTCAATAACTGGAAATCGCAAGCAAAAGCTCAAGCCACGAGCGGCTGTTCCACCAGTGGAAAACCTATATAGTGTCGCCCCGTCAGCGGACGACGTTCAAAGTGTGTATCAAACATAACATCACCGACACCGCGAAAACTTCAAAAGAGCAGTGACGCGAAACTCTCACAACGTACGCGCTGCACAGTTTGGCTGGCTGCACTCGAGTCTGAAAACCTGCCCAAACGAGCAGTCAAGTTGACTTACTCGCCGCCGCGACTAAGTGAAAACGTGGGGGGCTAGAGTACGAAATTTATTCTCAACCTCTCGCCTCCGTGGTTCCTGGTATTGAAAAAGCACGAACCTTATGTAATGCGATGGTTACCCGAGTCGCTTTGGGACTTTAAACCCTCATAAACCAAACCTAGCTGTCTGTTCCAGGGCATGCCCACACATTTGGAACACATTACAATGTTCTTAAAGCGACACATAGGAGAACCCTATCAAATTTTTTTCGTTAGCAAAATCTGATAGTCCGGCATTTCATGGCTTTGTTGCCGCTTGTCCGGGAGCGAAAGATGCATTTATTTTAAAGAAATTTGGATTCGAAGCTGAAAAATATTTTCCCGCCGCTCCGATTCAAACTCGAGAACTCTTATGACGACACGGAGAACTTTTATGACGTCACAGGACGGAGTGACGTGAAACGTGACGCAAACGGAGGCTCCGTGATATCTGGCGGCTAGCGGTGGGGTCTAGCAGCTGCCGAAATGAAAGCTACCGCCGCCGCACGTTGAAGGCATTTATTGGGGGTCGCTACCACCGCTTCGTTTGCGTTTGCACCGGCGTCTTGCCAGCGTTACGATGGATCCCGTTCCCGAACCCGACGACGTAGTTCTCGCAAAAACTCCGGCCTGCATTTCAGCGACCTCAGCCCCCCCGGAGCGTGCGATGCTTTTGAGGGAGCGCGGTTAGGTTAGGCGCCGGCGGGTCGTTTCCCCCTTCCTCAGTGAGCAGCCGTTGCAAACTAAATATCATAACCCCAGTTCGAGGAGTCGCGAGGGGCGAGGACAAGGTCGGCGCCTTGCGCCCATCGGAGGCTGGCCGGGGCTTTGGGGCCAACGGATTGTGATTCCTTGAACGGCGCGGTTGCACGGCGCAGCAGGCGGCGTCGATGTCTCCCACGGTTGCAAGAGCCAGGTTATTTATTTATTTTTGCGCCACAAAAAACGGATGGGTGCTCAAGGGCGGTCGCGTTTAAAGTCGGCGGCTTGAAACTAAAGCCGGCGCACGACGACGCCTCAACGGCTTCCACTATATCCAACGGGTCCACTGAATCGGGCTCTCTCGCCTACTTGCATGTATCTTCAGATATGTGCTGTGAATGTATTAAATTAGCCGAGAGCTCGAAAGGAACAGCTCCGCCCAACTGCCGAAGCTATTGAATTACGTCACAACGCGCACCTCCCAGCGGAGCCGAATCAGTCTGGCCGGGCCGGCGGCGGCTGGCGCACTCGGCGCTAAATAGAGACATGCTCCAAGTCTCCCCCCGCCAGTGCGGTCAGAGTGCGCCGATGCCGCCGAACGCGTCAGCGGTAAGGCGCAGTTGGAGTATAGAGGGTCTCGCTTTCGCCGACGTGACGTCGCCGTGCAGCGCGCGCGCGCTACGCCGCAGCATAAACGCGCGTTAACAGAGCCTGCGCTTCAGCGCTAACCAACGTATTCGGTGGCAGCATCTATGGAGCCACTGAAACGCCCCGCCCACTCACTGAACAAAAGAAAAGAAATCCCGTGCCGAGGTTCGGAATCGAACCAGGGCCTTTGGCGTTTAGGGGCGGAGACGCTACCACTCCACCACGACGGCTCTAGTTACAACCGTCAATAAAGGCGCATCTGGTGAATGCACTCTTCTGATGCAGAAATCTCCGCGCTTTCGATAGGTATATCCTGGCCTAACAGAGCTAGGCTATCAGCAATTTTTCTCAACTGCCTTGTACCTTGTCTCCCGTCCCTAATAAACGATTTCCGTTAAGTAGTTTGAAGTTGACTGGCACAGCCGGGAATGTTTCTCCGGGCCAGCGTGCGAATACACAAGTGCTGCCTTGTACGATCACCGACCATCGTGCCATCATAGTTTTTCATCGACCGTGTCGATCATCTGAAAAGCCTTAACAAGCTCCTTCAAAGGTTAACTAGCACTTGAAGCGGCACTTGGAGTTCCTCTGCTGTTCGGCGCTTCTAAATCGAGGCGCGTCAAAAACAAAACCACGGGGCACGCAAAGCTCATAGACGCGAAGCGCCATAACAAACCGAAACTCTCGTGGCCGCCTGTGGCGCCGCCAAGCATCGGTTTTTCTTTGCTTTCAACATTCAGGTTGTCTTGTCTGGCTTCCTTGTGTGATAAAAGTGCACTATTGGTTTTAAAACAAAAATTACTTCAATATTGAACCGCGCAACCTACCTTCGTCAGCCTTAGAGATTCGCGCACCATGTAGGAAGGAAAATTCCTGCAAGATGGCGTCTCTTGTCCTATGGCTTCACCGCGCTTGTACTTGCGAGATTGGCCTGTGGCGGCGATACCTGTATTTTGGTTCTTGCTAGTTTTTACCTTACAAGAGCTTTGTTTTCAATAAGAGCGGCGTTTTTGTGATCAGAAGCTGGTATCCTATCGATACAAGCCAACTTCAATTTCTCCTCAGTGTCGCTTTAACGCTGTCGTGTTAAAAAAACATCGAATTCGGATCTGGGGGAAGAGGGGAAGGTGGCGGGTATCTGTCTCACATATCGGCCGCGGAGAGCTGAACCACCGCGTCAGGGAAGGTAAAAGGAGGGAGAAGAAAGAGGTGCCGTAGTGGAGGGCTCCGGAGTAATTTCGGCCACCTGGGGATCTTTAACGTGCACTGACATCGCACAGCACACGGGCGCCCATGCGTTTCGCCTCCATCGAAACGCGGCCGCCAGGGTCGGGTGCGCCGCACTTCGATGGCCGATTCACACGACGGTCCGTTCGCCCGCGGCCCGCGCATCACGTGTTCGTGCGCCACTAAAAACTTGTTGTTGTTGTTGTTGTTGAAAACTTTTATTGTCCAACAGAGAAAGACCACACCGCCTGGGCCGCTCTGTCTCACCCCCCTTTACAGGGGAGAGGACTTAGGAGCGGCCCAGCCGCACGGGATGGTCGCATTCGATGCTGGCCGGGTTGGTTTCGCCGGCGGCCTCTTCTGCCAGTTGGACGGCGGTGATTTGGAGCTCAGGGTCCGAGCTCCGCAACAAGGTTTCCCAGGCTTCCCTACTGCTAATGTTTTGCGCCCTGCCTGGGGAGTAAGCGCACTCCCAAATTATATGGTCGATGGTTCCTCTCGCCCCGCACTTTTTACATTATCGTTCTCGCAGTCCGATCGGATATGTTTGTTTAGTACTGGGTTTGGGTATACTCCAGTCTGCAGGCGTCTCCACGCCGTCGCCTAACTCCTATTTAACGCCGTGTTTGGTGGGGGAAAACACCTCCGGCATTGCTTGTAGTGTTCTGTAATCTCTTGATACGAGATTAATCGCCCTTCTCTATCATATTCGGCCTGAGCCGACCCATCCTGTACAGCACGGAGGTAGAGATCTCGAACTGCACTGTGGGCCGCCTCGTTACCGCTGACAGATTCGTGCGCCGGGGTCCAGATGATGTTGATCGTCCTATCAATCACTCCTTGTGTTAAAATTTTGGTGGTGAGGGGGTTTATCCTCTCTGCTGAAATTTTGGATTGCAGTCTCACTGTCGCTAATAATATATCTAGATTTGGTGCCAGCGCAAGCGATCGCTATCGCGGCTTCCTCCGCTATCTCGGTTTCTTTCCCTAGTATGGTGGCCGCCGTGATGAGGGTGCCCTCCCCATCTACCGCCACTATGGTCATGTATCGACTGTGTCTGTCCCCTGCCGCATCTACGTAGGGGACTTCATTTCGGGGTTTACCCCGATATATTCTTTCTATCGCTTCCGCCCTTTTCTGTCTCCTTTCCTTATTAAACTCAGGGTGCATATTTTTGGGTAGGGGAGGGATTCTTAGGTGCGCCCTGATTTCCCTGTCAATGTCGACCCTTTCCTATTGCCCCCTGTCTGTGGCCATTCCAAGATTACTTAGCGTAGCTCTTCCCACTCGCGTCGTGCTGAGTCTTTCAAGTTGCGAGGTTTTAACCGCTTCCGCGATTTCTGCAATCGTATTATGCAGTCCTAGGGCCAGTAGCTTCTCCGTCGATGTACAGATTGGGAGCCCTAGGCACTTTTTTACGCATTTCCTGATGAGCGCGTCTATCTTGCTCCTCTCATCTGCCTTTAGGTTCAGATATGGCGTGGCGTATCCCACTCTACTAATGGTGAAGGCCTGTACCAATCTTAGGAGGTTTTTTTCCTTGAGGCCGCCTCCCTTAAGTGAGACCCTCCTGATGAGGTTTAATGTCTGGGTCGCGTGGTTTTCTAATTTGTTAATTGTGATCGTGTTCCTCCCGTGTGTTTGTAAGTAGAGGCCCAATGTTCGTATTGTCTCTACCTTTGGTATTTCCCTTCCTTCCACGTACACCTGTGGGTCAGAGGGAGGTTTGTTCCTGAGAGCCTTGTCATTATACACGAAGATTTCTGATTTTTCAGGAGAACATTTAAGTCCTCCGCGTACTTTGAGATGACGTCTGCTGCCGCCTGCAGCGTTTGATTGATCTCTGCGTCGCTCCCTCTGTTGATCCAGAGGTTGATGTCATCCGCGTACAGGCTGTAGTTTAAGTTGTAGTTCCCAATTTTTCGCAATTCCTTCGGGAGCCCTCTTATGGCCATGTTGAAAAGAGTGGGTGACAGTACCGATCCCTGACGTGTCCCCCTGTTACCCAGCCTGATCATGCCGGATTGTATTTCCTGGAAATTTATAACCGCCGTGCGGTCCGTTAAAAAATTTCTGATATAACGATAGGTTTTTAGCCCTATTCCTGCCTGCTGGAGCCCCTCCAGAATGGCTTCGTGCTTGACGTTGTCGAAGGAATTTTTTAGGTCTAGTCACATAATGACTTTCACGTCTTTGGTTCTGGAATGAATTATGTCTTGCTGCAGCCGTAGCATGACGTCCTGTGTGCTCAGATGGGGCCTGAAGCCATACATCTCGTCTGGCCATTTCTCTGTTTCCTCCATATAATTTGAAATTCTGGTCTGAATGATGTGTTCCATTAACTTTCCGACACATGACGTGAGTGATATAGGCCGGAGGTTTTCCAGCTGCGGTTGCTTCCCTGGTTTTGGAATCAGGATCACGGTAGCCTCCTCTTTCCACAGCGGTGGGATCTCCCCCTTTTCCCAGCAATCCTGCATGTAGCTGGTAAGGGCCTCTATCGAGGTGTCATCTAAGTTCCTGAGCATCTTATTCGTGACTCCATCTGGCCCTGGAGCCGACTTGGTTTTGAGTTTCGCTATCTCCGGCCTTACTTCAGCTCTCGTGATGGGCGCGTCTAACTTCTCATTTGGAATCCCGTGGTAGTCGGGTAGCTCTCTAATTTCCGTGTCGCCTATGTATGTCTCGACGAGTTTTTTCATGAATATGTCGTCGTCCTGTTCTTCGCATGCGTGTCTAACTTTAGGCATTTTGACTCGTGCTTGTGTTTTGGACGTGTCAGGGTCTAATAAATGTCTTAGGATATTCCACGTCTGGGGGAGATTCATATTCCTTTCCATGTCACTACATTTGTTAGTCCAATTTTGTTCACACAGCTTAAAGGCGTAATCTTCTATTTCTTTGTTATGACGCGCCAGCCTTCTTCTGAGGTTTTTGTTGTTTCTACCTTGCCTTTTAAGTCGACGTTCCATGCCCTGTTTGGCCTCCCACATGTGTAAGAGTCGGGCATCCGCTATTTCCGGAGCTTTTTCTCCTTCTAGCGTCTTAGTTGTTTTCCTGGTGTCTTTCTTTACCGCTTCGCACCAGTCCTTAATATTTCCTATCTTGGTTATGTCTCTGTTCTCCCTAAACTCTCTAAATCGGTCTGAGTCTGTGATTTTCGTCCGGAAACACTTTTTTCCTTTGACTTTACTCCTGATTTCAACCGTGGTTTCCACTATTGAGTGGTCGCTCCCCAGATTGAGTTCCGTATTTATCCATTGCGTCGTTTCTACATTTTTAATCAGGGTCAGGTCCGGTGAGGTATCGGCGGTAATGCTGTTCCCCGCCCGCGTGGGGTGTAACGGGTCAGTCAGCAATGTTATCCCCAGGTTATGCGTGTCCTCCCACAACTGTCTCCCCTTTGCGTCTTCCTTGGTGTACCCCCACTCCGGGTGATGGGCGTTAAAATCCCCTACTATAATTAGCGGCTGGTTCCCCGCTATTTTAAGTGCCTTGCTCATTATCGCCCTGAAGCGGACCTTCCGTTGTCGCGGTGGGCTGTAAATATTGAGTGGGAAAGTGTGTGATTCCTCCTTTTTACCTGTTAAAATTTCTACAAAGACGTTTTCTATGACGTTGTCTTCTAATTCGTGTTCGATCGGTGCTACGTTTCTCTGCACCAGTATTGTAACTCTCGATTTGTCCCCTTTCCCACTGTGGAAGGCGCGATACCCTTGTAATTTGGCCGGGCCACCGGTCTCCTGCAACGCCATAGCAAGGGGGGCTGATTCGCGGAGCGACAGCGTGCTCTGCAATATCGGTCGCTTGCGCCGATACCCGCGACAGTTCCACTGCCAAATTTGGATGTTATTGGGCTGTCTGTCCATTATTCAACTTTGTCATGTTCTCCTCAAGTATAGTCACTCTCGCATTTAGGTTGGCGGTTTCCCCCTTTAATTGCTGGAGCGCCTCCGTCATGAGGTGAAAGTGATTTCGCATCTGTATCTGCATTTGTTGAATCTGATTGGCTAAGTCCTCAAGTTTACTGTCTCTTTCCTTAGCAAAATTCTTAAGACTTCTCTCCAGTTTCGCATTTAATTTCTCTAGCTTTTCATCCGCTGTCAGGTCTGAGTAGTTTTCCTCCCTGACTTTGCGTTTAGATGGGGGTGGAGAGATACCCTCGACCATCATATTAATCTCCGCACCCTTGCTGTCGGCTTGAACGCTAAGAGGGTCGCCTTCGATTTTGTTGGGCGCCGCTATTTTAGATCCGCCTGCTTTTGTTTGAGTTTGAGGCGGCACTGTATTGCGCTGTTTTTAAATTTTGTATGTCCTCCCTTAAAGTAAGGATCGTTGCATTCATGCTCGTAATAATGTTTGTCAATTTTTCTATTTCCTCGTCTTTTTTGTCCTTAATATTTCCGCCCTGGGTAGCCGTGCTTGCGAAGCTCACGCCTTTGCTCTTACCATTATGGGTTGTTGATGCGCCTCGGGCTCGACTGGGGGTCCTGGCTCTCGAGCTCGACAGTCCCCTGGATTGGCTCCTTCCCCTGGATTGCTTCCTCCCTCTGGAAGAGCTTCGTCCCCTGGAGGCTGTCCGCTGCTCCTCTCCTAGTCTAGGGAAGGAACTCGTCCTGGGCTTGTATCCTTCCTTCTCCCCGTCTGGTCTGGCCCTTGGGCGGCTCTGGTGTTCTTGGGTTTTTGCGATGCGGTTGGTTGCTCCCCCCGTGTCCGCTTCTTCCTTCATCTTCTTTTCCCAGTGTCTCTTTTTGATTTCGTACGGTGTACGATGGATCAGCTTGCATTTGCTGTCCCCCAGCATGTGATCTTTCCCGCAGAGTTGGCACTTCAGCTTGCAGGTGTGGGCCTCTGGTGGATTTTCCTGTCCGCAACCACGGCATTTGATGTTTGCCGGGTTTGGACACACGTCGATTCTATGGCCTAGTCTTCCGCATGCCTTGCATACTTCGTATTTCTTATACAGGTAGCATCTGTGCGCGGCTCCCCCAAGGATGACTGTCCTCGGTACTCTCTCCTCTTTGAAGAGTATTAATATAGTCGTGGAATCTTTCCCGAGTCTTCTCACCCCGATAACCTCCGGGTTTGCCTTGTGCCTTAGCATCTGCATGATCTCCTCTTGGGTGAAAATCCTATCCACTCCGTGCACCACTCCCTTGCCGCAGCCGTCCGGAGTGGCCACGTAGGCGAAAACTGGCACCTGTTCTTCCTCCCCTAGCTTGATTAGGTTTATGCTCACGTATTTCATCTTCCTTTCCCCACTTGTCGTAGCGATGGTATCACGATGTCTTCCTCTTCCGTTTCTTGAATATTCACGCCCGCCGACGCCTTGATCATTCTTGTTAAGTATGCAGGTCCACGTTGAAGGAGTCTATCTAGCCCACTTTTGGGTCGGAGAATATTCTTGTCCGCTCCCTCCGGTATTTGTGCCTCCTGTTTCTCTACTGAAAATGCTGCCAGTTTTCTTCCGGCCTGCCGGAGCCTGAACTGCTCGGCCTCGATTTCCCTCCTGCTCTTCTCGAGCGGGACAACCTTCTTCCCTCTGCACTGGAACCACTGTCCCGGCGCCGTGAACTCCCGCGGGTCCACTTCATCACCTTCAACCACCTCCATGATGGCTGCCCTCGTTTCCAATTTCCCGCGCGCTTCGTGCCGCGCGCCGTGGCGCTGCTGCTCCTCACGCTAGGAGCGCCGCTGCGCCGCTGCTGCTCCCTCGGCTCCCCCGCCGGGGCTCCGACCATGTATCGCCCGGGTTAGGCTTAGCTCGCTTCGCCTCAAAAATCCTGGATTATTGGAAAAATCGGACTCACTTGGTGGAAAACTTTGTATCCTCGTAATCCCGGCGAGTTCCGACATCCGATTCTTCACTCCTTTTCAGTCGATGGGCAGGATTTCTCCCGATAACAGCGTCAAAGCATGGAGCTGTGCTGAGACACGTCTGATCATGCCCACCGAGAGAGAGCGCCCCCACTAAAAGCTTGCCTGCGATCCGATGACATCAAGCGGATGCGACGTACCAAAAGCAACGTTACTAGATTCTTTTGTTGACCAAAAGAGCAGACGACGCGCTGCGTGTACCACTGTTGCCAGATTATTTTAAAGCGTTTCACAACGCTGGTCAAACTGGTTTTTCCTCCCGACCCATGACTACGATTGAATTGTGCAGGTGCGGCCCTTTGTCCAATTCCTCAATGGCCTGGGTCGTCTTGCTAGCCGTGTCGATCGCTTTTTCACGGAACCTTGTCAAAACAGAAGCGGAAGCTTGTTTGTCCTGTCCTGTCTTGAGTGTGCTTGTCTGCGTCTTTTAGCGCCTGTACGCTTTTTGCGTAAACCATGTCAAGCTACAACCAACTAGCTCAAATGAAAGTCTTGTCAAAACAGCGTGCCAGCTCAACGCCATGCACTCAGCAAAATGCGGCAGCTGAAATACTGGCAATAGTGGTGGTTGCCAGAGCTGGCGCGCGCATCTTCGCGGTCCGCCGCTAATTCCCGCGAGGGGAGAGGCACTTGAACTTCCTTGGTTGTCCAGTCCGCGGGCCGACGGCACGCCTCTCCATTTGGTGACGCACGAACACGTGTTGCGCGGGCCGCGAGCGAACAGTCCGTCGTGTGAATCGGCCAAAATCGAGGGAGGGGATACACGACAAACGTCTTCAAACGACAAATAATGCGTTTGTTTATAAGGGACGGAAAGGCGCGACAACTGCCGCGCACTAGGTGTACACCTGGCCGGCGCCACGAAAGCAGGCATGAATAAGGTAGTGAACGCAGCCAGAAAGTAAGCTTATCCGGATGTCGCTATTGTGATAAAATAAAATTAGGTTAAAAGAATTTCGGAAGAGACGCAATAGTTGAAGGCTATGGGATGTGCGCCCACATCTCACTGATATTGTGCAGTTCTAGAAGCAAAACCTTAAGAAAAACCAGTGCTTGTACGACCGTTCATCAGTACTGCATAAAGGTATGAGGTGAGAGTGCTTTGAACCAATTTACCAGTATGTGGTTGTCGTACTGGCTTATGGCTAAGGTCAAACTGTAGTATATGTGTGGTGTCAAAAAGTGTAGTGCACCACTACACCACCGGGACGCGGTGTGTCCGAATTAAAAAGAAGTCTGAGCAGCCCGTGCTTAACTACATCAAGGTCGCTGGCCACCGCGTGACATGCTATTACAAAGGCATGCAGCGTGTTTGTCGGCGTTGTGGGTCGACTGAGCACTTCAGAGCACAGTGCACGCCTCCGTTCTGCGCTCGCTGAGGGGTCTTTGGACAGCAAGGCCAAGGTTGTGTACAGCAGTGTCGACGTTGTGGTGATCCACACGCTACCGTGGCATGCACGATCAAGCCCTCGTACTCTGAGGCTACGGCCCGACCTGCACCTCCGCCGGCCGCACAGGCAACCGATGAAGCCACCAAGGAGCCCGGCGTTTCCGACACCGACGCTGTTACGGGTGGTTCCTCTGCGTCTCAGAGCGTCTGTGTGGAAGAACCGGTGCCTGCGGCTGATGAGTCCAGTGATGCACCGAGCGAGCCGAGAGCAAATATGCCCGCTCTGTCAGCCTCAGCCTCTCCAAGTGTAGTACCTGCCGCTACGGAGGCCGAGCCCATTGCATCCCTGCAAGTCTCTGATGCTGGGGAAAGCCGCTCTCGGAGCCCGCGCGGAAGCCCGCAGCCAGCGTTGCGGCTTTGAGCAACAACGCCAGCATATCGGAGACCGATGGTAACGAGAGCAGCTTGTCGTCCTTATCACCAGTCAACCTCGTCATTGACGAGACTGTCATCGTATCTGGGCAGGAGTCGAGGCCGCCGTCGGCATCTCCTTCGTCATCGAGGTTTAGTGTCGGCACAAATATTTCGCCTGGGCAGGAGCCAAGGCCATCTCCCGACGCGGAACCTGCGCAGTCGCCATCCTCTTCTACATCGAGGATTAGCGCCAGCACTTCTAGTAGCCTGTCTTCGGATGTTGAGATGGTCGCTTTGAGTTCGAGCTTAAAGAGTCCGCATGCGTCGACTACGGACTCGGACATTTCTGCTGGTCGACCATGGAGTCCTCATGCCTTCTCTGGTGCGACCCTACGAAAAAAAGTGAGGTGGTTTGCCTCCATTCACGGTGCGCATTGTATTGCCTAGACATCACAGCTCCTAGTTTTATTATTCATTTCCAAAATGTCTACTCTTAGCATCATTGACTACTTAACATCAATGACTACTCTTAACATCAGTACAATTTTTTCCTCGTCTTACTTGAATAATTAGTCGAGTTAAATTATTTTTTAAATATAGCGCGAAACGTTCAGGCGTCAATAGGAACGTTTTGGAGCTCCAGAAATATTGCTCAACCCAAGCACATTCCAACAAGATAGCCTTAGCGTGGCCATTTTTATTCACGCTTACGAGGCAGTGCGGCTCAGCGGAGCCCTGGAATGAGGGCCCGACCATGCGAAGACGGGATCCGGGATCGCCTGATATGAAGACGACGCGGATCCTGCTGCCGCCGAACTACGCAAATGTTCAATAAAAGTTTTTCACTCACTCGGGAAAAACGAAAGCCCGCGGAGTTTAAAAAATACCACGTGACAGCGTCCTTCGTGCGCCCGAATGCGCCGCGATTACAGCGCTCTCATCCATGATTTGTAAAAATACATCGCCAGCGCCGCGCCTTCTCTTCTCTTACTGATCCGGAGTTCCTGGGTTCGAACCCGACCGCGGCGGCTGCGTTGTCATGGAGGAAAAACGCCAAGGCGCCCGTGTGCTGTGCGATGTCAGTGCACATTAAAGAACCCCAGGTGGTCGAAATTATTCCGGAGCCCTCCACTATGGCACCTCTCTTCCTTTCTTCTTTCACCTCCTCCTTTATCGCTTTCCTTACGGCGCGGTTGAGGTGTCCTACGATATATGAGACAGATACTGCGCCATTTCCTTTCCCCCAAAACCAATTATTATTATTATCTCTTCGCTTACGAGAAAGTGGTTATTATTATTGCTCGGCTCCTGCGTTACCGGCAGCGGCTGGCGACGCTTTGTGCATTCTGCTCGCGTGAGAGTGCAATTATCGCCGCAGAATACCTTGAGAACGTCTACGAGATTTCAGTTCTGAAGAACGGTTAGGTTTTTTCAAGATCTTGGTTCAAGTTAGGTGGGACGCCCTGTATACATATAACTGTGCGAGGAAGGCGCTAAGAACTTACACAGTAGACTGACACACGCTTAAAAACAACGGTTTACTGATGTTTCGAATCGTTTTAAGCGTGTGTCAGTCTACTTTACAAGTATATATATGTATATATCAGGGTTCTCCATAGGAATTTCTGAAAAAAATTTGCGAACGAGAGGCGCTGAGGGGGCTATAAATTAAGATTCACGACAGCAGACGTCCTAGCGCGACCACACAATGTAAGAGAGTTTATTACTGCATTCTGAACCTACTAATTACACTTTAAGCCTCTAATTCTTCAGCCTGCCCACTTCACCTTATCGTATCTTACGGGTAGCTGTTGACGTCTGGCCCTTAACACGCAATATGAATGAGACACTCCAATGAATTTTCTTTGAGGCGATTTCTCGGTTGTGTCTTGATAAGCTTCAGAGAGGACACTGTGTGCAGCGGGCGCACATTTAGGGTATGAGCCAAGTATGCACGCCATAAGAGGAAGCAATTCTTTCGCCACAAAAAGCAGAGAGTCTGCTGCTGTCAGATTTTGCAAGCGCTCCGATTCAAGCACGAAGTTTTGCTTTCATCTTTCACTCCCTCCCTTATCCCTTCCCTTACGGCGCGGTTCAGGTGTCCAACGATATATGAGACAGATACTGCGCCATTTTCTTTCCCCAAAAACCAATTAATATTAATTATTATTAAGTCGGCTTCTTGCCTATTAATCAAATGTACTTCCTGCATTAGAATATGCGGCTATTATCTGGTACCCCAATACTCAAAAACATATTATACATGCTGGAGATTGAACATTTAGAAAAAAGGTAATTCACTTTAATCGCAGCACTTTTAACTAAGGCTAAACTTTCAGCTCTAACCCGCCGCGGCTCAGTGGTTAGGGCGCTCGGCTACTGATCCAGAGTTCCCGGGTTCGAACTCGACCGCGGCGGCTGCGTTTTTGTGGAGGAAAAACGCTAAGGCGCCCGTGTGCTGTGCGATGTCAGTGCACGTTAAAGATCCCCAGGTGGTCGGAATTATTCCGGAGCCCTCCACTACGGCACCAGTTTCTTCCTTTCTTCTTTCACTCCCTCCTTTATCCCTTCCTTAACTGTGCGGTTCAGGTGGCCAACGATATTGCCGCGAATATTTCCAGTGTTTGTTCGTTTTTCAAAATCTGCCGCGACACCACCTTATCGCTTTGTTTGCGACGCAAGACGCGACTACATTTATCTCGATTGATCGCAGCCAAGCAAAGCTGATTCTACGTTGTTCCGGAATGTTCTAGTAACTTTGCGCCCTTTATCTCGAATGTTCGCTATCAGCTTTAAATTAAGCACGGCCGACAGCGGCGGGCATTCTGTTCGACGACCGCCGAGCACGCTTGTCGCTTCGCCGCCGCCGAGTGATTCAGTCCATTTTGGGTGCAAGTCAGCCCAATAAACAGTTCTTTTAGAAGACCCTTTCGTCCGTCTTCATCGCTGCTTCGACTGCCGTCACCACTACGTGACAATATATGAGACAGATACTGCGCCATTTCCTTTAATAATAATAATAATTGGTTTTTTGCCAATTTTTTGCCGTTTGAGCCATGTTTGAGCCGAGCCGAGCATTGCTTTCAGTACCACTAAGGCCGGTCGGCGGGACGGGCGTGCGGTCGTGTTGCACGTGAGTAATTTGTTCTTTCTTTTCGCATGCACATACTGAGCAATTGCCTGTTATCTGACACTCGGCATTCCGTTGTCAACTTCCTTGCGCCCGAATATTTTGTATTAGCAGATAACCCAGGACTAGCACGGAGCCCGCTTGCCCGCCAGTGGACCCAAAGGCCCGGAGGGAAAGACTCATCTGTTTTATCGTAAGTTCTGGGGCGCGATTACGGATCAGTCTCAATCGAAATTGTCTCAAAAAGTATATCATTTGGCTCTCTCCTATTGGTCGGCGGCCATTTTGATTTTTTTCGTCACTGACTGACGTCGTAAATGGCGCAGAAGTGGTGACGTTGGCCATCTAATTATGCGAGCAGATTGAGACGATTTTTTGAGACTGGAAAAAGTAGTATCAACACGTTTGAGACAGAAAATGGCGGCTGTTTACATCGTCGTATACGCGGGTGACCGCGCGAGCAACGGTGTCGGAGGGTGCATGAAGACGACTTTGACGCGCGGGAGAGTTATTTCGAGGAGACTGCGCAGTGTCTGTGCGACGAACTCGCCGTTGAACTCGGAAGTGCGCGGGTGAGTGCGCTGTCAGTGGAGCGGCAGGTGGGTTTCAAGGCGCCGTTGGAAATGAAGAAAACGTCGGCGCAGCCCAACCGACTGTGAACAAGCCTTTGCGGCGGGCAGCGGAGACCAATGTCAACGTTGGGTAACAGAAGGGGGGTGTTCGCTTTCCGAGGAGACCCGAGGGGAAGGCGGCGGCGAAGGAGGGCGTCCTTTGCCTAAACGTTCGCCGCGGCAGCATCTCCGGCGTCGTCGGGTGTGTCTATTGGGCACTCATCACTATCAAGGAGTCTGGGGGCAGTGCTGCGAACGAGCCGCAAGCGGTTCTACGCTGCGGACGTAATAGTGAGTATACCTCGGCCACTGTTTTTGACCGCATGAGTTCAAGTGCTACAAGTGCATGAGCTACAAGTGCGGGCCTCGGCAGCGAGAGTGAGTACGGGCTGTGCTTGTTTTTTCTCAGATCTGTGGCGCGAACATGTGCATCCTGGCCGTGGACTCGCGCTGACCCGGATCCTTCCGCGACGCGTTTGTCTGGCGGCATTCCGAGGCGGAGGAAGGCCTGCTGGACGACGGTGATTTTTTTTCTGGGTAAGCAGTAAAATAGCCGTGTCACCCGTCGGGCGAACTCAGTCACATCTATTGAGCTCCAGCACTATGCATTTGGCCGGATCTGCTAAAGCTACAAGAATCAGTCTGGACAGTTACACAAATGCAGACACTTTACAGTATGATACAGTGTATTGCCACCCTTTCCTTTTGTTAAATATAATTGCAGCAGAAACACAGGACACATATTACATTGTTGAAATGCATAGCCTTTCCTGTTGAAGAAACCAAAGCAAAATGCACCTGACAGCGCTTGTGTTTTGTAGGCAATCATAGCGCATCATTTATATGAATATGGTGGTAAAAGACTGACCTTACAGTAGTGCTCACTTATACATCTAAATCCTGCATGTATGTATGCTCTTGAATGTCATATTCAGCAAAGCCTGGATGTGGGCTACTTGGCGTGAGTTTTCTACTGTATAGCAGAGTGTCCTGTAATGCTGTTGAGATCACTGAGAAAGGACATGCTTAGCTGCATCATTTTTTGTTATGCAGGAGACTATGTCTACCCACTGGAGCCATGGCTGCCTGCACCAGTTGCATGACATTACAGACCTGACTCAGCAGAAGGCCTGTACAACACGCCACATGCTTTCACACAATTTGTGGCTGAGCGCTGTATTGGTGTGCTGAAGAGCTGCTTCCGTTGCTTTCAAAGACACCGGATGCACCAGTGCCAGTGGAAGTGGACAGTGCGCATCATCACCGCACGTGCTGCACTTCACAGCCTCTGTTTGGATGTGCCCATATCAGCAGAGGGTGCAGGCGACGCTACCTCTGACCCAGATAACAACAGGCCACTTCTAAATGGTGGCTGCCTCGTACAGACAGGATCCCTCCTCGCCTGCCTCCTGAGAAGAGCATACGGTGCTGTACTTTTGGCCTCTCTAGGACGACCCGTCTCCAGAGGAAGGCGTACCGAGGGATGGTGCAGCGGCAGTTGCGATGGAAAATCTAGCGTCCAGAGACGACTCACCATGCTGGCATAGAGAGTCATATCAGGCACTCTTCCCCTGTTGCCACTGTCATTTCCTTGTGTCATTGCACAACACACATCTGCAAGTGTGTGAGCAATTGTGTGATGTGGTTGTGCCCTTGGCCAACCTGTGTGCAGCGAGAAGCCAGCAGTGACAAACAAGTGCCCCCACCGGCTGCCACTTCATTTTCAGTGTGTTTGCTAGTATATCTTCCAGTCCCTCAGCAGCGTGTTGCACAGTCTCTTCCTGAAGACGGAAAAGGTGTTGAAGCAGCTCGCCCAATTTCTGAAAAGCATCATTTTGAACTCTCTTTTGTCAATGCTTATGTCAGCCCACCTGCCCCTTCTCTGCTGTCTCCTTCCAGCTTGGTGGAGTGCCTGTGGTCATTACCTGTGTGACGAACATGCATGAACCAAACGTGTAGTGCTGGAATAAGGCATGAAATATTTGTGATGCTTGTTGGAATCAAAAAGCTGTTTTTTATTGCATCATACATTCAGTAAGCGCGTTTATTTTTTTAGGCACAGCATTTGACACGAGTGTTTCTATTGCAGAAAAGGCAGTGTACATACAAGCATACTTTACCGTACATTTACCGTATGGCATTTCTGAGTGCAGTTAAGAAAAAAAATCTGAAAAACTGAGTTAAAAGTGCATGTTTTCTTTCATACAGAGGCTACCTGTACAATAAATATGGCATAGTACAGTGTACATGATGCATTTTCCAGACTACAAAACATTTTGGCACATATAAGTAGTGTAAATACCAAAGCTAAGCTTTTAGCGTAATGGTGTGTGGCTAGGGGTTTCGCTCTGTGTTAAAAGCTGTACCTACTGCAAGAAAACCGCTGTACAACAATGCATAATAAAGATTGTAAGGTGCAGTGGCTACAATGACTGCTGAATGACTAGAACATCTTCACTGATAGACAAAGATGTGTAACAGACACATCATCAAGGAGATGGTGTGTGATTAGAGGTTAGTTTACAATCACACATCATGCAACACCGTTACTGGAAATGTTCTACAGCTCTAAGAATATACAGGCAGCTCCATTGTGGGAAATTTTGAGCACTCGGTTATTGCCCCATAACTGACACCTAGCTTGGTTTGCGTAACACAGGGCTATGAAGTCTTGTCCATGATGACACGAGACGGTGACAATGCCGAATGGCCGGACAAGCTCCTTGTGCTATCATATATGTGTGATAAGTGCAACTGCTTTCAAGCTACTTTTCGCCTAGGTATTTAATGTCCTAGTCATTTTCAACTGGCTGTTCCCTTTCAAACTGGAGTGGCCTGTATACAGGGTGTCTCAGATATGATGGACCATAATTTAAAAAAAAACAAAAACAAGTGGTCTTCCGACCTGAAAGGAAGTGCATGTTAGAAGCTATGCAAAATATTTAAAGCCCTTCAAACACTGCCCTCACCAAACCCAGTTATACCAACATCACTCCGCCTGCTGAGCAAAATACAATATTACACATCACTGCCCTGTCCTACCTACCTCACTGCCCTGGATCATATGCAATTCAAGCGCTGCGTACCAGCAAACATGAACAAACTTGCTCAACTTTCTGCCCAGTTGCAATTAGCCTCTATACAAGCAAACTACTTCTTTCCTGGTTGACCCTGGATCTACTACATGATCAGTAAATAACGTTAATGGAACAAGCTCGTTCTCTCCTCGGTGACAATAGCAAAGTTATCAAGTCAAGTGCTTCCTTTCTCTCTAAACAAAGTGGAGCATAAACATCACAATTTAAAAAAAGAAACTACGGCAACAACTGAACATAAACCGAACGGAGCTACAAAAATACAAACGGAACATCAAGTGCTTAGCCCGATGTGGGCGGCAACACTTGGTTACGAGGCAGAAGAGTGCTGCCACAGAGGCAGGCCGTGTCGGCTCTCATTTCCCGCACCGAGATTGCAAGCTATCAGCAGCTGCACCTGTCTGTCGGCAGTTGCTTCTATGTGATGATTCATGGTTTTCTGGTATTTTCTAAAGAAAATAAACAGAACCACACGTCACTCGGTGATCGATAGGCGCCGACCGAGAACACAGACTAAAGATGTCTTCGTCGATTTTCGAGCCGAGCGCTGCTTGTAAGTTGATCTCGGCAGGCCCGTAGCATTCACTGCCTTCAATCAGATTTTTCTGCGCACTTAAGACATCCGCAAAGTACCTTGATTTTAGACGACACGCGAAAAAACAGGAACTAGCCATGGAATCAGCTGTTTTCTTGCAGGCCGCCATGTTCACGTTATGCCACTGCCAGCGCGCCCTCATGGCAAGAGAAGTTAACCTGCAGCAAATTTCATTGCAAAACTGAGAATGCTTCTAATTTTCCCTCGTGTTGTTGAGATTGCAACACAGTTTACTACCAAAATAAAACATTGCTTGTTTTCTTCATTGCGTTTTTGTTCATTTTCAGACTAACATGTTTACGCTATACCGCTGACAGCACACCTTCGCGGCAAAAAAAGTGACTGAACAGCAAACTTAATTGCAAAAATAAAAACACTGCTTTTTTTGCTTGGTGCTGTTGGGTTTGAAATACAGTTACTTAGCAAAATAAAACATTACTCGTTTTTATTCACTGCGTTTTTACTGCAAAACATTAGTCTACGGTCCCTTGTCGTGCGATTAGTGGTTTCGGGGCGGAGCCCACCGCCTCCTTGCTCCGCATTGGCCGATTCGGCGGTCGGCATTTCTCGGTGTCGTCATTTTGACGTCACTGTCTCAATATTGAGACAGTTTTTTGAGACTGATCCGTAATCGCGCCCCTGCTCAAAAGCTCTGTGCTGGTCTACGAAAAAGAGCAAGCGCTGAGCGTGTTTTTATATCTTTTGTCAGCCCAGCCCAGCGTAACTCATGGTAACGCATAATTACCAGCTTTTGCGTGCTCCCGAAAAAAAGGCGGGAAACTTTTGACAACAGTCTAGTTGAACCACTAATAAAGCCGGTCGTGAGTTGAACTAACCGTTTGTGCGATGAGTTTTGTACGCGGTCCGATATTTTGTGGCCCCGCGGCTGGGAAAGTCTGTTGAGTGTTGACTTAATTGCACTTTACAATTGTGTGCTCTTGTTACAATTCGCTTTCTAAAACAGGTTCAAAAATTGTGGCGAGATAAGCGATTACGCTAAGGTGTCTGCAGAGGGAAACATGTTCTTCTTTTAAATTCATATTTATTTCAGACGACAGCACATGAAAAACTTGCAGGCAGTTTTCTGGTATGCACGGGCCTTCCCGATTCCTGCTTCGAGTCCGGCGTTCACTTGCTGGCGCAGAAGCTGAACAAATGGGACGTTAAAATGCTGAGGCAAAAAAGGCTTTATAAGGCGCCACAAGGTGAGCCCTCCACCTTCTGTGATGATTTTAAAATGAGTGCTATGCCACCTGCACCGAACATCTGTTTTACGTGGGGAAGGTGTTTGGACTTAGGTGGCCAACTATCATGGAGGCAACTGGAAAAGCATGCTTCCTTTTAAGGCCTCTAACCTTAAGACCTTTTTACAGCTGATGTTGTAAAGAGGCCTTAAAGAGATGAACACTGTGGACAATGTGCATGATGTCCTTTGACTGTTTGGAAGCTTGTGAGGTGCATAAAGCTCACAAGGCACTGTGGTAGTGTGTGACAGGTCATTGTGGGGATAGTAGAAAAAGACATAGTACAGCACAACGGGACAGAGAAAAGGAGCACACAGGATAAGTGCTCGTCCTGTGTGCTCCTTTTCTTTGTCCCGTCTATGTCTTCTGATATGCTATACCAACAAGCCCAAACTACCACTTTGTTAAGATTGGTGGTCATGATAGGTTTCTTTGATTTGGCTGCACTCTCTGCACTAGTTCTGTGAAGTTCCACGGTGGTGCCGGTAGCATGCAGTGTCAGTTCAGATGGTTCAAATGCAGCTTGGCACTGTCCGCTTCCAAAACGAATGGTCGAGTGCAGGCCCGATTGATAGCCTTGCTGTTTTCACGAAATTGCAGCCAACTGCAAGCTGCCGACGCCAACGACCACCAAAATCCTGAAACACTTGGAAGAATTTTCAAGCAGCAAATCGCAAAGATGTTTACCATGAACCTGCTCTAGGAAATCGTCGTTTCACAGAAAAAAAAATTGTTGCATGTATACACACAGGCTACTTACGATTTAGCGCTGAAATGCTGCCCATGCAACTGGACTTTACCGCTTAGGTTTTCATTATGATGCCTCAAACAATCACTGAATTCCTCCATGTGTAGGTCGAAGAAGCAGAGAAGTTATGGCACGTGTCATTTAATGAAATGATGACAGTTATTTGCTGAAAGGTTATTGTTTATGGGGGTTTAATGTCCTAAAGCAACTCAGGCTATGAGGGACGCTGTAGTGAAGGGCTCCGGAAATTTTGACCACCTGGTGTTCTTTAAGGGAGCTGCTGACCTGAAGGACATGGGCTCGATCCCGGCCGCGGGGGTTGAATTTTGATGGAGGCGAAATTCTAGAGGCCCGTGTACTGTGCGATGTCAGTGCAAGTTAAAAAACCCCAGGTGGTCGAAATTTCCAGAGCCCTTC
Organism: Amblyomma americanum; assembly: GCF_052857255.1. Taxonomy (NCBI): domain Eukaryota; kingdom Metazoa; phylum Arthropoda; class Arachnida; order Ixodida; family Ixodidae; genus Amblyomma; species Amblyomma americanum. The sequence goes on along the minus strand of NC_135497.1, from coordinate 301,676,304 downwards.
ACTACAGTATTCCTCATAACCTGAGCCGCTCTGGGACGTTAAACCCCCATAAACCAAACCAATCTTCTTTGTAATGAGGTGTAAGGCATTAATATACACGGATTACACGTGGTATGCTCCTACGGCTGCTAAATAATTTATAACTGAATTTCTTTCTCGTGCTGTTTCAGTTTCAGCAGCTAAACGATGACTGTGACCTTAAATAGAGGTTGTAGGTCATGTGAGGCGTGAAAAACTGCAATATAATTGGTGCTTCTACATTTGTTGTCATTCCTCCTCTAGAGGAAGGCTGGCTTCAGCAGTGCAGTAAACAAAAACGATAAAGCAGCAATTATATCGCAGTTTTTCTATGCCTCTAATGACCTAAAACCTCTCCTTGTCGTCACAGCTCTCATTCGGCTGTTTAAACCGAAACAGCATGACAGAAAAATTCGATTATGAATTGTTTAGCGGTCGTAGGCGAATACCAAATCGTGATTCATGCATTGTAGTGTCTTCATTATAAAGAAGAAAATATGCCACCAATATTAGCTCTCTATGCTCCATTAACATGCACTGACATTGCACAGTACACGGGCCCCTAGAATTTTGCCTCCATCAAAATTCTAGAGGCCCGTGTACTGTGATGTCAGTGCATGATAAAGAACCCCAGGTGGTCGAAATTTTCAGAGCCCTTCACTATGGCATCCCTCATAGCTTGAGTCACTTTGTGACGTTTAAACCCCCATCGACATTTCAACAAAGAACTGTCATCATTTCATTAAATAACTAGTGCCACACCTTCTTCAGTTCTTCAACCTACACATGGACATTGCCATACTGCTGCACCGCAGCTGCGGTGCAGCAATTCGGCTTTCATTTCATTCATTTTGGCCAGACTAGAACTCGTGCCGCACTAGTGCAGAAAGTGCAGCCGAATGAAAGAGACCTTATGATTATGTGGCTACTTCCGTTGCATTGGGTGGGCAACAGTTTTTTGCCCTAGCCATTACATAGAAAGAAGAAAAAAGGAAACGCGGGAACATTCACTATTAAGACAGCTTTCACCTGCACACCCCAAATGAACAAACCCTGCCTGTACAGTGAAGAAAGCAACTAGGCTGTTACGTATCTAGCAAGTTATAATTTTGAAGGTGGGCCTCCTGCTGTGAAACTGGCAACGTTTGTGCCCCTAAAGACAAGCAGTGGCGAGAGGCGAGAAGTCGTAGACGAATGTAGGTAGGACAGGTAGCTGAACGAGGAAGTAGTTCCCGTAATTGAAGAATACAAAGAAACACAAGGACGAGACATGTTTATGTTCATCCTTCTATGTTTGTCATTTTGTCTTCACAAGTTAACAGTAGATGTTCGTTGTAGTTTCACTTTTTGAGGAAAATGGGGAAGGGGTTGTTCATCTTGAGACATGTAGCCCAAAAGACGGAGCACAGAAATGGCTCACACATTAGTGCTTGCGTTTTGTTCCTACTGTTCTGTGTGCTTGCACCCCTTGCCACCAAATGAGGCATTGACATGATCTTACGTGGTGCTATGCTGGTAAAGGGTGTCTGCTGCATGCATATGGGTGTGTGGCATTCAGTTTCAAGCACCAACACACGGCTTCTAGTGCAGTAGGAATTATGGGAGCAAAAAAACCTCAACGATGTGGATGAATAGTTTAGCTCTTCTACACGATAGCAAGGCGGGCGAGTTGGTGATACATTTAAAAAATTAACAGCGCGGAAAACGGGGACTTCAAGGGTAGAAAACACAGGACAAGCGCTTGTCCTGTGTTTTCCACCCTTGAAGTCCCTGTTTTCCGCGCTGTTATTTTTTTAACTCTCCAGTTTGCCTTTTCTGAAAAAATTCTGTGACAGGAGGTTCTAATACATGTCAGCCCACCCCTCATGTAATACTCCCTTGTGGGCCTTTGAGGTACAAATAAATAAAAAAAGTAGTGCCCTTTCAAACAGTATAATTTGCAACTTTGGTGCAAGATTTCCAGTGGCCCCTTCAGGGTGTGTTTGTCCAGTGCTTGTAGTGATTGCTGAATGTCACTTGGTCCCAAGAACCAGACAGTTAACCAATTGGCCTTGTGCCTCTTGATGAGAAAATCTGAGAGGTAAAAATGAGTTTACCATAGCTGTGAACAGTAATGAGCTGGATGTATTGCCGATGAGAATCGAGGTCATCTACTTGACAGTGGTAAGAATTTTGGGTTGGTTAGAGCATAGATGGCTTAACATCATCTTCCGTATCTTAATAGATGTGGCATTGTTGGCGTGTGTAATTAAAAATTTGTTTCGATGTGTGTGTTTCGATGTGAGCTGTCAACTCAGGCATGACGAAGTTGTAAGCTCGACCAGAAGTACCTGTGCTGTTTGAGCTCAGGGCAAGAGCTTTGAGCGAGGCCACTGCACTACGTCCTTGTTTTAAATTTGGCTTTCATGGTGCTCCAACTTCCTCCTTCCCCCACCTCTGTTAGGAATGTCGCCATGGGACCGAGCGAAAGTGGTAGGGTGTAATTAGAGCAGTGGCATGGCCATAAGGTCCATCCTAACAGTGCTGCTTAAGACTTGTTTGCTGGATTGGCCCCGCAGTCAGAACTGAGGTGAGTTATGAGTGGGCCACTGTGGAGAAAGATAGTAGAGCAGCGAAAAACATGCCACGAATGGTGGAGAGCTATAGTTTGGAAGCAACCTTTGATGCCTTTGTTGCCTTTGTGGTCAAAGTTATCTGTGAGACCATCAAGGGCACCACCTGTTCTGAATGCATCGCATAGCAATAGATCAGGGCTTCAATTTTATAGTTGGATCATGGGCTTTACTGCAGGAGGTGTATGAATTGGTTCAGATTTCACATTGAGGCGCATCAAATTCAGCAACGTTAGTACTCACAGGTACAGTAAAACCTCGTTAAGGCATACCTCGCGGCACTGTGGAAAAGCTGTGCAAAGCGGCAATATTGTCACGAAGACGACTAAGCTGGCAGTGGTGCGGGAACGGAAAAGTCACGTTATAGGCGAGCGGCCATTAAAATCATCTCACTGCCATCATTCATCGCCGCTTATTATTCGGCTGGTCGCCACTTAACATTTGGTGTGAGATGCGGGGTATCATCCCCATCCTGGTCCTGATTCTTCGGAGTCTTCTGCCTGCCGTTATCGTCGGCCGTGTGCACCTGGTTTGCCCCGCTGTGCCCCAGCCCGCCGAACCTGAATCTACATCGCCGCTCACCGCAGTCCCGTCCCCTGCCCTGACCACAAGACACGTTGACATGACAACGCTGCCGCGTCCCGAGACGCCGCCCACACGTGAGGACACCACCCCCCTGCCCATGCCATTCGGTGCATTGAAGGGCTTCGTCCGTTGGCTACTGGTGACCTGTGTCCCAAGCGCTTCGTCGACTTGGATTCACTCACACATATCTTTCATCGTGGCAGCCAGCACTTCCCCCCATGCCATTTGTGTTGTACCGTCCTCCTCTGAACCCATCTCCACTGAGCCGTCTCTCCGTCGGTGTGTTCTTCTATTCACTATCGGGATGATCGCTCAGCAGCCCCGGGTAGTGTCACTGAAACGACGAAGCTGGCAGCGGCGCGGGAACAGAAAGGTCGCGCTATAGGCGAGGGGCCATTAGAATGATCTCACTGCCATCGTTCATCGCCACTTATAATTCGGCTGGTCGCCACGTAACAATATGCCCAAACTGAAAGCAGCCTGAGTATATCCGTTGACCTGGTAAAAGATGATACCTGAGGCATTTCAAAGAATGTGCAGGCGAAACCTTTTAATCACATAGCTACGAGTGCAGCCTCGAAGGTATGTAAGCCAGGTCCCGTGTCCCAGCTGCTCTATTAGGCCGTATTTGAGTGAACAAGCAAGTGTCCAGCACGCATGCAGTTTTTTCCAACAGTACAAGTTTAGCTGTCTTCAGCTTCCATGTAGGCGTTACTTTCATTGGATGGTGTTTTGCCAGTGATGGAAGCAACACTGTCAATACCAAACTGTGCTGAAGAAGTCTTGGACTGCATTGTCTAATCCATCACCAATCATGCAGAAAAAAATGAGTCTCCGCAATGCGTCCTCTGCAACAAAATACCTCCTGTAAACAGGACGTATTTAGGAATACCTGCTCTATTCTGAGGCCTGGATTGGGAAAAGTGGGGATAAGAGTTAATGGAGAATATTTTAGTAATCTTCAATTCTCAGGTGATATCGCTAAGTCGCTCAGCAGATGAACTGCAAAGCAAGATCAGTAAGTAGAATGATGGGTATAAAGAATTAAAGGAGTATAGACACTTAACTTTTGGGTGCGTGTTTTTTGTTTGTAACGATGCGTAAGGCGTTGTTATACGTGAATTACCACCTGGTATTCTCCTATAACCAATAAATAATTTATAATAGCATTTCTTTCTCGTGCTGTTTCGGTCTCAGTTTCAACAGCCGAATGAGGACTATGACGCCAACGTGTACTTACAGGTCACGTGAGGCATGAAAAAACTGCAATATAATCGCTGCTTCCACATTAGCTGGCATTCCGGCTCTTCAGGAAGGCTGGCTTCAGCAGTGCAGTAAATCATAACGATGAAGCAGCGATTATATGGGCGTTTTTCGATGCCTCACGCGACACAAAAGCACTCTTTGACATCACAGCAATTGTTCGGCTGTTGAAACTGAAATAGCGTGACAGAAAAAATTCAATTATAAATTATTTAGCGGTCATGGGCAAATATCACATGGTGATTCATGCGTAATAGTATTTTCTGCATCGTTGTAGAGAAGAAAACATGCCACCAAAATTACGTGTCTATAATCCTTTAGCACGCAGAAAACCAAATGGAAAATGCCCTTGGCCATTCCCTCCAATGCAAATGCTGTGTGGTGTATAATATTGTTACGTGGTGGCTCTCCAAAGAGTGAGTTGCGATGAACGATATCAGAGATATTATTTAATGGCCGTTGGCCTAGCGCGAGTGCTCTGTAACGCACCACAGCCAGCTTCGTCGTCTTTGTCACAATATTCCATTTCCTCATGAACATTGTCACTAATAGGAAACTGGGTGGTGTGTCATTGTTTGCGTAAGAACTTAAGGACACTGAGAAGTTCCCTAGGCAGCCGCTGACCACACACCATACGTGGCAAAATTACTTTTGAAAAGTAAATAAATTACATTACTAATTACTTTCCTATAAATCACAGAGGTAATTACAATACAAATTACTGATCTCAAAGTAATGGCATTACATTACAATTAGCTGCCTTAAGTAATGAAAATTACTTAGTTTCGATGCTAAAATGTTGTGCATTGGCCATAGTTTGTGCAAAATTTCTACGGTTTTTTGTTTTTGTTTGCACCGCCACTGAGCTTAAAAATGGGCGTCAGAAATTTTTCCCCTTTTTAGTCAATTTGAACTGCCGCTTTGCTGATGTAGATGAGGTCTTTGTCATATCATTCTTCAATCAGAAGTACATTGTGCAATGTGTAATATGGTCCCACCATCCTGATTTTGAAGAATTTGTCATCCGCGTAAACAGCGGGAGTGCAGTGACTGCTTATCCATGCATCATCCCAGAAGTGCACAGGCGCTCGAGAAGCTGCCAATTCTGCTGTTCAATTGATTTGTTCTGGAGGCAAGTTGGTGGAAATACATAGCATGTCGCTGGGACGCTGTTGCCTATCTTGCCCTTGAGTTAGAAATACGGCCTCAGGTGAGGCCACAAAAACCCGACAACTCGTGGCCAACTTTCTTTTGACTTTTTGTCGGTGTCAAAGTACTCAAAGACGTCAAAGTACTTGCTCAAGCACTCGAAGTTCGTCTGCGTGAAGGTGCCATATGGCATACCTTGGTCATCGAGCTCTCCTGGTGGCCATGCAGTGCGTTTGTGTGTGAGACCTTATGCAGTGCAGGGAGATGCGTAGCAGTCCTGTGACTGATATGCAGACTCTTCACCAAGGCAGTGCTGATGCCTGCGCGCACCTCTCGTCAGCGTGCTTCCCTGGGGTGCTGGCTATTACTACTTGCACGCTTTTAAGGCACGAGCCTTAAGTGGCACATGAACATCGATACCCGGCGTTGTTGTCGATGTCCAGGAAAAGTGGTCCATAACCCCCAATGACATTGTCAGCAAAGAGAAAAATTTCTTCCAAGGGTGCAGAGAATTGAACCCAGGGCCTTCAAATTACGAGGTGATCACACAACCCATCGGCCACAAAACCGCGTTGTTTCTTGGCAAGTAATGATTCATTTAATGTATGTGTTGCCCTATGACTATAAGCTAATGAGTAGGTGTGTCACTAGAAAGGAAGGAAACAATATAAATTAAAAAGTGAATGTTTTTCGCCTTCAAAGCATGAAAGTAGTCTCTAGTGTGTCCGTAATTCTTGCTTTGGGAGTCGCCGCGGTGGCTTATTGGTTATATGGTGCACGGCTGCTGACCCTAAAGACTCTGGTTTCATCCCGTCTGCGGCAGTCTCATTTCGGGAGAGGCGAAATGCTATAGGCCCATGTACTGTGCGATGTCAGTGCACGTTAAAGAACCCCAGGTGATCAAAATTCCCGGAGCCCTTCACTATGGCATCCCTCATAGCCATAGTCGATTGCTTTGGGACGTTAAACCCCCATAAACTGCATCTTTGCTTTGTATATGCTCATCTCCAAAACGCGAGGCCAAAGCATGGCAGATACGAGGAGAAGCATGGACTCGGTATGCAGCAAAAGTAATATTGCTAGTAATTGATTACTTTTTCGTGAAATTACTGCTTGAAAGTAGTTCATTACATTACTAAATTACCAGGCCACAAAAGTAATGAATTACATTATAAATTACCGAGAAAAGTAATTTAATTACTGTAAATATATTACAGTAATTTATTTGCTGGCTAATCTGCTACACACTGATTTCAAGGTGATTGCACACTGCTTTTCAATGAATTCGAAATCCTGACATGATAGCTTTTGCAAATGGTACGAAACAACGTCTTTTGCATATTTAAGGCAATGGTTTGTGCCACCTTCCCTTTTATTTTTTGTCTCCCCCTTTCCCCCTTCATATATTTTTTTTTTTGATGTTATGAATGCAATGTTTTAGCAATAAGCTTGAATTAGCCCCTATGAAAAAATTTTTTGCTGGTCTACACGTGACTGTCTCTATGTCCAGGTTTTGCGCCATTTCCTAGTCCCTGGCATTAATTGGCACTTTCACTTCAATAAAACTTTTGTGAATGGGCTGGCACAAATTTTGAAAAGTTCCTTTGCTAGCGCTTGCAAGTTGTTTCCATATTTTTGTTTTCCATGGGGGTGAAGTTTCATGGCATGTCCAGTCCGTCAACTATTTCTTACCGTTCTCAAGATACTTTGTCCCGTTACACTTTTGCATTGTGGAAGAGCCGCAGCTGCTCTTAAGGTGCTTTGTGTCCTTGCCTTTGTGCAGGGCAGCAGCGGCGTCTTCTTCGCAATGCTTTTCTGCATGTGGGCAAAGCATCCAAAGATGATGACTAGCTTGGCTGGCATTTTCTTGGTCTCTGAATGGCTCATGTGGTCAGAATTTGGCAAAATTATGGACATGTATACCAGGGAATCGTTTCAAAAAGTTTTCCAGGATTTGTATTGTGAATAAAAATAGCACAACACGCATAATTTTTTGTTTTGTGATACTGCAGATTACACGAACCAAGAACAGAACAGCAAGGTTCTACTGTATTTCTTTGAAGGGCTGTGACGGTTTTAAAGGTGTCTAGCAACCTTGAATTGTCAAAAGGAATTTCGTTTACCTGGAAAATTCTGGAAGTTGTGAGGGATACTATCAAGAAAGTGGTCAAGTCTCGGAAAAGGACGGACTGAAATTAACGCAGAGGTCTGCTGCGAGTTTTAACGATACTGTGAGTGTCCAGCACACGGTCCGTTCTTATTGGCATGACATGGTTTTACTTCTAATGAGTATTAGGCATGGCAGCCTGTCTGTTTTAGTTGTCTTTTCCTTGTCTTCAATTAAGTGAGCATTGTATATACCGTATTTACGCACATAATTTGCGCACTTTTTATTCAGAAATTAGGGCTCTAAGAAGGGGGTGCGCAAATTACGCGGGGGGGGGGGGGGGGGTCATCACGCGCAATATAGGTATAGTGTATGTTGCTGCGTGCACGTCAGCACCCGAACCCGCACCCTACGCTGGCCGGCCCCCGAAAAAAAACGCAGCCAATTGTTAGATAGTTCCTGATTCCATAAGTTTGCTTTCGCAACTTTGTCTGGGAAAGCAACCGCGAATAAATAAATCAATTATCAGACCACACAATTCTTTAACATTACCGTGCGAGTATCGGCCAAACTGCTTGTCAGCGCCTTATCACGGCGCGCAGCTGAGAAGCCAGAGAGAAAACCACATGCCCACAAGTTTTCTGACACAACGATTGTCGTCTATGGACAAACTTGTGCGCACACAGTTATTCTCGCTGGCTTCGCCGCTCCGCGCCATGATAAGGTGCTGACAAGCAATTTGAAACTTGCCATATAGTTGTGATATCCCATCGCAAGACACGACCGAACAAACAAACACAAGCCGTCAGAGCGACAGAGAAAAGCGTAGCCGGCAGTCGAGACACATGCATCAGCCAAACAAACAGCGGTGTTGGCTCTTCTATCAGCTGCCGATCCTCCCTGAAAGTGCTGCTGGCCGTTCCGAGTGGCGATGCCGCTGGTGCCACCGGGATTGTAACAGCGGCCCGGCACCACCGTGAATGCCCAGTGCACAATAGATTCAAAAAGCCTTCCGAACAAACGCGCGGAATAGCCGAATGCTACTGGGTAGAGCCCGCGTGCATGATGGTGGTCTAGCGCAGCACGGTGCGTAAAATATGCGAGTAAAAAAAATTTTTTTGTAAACCCGAGTGATAAGTTAAGGGTGCGCAAATTATGCGTGTAAATACGGTACTAATTGGTTCTGTACAGGTTGCCACACTCCTCATTAAGTTTGGTCTGGTGCATATCAATAGACACAGCTATGTTCAAAAGTATTTTCTGTGGAATAAGCCGTAGTCATAGGAATGTGCAGAATTCATGCGCTTTCAGTATACTGATGCGAGGTGCCACGCCACCCCAATGTGGCATCAAAATCGATCTGTAAATCTTGCTCTCGGGCCTCGTCAATCTTGTAGGCTATTGCAGAAACAAACAGAGGCTAGTTTCTCTGCGGTTCGAGCTGTGATGACGAGGTGGTAAAAAGCTGTTACTTTTTGTGGAAATGCTTCGTGCTTGTCCTGTGGCATTGCTGCTATCGAAAGGGGTGCCAGAGTGTGCCTTCATTGGAAAGGCAGTAAAAGGCATTGCTTCTCAGTGATGAGCAAACCAACCTTTGTCAGCCCTCTTGTTCAAGGGTTCCTTCTTGAAAGCCTGAAATATTCTTTTGCAGTACAATGAACAGTGTATGGAATCCCTGAAAGCATGCAGAGTGTTCCGTTTAGAAATTTTCCAGAATTTTCTCAGTTTTGTTTCTTTTTGAAAACACATGTAATGTCAGCACATATGGCCACCACTGTTATGAACCATTAAAAGAAAGCAAAAACTTGTGAGCATAATTTTAACAAACTTCCAAATCTAAGAGTCCGGATCTGTCAGGCACTTTTCTTCCAGTCAGTAGGGAAACAGCTGCTGAAATTTTAGCACAGATTCCTAGTTGAAATGTGCCAGCATCTGTAGGTCCGTTACGGCCAGGGATTCCAGTGTGGTGAAACCCATACACAAGAGTTAGGTGGGCCATGTCCCGTTAAGAATGCTGCATCTGGGGCAGCATTCCACAGCTGGAGGTGTCACAAGAAATTGTGGAAGAGGTCGTCTTGTTAATGCTCTCACTCTTGTTGTAGCTTAAGCTGCTATTCATCGATTTTTTGTGTCATTAATGTTTCTAAACAATGCCACATCACGTCATATGCCTTTTCAGTGTCTGAACTGTGACAAGAGCATCGCCACTGGAGCCGTGGCCTCATGCTTGAGTGCTCGCCTCGGCTACGGGAGGTCGTGGGTACGATTCCCGCGGCCTCCGGTCCACCAGCCAATTAATCCAATAGGAACAGGCGGTCCCCCGGCCTAGTGCTCGGCTCTCCAGGGCAGCACTGCGTGGGAAGGATAGCCTGCGCCTCAAAATTCCCGTCAAATGCGGGCACAAAAACGTCTCCACGTGGTTAAAACCCGCAGTCCAAAACTCTCGCCTTGTTCCAGTTACAAAACTCACAACGTTCACTTCTCTAGCCTCAAGATAGATGTGACATAAGCACTCTCCGCTCACAAACCCCCTTCGAGCAAAGTGCGGCGGTATTTGATTGCTACTGTTGTGGCTGGCTCACACGCATCAGCAGGTGTGCATGACGGGTTAAAAAAAAGATGGGCTTCTACCGCACGAGGTGGATTTAGGGTTGCTTGACGGCGGAACTTATTTTCGATCCATCAAGGCAACGGTTTGGTCGAAGACCCTTCTCCCAAGCATCTCACCCTAGATAAGCCGAGCAGCATGGCGGGGAAATCTTAAAACCGGTGGGTACCCGGCGGCACTGGGAATCGAACACAGCACCTCCCGAATGTGAGGCGGATGCTCTGCCACAAGGTCGCGCTTCGGTGCTATGATCTTCGCCAAAAGGCCGAGAAATGAAAAGCCGAAAGATTGCCATTCGGCAGCTTACAAAGTCAAGCTGTCATGTTTTTTACTGAACACAGTTATGGCTCAGGCTAATTGTACCATTCTACGTGATTTTCCCTCATTCATTGAGACGCTCAGTAAGCTTTAGGATGCGATAAATTATGAAGAGGAAAGAAATATTTGTATATGTTTCTTTTCATGACTGCATTTTGTGGGAACATGTTTGTATTGTAATTTCAAATGTTTTATAATTTGAACTACTCGAAAATAAAGCATATCGCAGTACTGGCCGGCATTTCGAAAGGCCCTGATATGCACACCATGTGTACGAGAGCAGACGATGCAGCAGTCCCTGTGTCATTACTTTCGGAACCCACATGACCAGGGTTGCTGCTCTTCCTCGGGAGTGACGTCGTAATGCACCCCGACACTCAGAAACCGAAATCGCTCAGTAAATAATGCGGTAATATTTAATGTTCATATTTAAATTGCGGAGCACGTATCACGCACTGGGTGGGAGTATGCAATGCTTGAAACTAAGAACACTCCAACCAAAAGTTTGATGTCTCCGCTTCTTTAAGGTTTTTGGTTTAGCATATGGAGCTTGTGAGCTCCTGTGTGCCAGCGTCAGAAGCCTTTCAGAAACCCTTTCGTTGTTTGTCTTGAGCGGCTGCGTTTTTATGGAGGAAAAACGCTAAGGCGCCCGTGTGCTGTGCGATGTCAGTGCACGTTAAAGATCCCCAGGTGGTCGAAATTATGCCGGAGCCCTCCACTACGGCACCTATTTCTCTTTCTTCTTTCACTCCCTCCTTCATCCCTTCCCTTACGGCGCGGTTCAGGTGTCCAACGATATATGAGACAGATACTGCGCCATTTCCTTTCCCCCCAAAAAACCAATTATTGTTTGTCTTGACTGTTTTTATTCATTCTTGGTCTCTGCCTTGTACACACTTCTTTTTGTGTGTGGTTTCTCTGACACATCTTGAACAATGTTCCTTTTATCCTTTTTTTTAAGGATCTTTCTAATGTCCATACGCAAAACCACTACAGGAGTGCGTGGGCTGCTGCTGTAGCTTGTTGGGAGATCTCCTTATCTTTTTTCCCTCATATGCATTTCCTTTTTTGTGTATTTGTTTGTGTGTTTCTCTGAGTGGTTTATTAGTTGCATTTTATTGTTCTGAGCTTACATACTTTTTTCTCTTTTCATGGCATCCAACCCTGTGTATGACTGACACTAGTGGAGGGACTGCAGCAGCCGACCTTGCATGGCGCGGCAATCTCTGGTCCAAGGCACCTATTCCCCGTTCCAGGCTATTGGCTCAAGGTTGTGCCCACAAGTCTGCACCTTGGCCTACAGGCAGAGTCGCATTAGGCTCACATCGGCCAGGACTTCCTTGCCAAATAAAGTGTTCCTACCGACACGCCTTGTCAGTAATTGATGAAGCGTATGAATATATGAGTAACAACTTCGTTCGCCGTATAGAAAAACCGTGTTACAAAGCAGTTTTTTTAAGGCCATACCCAGCCACCACATTGTTTCCTCTGAGCAACCTACTCATCTTTGAGGTAAGTGCTTGCCGTGTGTCTCATCACAGTCTGAAGTGTTGCTGCAGAACCGCATATTGCCTTCCTGTTTATGCCATTGCAGCAGGAAATGCTTCTCAAAGCTAATGAAAAAAAAAATCGCCAACATACAGCTTTGAGACAACTGCTAAACGGGTGCCGAAGCCCACTGAACATTGTAATTGAGGCCCTTTGAATTGAATGTTCTTTGTAGGGATTTTACAAAGGCAAGATAACAGTCCTAGCAGTTTTGGGTGCACAAACTGGGTAATATCAGGCTTTAACTGCTAACAAGAGGCCCTAAATATTCGCTAAATTTGATTTATAGTCTTCTCTTACTGTTGTAACCTATCTTTCCTCAAGCAGAATGGTAGCTGAGTGAATTTGCATCACCTGTTAATGTCAGATTTTTTCTTTTCTCAGCTGCTGAGGGCCATTATTGCCAGAGGGGTATGTAAGCTGTGTACTGTAGACAGGTAAATCGCTTATTTCAAACCGACGGTATTTACAAACTGGCACTTCGCTCCCGTCAAAATCGCGTATTTCAGTGCGACAAAGCTGCCGGTAATATAAGCATACGCAACGGCCGTAGAGCTTACCTGTCCTGACCGATGAAGTATGGCAATGCAGCGCGCTGCATGTGGCCATCGTGGAGAACCACTCGTCTACTACCCCTGTCACACGGTGCCTTCGAAGTGCAGTTTCTCTTCCCAGCTGCGCTCCTGTTCCTGCCACGACGTGGGACCAGTTTATTTTACCGTATGCGGGGCCTATCGTGTGGAATCTATGAGGCGCCGCTGACAGTGCTGATGAGCGGTCGCATAAGAATGAAAAGACCTGTACCAACCCATGGTCGGGCTCCTAAATTTATTCCGAACTCTACGTAAAGAACTATTTTCGGTCCCCTTACCCTTTGTTTCTAATCAGCATAGTTTGAAAAATTTGCGGTCGCTTAATAGTTTGAAGTATCGAGGCGCCGAATGTCTGACCATTGGTACGTGGCCACGTACATACTTCCCATCCATGGCGCGCGCAAAATTTGTCCCTAAACGTAATGGCCCTTGGATATATTGTCTTCATGTTCAAAAGACGTCGCAAATCTCGAAAGTTTATTATAGCGACAAATTTCTATATAAGACTGCTCAAAGGGAGCACGCGTCTACAAAACCACCGCCGCACGCCGCTCTTAATTCAGTTCCAATAGATTGACCAAAAGTTTGAGCTATAAAAGCGAGCACGAAACAACGAGAATTCACTGTGCGAGTGTGTGTTTGAGGACGGATCGCGCATAAAAGGTTTTACCACTAAACGCACTGATCATAGGGCTTGCATGCGGCACACCGAAACGGTGATATCAATATAAGATGGAATTCCGCATCTGGCGCTTCTAGCCCTCGCAATGAAGAGGCAGGATTAAGTTTTCCCTTTGCAAAACAAACATCTAGTAGAACCCGCTGTTACGTTCGCGGTTGCTGCGTTTTTCCCGGTACGTTTTTTTTTTATTCATATGAGCCAGATAGTTCAGCTGCCACAGAAGCCCCTTCAACTGAAACTCGATCGCCTATATCTGTTACATAGGCAATTGTTGCATAATTCCCTTGTCGTACTTCGCGAAAGTCATCTCACGATGGTAGTTTACACCGTCCCGGAATTTGTTCAATGCGCGCGTAATGGCGACGCCGGCCAGAAAAAGCGATACTATACACGTACTCTATATAGGCACTTGTTCGCCGCTGCGTTCGGCGACGTCTGGAAGCACCCAGGCCAACGCCAACATACAGACCATGTGATTTTTTGTGCATCTGTTGGCATAGTTACATCGACGCTGCGACGCTAGCGCGAACGACAGCACAAAAACTAAACTATGCCGCGGCAGACGGCACAAAGCGCTGTACGAAATGCGCTTGCGTGGGTTCGCTCCGACAGTTTTGTTTCTGCCATCCGCTTTATTCTTGTCGCCTGCGCCTTAAAGTACACAATTTCTAGATTCTAATATAGCGATGATTCTATGGGATTAATGCGGCCACCGCGATAGCAGCGAAGAAGCGCACGCGTACCGCATCTTCGCACGCTCCAGGTATGCTCCCTCTTCTTTGCTAAATGCCTTCCACAGACAGCTGCTCAGGCTAACTGAGACTCGTCGCAGTGCGTTTCTGAAGGACGGTATTTGCTTATGTCAGCTTTCTCCCCCTTTCCCTTATATATCATGTTCATTCTACTTGATCGCCATTCATTGGGGGCTTTGCCATCCACTACCATTTTTTTCACTGCCTCTATTAATGTTTGCTTGGATTTTGGTCAAAGCTTCTTTATTAATATAATCGGAATACCATCTGGTCCTGTCGACGTGTCACTAGCAACCTTCTTCTCTTGTCATAACGCGAGCGCATGGTTGCGCTCTCTGGAGGGCCACCGCGTCCGACCCGGCCGCGCATCGACGCGAATGTGGGAGATTAGGCGAAGCGCCACGCGCAGGTCCAACTTCTCCTGCGCCACTCGGCTGCGATGAGTGGCCGTGTCGGACGCAGTGGCCCTCCAGAGAGTGCAGCCACGCACTCGATGGTTCAGGGTGGACGACCCTGTACGTATGGGACCACTGCTCGCTTCGACCGACGAATGCCTCGGGGACTGCAGAACCACCGTGCCTGATCACGTTGTAAAGAATTCACATTACTAACTTGCCTATACTCTGCGCAAATCAAGGATGAAAGCTCGGAACTTATGAGCGCACATATGCCCACTCGAACAACCCATAAATTACGCGAAATGAAAGCGTATTTTCATACGGTCAATTACGACAAGATTTTCCTGAGAAAGCTTCGAAAAGACACATTTTTCTGGAGTGCCTTCGAAGGCACAGGCACTACACAAGTGCGAGCCCACAAACCACACAAGCGTCCTTTCACAACGAATGTGCCACACCACACGTCCAGAGTATCCAGAGGCCGACCAAACAAGCAAGCGATGCAAAACGCCCGCGCCCGCACGACCGCGATCCACAAATCACAAATGACGCCAAGCCAATCTATAATCCATGGGTGAAAATAACGCGTCCGTTATTACGACCAGGTCGGAATAACGATTTGGCTTGGCTTTCTGTTATTTTCACCTGGTCGAAATAACGCCGGCCGCCCGATGTAAAGGGTTCAGCCGTATCCATCCATCCATCCATCCATCCACCCACCCACCCACCCACCCAGTTATCCATCCATCCATCCATCCATCCATCCATCCATCCATCCATCCATCCATCCATCCATCCATCCATCCATCCATCCATCCATCCATCCATCCACCCACCCACCCACCCGTCCGTCCGTCCGTCCGTCCGTCCGTCCGTCCGCCCGCCCGCCCGCCCGCCCGTCCGTCCGTCCGTCCGTCCGTCCGTCCGTCCGTCCGTCCGTCCGTCCGTCCGTCGGTCCGTCCATCCATCAATCCATCCATCCATCCATCCATCCATCCATCCATCCATCCATCCATCCATCCATCCATCCATCCATCCATCCATCCATCCATCCATCCATCCATCCATCCATCCATCCATCCATCCATCCATCCATCCATCCAATTTCGGTTTCAATGGCTGGGAGACTGAGGTGCGGCGCCCGATCATGCTGTTTCATGCCTATTTTCGGGCTTTGAGCAACAGCTTTTATTTTGTTGATGACAAAAACATGTTTTTTAAACTTTAATATTGCAACAAGGGTATGAAGTGGCTAGAAATGCAGCAAAACAAGTATTTAAACTGCATGATGCATGGTTGTATATTGTACTGTTGCCAATGGCAAGAAATCAATAACTACTTCGGACAAGCAAAAAGGGAAAATAATCCATGACATACAATAAGGACAGAAGGAAGTCCGGAATTACCTGAGGTCTCAACTGTAGCCAGGTGACTCGCGGGAAAGGAGGACTCCTAGCGCTCAATGGATGGAAGTCGGAGACGTCGCGGTGACCTGCCTGGGGAGTCGCTGGCCCGCAGGGGGCACATCCCTCATATATAATGCTCTTAGAAATTTGCGAAGCGCGAGTCTGTTGCAATCTTGCTGCGGAGCATTGCGAGAGATGTTTCGATCGGGTGAAGCAGATCTTGGAAGGCCCAGCCTGCGCTGTTTCTGGTCATTTATCCGACGGGCTTTCGCCGAACGGTACCTCCCTGAATAACGTTGACAAATTTCAAATAAACCCATGGCCACCTTCTCTATTCTTTCCGCAAGAAACGCAGCTCACTGGGTTCCTTTGTGGTGCACACGCGCACAGTGAAGTTGGGAGTAACACAGCAGGCCTGACTGTCCGGAGTTCTTCAAATGATGCGCGACAAGCACGTGCGTTGATGAAATGAAACTGGAACAAGGGGAGTATCAGACATGGTGAGCGACTTGTGAATATTAAAAAAAAATTGCGCTTGAAGGCGTAGACATGTGCGCACTTAAAAAAAAGTGGGATGCGTCGGTGCGACGAACGCAGCGGAAATCGTTTCTTACTGCAGTTTCAAGAATTTACGGGGAAGAGCTAGGTTTCTTGTTGTACATCTTCGCAACTGCGTTCTGTCTGTTATGTCAAGTGCATGGTTGGTTAGCAACGGTTTTATGAACTTCTTGCATATAATATATGAAGCAGTGCTTCCCGGTGGCCGCTATCCTTGTTATCACAGGTCAGGTCAGGCAAACCCGCGATTTTATTCACACTAGTTGTAGAGCAAGCATATGTCCAGTGGCCTTTGAAGATGCCCCCAACCTCCTCTCCTGCCTCCTGTTGGCTTCTCTACACATTTTTGGGCATGATGTGTCCACCGAATTTTCTTTTTTTTTTTGCTGCCTTGTTTTTTTTAGCAACAGTGCTCACTAACCATCAGTCAATCAATCAATCAATCAATCAATCAATCAATCAATCAATCAATCAACCAATCAATCAATCAATCAATCAATCAAAACTTTTTAGTGAAATTGAAAGTGTCGCCCCTACTGTGTTATTAGTTTTCATTCGCTTTCATTGCTTCTCTTCAGTTTTTGTGGAATGTGTAAGCTTACACTGCTCAGAAACATAATATTTTGGATCCATTTTGGGAGTTAAAGGAACTAGGTTCAAAGCCCAACCAATCAGATAGGTAGTGCCCTGTCTGGATACCGCCTCATTTCCACGGCTGAAAATAGCCGCTGTGTTGCGACACCACCGGCTCAAAGTGAGCATTTCTGGGGAAGATTAAAATATTAAATTTTATGACTTCACAGATCTCTTTGGGTGCTCAGGCATCAAAGTGTCTCTTACTTTGCATACAAAGAACAAAGACATCATGCTTGATTTACATCGCAGGGCACCTTTAAGTGCTGTTGCATCCTCTCCATCGATTTATGCTGCCATTACATGCATTTTGTTCTTCTGTATTAAAGGAGTCAGCTTCACGAGAGCCCCTTGCACCAGTCACAAGTTCTTGAAGAAACTGCAAACCATGTCGTTGAGATCTTCGGTACTGAGCTCCCTGTACTAGTCAGCGAAGCTCTCATCGAAGCAGAGCGTAAGGGCAGTTTAATAGCTTCTGTGCATTTCAGTTTCGCACTTCATTTGTAGCAACGTGTTGCTTGCATTCTTTGTGAAATACTGTTTTTGCACCTAATTCCACCTGTTATGTTGCAGCTGGCACAGATATCACCACACGCATTTCAAGCTGTGGATGAGCATGGCTGGTTTGCGGCCGAAAGCTGTGTGTGTGGCAATACAAGGAGGGATTGCATAACAGAAATGTAAGTGTCCTGCATCGTGTGCTATATGCAACTAACAGTATAGTGAACCATTTTATGCAAAGGATTGGGGGCGAATCAGCGAACATTGTGATAAGATTACTTTGCCTCTGTGGCGCCTCGGGTTATCGCGGGTGTATGGAAATAAATACTGCGTGCATGACCCAGCTTAGTCAGTCTGAAACCCGCTGAACTGCGTGCATTTTTTTTCCAGCATGATGGCTGGCATGGCCCGGGACTACGCAGCTATTGCAAGCAACTCGATCATTTACCCAGTCGTTCAGCCTGTTTCGCGAAATGTGCGGTCTTTCAGTCATCTTTCAAAAATCATGACTGCTAGCTTACGAAAGGATGTAGAATGACATATGGTACAAGTTCTAGCATTTGCCTTGCGTACGTCTGTGAGAATGTGTGCCTTTCAGTGAATAAAATTTTGATTTTTTTTTGGCCATAAGAACGCAGGTATCGAATTATCCAAAATAGAGAGAACAGGCAAGCACTACCAGTCAGAAGGCACCAAAATGAGTTCTCTGTTCAAGTTGTGGGGCCTGCAATGACAGATACAGCTTGACCTTGGGACGCTCCGAGTATGCTAGCTGCTGCACCCACGAGCAGCTAGAGGAAGCTGTTCAAAAGACACGCACCTAGCCGCTGCTGGAATGGAAGCTATGCCGCGCCCACGAGGCTTTGCATTGAATTTTGGTTTTAAAGTTTGTTATTAATAGGTGCAATTATTTTTTACACAAACTGAAATGTACTGGCGAAGTTCCCAAGCCAAGAACCACTGGCAAAACCTCTTCGCTTGTTAAAAAAAAAATCTTGACTCCTAAGAACTCTCTCGACAGAGGTCTGTCTGGTTAGGATTGTGAATTTAAGGAATAAATGAACAGCATCCCAGTTCTTCTAAGAAAACACGCCATTTCAAAATCTACTCTGTTCATCAAGGCTTGACTGCTGGAGAGTTGCAGCTTGGGTTTAAAAAGGCCATGTATAGTCAATTGGCAGGTCACTGATCCTAAACCGTGGGTGTCCCTTTAAAGAGTACTGTATCAAATGCAGCAAGCAATGAAAAAGTGGGTTTGTATATGGCGGTACAGGCATGAGTAAAAAAAGATTAGCAGAGTGACATCACTAGAACGGCGAAAATTACACCACGCGGCTGGTGCGGCACTGTGCTTTGCGAACACACTTGGCACTTTTGTTATCAGCATGTTTGTAGCTGCAGTCCAACTCGTCTTATCTGCCGCTCTGGTGGCATGTCACTAGTGCTGATCTTTTTTACTCGCGACTGTACGGGGTCTGTCCCAAAACTTCCCGGATCATTTTTTTTATAAATAATTTATTCAGTATCAGTTTGCAATCTTTTCAAAACTTTTCAAAGTATTCTCTCTCTGGTTCGATGCACTGTTTCCAATGCTTCACTCAATCATTGAAGGCACCTTGGAAGCCGCCAATGGGAAGCTCCTTCTGTGAGGTCGTCGCAGCTCCTTTAACTGGCTCCAACGTCCCATGCCGTTTCTTTTAGGGTTCCTTTGATCCTTGGGAACAAAAATAAGTTTGGTGGTGCCAGATTGGGGTTGTATAGCGGCTGGGGTAGCGTTGCCACACCTATTTTGGTCTGCAGGAGACAGTGAGCGTGTTGTGGCTTGACACGTTATCAAGGTGCAAGACCCAATTGTTGCGAATTTTTTTGGACGCTTCGAACCCTGTTGCACAACCTTTTAAGCACTTTAGAATAAAACTCCTTGTTGAGTGTTTGTCCCTGTGGTACAAATTCACAGTGAACCACACCTTTTCTGTCAAAAAACACAATGAGCATTGCCTTGATTCGTGATTTGTTTATCCTTGCTTTTTTCGGGCAAGGAGACTTCATGATGTGCCACTCGCTGCTGTGACGCTTTGATTCGAGATCATACTCATAAATCTACATCTCGTTCCCTGTGATTACTCTGTTCAAAAATTCTGGGTCCGTTTTGTAGCGTTCATTTAATTCCTGGCACTTGAACAAACTCTTTTCCTTCATCTCACTTGTCAGGACTTCTGGCACCATTTTTGCGCAGACTTTCCTCATTTGAAGATCCTGTGTTAAAATGCGATGAATGATTTTTTGGGTATTCCACACTCCTCCCCAATCATTGGAACTCTTATGAAGCTATCGCTTAAAAGCAATTATTGGCTATTGACCGGTTGCAGCTAGAGAGGTGATTGGGTTGGGTGTCCTATTGGCTCGTTCCCCCACAATACTAGGTGGAGCGAAACGCAAAAGGCGCCTGTGTGTTGTGCGGTGCCAGTGCACGTTAAAGATTCCAAGCTTGTCGGAATTATTGCGGTGCCTCCACTAAGGCAATCGCCAGTCCTTGTGCAAAACTTGGCGCACTTTTTGCACCGAGTCGTCTGTTTGTGATGTCGATGGGCGTCTTGACCGGTCGTCGTCATTGACAGACTCCCGACATTCTCAGAACGTCTTGTGCCCCATGAAAGTTTGGCTTTGTTTCATTGCGCCCTCACCGTAGGCTTTACGAAGCATTTCTAGTGTCTCCGCCCTATTGTTACCCAGTTTCACTCAAAACTTGATTCTATAATGCTGCTCCAAAAACTGGTTCATTTTTTTCTCGGTGAAGGCAAAGTAGCTACCTCTGTGCGGAGCGTGACCTGCTCAACAACTGCCCGCAGGAAACTGAGACTAGTTTCGTTTCAAAGCTTAGATCCCCAGCTAACTTCTCCACTCAAAGGGCTGCCCCGCCAGGCGGCGCAGCTGTCTACAAAATATCGTTCCGGGAAGATTTGAGACAGGCCCTATACATGGAGATAAACATATTTGTTGTTTCATTTTCAGCTGATCTTTTTCATCACGAAAAATTTGAAGTAAAATCAGATTTAATCTACCTCAGGTTTCGAATTTGTCCTTAAATTCAAATTTGGATTTAATTGAACCGGTCTTGCATGCAAGGTATTATTGAGAGACAAGAAGAGAGCAAGAGAGATTAGAGAGCAGATTTGAGTTATGTTATAGCAGAAATCAAGATGAGGAAATGAGCGGGGGCATAACGTGTGATGCTGCAAACAGATAGGTTCATTAAGGTAACGTATTCTAAGGAAGTGAAGTGAACACACAGCCAAGAGCAGTGGAAAGTCGGGCGGAGGAATGTGATTAGGGATTTTGCAGGAATGTGGTGTGGCAGCACCTTGTGTGGAACAAGGGTAATTGGAGGCGAGGCCTTCAGAATGAAGCCAGCTGAACCTTTTGTCCTGTTCTTACAGGCCTTCCTGTGCCATGCTTCAACATCGGATCACGCCTCAAGTACGTGCTATGTTGCCGACAGCTACGATGGTCATCTTTTGCGGCTGCCTGCGTGGAAAGCTACCGCATGGAACGGACTGGCGCATGCGCTCCCTGGGACTACAACTTCGTCGATGATAACGGACCGCACTGGCTATTTAAGCTCAGTCTTCATCGAGCATTCGTGTGGGCACGGCGAGGCCTTCAGAATGAAGCCAGCTGAACCTTTTGTCCTGTTCTTACAGGTTAGTAAACAACAAAAATGTTTTAGAAGTGATGATAGGTTCATTATTGTTCTGCCGTGCCCCACAGTGTGTGTTGATCTTGTACTGGAATGTATCTCATTGTTGTTGATACTTGCTGGTGATGTTGAGCAAAATCCTGGGCCTGATACTGTCGAAAAAATGTTCAGTGAGCTCTTGAAAGGACAGAAAGCGCTCATTGAGGATATGAGGCAAGTTAAAGAAAACCAGAGTTTGCTTTCCCAGCAATTTGATAAAGTGAATGAGAAGATGCTAGAAATTGAGAGCAATTTATTGAATATGCGCAAAAAAGAAGAGAAACTAGAAGCATTGGTGCATGACCTGGGAGTAACTATCCGTTCACAGCAACAGAAAATAGTCGAGATGGAAGACCGAGGCCGACGAAATAATCTTCTCGTATTCGGAATATCGGAAACTGATAGTGAAACTAGCGTCGAACTTAAGAAGAAAGTATTGGACGATGTGTTCCACGAACGCCTTGGTGTCAGAGTTAACACGGTAGAACGGATACACAGGCTCGGAAAGAGGGGTGTGGACAAGGTGCGCCCAGTGATCGTTCGTTTCTTCGACTACAATGAAAAAATGAATTTATTTAGGAACTGCAAGAAACTAAAGGGCAGCAATACTTCTTTATCACATGATTATTCCCAGGCGACTTTACATAAGCGTAAGAAACTGTGGGCAAGTGCACAGCATGAGAAGGACAATGGCGCAAAGATTCGGCTCGAGCATGACAGGCTTTTTATTGATAAAGAGGAATTTGTCTGGGATGACGACAACCACTGCCGCGTGAGGGTAGAACGCACGCTTGCTACTGTTAATAAAAACGAATGACAGTTTGGGACAAAAGAAAGAAATTTTACATTGATAAATTTGAATGCACGCAGTCTCCTGAATAAAACTACTGAGCTAGAACACATTATCATGCTTTACCAGCCAGATGTCATTGCAGTAACAGAAACATGGTTGCGTCCTGAAATAACTGATAGTGAGATAGTACCACCTACGTATCGAATGATACGTAAGGATCGTGACACGCGCGGTGGTGGTGTGGCGCTTATTTTTAAAGAAGGAATCGAATTTGTTCTTATGAAGGATTGCCCTAACACGGAGAGCATCTGGTGCCGGATAAAAGTTGGTGTTTCTTCTTGTGTTATTGCCGCAGTATATCGACCCCCCAGTGCCCCTATTACATTTCTTGAATCGTTACAAGAATACGTTTCAAATAATGTACCTAGAAACGCAAGTGTGATCATTGCCGGTGATTTCAATTTGCCTAGTATATCTTGGGAGTCACTTGATGCAGGCACAACTGATGCTAAACACTGTGAGGTCATGTTAGACATTGCTTTTAATAATGATCTCACGCAAATTGTCAAACGCACAACAAGGATTGGAGCAAGTACGGAATCAATACTGGACTTGGTTTTTGTAAACAGCAAAATAACTGAATATGATGTGTCCGTTAAGGAAGGGCTTTCTGACCATAACCTTGTTTTAGTTTCTTTCAAACGGCTTAGACCACCGGAAAAAACGAAAAGGCTAACTATTTCTGTTAACGATTTTTCGAATGCTGATGATGTCAGCATCATAGACTACTTGGAAATGACCTTGGATTCTTACCACGGGGAGGATGACGTCAACACTTTGTGGGAGAGGTTTAAAAATATAATCAGGTACTGCCTGCAAAAGTTTGTTCCGCAACGTCAAAAAACGATAAAGAAACGTAACCCTTGGATAAATCGTGAGATAATCCAGCTAAAGCGAAGGATAAAGCGGAGAAAACGCAACAGAGTAAGGAATCAAAATGAAATTTCGCACCTATCTTCGGTACTTAAAGAGAAGTTATTGACAGCAAAAGATAGGTATTTTTCCGAAAAGCTCACCCAATTTATGAAAACCTCCCCACAGCGTTTTTGGCGTCACCTTTCACCCTCGAGGGAAAAAATGGAGTTTCTTACAGTGGATGGTTGTGTTGTTACTGATAAATCAGAAATCGCTAACAGATGTAATGCCTATTTTCATTCTGTATTTAGCCCTTCTAACTCTATGCCCCAGAATTCAATAAGCGGATTATGCTCCAAACCGTCTGACACACCCGCTATTACATTGTCCCATGAAGGAATATTTTCCCTCCTCCTTAATTTAGATACAAAAAAGTCTTCCGGTCCTGATTCTATTCCTAATGAGTTCCTAAGAAGATACGCGGAATGGATCGCAAAATATTTAATTATCATATTCAATGCATCACTGAAGCAACATTCCTTGCCAAATGACTGGCTGCAGGCTAGGATAGTTCCAGTACACAAATCTGGAAGCAAGCACGTTCCCGACAATTACAGACCTATTTCTATCACCTGCTCCTGTTGCAAGATGCTTGAGCACGTCGTGGCAAACTGCTTATCCAAATATCTTGAGGACACGAACAAACTAAATCCCAATCAACATGGTTTCAGGCGGAAGCTCTCACTGTTACCCAACTTGTTGAAACACTGCATGATTTTTCAAAAGCCTTAAACAACAGAGACCAAGTGGATGCAGTTTGCCTAGACATGTCTAAAGCATTCGACCGTGTACCCCATGATGAACTTCTTAACAGGCTCATTGACTTAGGCATAAACACAGATATTGTGTACTGGATTAAAGCTTACCTTACTAATAGAACCCAGTATGTGGAGGTAGACGGTGCGAAATCTGACGTCCTGGGTGTACCCTCAGGTGTCCCTCAGGGGTCTGTGCTGGGGCCCATATTATTTTTATGCTATGTTAACAACATCGCAGTCTCACTTCCTCCTCAAATAACAGTCCGGCTATTTGCGGATGA
The DNA here is from genome assembly GCF_052857255.1 of Amblyomma americanum. NCBI lineage: Eukaryota > Metazoa > Arthropoda > Arachnida > Ixodida > Ixodidae > Amblyomma > Amblyomma americanum. Next base: position 301,652,030 of record NC_135497.1, on the reverse strand, counting down.
CTGTTTAATATACTCAATCATATCAAAGCCAGAAGACCAGCTCACATTAAATTTGGCGTTGAACTCCATTAATCAATGGTGCGCAGCTTCTAGAATGAAAATTAATTATACGAAAACGTCATATATTACACTGACAAACAAAACCAAAAATATTTTTTCATTTGGTTATGAAATAGATGGGCGGAATATAACATGTGTCAACTCCTTTAAGTATTTAGGTGTCACTATATCATCTAATCTAAGTTGGAATTTACATATTGACAACATATGTTCAAAAGCTGAAACTAAGTTGTGGTACCTTAGAAGAAAACTGAAACTTGCATCCACAAAAGCAAAACTAACTGCCTATCTCGCGCTGGTACGTCCGACACTGGAATATGCAAGCGTCATATGGGATCCGTATCAGTCAAATCAAACGTATAAGATTGAAAAAGTTCAAAGAAGGGCCGCCAGGTTCATTCTGTCAAAATATAGATATACTGATTCCGTGACTGACATGCTGCAAGAATTACAACTTCCTTCACTGTCGAAACGAAGGAAGATCGCCAGGCTAAAATTTCTTTATCTTTTGCGCAATAATCACTTCAACTTAAACACAAGCTGCTATTTGCAACAGCGTTCGTGTCGCCCTGTAAGAAGCTCCCACAGTTACCAGATTACACCCATGATGGCCCGTATTAACTGTTTTAAATACTCCTTTTTCCCCAGAACAATAACAGAGTGGAATTCCCTGCCTTAGACCTTTCTGCAAATAGACAATCTCCCCCAATTTGAAAATTGCTTGTACCGTCACTTACCTGAATAGACATCCTTGTAATTTTGTTTTTCTTTTCATACGTTTTGTTTCCCTACTGCTATTTTATGGTTGTAAGCTAAAATATTTACCCGCTAGCGTTTGTGCTTTAGGTCTGTATCTGCAGTGCAGGACAGCTGTGTTGCGATGACTGTCGTTTTCAATTTGACTATTTTGAATTGTGCACTGTTCATACTTGTGGCTGTGTGACATAACTTACATATGTATCTGTTTTCACCCTGTAACGGCCTACGGCTGACAGTATCAATAAATAAATAAATAAATAAATAAACACCAGGGCCTTTGTCCTGCAGTGGACATAATCCAGCCGATGACTATGACCTTGGATATCTTACTGTGTCCACCTTGTGTGGAGTTTCACTTCACTGCTTCTGCGACTCTATCTGACAGTGCCGCGTGCTGATGCTGCCGCCGAGTGACCTGGCCCACCGGGCCGACCTGGTCTGTGTGCTGCTGAGGGGTGAGCTTGCCCCGGCGGCACTGGCTGTGGCGCCAGCTGGCATTTTGCGCTACTGGGCCAACCTCGCCCATGAAGATTGCTCCATCGATGCTCTAGCCGACCTCCACAGAGAAGAGTGCTGCTCCCTTACCAACACGGAGGTGAGCGAGTCCAGCAAGTATTTATTAGTTATAGGGATATAAACCAATGAAAAGGCAGTGTTTGTAATTATTTGATACGCCCAACTGTTATGATGCTGCCACTAAATGGTGTTTAAAGTTAGGCCTAGGCCTTTTTTGCTACACATCGCTGCACCAGGCAGGTGTGTCGCATGCACAATTATTGAGTTTCATATGTCTTGAGCCATTAGTAAACATTCCAGCTTTACTTTTAGCTACTTGTCCACATTGCTGAAAGATAATGTTAAAGTTGAATGACATCTAATGACTGCTTCCAGCTTTTGATGACCAACTACTACAGTCAACTACTCTAGGTGGTCGTCCGTGATGTCGACTTAACAAATTGCATTGCCTTTGACGGACAATTGACGTTGAGTGAAGTTTTTGTGTTTTCTTTTTTTTTCGAACCTTGTGCAATCTGTTATTGTCTGTTTGGACCAGTGTCAGAAAAGAAGTAAGTAGTTGTTCATTTGTTGCCTGTTATTCTAGAAATTGTTTGCGGCTGAGGCTGCACTCATGTTGCCAAGTTCTTGGGAATAGCCAGTTGGCCACACTGCTCAGTTCAATGTTGCAGCATCCCTGAGAAACTAGTAATTTTGTAATTACTGTAATTTTGCTGCTGTTGCAGCCTCTCGGCTGCATCGTGGCCACCACTACAAGCTTCCTGATGCTGGTGACACCATCCACCATTGAAGGACAAGTTGGCAAAAGTTGCATCTTGCTGTATCTGAGTCCCTAAGCTTACCAGGCTATAGCAAGCTAGCCTGCTCATCAAAATTTGATTTTGTTGGGTTAACCTCATCTATGGCAAAGTATTTTGTTAGCAGGGCAGTTTTGTGCACCCATTGCAGACTTCTTTTTCATCTTGTGTTTGTGTTCTGCATAACCAGCATTCTTTTCATGTTCACATTTAAAAAAGCATAGCCTTCTGCATAATTTTAGTTGCATGTTTTTATTTACAATGATACAAAGATAGTATACATTGATCACTGCATGAATATTCACCTACAGCTGCTAATTGCAGTAGGTGCTCATTAATGCAAACTTCAAGGTCCTTATAAGAAGTTTGAGGTATCAGAAGTGCACCTTATATGCTCCAGAAATAAATGAGATTTTTTTATAGATATCTATACATACAAATAATATTTTTGACCTTTTTTTATGCAAGTTTTTTTAGCACCGCATGAAATATGGGTTAAAGGCAGTGATATGTATACTCAAGTGTGGGTGAAAAAAAATATCAATAATGCGCTGGTACCTCAAAAAGTAAAATCACCTTACCTCAAGGGACTTTTCGAAAAATGGTACGAATTGTTTAAAGGTTGAATATTAGTTGAACGTCTGCAAAAAAAGCTTTCAGAAACAATTTTGCACCACAGAAAATTTAATTGATGAAAAAATAGGCAACAGTCATTGGCTTTTAATAGAGAACTGTGCAGAAATGGCAATTTGTTGCAATTGTTTCTTTGTGTACTGCATTCCCATGCCCACTCTTGGGAATACCAAACCAGAACTGCACCATATTAAGGCCTTCCACGACCTCCTTCACAACGGCGACACATTGTCAGTGGGGCCTGCTCACAAGCGGCGTTATAAAGTCCTGGCCATAATATTACAGAGTACAGCTCAGCAATCAAACTGTTGTGACACCTTACCCAACGGAAATTAGGACTTACTATATACATATGCTACCATATGCCACTGGTGCACTCGTGCATGAAACAAAGAAACCATCGTGTCTTCTGTACGGAACGCAGAAAATCTCTGCTGCCAAAGTGTGCTCCGTAATATTTTGGCTTCACTTGTACATGAAAGGAGGCTTCACCAAACAAAGAGCGACGTGGATGGAAGCAAGGGGAATGGACTTTTGTGCCCGAATTGAGACGCCTTCTAAAAAGAAAAAAAAAAGGCACAGTGACGTGCTGGTTAGCATCTAAACCTTTGGCCAGCCGGGCTTGTCTCGCTGAAGTGTGGCCGACAGCTGCAATCGTCACGGGCTGATAGCAAAGCTCAGAAAATGAAATTATGCAGCGACAGGGTGACTCTGATTGGCACAGCCCCCCTTTGGACTGCGTGTGAGTGAACCAGTTAAAGGAGCCGAATTTTGAGCTAAATCAGCACTAGAAATATGGCGTGTTCGACCTTGGTCACCGCTGTTTCACGTGCCAGGAGCGTAGTAACAAGACAAAGTTTGAATTAACCAAATTTAAGACAAATCACGATATGAACTGACTGGCTCTAAAACGCATTGAAAATACAGCCTGCCAGCAAGAATTTTGAAATTTGTTTGATTTCGCTGAAAGTACGAATTATTCAAGTTTGAATTATCACGAGTCTGCGGCAATTTATAACTGAACTTTTCTCTCATGCGCTTTCGATTTCATCAGCCAAACAAAGGTTATCACTTTAATTTATATGAGGCATGAAAAAAAAACTGCTGCTTCTTTGTTGTCGTTCCAGCTCTTGAAGCAGGCTGGCTTAAGTGATTTAGTGAACGAAAACTACATATCAATGCTTATATTGCAGTTTTTTCATACCTCGCGTGGCCCAGAGCTACTTTTGAAGTCGCAGCCATCATTGGGTTGATCAGGCAAAAACTGAAATAGCATAAAAGAAGAAATTCAACTCGTCGCGGTGGCTCAGTGGTTATGGTGCTCGGCGGCGGACCTGAAAGGCGCAGGTTCAGTCCCGGCCGCGGCAGTCTCATTTCAATGAAGGCGAAATGCCAGATACCCATATCCTGTGCGATGTCAAAAAACCCCAGGTGGTCGAACTTATCTGTAGCCCTCCGCTACGGCGCCCCTCATATCCTGTGTCACTTTGGGACGATAAACTCCATAAAACCAAGCCAGAAGAAATTCACTTATAAATTATTTAGCAGTTACAGGGGAATAGCACATCATTTCAAAGAAGAGAACTCGCAAGCGAAAATTTTGTGTCTATAATTACATATTTAAGGTGAAAGTCGGTGGGATTATGATGGTCATTCTTGTCAGCAATAAACAGCCACAGCCTTGTAGCACATCCTCACAAGTGAGTTAGTTACATCTGCATGTTTGCTTTGATCGAGTCTCATATCAGTGGACATTCTTTCTATTGCAGATTGAGTGTCATAGGCTTATTTGCATTGTGACAGTCAAAACGCCTTTGTTTTTACAAAGGAAGGCTTCATTTTAAATGGGGCTGTTATAAGCGGGCTTCACTGTGTTAGCCAGTGTGTTTACCATGAAGCAAAGCTTAAAATAGTAGGCCTTTTGCTGTAACATCTTGTGTCGCAGGTGTCAGTCACGTTCCCTCAAGCTCAAGAGCAGAAGAGTTGCTGACAGAAAATTCATTTTAAGTTTTTTCCTACATGCTTGGTTATTCGGACTCTTTTGCGGCCCTGCCACATGGCGTATAGAGCCAGTGTATAATAGTGACTAAATTTTCGGACACATTGCAAATGATTGCTCAATTTTTTGGACTTGTGTCACTAAGCTGCCGTTCTACGGAAGAACCTCAGTTCGAATTTCAAGAGACATCGAGAAGTGATTAGAATATAATGGAGTTTAAGCTATAAGAGAGCCTCTTTATATGATACATTCGAGCCCGCTTATAGTGGCCGCAGTTATAACGAACGCTTTCTCGTTACAAATGAGGGCGGTGCTACCGTCAAATTGCATTTTAGGGCAATTATCTCAGATACAATGAGCAAGGGATGCCACACAACTCGGTTACAGCGAATGAGCGCGCCCTGTAAATTCGACCCCGGAGTTGAAAACCCTCTTTCTTCCCAGGTGAAAATCGTAACTGGTCCAACTGGTTTATGGACAAAAATTTCCAGTTGATTCCAAATGCAACCGATTGAAAATGAGCTGGTTCTCAGCTGGTAAAGTTGGAACTGAGAATGTCCCATAAACCAGTTGGACCAGTTAAGATTTTCACCAGGGTTGCAGGAGCGGAGAGCGACGAGCACGTCCAAGCTTCCTTGACACCTCCTTCCCCCCTTTCTATGGAAAGAATGCCACCAACCAAAGGCAAACAAATAAATACGGGATGTGCAGAATGCTGACACAACAGTTTGCCAGATGCAGCCGCCAAAAACGCATGGCTTGAAAGGCCATGCCTAGTGCTGGAAAAAAGTGCAGTAAGTTTCGCGTTACCATCATGTGCACAAGAATGGATAGCAGCGACCAGCGGCCGTGCGTCATCGGGAAGGTTTGCAAAAATTCAGTGCTTTGGAAGCTACATTCTGGTGTGCTACAGGCACCACGCAAAGGCCTGGACGATGCGTATGTTTTTTTTTCTGCGAATGTACCACTAGACATAAATTTAGTGTGGGTATGGGGATGAGAGGCAATATGTTCATCGGGCGGCTGAAAAAAAATATAAGGTCTTGTTCTTGCTCGATGATAGTGCAGTGCACCACTCCTTCTCTGACTGCGGCAACCACGCTTTACTGCCACCGAACGCGACGTTCCTGACCTGCAAACTTGGCACTGGCATAATTCGTGTGCTATAGGTGTCTAATCGGCGCTGTGTTACCAGAGCATACCGATAGCAATTGAGTGAGCAGATGCCAGCGTCCCAGTTTGGGTAACTCTTTTTCTTCCCGCCATGGGGTATGTTCGCGCAGATGGAAGTAACGGCGAGGTGCATAAAGAACTGTGTGCGTAAGGCAGAATTTATAATCCCAGGAACGATGGACGGAAGATGCTGTTGTTATCGGACACATTTAGATTGTGGCAACATGTCGACATGCAGCTAGCATGACCTGATGTTGCCTGGGATGGCTTCATTAGTGCGAATGATGATGCCGACTTTGGAGAGCCATACACGGAAGAAAATATTAGTACCCAAAGTAATGAACACTCCCATTGCCAGGGATGTGATGAAGTTGATGAGGAGGCCGACCTACCACTAGCTGCCGTGGAGGCTAGCACCGTTATTAGTTAAGTCGCGTTTCTGAAGGAGCTTGTGGGCAGCAGCGCTATAGGCGAAGGGCATATGATTGCTCTGGAGGGCTTGGAAGGAGCTGTGATAGGTTCTAGTTTGTATAAACAGACGTGCATAACGGATGTACACTGTGTGACTTTGTATATGTGGCTGCAACATGGGAAGTCTACTTACTTTGAACCTCGGATACACTGAATTTAATCCATGTGACCGTCAGGTTCGTTTTAAGTGGGCTTCATTGTATTTTTCGTGGGTTATCACATTGCGCTCATGTGATTATAAGCTCCTGTCATTGCCAGATGTCTTCCGCAATACAGACTTACAATACAGACACAGTTCATGACCCTTCTCTGTGCCGAGTCCTCTCTTCCCGAGTACGCGAAGAGGCAGTGGCGATGTTTTTCAAAGCGATTGACTGCATACCTGCAGCAAAATGCATCACAGCCTTGACTTTCTGATCATGATTTTGGCAATAACATGCGTTTTGCTGACAGGCAAAGTGCCTCTCATTATCTGCCAGCCGTCACGTAGTGCATGCAGCAGTGTATTGCAGTTTCTGAGGTTGATTTTCGGCTCTAGTCACTATGCCTAAATATGCAGGCTTCAGCCATGATCTAGTGGTTTTGGTGCCCGTCTTGGCTGGGGGAGGTTGTTGGTTCAAAACCCACTGCTGGACACTCACCAGTAAAAATGGGGACAAGCGCCCCCCGGGTGGGCACCCAGCTTTCTTCAGAGGTTAGCGCTGGTAGAACCGAAGCGGTGGCCTTGTGACAGAGCATCCACCTTGCATTTGGGAGGTGTTAGGTCCGTTCCCTAGTGCCAGCGGGTGCCCACCAATTTTTTAACGGTTACAAGATTTCCTCCAGCCTGATGCTCGGCTTTTCTGAGGTGAAATGCTTGGGAAAAGGGTCTTGGACCAAACCAGTGAATTCATGGGCCAGTGGTTCCTTCAGTTGTCATACAACTTAAACATCCTTTTCTGAAGCATTTCGTTCCAGAAAATTCAAGCACCACACCGGGGGAAATTTTTCACCCTTTAGAAAACCGGTAGGTACCCATCAGCACTGAGGGTTGAACCCAGCACCTCCCGAATGCAAGGTGGATGCTATGAACTCAAGGCCACCTCCCGTGAAGTGAACTTGTGCAGTGGAGTCACTTTTAATGTGATGGTGTTAAGGCTCTTGTTCTGTAGAAAATACGGCGTTGTTGGTGGTGTCATGGACAACAAACTGCCCACCATGGCAGGTGGCAAAATTAATGATCGGTCACGACAAGTTGCTCTGGAAGCGCAACTTGGGGCTCACAAGCCCCACTGGTAGCTGTGTTAGAAACAGCCACCTGCCGAGGCCGTGGTGCATCACATAACCGCTCCACTACTGCACCAGGCGGAGTATGAGGTCTCCCCGCTATTTATGAAATAAAGTTAGAGAAGGACCAATTCTGCATATATGGGCATGTAGGCAGAACCCAGGTGAGAGAGAAAGAGTACTTGCCCGGGAGGGATCTGTAATACTGTATCACATTGTACTCTTAAAGGGGCTCTGAAAGGGGTTCTAATAGCTTTGCGGTACGCCTAGGGTGTTAAAGCGTGCCGCTTCATGAATATTGTCCAGCATGAATTTTTTTTACAGGCTTTGTATAAGCTGAGTTATCTGTAGTTAAAATTTTAATTTCAGCATGTTTGCATCTTTCCCTCTCCTCTTGTCACTTTTTGTTCTCTGGAAGGTCGGCTCTCCTCCACCAGCCCCACCTCCAGGGGCGGAGCTTCCTGACCCGCTGGAGCTACGCGACTTACCGGCCGCGGCCATGGTAGCTTCCTGGTTCAGTTTATGGGGTTTAATGTCCCAAAGCAGTTCAGGCTATGAGGGATGCCATAGTGAAGGGCGCCGGAAATTTCGACGACCTGAGGTTCTTTTCCCGATATCTGAAAAAATCTAACCAATAGCCATCTCTCAATTCCTTGAAAGATGTTTCAAAGCCCCTTTAATTGATGGGGAAAGAAAGAACAGGGACCGAATTACTGAACAATCAAATCACAAACCGGGTCCATTGGCCCAGCTCCTAATGGTTGATATATCTGCCAGTCCATGCCGACTAATAGGAGTTATGTGACTAATAGGAGATATGTGACTTCTGAAATTGTGATCATTCCCTACTTCGGCCCCGGTATCTGTGTCTGTGGAAGGATATGCAAAGAGGACCCTGAGCCACTGAAGGGACTCATTAACACTATCGTGCCATACCCTTAAGGCAGAGCATAAGTGTCCTCTCAAGTTTGTGCATCTGGAGTTTGTCCCATCTCGTGCATTTGTCGGTGACGTTTCGACAGCAGTACAGTCATAAAACATCTATCTCATGGAAGCCGACACCATCTATTGTCTGTGTACATGATGCATTACAAGACTAGTCGCATGAAGTGTCAGAATGCACACACAACTACTGACCTTTTCCACCAGTTGCTTGGCAGTTAGAATTGGAGTGATTTTTTTTTCAGCTGAATTTAATTTTTCAGATATTTTTGCGGTTCCTAGACAGTCTGCTTCATGTGCTGCATGTGAGATTGAGTGACAGATATCTTACTCTGGTATTGCAACATCGTTATCTTACTCACAGACTACACTCCTGATCAAGCCCTTAAGACACCCCAGGGCCTTATAACAGGCATTGGACAGCAGGTATCATCGTTTATTTTCGGGACCATGCCTGCCCAGTTGGAAGCTGTGAGTGTTCCCTGAAGTTGTTACTAACGTTAAATGTGCTTTTGTTTCCAGCGGCAGTGAAACGTTCATCTCTGTCTAGCTGTTACTCTTAGTTAAGTTGTGCCTGCTCCTTTTGTGTAATATCAAATGGCATTTTAAATAAAAAAGATACTAACAAAACAATTCCACCTCCCTCTCATTGCACTTAAGCATTTTCTTTTGTTCTAAACATTGGCATGTACAGCTGTGTCCTGCATTTTCAGAGTCAATCTTCTTGCTGTAGTCTAAGCACAAAAAGAAACAATGTATCACTTCAGAGAAATTGATAGTTTTCTGCATGGTTTGAAGGAGAACAGAGAAGATTCACTATTGGGTTGGCAGCGATGGTTATTATTTAAAAAGTTGCGATAATTTTTTGATTGCCAGCAAGTTTAGTGCAGCATTCCTTGGTGCATTAACATTGCATGTGATTTGTGGCTGGCATAAACCTTGTGTTTGCCTTGAGCTTTTTACTCTTGCTAGGCACTGATGCATTTCCTCAATTTTTCAGAGGTACCTCGCAAAAGTGCTTGTGGTGCCAACAAAGGAAGAAGGCGAAAAGTTTGTCTACGTGCTCCTTCGAAACAGCCTCCAGAAATGCTTCCTAAAAGATAAAGACCCCGAGAAGGTGAGTGGTAACAGGTCTGCTTGCCATTCACCTCCTCATTGGAAATGACACTGACAGCTTGTAACTCACATGTGCACTTAATGTGTTTCTCTTGAATCTTGGCATGGTTGAGCAGCATATGCTGAGTCGTTGCATTTCTTTGAGAATGCTGAATGAACCTGAAGTTGACACCTGTGCTGTGATTTGCCTTTGTAGAGATCTACTTAGTTTAGTTCAGTTGGCTTTTGCTGAAAATAAGTCAGGCTGCACTGAATTTGCAAAACGTTACAGACACAGACAGTAGAGATTGGCATATGTTGACCTGCACTCTGTCACCCTGTTGCTATGTCCGTTCATTCTGTTACCTTTTTTTTCCCAAAGTGCACTTTTTCCTCTGGCTGATCTGATTTTTAAAAGTGCACACAGAATTTGCATGGCAGCACCACTTTTTCATGTGTGTAGCTAATGACGATATGCATGTAGCCAATTCTGCACTGAAGTGATGGCTCGCTCTCTGACCAAAAGGGTTGTGATGCTGTGAACTGTGCTTCTCTCATGCATACCCTTTTATTTTGCGATGATTTGGAGAAAACGGTGCTCTTTGAAATTTGCGGTCAGCGAGATTATTGTTTTCACTGTCTTAATGGCAAGACTGTGAGGCTACTATATATCTGCATGGAGTGCCTGCAGATAGTTATGGGTTTTAGCTTTCATAGTGCTGCAGTTTTCTATGTGGAATATGTGCACAAGTGCATGAAATACAATCATATGGTGCCTGATGTTGGTCCTGGTACTTCCGGAAAGATCAGAAGCATGTTAAGAGCATGTTGTTGTTGTAGCCATATATGGAACTAAATTTATTGGTATCTAATTTTGTTTTCTAATAACTGCCTCATGCATTACTGTGTAAACGCTTGATTGTTTTGTGGTTTGCATGAAATAAACTGTACTAATGCATTCAATGTTGCTTCACATCTTTCTTGAAACTTCCTTTTTAGGTATGTTTCATATCTGGTCTGCCCTCAATAGTTCAAACTTCAAGGGGGACGAAAAGTTTTTTAAAATTTTGATTTGTTCCTGTCATCATAACATGTACAGAAGTGGTTTTTGTTAATTCAAACTGCTTAACTATAAACTGAATTTAACTGGCTGCTTCAATCAAGTGGGTTCAAATCAGTGAGCATCCACTGTATTACAAAATGCGTGCTTTATTTCCCAAAAGCTATAAACTGTGACATTTGCATCCATTGTGGTCAGGCTTTAGTACAGTCAACTCTAGACAGTTTGAGCTTAAAAGATGCCCAAATTTTTTTCAAATTGTATGTATTATTTTGAATTAAAGGGAGCTTCTGTAATTTCTTTGATGCTGACAGCACATCATTTGCATTAACCAGATGTTTGAGTCAAGCAAAGTCGAAGTAATAAGATTCCACTGCTTGCAGACAACAGGGCTCGGTAATCAATTCAACATGCATCATCAGCTCAAAAATTGTTCTATAGTAAGTCTTGGTGCATTTTTTTTTAAATTCCTTGCACAGTGGTGAATCTGTGTCATCTTTTTCAGCTATGTGGCGAGTGTGACCTGGACCGGTCCATGAAGGGACAGTTCCACGAGACAGTCTGGGTGTGTAACTAAGCATTCAGCACTTCTCAGCATGATGCACAGACTGATGTGTCACAGTGAGAATGAAATGAAATCCAGTGTTGGTTGCTTTATCAAAAGTCATGTACTTTTGTTGAGGCTCATCTTGTGTAAATACTACTGACCTCATAACCGAAACTGTGTGCTGAGTCTATTGGCGCCATCAAGACTTTGCTTTTTTTTTCTTCTAATAATGCTATCTGGTGTCCATACTTGGGATTCAGTGTTTCTGGTTTTTAGATTTTGTTAATTGAGAGGATGAATTGCATTTCTGAGTACAGTACACACTAGGCACTGCATCATTGTGCAGGGACCTCCCCAGAAATTTTTCAGAGGTGGATATTTTTCGACCAAGAAAGGGGCAGACTCTGGAGGGAGAGAGAGAGAGTGTCAGTGAAGAACAGAGCTTTTACCTGTTTTTTTTTTATTCAAGGTATGAAACATGTGTGATCGTACATGGTGGCCAAAAAGTTACCAAGCCATCTGACCAATGATCGTCCTATTTGGTTGCATTCAGCATGGTGTCCAAGCTAGTTCCTATCAAGGAAGCAGGCTGCTGGCCAAGTATGATGGCCATCGAAAGGATTCCAAGACGTGTCCAGTGATAGGCCATCAGCCACTGCTGCTTGGGTTTGGTTTTCAATCTGCAGAGGTTTGATTACAAACCGTAAATTAAGTGCATACAAGGTGAAATTGCAAGTGCAAGTTCAGCTTTTTTGTAGCCCAGACTTAAAAAAACAAATTCTGAGTGTAAGCTCAGCTCTGTTGGCACCTTTCGAGCTTTAAATGTCGCTGACAGTTGCTTTGCCTTTTGCTTATTTATTCGCAGAAGTAGTACTATAAGTAGTACTGTAATGTACTACAAAAGTACTATAAGTAGCTTAAATATTGTGCGTGGTGGTGCCAGAAGTCAGGCAGAAAGCATATTTAGGCTTTCAAAGGAACGTTTACCGAGAGAACCTGTACACCGAACTGAACTGGACTCAGCCACTGCAACAGTAGCAAATATATGCTGGCGGTCATCGAAAATAAGGCTGGCCATTGCTCTCGGCAGCACTGAATTTAAAACGTAACAAGAAACCTTTCAGATAAGGCGTCTGTCATACCTGCAACAACCTCGAACACTCTATAGAGACAGTTGCCCGTGTCTACAATCATTCCAGACGAATCTGATCACTTTCTGGTCATTAGTACAAGGAACATATGAAAAAAGAAACATTACAAAGAGGTATGCAGCAATATATTCACAAAAATGATTTACAGTTCCTTTCAATTGACTTGATCAGATTTTAACCTTCTCAAGAAACCGATAGAACAATGCAGTGTGAAGTCGAGGAGCTTTTTCATTGGTGCGTGGCAAAGATTGTTCAGAAACCATGCAGTTGCCTAAAAGCTCATTGTCGGCATGTCAGACATTGCATGTCCACTGTGCGCCTTTGCACTGCAGTTGGCGAAAAAAGGTGAGTCCTTTATCACATGAGGTTTGTACCCGGTTTGATAGCCAGCCACAAAGTGCTCATTCTTCCAACAAGATCGTCTATTTGAGGAGTTTGCTGCATTGCACACCACTTCAGGCTACTGAAAAAAACGAGCAATGATCCGAGTAACCAATGTAAAGCAGCACTTGCACCGCCTTTGCAAGCTACAATATGAATGAAGACAAACCAATGCTGTGAATTCGTTCACGGCCATTCATACGGTGGCTCCTATTCTGATGACAGTGCCCCCTAGTGGAGCCAAAGATTTTCCTCGCCATTGGCACACCTTCTCTTGCACAGAGTGCCTGTCAAACTTCCGCTTCCAGCTACTGTAGTAGATCCAGTGCTACTTCTAATGATGATCATGGTGATGATATCATATTTACTCACATAAGAAACCCCCCCCCCCACCACTTTTATTTTTGAGAGTTTATTTTAAAGCGTTATCTTACCATGTTCGTCAGTTTTGCACCATCAGCAGTGTTTACCTTGGCAGTGCGGCCAGTTGTTGCACGCCGATACATCACAAGTGTTTTCATCATTTGACGAAAGCTCCTGTGGGGTAGGGCAGTTGGCAAACTTGGCAGAGCACCAAGACGTGAGTGCCCTCGAGAGGAGCGCCGATGGCGGTGGCTTGCTCAGCGCACTCCTGCGCGTCCGGCTGCTTCAGTGTATGCTTAGAAAGCTGTCAAATGCTCAAGCATCGGAGAGTAGCGTCGCAGGCTGAACCAGAACACTATAAAACATCCTGCACTGAAATGCTGCTGAGGAGGACCTTCAAACCCTAAGGTGATTTGGGAAGCTCGAGATCAGGAGCGGAAATGCCTAATACCTCTCACACTACAGTGCTTTTGCATTCATAGTACATAAGCAGGCTTACAGATGCACCAAAGAGGATTCTGAGCTCATCTGTTAATCGCGGGAACTCGATCTGCACGCTCCGAGCATTCTTTGCAACTTCTAAGTATTGTCCTGTGTGGCTGATTTCTCTATTACATCAAATTAAACGCCATGGCTCCTGCCTTTCTTTTTTTTCAACTCTGTTCCGAAAAGAGGAGGAGTCAGCCAACGCGTGGAGTGCCCTTTAGCCAGCTATGTGGCAGCTTGCCGTTCTGCCATCGGTGGAGTGATACATAGCAATCGGTGAAAGCAGAGTCCACGTGTATTTTTATTTCCGTGGACCTAATTAGCGGCTATGTTGTCTGTGACCAAAACTATATGTTCTTAGAAACCTGGGAAACAAAACTGAAAGAGAAGCTGCCACGTGACTGGCTCAAAAGGAACACCATGCTTTGGCTGACTCCTCCCCTTTTTGGAGGAGAGTTGAAAAACAACGGGATTTGGGATGTTTAATTTGATTTAATAGGAAAATGGGCTGCATAGGACAATAATTTGAAGAATGCTCGGAGAGTGTAGACCGAATTCCCATGTTAAAAGACGATGTCAGATTCCTTTTATTGCACCTTTAAGTGTCCTTGGTAGTTTTAACACGATAGCGTTAAAGTTCCCACTACACAGCAAATCCGGCACCGGTGTTATGAGCAATAAAGAGGGTGGCGTAGGGTGGCCCAGGCAGCCACCCCAAGAGAAGCAACCTAGGTGGGCAGCCTAGGTCACATGACCTTGTGAGGTCATCACAACATACCCACCGGATTGTGAACAAACTAACCACCCTGACAGGTAGCAGTTATATTAATGGTTGATCGCGAGAGCAACCTGGGTCGCACAAGACCCACCGGTGGTAGCACCTGCCATTGTAGGGTGGTGGCACAACCCTTAGCTGCTGCACCATTGCTCAAGGAGTGACACGAGGACTCCCAGAGACATATGAATGTAAAGTTGAGAATGACCAGTTACGCATATATGCGCACTAGCTCCTTAACACTCTCGCTTCATATCCCTACGGCGGAGCTCAAGTGTCCCCTATAATTTTTCTTTCCCTTTCTCTTTCTGTCTCATAGTTGCTTCTTATATAGTATATATAGTTTTATCTAGAAAGAATACAGCTGTGATGAGGTTAAGTTTTTTGTTCTAAACTTTTTAACAATCAAATTGCTTTGCCTCATTATACATAGGAATCCACTTAGGCACATTGGCTGCAAAGTGTAATCAGTTGCAGTTATTTTTTTTATTTTTTTTCCACAGACATCAACAGAGAAGAAGCATTGATCACGTATTAAGAGTCGCTTCCATTTGCAGTGAAAGAAGTAAGGCCTGGTCATATTCATGTTCGTGAAGTCCTGAACTACCTACTATTATAATTTTTTAGTTGTTTTGTCAGTTCATTGTCCTATATCTGGCTTTTTCCATTTCCATTTCTACCCTTGTGAAGTGATACATATAAAGTAAGGCTTGCAATGTTAACTGAAGGCTTTGTGTGCTTTGTAGCTTGTGACATCGTTCAGGGTGCATTTACAATATGTGCAGGCATACTGCTTGGAGCCGAGAGGCATGAAAGTGCTTGGCCCAGAAGAGTTAATAGAAGTGAGTAACTCTACATTGTTCGCTGTTTCTACATAATGTTTTTGTTTTGTGATTCCGTGGAGCTTTGCATCTTGCCAATTCCCAACTACAGTAAGATCTTGTTACAAGAGACACTCAGTTATAAGACATTAGTATGTGTTTAAAATCATTTTGCTAGCACTTAGTGAAAACATGAGACAAAGAACACAAATAGACAGGACTCGTGTGTTCACTGTGTTGTCTCGTGTGTTCACTAAGCGCTAGCAAAATGATTTCAAACGCTTTCCAACTAGCCCAAGTTTCTGCCTTAATTGGTATGTGGTTTGGGTGGTTTTCTTGTTTTCCATGTTAACAACATTGCATAGAAGAGACGCGGTAACAAGAGGCACTCGGTTACTAAGGGCAACTTTTTTAGGTTCCTAGAGTAAATTCTTCGCTATTTAGAAGAGACACAACCCAGATATGTTCGCACAATGCGACCGACGTCGTACCAACTAATATGCGCTGCACTTTTCATTCCCTTGGCATTGGTTGGATTTCAGTACCAGCTTCCACGGTGCCGGTAACTTTGTACGGCGGTAATTTGTATGGTGGTAGATTGCACAGTTTCGCATTATATGCAAACTCAGATGTGTAAAAGTTATGCTTAAGTGAAGTCATGTGAAGTCACATTAACATTTTCTTGTTAATGTGTGTGAATGGGTTTAAACGTACTTATATCCTGATGTGAAATAAACTCCTCTAGTCTGACTCTGCAGTATTTTTAGAAGTTTTGGTTACAAGAGACATCTTTCTTGAGTCCCTTGAGTCTCTCTTATAATGAGGTTTTACTATATTCCTCTGGGCCCCGGAAGATCGTACACCCAAACCCAAGCAGGAAACCTTGCGGGCTCTACTCACATACCACCAAATCACCACTCATTACAAAAATAGCCACTTCACCCTCCTTCACCTCACAGTACACCAGATTCAAGGTACAGTGCCGTCTGGCGGCAACTGCAGACAAACTGCTATGTGTCACCTCCTTCATAGCTATCACCCTACCTTGACCCTCCCACACTGCTCAACAAGTGGGACGGCCAAGGCCACCCTTATACACTACCCTGGGAATCCCCGCACCCCATGGCAGTTCCCCCATACCCAAACCATACCCCTCGTCATGGGAGGCCGCTCAGCAGGCTGCTCAACCACCCGGCCAAACATGTCTAGTGTACAGAGCTTTCAGTGAGGTGCAGGCCCTTTTAAGTAAAGTTGTTCCTTCTCCTTCCATCGGCTGAGTCTGAATGAACAGCTCGTCAGTTTTTTTGTTCAAAAGGGCTTTGTGACCAGTGGTCGTTAGCCTAGTTGATCCTCCATAGTCCTAAGATGCGGGTTCAGTCCCTGCGGCGGCAGTTGCATTTCGACGGTGGCGAAATGCTAAAGGCCTGTATACTGTGCAATGTCAGTGCCCATTAAAGAACCCCAGGTAGTCAAAATTATCTGGAGCCCTCCACTGCGGCGTCCTTCATAGCCCAAGTTGCTTTGGGACATTAAAGCCCGTAAAATTGGAAAAAAAAGCCTCCATTGCTCTGGGGCAACATAGCTACTTCAGAGCTGCCATATAGAGAAGGGTTACAATTTGTTTTGTGGTAAAAGTGGTGCTTGACCACACCTGTTGTTGCTGTTTGTGATGCGCACTGACAATTTCTGCACACTCAGATGTACATCAGCGCGGCCAATCTGAATGCGAATGAGTACGGCTTTACCAAGGCCCTTGACATACTGGACTTCATTGAGGACCCGACGAGATCCCAGGAGCAGCGCATGCGTATCTGGTGTGCAGCCATCCTTAGAAACAAGTAAGCAGAGCAAAGGCATTCCTTGGGTATGATGGAGGGGACTTACTGGTTCAATGTCATAAAATATTGCGGGCACTTCTATTTATTTCACACTTTCTGTATAGTTTATTTTGTGCCTTTCTTCCAGCTTTGTAGCAAGTCTCACCTGACCTGTGCAAACATTCATGCTATTATAGATCATGATTTTGTAACAAGTGTGATATGTATTAGTGTGCAAAGAACAAATCAGAACAAGTTTTCAGGCTTGTGCAAATATCGAATTAATTTTTATTAGCTTTTACGGGTTGGCATGGTAGTTTCTTTTTCGCTATCTGATTATTCTTGTGTAGTATACAGTCGAGCCTACTTATAATAGCCACAGATTTAACGAACATTCACTTATTATGAGCTGGTGCTGTGCTGCTGTTAAAATATGAATTGAGGGAATGGCAACACGTCTCAGATACAATGAACAACTGTGGCCATGCCACTCGGTTTTAGCGAATGAGGAGGCGCCGTAAACTCGCCCCTGTAACTGAAAAACTCGTGCTTCCAGTTAAGCGTGGAGACTGAAGAGCATCTCAGCCACTGCAACACTGCCCAGAAAGAGCATGTCGACCCAGAAAAGCAAGTGAAACGGGGCATTGAAAGTGCAGGTAACCTCTGGCCAAGCGACACTAGGGACAGCACTCAAACGGAATTTATTTCCTCGAACCTGCTCCCACTCACTCATCCTCATCACTGTCCTCTTTGTACAGTGCACAATCTTCTGTGCCATCAAGTGCATTTCCGGCTGTACTTTCAGAACAAGTGTCCAACCAAGCTTTCCAAACGTCATCCCAGGCTGCAGTGATCCGACTAGCTATCTCCTAGCGATGCGCGCTTGATGCGGCCTGTACGTAGTTCGCACTTTTCAGTGATTGCGTGGAATGCCTCACTGTCTTGCCAGCTCTCTTGCTTTGGCCTGTAGCACTTCTGCGGTCACTGGAAGTGCTGCTGACTTCCGCGATTTCACGAGCTCTGCCAGTGCTGATTCCATTTCGGGATGGCGGCCTTTCATTGGGCCTGTGAAGGCCCTCCTCGTTGCAGCGAAAAGTACATCACGCTGCCCCCTCTAACGTTGAACATTCTTTTCGTCCATGCCGAAGCCTCAACTGGCTTGAAGGGTTGAAATTTGCTTTGCAGTGAGCACGACTTTTCACTTGAAGGCGGCACTATAATGACACCGTCTGCTTGGTGCCATGATGTCGGTGGAAAACCGCGTGTGAAGAGCTTGCACTGGCACGGAATGTGCCCACACCACCACATGAAGAGAAAACGAAGTCAGAGTGGCAGCCAATGCTCGTGTGTTGCAAAAGGGTACTTTCTTGACCATGTCGGTACATCCCAATGAACATCCAAATTCCCACCAACATACTGTGGACATCGAAAAAGTCCGCAGGACGTTCAAAAGAATTTCAACGCCCATTGAGATATTCATCAAGTATACAGGCACAGCGTGACTGACAGGCACTTGTGCTTTTATCAGCATCGGCTAGGGATAGTAACTGCTACAGTGGCGTCTTTTGTTAATGTTTTTATGAGGGCGCCACCTGCGTACTACTTTTTTTCGTATTTATGTCTAGTCGTGTTTTTGAATACAGCGACAAAATCCTTGAATCTAAGCCGACCTAAGAGTTTCATATCTGGTGTTTTTAGAAAACTCTTGGCCTAGATTCAATTACATACGGTATTTGTCCATGAAAAAGTGCACTCACATCCTCATCCATTACAGATTTAGTAGCATCAGCTAGCACAGCTCCCAGTTTTAATTAGGCAACACATGAAAACTGTGGGGATATTTACGATTTGCTTTTGCATTTATTATTACTATTTTCAGTCTTCCATTTTTATATTCTAGGTGGGAAAACTTGCATACTGACAATGTAGAAGGCATCATGAAAGATCTGCTTTTTTTCCGAATCGCAGACCTTGGCATTACTCAGGGTAAGTTTCACGTCACTACCTTGCAAACCCTAACCGTAGCATTATGCGTGGGTGCGTGTCCAAGGATGGGGATGGGGCCAGTAAATAAATCCTTTAATAGGCAGTTTGCAGTGACTACAGCATATATAGTAAAATTGTCCATCTTGATGCACGATTTAATTGCCTAGTTTAATAACTAGGTATCAGTATTAAGAGTTTGCATCATAATTTGTGTTTCACATGAATAGTGGCTTGAAAAATGGCTGCCCCATTCCAACGACAAATCGGGCATCCCTACAGTTGCCAACAAATTCTGAATGCAAGCTCCTAACATTGTCAAAAATTTAAGATGTGGTTTGCTTCTGCAGCCATTGTCAGTGTGCTGTTTAGCATCAGTTTTATAAGTTTACTATTCGATGATATGCAGGGCTTCTACAGCGGCAGGTCATGGTGATCAGCGTGTCTCAATATTGTTCTGTTTTGTTTTTTTCCCACTCTCTTTCCACCTGCCTCTTCCTTATACTCATATTTACTCACATCGTACTGTTACCTTTGTCGTCTAACAAAGGTCGGAACCTGGCTCAGTATCTGCCACCCTTGGAAGGGTTACTTGAAATGCCAGACCTGCAGGACCTGCGCAGCAATCACCATTTCTTGTTCATATTGTGTGCTGGCTACGAGCATCTGCAGAGAATGGCAGCTGTAGAGACATCCTTACATCAAGCGTGAGATTCCAAGAGTGTTTGAGTGTAAAAAGAACATCTCTCATGCCAAACTCATCTTTCCTGCTCACAGTGCACTGTTGTCTGATTTCCTTTGCTTTTCACTGATGGTGGAGTCTCCTTGTTATTGTTTGGCATAATAAAAACAGTTTGATGGCTTTCTAAAGTCTCACATTGTCTTTAGCAAAATTCTGCAATTGGTTCCCTTTAAAGCTGGATGGCATGAATCAGGCAAAGAGTTGAGAACACCTTACTAGGTGAATGCAAGTCAAATAGATGTGCTACAAGTCTCTATTCAGAGATTATGTCCATGTGGCAACTGGTGTTGAATGCGAAACACAGGTCGGAGGTCTAAATAGCAACACTACCCTTGCCAGCTAATAGAAAGACTCGAAAAATGAACAGTAAACCAAATTGTGCACAGTTCAGCAGTGCGTGCCAAGGCAGTGGCTCATCATTTAATGTTTCGTGCTGTAACGATCGGTACCGGAGGATTGGATACATTGTGAATCTCTATGGTATGAAAGTGACTCCGAGGATACTAGTTTCACCAGTTATGGTGGTACAATTACTTCTTTCCTCGTTATCTATTATATCTCTTCCTATAATACGGAACTCCTATGCAGCTCTTGTGCTCATACTCGCCTTTGCCATCGCAACGTCGGCACGCATAAATAACGGCGAATTTGTGATCGGAGCGCATTTCCGGTTCATGTTACTAAGTTAAAGCATTCAATCGCAAAATGCGTGTAGGGTAGCGGCACCGGGCTCAACCTTAGATCGCACATATTACTGCGACAAAGGCCAGTGGCAAGATTGCTTGCTGGACTGATTTGTCTTGCGTGGATGGTGAGAAAGCAACGACCGGCCGATGCGAAAACAGTAACGCAAGTGCCTTTATCCCAAAAAATTTCATGGCACTCAAGCCAACATACCCCTGAATTCAAAAGCTTGTCTGTGTCATCGTGGGCTACTAGTTAATCATATATTTGTTTACTAACTAATACTAGCCAGTAGTACTACTGTCTGAAAAAGCCCTAAATGACCACACAACATAGCTGATCCACCACGCCACTTCCGGTCTGATACACTTTAGGTTCGGTTGCCGTCTCTTCCAGGATGTCCGCCTGGGTTCGAAGCCAACTTCGGAAGGAAATTTTTTTTCATTCGTGATTTTAGGCACTGCTGATGACGTTATAATTAATGTGGCGCATCTCGTGGTGCGGCAGTGAAATTTGTTAATTCCGCAAGTGATGAATTTAACACCGACCTTGTGCGGATTGGCGCAGGTCAACTGTAACTGAGTAAACGAATACTTTGAAATCAAGAGGTCAGACTTCCGCTCGAGACGACCTTTGACATTTATACACGTGATTCAGGCTGTTGCCATTTTATCAGAAAAGTGACTGCAGTTGTCCGCCAGTTCCAGAAGGAGAGAGTTGCCTGATAGCTTGGACTCATTTTTTTCTGTCAACTCTTGTTTACTGTCGGCAGACAGTGCTGGTGCTGGCGGGTGACTATCCAAGACTGACTAACTGGTAGGTGAAGGCGTGGGCTGATAGCGGATGATGTCACAGCGAGTCATCACAGAAGGACAGATCACCCACATATTAAAAAACACCTCACCATCCGCATCTTAATGAAATGCTCCTTCGCGCTGCATGCGATATTTGCACACGAAAGGAATGATGTAAATCAACGCGCGAGGCTTACGCTGCAGTCTCTTACGCGCGCGTACACACGTATACGCTCAGTGTCATCTTAGCTGTTTGGTGAGGGCACGGCGCAGATGCCGCGTCTCCCAACGGTATGCGGCCGCCGCAACGCTATGGTCGCCCTCGGCGCCGCTCACTACGAAAACAAGCTTGGCCGCGGAGCCGCTACGGAGCGCGCGCCAAGCACCAGGCCTACACTACTTGCACGAGAAAACTCGCCGCGGGAGGCCAGTGCAGAACTCGTGCAGCACGACGTCGCATCGAGTGCCGAAGTGCAGGTGCTGCTATATCTCCACTGTCAAATCGAGTGCGAGAGTGCTGCACCTCCTGAACTAATATACCAATTTTTTCTGACATTTCACTGTTTAGAACGACTATTCGTTTTGTGCGAATATTCGGGCAGCGCGAGTTACGTACCTCGCGTACTCAGTTGTTCGGAAACAATAAGTAGCGAATTTCATGTGAATGTTGGATTTGTATTCGGTTCGATTCTCTCTCCATTAAATTAGGTTTTTAGCTGCAATATGTTCGTATTCGAATTGGTTATGAAAAGTAATTTTCGCGCACTCCTTATCTGGATTTTATATGGTACGGACTTCGTGCTCGCAGTGCGAAGTTCAGGAAGGTAGGCATATAGGAGGCAATGCAGTATTGCCAAGTTAATTCAGAAAACTTCCTCAAGAAGTAGAAACGCAGCCAATTTTCAAGCGCTTCAGGCCTGGACACTGCAGTAGCATTTGATCGAGTGCAGCTGACCACATCTCTTCACAGCAGCCATGAAATGCTGCACGACAATGCTCGTACAATACACACGTAAGCTTTTAGACGTTTCGTATAGTGACCAACATGTTTGTCTCTCTTCCAGGCGAAGATCGTTGGTCCTAACCACTAAGTGATGAGTATAGAGGATGATATGAGCTGGTTGTCTTCATGTCCCACTGGAGCGTTGTTCGAACAACGCCACCAGCTAGCAGCACCACAAAACGAAACTGTATTACAGACAAACGGGTGACCCTAATAAGGGTCGGTCAAAAAGCAGCGCACAATCCGTTGTAGCTCGGTAACGATAAGCTCCAGGGAAACAAAATTCTGTAGGCAGAAGCACAGCTGGTGCTTTTTTTTTGAAGCGATGTTTATTGCCTCAGGGCATAAAATCTATGAAATGAGGGATGGGTAAGATGCTTAAATAAATGAAAAAAGTTGGCCTGATCTGATGAAATCGAGGAGTTAACGATGATATGGACCCTGTGTCCAGGCAATATAGGAATCCGGATTGTCCTGTGAGAGATCCACTGGCGCCAGGTGCCGAATTCTCGTCGGCTTCAGCGCCAGGCAGTCCCGCCTCACAGCCTCTGATCTTGAGGACTGGACACCCGGGGCAGGGATATAAATCTTTGAAATGCGGCCACTTGCGGGTCACAGCTGGAGTAAAAGTAACCTCGACCCGTATCCGAAGCGCAACATCATCTGCATGGTAAGACCACGGGGGAGGGTTACCGCACACGGAGGGATTAGAGCACGTGTGCGGCGCTGGAGATGTTCCTTAATTGTTAAAAGGAGGGTGGAGTCATCCAGAGTGAGGACTCGAGGCAAAGACGAGGTTAAGGTCGAAAACCGGGTCGCAGAATCTGCGCGGCTTTGTGCGCTCAGGAGGTAACGCGGGACACACTCAATATGGATTTGCTGCGGGATGCGTGTCGCTGGACGATGGATGTCTTGGCAGATTTCTGGGGTGCGACTGACTCGTCGTAGTAGGCGTGTGTCGTGAAGGGCGTCGGTGCGAATGACAATGCGGGCCGTAGGTAGCATGGAAACGGCGGCCACAGAGCAAAGTGCCTCTTGAACCGCAAGCATATCCGCACAGAAGGAGGGAGGTGGTTCTGAGAGGCGAATTCTTGACGTTTTGTTCAGGGCAGGCTTGCAAGGACAGTAAAGTGCCGTAGTTTCGCAGGCCTGGATGCTTGCGTAAACGTACATAACGATGGAGCCTTGCGGCAAATTGGCGTCTTGCTCAGTAATTCGGTCGCGTAACGACGATGCCGCGCGTGTAGACGATGGCCGACGTAGATCAGTTGGCTTGTTCTCGCTTGGCTGCACAAAACTCCAGGGAGGAAGAACTGGCAGGGGCGGCTGTAGAATGGAGTGCGATGAAGCATATGTCCTGAGTGCACACGTTGTGTGTGTAAGGCTTGACTTTAGGCGGCGAGCATCGCGTCGTTGCTGCACCAGCTCATCTAGTGTATTAAGCTGCGCATGTTCTTGGAGCGCCGCGATCGGGGTAGTGCGGGGAAGGCAAGCGATGACCCTCATTGCCTCTCGATTAACAGCTTCTAGACGATCCCATTGAGCCCTCATCAAATGCTGAAATTGGGCTTAGTAAACGAGGCGCGGTTGCACAACCGCCCGCACCAACTGTCGAGCAACATGAGAGCGGGCTCCGCCTGTTTTAGGAGCAATGCGTCTAAGCAGACCCAACGCCAATTACTTAATTTTTAGCCCGAGAAAGCCAAGCAGTACCTGTTCCTGACTCGTGTATTGTCAAGCCCAAGATTTTTACGGTCGAACTTTCTTGAATTGCAGTTCCGGTTAGATGGAGACGAATTGGTGTTGCAGCGAGTTTACGGCGCCCTCAGCGGTTAGCGACTGACACGAACGTGGTTTTGATCGCTGAAAGCTGCAGACCAATTGACGAAGCAAAAGTCGACGTAATACCTGTTGCTGATTGTAGGCCTGCGCTGCTTGAGTCACCAGGTCGTTGTGAGTGTTCCACACCGTTATGCCATCAGCATACAATAAGAACTTAATCTCAGAGACATCATGTAAGTGCCAAGCAAGGGGGATAAAAGCGATAATAAATAATGTTGGCGATAACACCGATCCCTGGGGAGCGCCACGAAGAGGCACAAATGATCCGACGGCCTCACCACTGAGGCGTATAACAAAGTGTCGGCCCGAGAAAGCATGACATATTATCGTACGCCTTTTCAATGTCCATGGCCAGTACAGTACGTACATTGTGGCTGCGAGTTGAGGCCAGAACTGCTGACGCCAAGACAGCCAGTCAATCTTCTGTACCTATGTACGTACGAAAGCCAATTTGGGCGGGATGGCAGGAACCATGGTTCTCAAGCCACCACGACAGTCGTGTGGCAAGCATTTTTTCGGTAAGCTTGCATAATGTTGGCTTAATCGATATAGACCGAAAATTTCCGAGGTCTGTCGGTGGCTTCCCGGGCTTTGGTATGGGGATCACAGTAGCCGATTTCCAGGTTTCTGGTACGACGCCTTGTATTCATACCTTGTTAATGGTGGCGAGGAGTTGAGGCAGTACAGCGGAACTTAAGTTCTTGTAAACCTCGTACTGAATGGAGTCCGGACCGGGCGCAGTCTTCCGACAGGCCTCGTCTATTGCTGCAAGCAACTCGGGCATTGAAAATGGGCTTGCAATTCCCTCGGCGTCGGCTGTAGATGGGAGTTTATCGACACGTGCTGGAATGGAAGCCAAGGGGGCTCCTATGACCCTTGGAGGCAACACATCATACTTGGGGAAAAGCTTCCGCTCTGCCTCTCTGGCGAAATCATCCGGAGCTAAGTTAGCTGCGAAGCATGCTGTGGCCGCTGCATCAGGACGACGGGAACCATGTTCCATTGCACGAAATGTTCGCCAGAGAGCAGCATTCGATGCCTTTGTTGAGAACTGCTCGCCCCACGAATGCCATTGCCGTCGCGAGAGATCGCGTTCATATCTGTGAGCCTTGGCAGTAAGGTAATTCAGCCTTGTCCGGGCTTGCGCAGAAGTCGGGTCTCTGGAAGCTGCCATCTCCGCTTGTCGACGAGCAGCCCACAGGTTAAGCAGACCCACATCCGGCGCCGGGCGATTCACGTCCGTCCAGGTGACAATAGTAGCCGTATTCAGCCGCACTTTGTATGCAGTCCACAAGTAGTGTAGATGATTGCAGAGAGAGATCTTCGACGGTGGTGCGAAACGTGTGCCAACTGACCTCAGAAAACCTACGGCGTAATCGGCGGGCCCTTGATGGATGGAGACAGATGATGATAGGATGGTGGTCCCTACCCCAGCAGTCTGGCTCCAGGTGCCACGATGGAGTCCCGGGTCCTGACCACAACGTAAGGTCCGGAGCATATGTTGGACTGGGAGCATGGCGCACAGTCCGCGTTGCTGAGTCTGGGTGGTTGAGTAAAACAAGCAGCGCATCCGCGAATGCATCCCGCACACGCCTACCACGGGAGCTTGAAGTGGGGTACCCCCATTCCGGATGAGGGGCGTCAAAGTCACCACCGACCAAAACAGGCCACCTGGGTGCTGTCGTCGTAGAGTTAATAACCACCCCAGATTAATGCGGGAGGGCTCTCCTCCGGCGGATCTTACATAGTATGACACGACCACAACAGTTGCCTTGGGAAGCTTCACAGCCACTGCGACTATCTCTTGACATGAGGTGCACCAGTTTTCTAGTGAGAGGCGAACTTGAGGACCGCCTTTCTCAGAGGGGCAGCAGTGTGCACACGACGGTCGTTCATTGAAGGAGACATGTATCCATTAAAGCCCGGAATGGATGGCAAGTCATTGGTTTCCTGCAGTAGCAGGGCCCACACCTGGAGCTTGTTCATGCGAAATCGAGATTTGAACTCTCCCAGCTTTGTGGATAGGCCTCTTCAGTTCCATTGGAGCACACCATAACTACGTGTACTCGCCATTTTCGATTAGGCTTCCAAGCGTTGTAATAGAACTGATGTCAGGTTAGATGACTGGTTTACCATAAATCGAAAGAGGGATGTTGTTGAGTTTTTTTATTCACATACCCTAAAGGCCCTTTTTAGGCATTACATGGGGGGGGTGTACAGTTACATATAAACAATACTCCACACATAGCTCTACAAGCAACACAAATCCAGAACAACAAGCAAAATGGGAAAAAAAGTGCAGAAAATTCGAAGTTGAGCATATGCAGGAATCGAGCCTTCCTAATCAGAATTTATTTGTAAAAAACACTTTAGTTTTTGCACAAAGGCTTCATGATTTAAGGTGAAAACAATATCACCCGGTAACTTGTTCCAGTGGTGAACGGGAAGAAACAATGGTGAATGACTAAAGAGGTGGGTACCTGCAAACATGGGTTCGATTTTGAGAGCACGATCTAAGCGCGGAATGATACGGTGGGCGGGTCTAATATAGTATGAAGCGAATGAAGAGTGACTGTGATATAATCTGTGAAAGTGTGATAATAGTGCTAGTATTCTTCTCTTTGCGAGTGATTGTAGCTTTAGCGATGCTTTGATCGCCGTTATGCTGGACTGACGTGAATAGTTCTTAGTTATAAATCTCGCTGCTTTATTTTGTATTGACTCCTGTTTGTGAATTAAGTACAATTGATGCGGGTTCCATATTAAGGATGCGTATTCTATTTTTGAGCGGACCAGGGTAGTGTAAACGTTTGGTGGCAGGATCAGCTTGGTGCAAGTGACTTCTGATGAAACCAAGTGCTTTACGTGATCTACTGACAATTGCATCGATATGGTTATTCCATGTTAGATCAGACGAAAAGTGAACACCTAGGTATTTGACTGTAGAGACATTCTGAATGGAAACACTATTTATGGAATAACAGTGATTTTAAAGCTGATTATTGGTGGTGAATGTATAGTTTGTTTTAGAGACGTTAATTTGCATTTGCCACTGTTCACACCAAGTGGTGATTCTGTCCGGGTCCGTCTGCAAAGAGTTTGTGTCGTCATGTTTGGTAATCTATGTATAACACAATCATCAGCAAATAATCTAGTAGTAGAGGTAATAAATTCACTTATATCATTAATGTAGATCAAGAATAAAATTCGTCCAAGCACCTAGCCTTGCGGCACGCCAGATTTTACCACGATTAGGGAAGAGCAACACCCATTTACAGAGACATATTGGCAACGATTGGTAAAAAGTTAGTAATCCAGGTGATAATATGCTTGTTAATGTTGAGAGAATTTAGCTTCAGTAATAAACGATAATGGGGTACCTTATCAAACGCTTTCGCGAAATCAATAAATATAGCGTCAATCCTTAATTTATCGTGCACGGCATGACGAAGGTTGGTTATTAATTCAAATAACTGCGTCTCACACGAACGACCATGTAGGAAACCATGCTGATTAGGGGAAAAGAAGTTGTGCTCGGTTAAGTATTTCATTATGGCCGATGATATGATATGCTCCAACAGTTTGCAGGGTATACTGGTTAACGAGATAGGTCTGTAATTTGTTAGCATGGATTAGTCACCTGATTTAAATATGAGACTAACACGAGCAAGTTTCCACGAGTCAGGTACACACTCGGTGTCAAGAGATTGCTGGAACAAGGCAGTAAAAATATGAGATACAATAGTTTTTGTTAATTTTAGCAGTTTAGGGCACATACTGTCTGTACCAGGCGACGAGTTAATTTGTAGTCTGTCGATAGCTTTCTCTATCCCTTCACGAGTAATGATAAGATTATTCATAGTGGCACTAAAATAAGTGAAGATCAGGGGGGATTGACATGCATCTCTCCAGTGAATACGGAACTAAAAAAGAAATTAAATTCTGTTGCTGCTTGTGATGGCAAAAGGTGTTCGTCATCTTTTATAATTGATAAATTTCTAGCTGGGGACTTGGGATTTATTACTTTAGAAAATTTTTTGGTACTATTTTTAATAAAGCCGATTTATCATCATTAAAAAATTTGTCTTTAGCTGCTTCAATCTCTTTCTTGCAAGCTGCTGCATGATTCCTGTAACGCTCCCAGTCACCATTCGAGGCAGTCTGTTTTGCTCTAGAGTATAAACGCTTCTTATTGATGCATCGCTTTACTTGTGAAGTGAACCATGTATTGTGCGTTGATGGGGTATTGGTAATTTTTGGAATATATTTCATTCAGTTCAATTAACTTGTCATGGACTGTTTTCCAATTTTTCGTGCTTTCACGACGAAGAAATGTGTTTAAGAATTCTTCGGAGAATGACGAAAGCTCACTCAAGATTTGGTCGACATTTGCTCGAGTATAATCGTATATGACCTTATTTTGCATTTCAGGCTTCTTAATTGGTAGGGCGTACTCGCAGTGTAAGACATTATGGTCACTAATTCACTCTAGTACGTGTACATATCTTCTGGCTCAGTTGTCAGCACCAGATCTAAGACGGCGCGGATCCACGCGTTAGACAAGATACGGTTTGGGTCAGATTAAACAAGAAAAGTAAATCAAGAAATTCCATACATTCGCGTTGCCTTGTACCACTAGTGGGTGCGCACGCCAGCCAGTCTATTCCGGGAGAGTTGAAATCACCAGTCAGGATTATTTCTGCGTTCGGCTACTTGTTTGCAAGAAAACAGTGATTCGCCGAGG
Organism: Amblyomma americanum; assembly: GCF_052857255.1. Taxonomy (NCBI): domain Eukaryota; kingdom Metazoa; phylum Arthropoda; class Arachnida; order Ixodida; family Ixodidae; genus Amblyomma; species Amblyomma americanum. The sequence goes on along the minus strand of NC_135497.1, from coordinate 301,623,126 downwards.
TCGTCAACAAACTGATTCCGTGCATCTGGCAGGCGGTAACATACACCGATGGCAGAAGTAACAGCGGTCGATAGGTGCACCACAACCCATAAAATTTCCAAGTCGGAGCCGGTGTCCACAATGCGAGTTTGAAAGCAGTTTTTGATTGCAATTAACACACCGCCACCACGAGAATTCGGCCTGTCTTTTCTAAACAACATGAAAGAGCTTATTAGTGAAAGTTCGTTTTTGTAACATCAGGCGATAACCAAGTTTCAGTGCCAAGGATAATATCGCCAGCACAACATTCAGTGAGAGCTCACAGCTTGTCTTGTTTGTTTAACAGGCTTCGGAAGTTGGACACGATTATGGACAGTGCCCCTTCGACTTTATCGTTTCTACGTCATTTGGGGCTGGCCGTTTCACGCTTCCCAAGTAAAACTACCCGATCTTGCAAGCTGTCATATACATACAGCTTCTTTCTGAGAAGAACCTTGTCAAAAAGGAGGTTATATTTTTCAATATCAGATTCCTGTTGCGCGCGCACAAAACACCGGAGCTTTTTTCGTATGAATTGAATTCTTGGTGAAAAATTTTATTCAATTCAGACCCGGGGCGTAACAATGTCTTTGAGCTTGTGAGCGTTCCTTAAGACGTTACACTTGTCTTTGAAGTTCAAGAACTTCACTACTACAGGGCGGACGTGCTCTTGTTTATACTGTCCTACTTCAATCAATCAATCAATCAATCAATCTTTATTTTTGCATTTTTAGTACAAATAAAAATGCAGGAAGTGGGGACAAAAAGCTGCTCTAAGGCAAGCTTGACTGGGTCCCCACCCCCTTTACATGGCAGTTTGTGCAGCAGTCATGCATAAAATGTTGAATGTTTAAAAGAGAACAATTCACAGCACATGCGATTTTCGCGCAGGAAATGAATAATGTTACAAATGCAGTCTTGTTACAACATAAAAAAAATACAACAAAAATGCAACAAACACTCGCGTGATAGCAGACCTGAGAAATGACAACGTTAATAAACAAACTCGCCTGAATATAAGGGAAAAGAAATAGTAAAGACAAATACACACAACTACAGTACTCTGGGATGAAATGACGTGTTACAAAAGCTCTGTTTTTGGTTATGAAGATGGTTGACACTGTTAAACGCCATGAAACTGGTTGATGAAATGAAGTTTTATATTACATTTAGTGGCTGTTTGCAGGTCGATTTCCATCATTAATAATTTGTTCAATAGTCTCGGAAGGCGATTTTCGACGCTATCTAGCCCGTGTGTTAGCCTAGTGAATGGCACGTGCCATGTTCCTTTATTCCGAATTAAAGAGGCTCGTTCAATTTCTCTTGCATGGATGTCAAGATTTGCCGATATAAATTCAGTGATTACCTTTTCTGTGTCTTTCCAATTTTCTTGTGAGATTTTCAGCAATGCCCTCAAAAATGAGGTTGTTCTTGCGCATCCGGTTATTCAGGACATCAAGGACCATATTTGCCTGCTCTGTTTGCCTTGACTCCATAGATTTTAACTGAGCCTGAGATTCATTTATCGTTGAGTTCACGTTGTTCGCCTCTTCGCGCAGGTCATCGACGACGGCAAGGCGATCCTCAAGTGTGGAGAGCCGTCGTTTGATTTCTGTGACGTTCGTATGAATTTCTTTCAGTTTGCTAGATGTTTCCTTCTGGAACTTTTACATGACGAGGCTAATTCTTTCACGAGTGATAGAATGTGCTCCGATTTGTCCGGGCCTGAATTTGTTTCCATGTCGCCAGCACAAACCAGTAAGTGCATGACACAGAACAGGACAGTAAGTAGACGCCCACCCGGTTTCCACAAATGGCGCAGACCTGATGACCTCAACCATACCGGAGGCTGTGAGCTCGTCTCTCTATCGCGTGCGACAAAAGAGCCTATGCGGACACGATACGTGCACAGATCGATACCCATGCCCCAGTCAACAATGCACAGGTGGGGTTTGCAGCCAGTAACAGAAAAGTAATATCCGCAAGGCAGGCACACTCACCTACAAAATGTGAGCAGGACCCGCTAGCATCGAAAACACGGCTGCAAATCCAGATGAGTGCTTGTCTTCAAGGGTACTTGTAGGGTGTCCAGGGGCACTGCAGTAGTTGCTGATGGCATCATCTGCGCAGTGGATGATGACGGTTCCTTGCGCAGGTAGGCGTAGGCAATAGTAACAGCAGCACGAGGCTGCCTTGTATTGCCAATGACTCGAAATCAGCAGGAGCGTGCCACAAGCAGGCGCCGAGCACCCGCTCTTGAAAGATGGCGATGCTCGAACGAAGCGGGAACAGTGCGTGGATTACCTACAAATGTGAGCAGGACCCGTTAGCATTGAAAACACGGCTGCTAGCTTCGGGAGCTTCCTCAGCTGGTGTGAAGTCAATTTTCTTTATATAAGGAACGTATTTATGCGGATGGCGAGATTTTTCACTGGAGCGATGTGCAGCCACCTTAGCAGGGACACTTCGTCTTCTTCCTTCCAGTAGCTGGTGCTTTTACCCTGACGTACATCTTAATTTTAAGGCGATAGCCTTTAATGGCTCATATCATTGCCTCCCCTGGAAAGATGCCTGCAGCGTCGCTCGCTCACCTATTGCAGTCGCCGTGCCTTGAGTTGCGGACGGTTGTTAAGCGATGGCGCTAGCTACTTCCCTATCTGTGCCGGTCAGGGTGGTGTGGTGTCGCGGCGGTAGCCGCCAGTGGCGGCATCGGCGGCGCTGCTCGACAAGCGCGGTGACCTGTCTGTTCAATTGTATTTGAGCGTAGTCGTTGTGTTCTGGCAACACCACCTAGACTTTTTAAGGCCTCTCCACGTTTGCGTGACGTCACCGCACTGCAACGGCCCAGTAGGTTCGGCTTCCACGCTCGCACGCATTTCGCGCATTTCAAAGTGCTGCTTATGTCTCTCGAAAAGAAAATTACTTTTTTTTTAATTCGTGTTTTGCTTGCCCACACCCTAACCGAATTTTTTTTTGTTCTTGTTTCTTTGAAAGTATAAGCAGTTACATTTTAGCAGACTTTTACTGACTTTATATCAAAGCGCGCATGTGTGAAGATACGTTCGTAATATTTTTTTATTGAAAATGAACAACGCAGAGGACTTTCACAAGTCGTATTTTATTTTCAGATGAGAAACACGATCAGTAGGTGTAGGAGGTAAGAAAACTGTTACAGCACTGAATCATAAATTGCAGTAAGTGAAGCCAACAACAGAAAAGCTGTAAACAGAAAGCAAACAAAAGAAAATATGCAGAATATATAATACAACGCAAAAACTGGTTTCGAAACTAAAAAAACTAACAAAAACAGTCACAAGCACATAGTGTAGTCAATTCTTCAATGTCTTCAATTTTCTCTCTTTTTCTTTTGCAGCCTTTTCAACTATAAGTTGATCATTTTTTCTTTTACAAAGATTATTTAGAAGCGTGCTTGCTGCTGCACTTAGGACATAGTTCATTACCAACTGTGGAGTGTGCCCATTCTCACACACATCAAAGTCAATGCCGTCGTTTAACACATCATGTGTGAGTGCCAAGAGAGCCTCCTTTTGATTTGGTAGTATATGAAACTGTCGCATGCTGTTCGCTTCTCAGTTTGTCGAGAACTATCTCAGCAGTAAGCACAGCATTTACTATGGCAGGCTGTGGAAACTTGAGACTACCACGAGTCATGGCCTTGACTAACTCCCCACCTTCTACTTCAATTTCATCTTCTAGCATTAAATTTTCTTTGCAAGTCATGCATGACATCTTTTTGAACGCAGCGTGAGAACAATAGCCAGCAACGTAAGTGGTTGCTGGGAGATTTGGCGCCTTCGCATAATCGTCGTCCGTTACCTCAATGTCAAACACTTCAAGTACTGCATCATTTACTGCCACCGCATCTGTTACAGCCTCAAACTCTGGGAGCTCCAGAATGTTCTGCAGGCGAAGCTTTTGCTCCGACTCATAGACATGTCTTAAGGAAATGTGGTATTGTGCACCGAAGAGTTGGCGGTATTTGCCAAACCTCTCTTCCAAGCAATCAGTCTGAAACTTTCCTAAAAGTACATACTCGAAGTTCATTTCATCTAGGCAATACCTAGTCATCTTTACCAAGGTGTCTGTCGTGAGTCGGAGCGCACTGTGAGTCTCTCTTGTAAGTATGCCTGTGTCAAATTTGAGACACTGCCACAGATCTAGCCACTCCACTATACTTAACAGAAACTGGATCTGTGGACTTGACGCTGATGTAATCGGTGACTGCAGCTCATCACGAAGTCGAGTACCCTTGTTGCATGTCTACATTTACAATGTTCCACCACTTTGTTATTGTTTCAAGGAACTGTGCAGTACCAGACACATGATCTAGCTCAAGTCTGGGCCCACATGCTCGCAGAGCTGCTGCCGTAGACGGGCTGAAAATCCTTAGCGCAAGCTTGACATTCTGTCGCTCAATATTCGGTGGGTTCAGAGATTTAGACGAAAGTGTTGGTGCTGATTTAATCAGCGGACCCTGTTCTTTCGAGTGAAGTTCTTGAAGTGTTTTAAATGAAGCTGTAAGTATAGGTGGCTTTATATTAGGTCCTGTGGGGCTAGGGAAGAACATGCATGTTCCAGCATTTCGCTGATTGATCCAGTTATTCCTGACGCATTTTATTAAGTGTACAGGATCAATCAGAAAAAAGAGAGGACGTTTAGAGTCTGCAGGGTGTGGATACACACTCTGAAGTTTGCAGGGGGCCCCAAAAAGTGACATTGTTTTCCGGTTGATTGAGTTATTGTCAGCTATGACTGCGATTATACGCAACCCAACATGCTCTAGCTGAGTAATGATACTATGCAGAATAGTGTGAAGCTGCTGTGCGTTGATGCGCTCTACTGGCAGTATGTGCACAACATTCTTCTGCCACGAAAGCAAGCTTTGCATCATAAAAACATGGGCTGTTTTTGCTGCAATAGGGCTATTTGTAGCCGCACCAACAATTACTCCTCCCTTATAATCAAAATACGGCTGCAGGTGAATTTCGTCCATCATGAGTACAACAATTTTTTCATGCTCCGTCACTACTGCGACAAGCTTCTTTGAATACGATAGGAAAGAAGTGCCTTGCTGTTCAGCTGCCGGGCTTACGCTGTAGGAGTTACATATACGACATATTGTAGATTTATGGGGTAATCTAAGGTTTCTGGAACTGTGAAGGAACCTATAAGCATGCGGAGAAACTGTAAATAAAATGCTTGAGAATACCAGCAACTCTGCAGAATACCGGGATGACCTGCTATGCTTGACAAGAAGAAGAGAAACTTACTCTTTCAAAAAACTAACTGCATTGGGTTGTTCAACATCTGCCAGTTCACAATTTAAGGCATCTTCAAGCAAGGAAAGTGCCAACTTAAGCAAACCATCAATTTCTTCTTCCTGCTTAGACAACAATTTTCCGTGAAACGACTCTACAGCATCCAGCAGACCTATCAAGCAACGGATATCATGTACTGTGTGAGGGATGGTATCTATGCCATCAATTGTAGTCAGCTGCACATTTCGGTAATGAACTTTCACCGTGAGGTTCTCTAAGACCGTGACTGACGACAAAACACGAGGGACGTCATCAACAGCAAGATTGAGAAAAAGGACGCAGGCAGGTCGAGAAATAACATTCCAAAAACCAGAAAGCTTGATTTGAGGAAGGCACTCCAGTAGAAATTGGAAAGTGTCAATCTTGTTCTTTGCTTCTTCCTCCTCGTGTGTCTGGAGTGACATGGCGATGGCATCTCGTAAAGAAGCTGCTTCAAGACGCATTCTCTTTTCAGTCGGTGCTTCTCGGGACGTAGTGGCGGGCGCAGAAAGGTACGCGGGACAGTTCGGGAATACACTGGGAATGGCGTCGGAGCTGAGACGAGCGATCTTCAATTTTGCCTCGACGACTTTGCCCGTTTTTGAGTCCACATACGAACCGAATGTCTGATTCTTTAAAGTGCCGCTCGCAGACCTGCAAAGCCCAGCGCAGATAAGGTTAGCATATTTAAGATGATAATTTCCATGGGTGCAATAGCAATTAGCGCAGTGAAATATTTCAAATTTAGAATATTTCCAGCTCGCCCACTAGGCCATGTTGTAGCGCATTATGTACACACAGCTATGTCGCGGAATAAATATCACGCTTTTTCGGCTTACCACTGAGCGCTTTACGGGTTCGAAATCAGCACGTGGAATGGCTTTCAACCATTGCCTCCTTCTGTCAGCATCAGCTGGGAAAGTGAAGACGCGCAGTCTTTTCTCCATCGTAATTCCCGCGGCAGCCGGGAACACAACAGTGTCCTGGCATTTTAACAAATTGCTCAGGAACTGTCACACGCGCACAGCACTTTCACAGACGTTTCCCAGTATTGCACTTCGAGTATTCACAGCCCGCAAGGAAGCTTCAGCAAATGACACAGAAAGAAAGAACAGCGGAGGAACAGCATGTAACACACGACACGTGCAGCACATGTTCAAGCACGACGGTAGTGATGTTTACAGCAATCGCGATGTCTCCTTTCAAATGATTGCTTTCAACAATTTACTAGAAAAACTGCACAAAGTAAGCTTTTAAAAAATTGAACAGTTTCCAGAAATGTGAACGAAGATTGTTACATTGAACCAGATATCTTTCATGTCTTTTAAAACGGTGAAATTCATTATCTTCAATTTGCTATACGCAAGTACGCCTCGGAGTACTCCGCACTTCAACAATTTGAAAGAGCGCGGGAGGAGAACGGCGGCAGCGGCCGCCAGGAGGTGCTGCCGCAGCGGTCGGCGGTGGCTGCTCCCGCGTCGGAGTACTCCGCACTTCAACAATTTGAAAGAGCGCGGGAGGAGAACGGCGGCAGCGGCCGCCAGGAGGTGCTGCCGCAGCGGTCGGCGGTGGCTGCTCCCGCGTCGTAGTGCGGTGACGTCACGCGTCGGAGGAGAAATCGTGGAGAGGGCTTAAAAGTCTCGGTGGTGTTGGTTCTGACCACTTGCATATATTTGCGACTTTTTACTTTCAGTCCTGCGTGCTTATGTTTTCGTTTGCTTATTAAACAGTAGAAAACGCGCAGAAGGCGCCGTCTGCCAGAGAGACTTCTGCTACGGCTACGGCGCGGTAATGTGCGCATGCGTTGCAAGCGGCCGCCACAAGGATCGCTAGCGACCACCTCAAGTGGAAAGGAGGAAAAAGGGAAAGGTAAGGGCAGCAGGTTTTTGGCGCACACGGCAGGCATCTTTCTAAAGGAGGCGTTGCTCATACTCGCGTCCGTCCGTTACATTTTAGGCCACGTGACATCACAAGGTCACGTGATCTCTGTCACGCGCGCACCGGCTGCTCTTCTCTCAAATGAAAATCAGTGCAATGAGTCGCAAACGGCTTTCGCCTTTCCGCAGTTGAGATATAAGCGCCTCCAAAGAATTTTTGTTTCCTGTTGTTTCACCTAGACCACTATGGGTTATCAACATAACTCCATACTGCGCCAACGTGCTGTGATCGAATTGCCCTGCAAGTCCATCGAAAACTCGGCTACATCAATATATGCTGTTAGCTGTTGACAGTCGACGGGCACAAAAAACAATGAATCGAAGTATTGGATTTCCATGTTCATGCTGTATAATCATGGCTTTCATTGGTTTTTATGGTCATTCACACCCTTTCAGGAAGATACTGCTACAAGCTCCCTATGGTGCTCATATATAGTGGGGCACGCGGTCACGTTCGAGGCGGGCCACGCATGGGGAATTGCGCGAACCGCATTGGATGTGTTTCGGCAACTTGCAGCCCCTTACAGGGACTACGAGACTTCTGGTTCTGAACATGCGGTAAATGTTTTCAATGTACCGACGAATGCTTTTGAGCACTCACATTACGTACGGGTCCTTAGAACGGTCACTGCGCGTGCGCATGAGGCACCTAGTAATCCGGCATGTGTCCGTTGGATGGATGGGTGGAAGGTAGAAGCGTCCCCTTTGAAACGGAGTGATGGAATTTTCCACCATGCTCAGCTTTTTTCCTTTATTTTTGTTTAAACGAGTTGCGAGTTATTAAAATTTTCCATTTTCTTTGAATACGTCTTCCTGCACTTTTAACCTTATGTCACCTCTCTGCTTTTGAGTCACCAATCTTCCAATCGCTTTTTGCTAATTTCCACCACAGATTTATTTACATCACTATTGTTATCTCTAAACCCTAGGGCCTCAGAAAGAGTGACTCTGCCTGCATCGATATCGAGATGGATACCATCACATTTTAGTATGTGTTCTATTGTTTCTACAGACTTACCACACACATCAGATGTGTTATCTTCTTCGCTAAGTTTGTTTTTGTATCTGCGCGTTCTAAGACATCCTGACCTAGCTTCAAAAAAGTATGGCACTGCCTCTTGAGTTATCATAAAACGCTTCCTTCCTGATCTGCTGTTTCCAGTATCGATATAGTTCTGCACTATGCTTCTTGTCCATTGAATCTACCCAATTTTTACCTTCCGCGTTTTTACCTCTCGTTTAATGCTCTTCCTTTTCTCCGTCCTCATGTCGGACATACATACCGCTTAGGCTCCTAGTTCTTTTCCGCCAGTGTGAGTCAACGCTCTTTCTGTATACATGTATTTAAATACCTTAGCTGCCCACCTGTTATTGTCCAATTTCCTCAGGCGTTCTTCGTATAGTATTTTACTCTGAGCTTCCTGTGCTTCGAACGATGCCCAGCCAATATCCCCCTTTACTGCCTCATTTGTGGTTTTCCCGTGGGCACTTTGTGCTAATCTTCCAACAGCTGTCTGGTTTACTTCTAATCTCGACTGAACTACTGCCCTTAAACACAGAACGGCATTCCCGAAAGTGAGCCCTGGCACCATTATTCATTTCCAAATACCTCTCAGCACTTCACACCTGTTGTACTCCCACAATGCCCTATGTTTTATTCTCCCGGCATCTGCTCACCCTTTTGCTATGAGAGACTGTTCGTGCTTTTCCGTGTGCATCTGCCCTTCGTTTACCCATACGCCGAGATATTTGTATTCGGTCACTAGGGGTATGTCATGGCCTTGTATTGTAAACTCCTGATCAGTTGCATCGTTTAAAATCATCACATCTGGTTAAGTTGCGCTAAAACTGAAACCTAGACTGTCTCCGTCTCCACAGCAATTAACCAGAATCTGCAAATCTTCCTGGCTATCTGCTAACAGTACAATATCGTCCGTGTACATTAAATTCTGTAGTCGTTGCTCAAGAACCGTTCCGCCTAATCTGTACGACAGACTATAACCGAGACTGCTTCCTTGTAGCCTTCTTTCCATACTTATAAAGCATGAACAGCAGCGGTGATAGCTGACAACCTTGCCTTAATCCTTTGTGTACCTCGACACTGTTCGTACTCTTTAATTCCTTCCCATGTTATTTCAAGTTTATTTTCTCGATATATTTTCTGTAGAAAATTACCTCATGACCGATGCCTTCATCTTTTAATACATTCTACAGGAGTTCTCGGTTCACGTTGTCGTATGCACCACTTATGACCAGTAGGGCTAAATACAGAGGTCTGTTTTCCGCGTTACCTATTTCTATGCACTCGGTAAGCACGAATAGGCTTTCATCTGAACGCCTACAACTTCTGAACCCGTTCTGAAGCTCTCCGAGTATTTTATTACTTTCTACCCATGACTGCATTTTTAATTTCACCGCCTGCATCGCCAGCCTGTATATAACTGACGTTATAGTAATCGGTCGGAATTTCGTCTATCCCTGCGGACGTGCTTTTTGGAAGATTTGCTTCCGCCTTTTTCCAGTTAAGATTGGTCAGTTCTAAGCTGTTTTCTCATGTGCTGTCCTGTGTTGTTTCCTAATTTTGGGTGATTACCCTATCGTCTTTCCTAAATGACTCAGCTATAACTGATGCAATGTAGTTAACATCGTCAGCTCCCTCTAAACATTTTCCCTCGTCATCGTGAATCTGTTCCTGCTTTCTCTGATTCGCTTGCCCAGCCAGCTTATATGGTTCCAGAATTTTCTTGGCCCTCATTTAGTTGCATCGCGAACATCAGCCAGCCAGCCAGTGATCGGAGGAGTGCTTTATTTTAGCCTGGACGAGGACATGCACTTGCTGTTTCTTTTGTCGATAAGATTCCCATTTTTGGCCTTTTTTCTCTTCAGATAACTGCGCCCTCTTTGCTTCTCTGTGTTTCCGTGATGCCAACCGTCATTGTTCGATGGCCTCCCTAATCCGCCTTTTTCATGTTCCTGTGCTGCAACCTCGCGTACAGCGCTGGAAGCTCATTGGAAGGGTACTTTGCGCCCAACCCGGCCGGAGTGAGTGCCGCTGCGGAGCAGGAATCTGTCAACGATTGCGTGTCCTGGGCAGCACCTGGTGCCTGGAGGATTTCTAGGATTGACTGGTGGCTGTGTGCGAGGTCCGAGGCAGGCTGCTGAGCCCACCGAAGAGCAAATTCTTCAGTATCTTCGGTCATCCGGCATGCGATGCGAACGCCAGCTGACCAAGGGCCGCCGCTTCAAAGATGAAGGCTACATTCGGAACATAATGTTCAATGAAATATCCCCGATCAGTGAGAATGGCGTTTTCCGCTGTATATGCCTGCCATCCATGAAAGGTGGATACTACATCGTGCACGCCGTAGCACAGAAAACGACTGGGGACAACAGTTTTCACAATCCCGCCGCGGTGGCTGAGTGGTTATGGCGCTCGGCTGCTGGCCCGAAAAACGCGGGTTCGATTGCGGCCGCGGCAGCAGAATTTCGATGGAGGCAAAATTCTAGAGACCCGTGTACTGTGCGATGTTAGTGCACGTTAAAGAACCCCAGATGGCCGAAATTTCCGGAGCCCTTCACTACGGCGTCCCTCATAGCCTGAGTCGCTTTGGGACGTTAAACCCCACTAAACCAAACCAAGTTTTCACAAGCAATCGTTGTGCTCAAGCGCTCCCGAATAGCTACACGAGCGATAAAAGCACAAGCTTACTCGCAACATGGCAGCTCTGCTAGCATTTACTTTATTTTCCCACAGCACACCGCTGCATAGGTTAAACAAGCATGCGCGTCCATAAAGGCGTGCGCGAGAAGCGCACATTGAGCCATTCTGACGAAACCACGCAGAACTTTTCATCATGGATATGATGCGAACACACGCATAACGCACCTTCTGCTTCTTCTGCCAAGATGTAGTGGCATAAACAAGGAAATTTCCTTAGGAGATTACAACAAAATTGTAGCACCATGCGTGAATGCTCTCGTAGCTTCTTTTTCATTGTCCGCTCCACCGCGCGTTGAAAGCAGCTCACAGCACTTGCCCACTTGACCTTCTTGCTTGAGAAAGCAAAAAGCATCGGAATGAAGTCTGGGTGCCGCGGTGACATTCGAGGCCTTCCTGCCCATCAATAAAACATTTCGTGATGGACTGCACACGCATTTAACCACAGTACCTCGTCCGCACCTGTCACAAAGTGATTCCCACACAGTCTTGACGGTGCCCAACGGCGGCCACGATCGTCGAGCCGGCGAACGGCTTTTATCCACGCTTCGCGTCGAAGGCGGCCCCGGGAAGCGTTCGGAAAGCGAAAAAATCCGAGTTTGCTTCCCTTTACATATTGAGCAATGCAGCCGTATGCAACACAAGTCGTAGGCATTGCCAAATGCGTCGCACTGAACGCCCGACGGCTGCAGCAACACACCCCGCGTAGGAAGGAAGGAAGGCCTCAGACATTGCTGGCACATACCCACTACGGGGGAGTGGCCATGACACAGGCGGTTAATTACTGGATACAGGAAAGTTTTGACGGGAAAAGCAGTGGCAATAGTATGTAGTCCGATAGATGGGAAGAGGGAAGGAAAGGGGTCCAGTTAACTTGGAGATCGAAGACGGGACAATTGCTTAATGTGCATAATAGTACATAATGCCTGTAATGTTGCAATGTCGTACTGACTGGGAGCGGGAAAAAGAAATTAGAATGGGAGTCGCTGCGTTTCTTGAAGAAAATTTTGCACAGCAGAGCGCACACTCCTGTCGCTTCGTCCAAGCAAAGCAGCGCCAATGGAAAGAACAACCGCGGAAGACACAGGCAAGCCCAGTTGATGAAATGGAATTTGTAAAAGACGCTTCCTCAAATGAGAAAAGCGGCGTCAGAACAGCAGGAAGTGATCTATTGTCTCAGGTTCGGCACAAAAAGGGCACAGTGGGGAAGCTGCCAGGCCAGATCTGTGAAGGTAGAAATTTAGAAGGGGAACCCGGCAACGCAAGCGCGTGAAAGAGACCTCTAGTCTGCGTGAGCGCCAGTCTTTGCTACTCCAAGGATGCAGAAGATGATGATATTCGGGAGATGATGTAAGAGCCGAGGCAGCAAATTCCTGAAATATTGTGTAGCTGCGAAACCTCACCGCTGCTGTATATGCACACGATGGTAGGACAGCAACAATTGGGCCGCTGAGAGAGGCTGTTGCTAAGGAATCTGCAACCTCATTTAAGTGAAAGCCCATGTGACCTGGTACCCAAAGCAACCTTACCGAATTTAGATGGAGCGGAATCAGGAACTTAAAGAGGCGTAATGGCCGAGAGTCAGTGGGTGAGGATAAGGAAGAGCAAATGGACAGAGAGTGTCATAACCACGACCTGGGAAACGGTAGATTCTAATTTTCGTAAGGCTAAGATTACTGCTAATAATTCAGCCAGAAAAATTGGAGTGAAGTCAGGAAGACGGAGAGAAAAAGACCAATCCAGTGAAGGTGAAAAAATTCCCACACCTGCCTTTTCACGATCCTGCGACGCATCGGTAGCAATAAGAACATGAGAGGGAAAGGACCTTAGGTGGCCCTGCAAGAGACCCTGAAGAAACGGGAAGGGCTGCAGCTTTGCATTCGATGGGAAAATGTCATCGAATTCAATCTGGACAGATGAGGAGTTGTTATATATTTGGCGGACATCTGTGAAATGAATATTTATGCGAACAAGGAGGGACTGCACGTAACATATCTGCGGGGTATGAAATCGAGACCAGGCAGCACTAAAAAAGGCGGAAGGTTGACTGAGAAATATTACACTGGAAGCGTGAAGAGGTGAGTCGCACAATTTTAAAAATGTTTGAACTGTTAAAAGGCGAAACCTAGCTGATAACGAAGGCATTCGCGCCTCAAGGTGCAGAACAGCATTGGCGACATATTTTGGAAGCCCCAGACAGAGGCGCAACGCCTCACGCTCCAAAAGCACAAGAGGGCGAAGTTTATAGGCAGGAGCTACTGAGAATAAAACACACCCGAACTCCAAAATTGGGCGGACGTACATTTTATAAATCATCAGAAGCGTATGCCTTCTCATGCCTGACCTAGCACTACAAAGCCTGCGCTGGATGCCAATGGCCCGAACTCCTTTTGCAGAAATTTGCTCAATGTGTGGCCGCCAGGAGAGAGTAGAGTCGTATATTACACCGAGATACTTCACCGTCTGAACTTGAAGTATTATGTTATTTCTTTAGACCAGGCAGATATTTACAGGAACAGAAACTGGAAATACTAACAATGCGCATTTCTTCACATTAAGGGACAGATGAATTCTTCCTAGCCAGTTGTCAAGAACATTGAGGTAATTTTGCAGGGTTCGATAAAGAGTGTGAATGTCACCTGCTGATGCAAAAAATGCAATATCGTCGGCGTACACATAAGTTTTCACATTTTGAATGCATGGAATTGAGCTTAGAAAAATGTTAAAAAGAACAGGTGAGAGAACTGATCCTTGCGGAACACCTCTTGTCTGTGGAAATCTCCTTGAGGAAACACCATTTTAGCAGCAGTAAAATTCTCTATTTTCCAAAAAACAGAAATCCAGGCTACAAAATAGCTTGGGAAGTTGAGTTCCTGTAACCTTAGTAATGGAGTCGAGTGCTCCACGCTGTCGTATGCTTTACTGACATCCAAGGTGACAAGCGCAGCAAACTTTCTATTGCGAGCTAATTAAATAAGACTCTCAAGGTCAGTATGAGCACACCAAATTGAACAACCCGGCCTGAAACCAATTTGACATGGATTCAATACAGCATTTTCTGGAATGAATGACATGACAAGGCTGAGAAGGACCCTTTCCATCAATTTCACTAGGTTCGATGTTAACGAAATAGGGCGTATATTGTCTAAAGTTAAGCCCTCCCGTTGCTTTTAAGCAATGGAACTATTTCAGCAGTCGAGAGTGTGACGGAATCCCGTCTGGCCGGGGGGATACATTTCAAAACAAAGAGACGCCGACCAGTAAAACGAAAAAATTGTATTGACGTTTCGGCGCCCAGAACGGGGGCCTTGTTCACAATGGAAACACACCAAGAGGGTTCGTCTTTTTAAAAGCTATAGTAATCGCCGTAAAGATCGCGCGTAAATCGGGTTAAGATTGCCCTCGTTACGATTAAGCGTGTGAGCCGTTGTCTGTATCACCAGGGACTCGAGATGAAGCCGTGATGTTGTCAGTTTCTCTTTTTCGATGATTCTTGCTTTTTCCCAATCTATTCTGTGATTTGCCGTCACCGCGTGCTCTGCCAAGGCGTTATTGCGGGTATCTTCTTTCTGCACATCACGAGCATGTTGCTGTAGGCGCTTCTTGTAACTTCCGGTTTCGCCGGTTTCTTTGTTTTGAAACTATTTCAGCAAGACGCCACTCATGCGGTATCCAAGGACCTTTAATAGAATGGTTAATGAGAGCCAACAGGTCTGCAGGAAATTCATTGAACAAAATTTTGGTCATAGATGAAGTGACCTTATCGGGGCCAGGAGCCGCTGGGGATAAGCGCAGAACAATTTGCGACAGCTCAGGCATAGAGACCTCAGTGAAATCACTTGAGGTGCATGTAAATATAGTAGGAGAAGGTAAAGCAGATGTAAAGCGAAGCTCTAGGCCACACGCAATATCCTCTAAGGCCTTTGTGATGTCAGCAGGGGACTGAACGAGGGATTCAATGTTGGCAACCAGAGGAATCACCTTGTTGCCTCATGAAATTAAACAAAGCTCGTTTACTTCCTGATTGGGAAAGGAAATCATAATGATTTGTATTATACTCCTCTTTTGCACGGGCGACTGTGCCCTTAAATGTTGCTGCAACATACTTATAATCCAGCCAATTTTTTGGGCATTGATTGATGAGAAGTTTCTTCCAAGCTGCTTTCCGTCGTCTATATGCACGCGTGCACTCAGCTTTCCACCAATTGTTCGCGATTGCACCCTTTGTTCTCTTAACCAAAAATTCAGACTTTTGCCTTGCATGGTCAGTACTGAATATAGATGTGCAGCCTTGCTTTCGGCACTTCTCTGAGCGCGAGTGTCTGAAGTGATTTGGAGGGCTGATTTTAGCGTGTCTTTAAAACAATTGTAATTTATTAACGTGCGCTGATGTCGCTCAGGAAGAGTTAATTTACATGCAAACTTGAAACTAATCGGTAGATGATCACTGTTAGTTGCACAGTCAACAGGCGCCCAAGACATAACAGACTCCTGGGGAGGAAAAAGTTAGATCCAAGGCAGAGCGGCATTGACTGCGAACAAACGTAGGCAATCCGGAATTGTTGCAGATCAAGTTCTTGCCAGAAGCCCAATCAAATAGTCTTGAACCAAAGCTGTCTGTTTTAAACCCCCAAGTCACATGGTGCGAATTGAAGTCGCCAAGTAATAGAACCTGAGATCTGCTACTAGACATGAGTGAGTCAAGGGGCCGAGTGCCACGCACACCAGACGGGAAATATGCATTAGCTACCGTAAAGGGCTGTTGACCTGGGACACTGAGGTCAACCGCAAGGATTTCACATTCATTGTCCGCATATTGAAAAGAAATGCATGCCCTGTGGCAAAACTTTGTAGATATGAGCACTAACAACCCTCCCCCTCGCGATGACCGGTCAAGCCGGAACGGATGGTAATCCTTGAGATGATAATTGAAATTTGAAGTTAGCCATGTTTCCTGTAAAGCAACTAAATCTGGTAGAAGCTGATTGCATAGGAAAATAAATCTATTGAAGCTGAGAATATAGATCGACAATTCCACTGGAGTACACTTAAGAACCCTATGTTGGCGGAAGTGCCGCAGCCGCGACTGCCTTTTCTAGAAACCTGGTTTTAGCGTTTTGACTTGCGTTACTTTCTTTGTCTTTGACTGGGGGCAAGATGGACCTGCAATATTCAGAGGAGACCCACTTCGTTTCTGGGCGCGGAGATCAGACTCCATATCCATACAATTCATAGAGGATGCGTCCATAACGCTATTGGAAGGAGAGGCTTGAGAGGTCTTTTGTTGCTCACATTGTTTTTGGCCCTGTGGAGCGGAATCGATTACTACAGAAGGAGGGGTAGCTTCCGAAGCCAAAGAAGACAAGAGCGGAGCGGTGGACGCCTGCAGAAGATTGGTCACCTGAGCAGCTATGACCTGCGAAATGCACGTGGACGCGGTTTCCATAATGCGATCCATTGCATTTGCCACAGCTTTCTCAACTGCCGCTGTAATAGCCTGGGACCAACTAGAATCCATTATGGGTGGGCATTTGGCGGCCACACTAGAGTAGGCTGAGGCTCTCTCCTTGACTGCGGCAAAATCCTCTCTCCGCGTGCATCTGCGCTTGTCTATAAGCTCGAGCACCTGAAGTTCTTGTGCTCGTGCAGGACAGTCAGGCGAATCAGCAGGATGAGCACCGCTTCACAAACAACGTTTCTCTTTCTGTTCAGGACATTCCTCTCTGCAATGACGTTTCCCACAGGCACAGCAGCGTAGGGCCGATTTGCAGGCTTTGCCGCTGTGGCCAAATCGCCAGCAGTTTTGACACTGAAGGGGCCGAGAGTTAAAGACATCTACTCGAAAAACCAATGGCCACACCTTAATCTCTGACGGACAAAATATTCCTGCAAATGTGGCAATGACGGACTCCGTAAAAATTTTTACTCCGTCAACCATCCTGCTGCATCGATGGACAGCAATAACTCCCGCAGGCGAGAGGTTCTCAAGCGTTTCCGCAGGGCTCAATCGAGAGTCGACCCCTCGGACCAAGCCCTTGGAACATGCTAGATGAGGCGGAATAAATGCGCTCACCGGGTGGCTGGCGAATGTCGTACACTTTAGAAGATCTTCAATACAGTCTTTATCCGGCGACCGGCACAAAATACCACCCCTGCCGAACTGCAGAACATCGGTAATGTGCATAAAGTGCTTCGATGTGGACTGAAGGGCCGCCTGCACTGCCTCCGGGTTGTTCAGTCGGATAGCGCCTCCATCGGAAGGCACTAATGCGACTGGAATGCTTGAAACACCGCTGCGGAAAACGAGATTCAATTGGGAGCTGGTCTTTAGGAAGAGATGCCGACCAAGGGGAAAACCCCTGACCAGGAGAAGAAGTAGACATTAATCTCTCGTCCCGCACCCAATCACCCCAGAACAGGAGCCAACAGGCACAGACAAAAAGGAGAAATTTTGCAAGCTAACGCAACACCGCCAGGTACTTAGCCACTGCCTTAGCAGTGAACCGTCTCGTGTTTGTTTATACTTCCACAGCCGGTCTCGAGTGGCGCCCGACCCTTCCAATATGTTTCGCGACACCGCCGCCAGGGGATGGGCGCATGCGCAGTCGCGTCGTGAAAAAGGCGGATTTCCTTATTCCACCAACTTCGTGGCTTCCTCTTTCCTGCTTCAGCGGTTTACCCCTTTTACTTTTTATTTTTGTACTAATGAGTAGTTGTATCGGATTATAATCCCACTTTTCAATGGGATGTTTCTCTAGTGCTTCCTCTATGCCGGCCGCTATTAGCGCGATTTGTTCGTCATTTAATTTTGCGTACTCTTTTTTACTTCCCTGCATTTCTCTTTTGAGCAGGGCTCCCAAATGTAGACTAATGCGCTTATGATCACTTCCGAGGCTGTACTTCCCCTCTTCGTCTATTTCCATTATTGCGAGCTTGCTATACATCCCCTGCGACATTAAGCAGTAGTCAACGGTCGTTTGCCTGTTACGGGATTCTCACGTGATTTGTCCCTCACACTAAGTTTCTCTATTTACAATAACTAGGTTGTGTCGTTCACAGAAGTCTAGCATCAACTTCCCGTTACAATCTGTGTGTCCATCCAGATCCTTGATGTGATCATTCATGTCACCCTGCAGAATAATATCGACACCTTCTCCAAACTGCTTTATATGGTTATTGAAACACTTGACTAGATCCTTGCTTTCTTGCCTGCATTTGTCCCTTGTGCCTAAATAAACTACTCCTAGCCATATCCTTTAACCGGCAATTGTACCTGATACACAGACATGCTCTTTGCAAGTTGAGTTTATTATTTGCCAATTTGTTCCTTGTGTCAAAATACCTACTCCTCCTCCCTTCCTCTCCGTTGTTGTTCTGTTGCTTCCTTCCCAGGCGTAGCCATCAATAAACGATGGATCTTCTAGATCCCTGAGATGTGCCTCGCCTAGCGCGTATACACCTAATTCTTCGTCCTTTAACTGGCGTTCTATTTCTAACCACTTCGCTCTCTTTCTACCGCCTTGCATGATTATGTACCTGATCCTGGCGTTAAATTTCTTTTGTATAGTTTTTTTCCTGGACTTCCTAGTGGCCGTTTTGTTGGGGTCAGCCGCCATTGTCCCGATTTCTACGTTGCTTCTAGCTACCCCTACGCCCTGAGCCACAGTGGACCTCCTAAAAAAGCTACTGCCCAGCGCCAGACGATCTCGGCTCCTAGCCTTCCGTTAAAATGGGTGCCACTGCTCTATGCACTTCCCTGTATATGTCTGCCACTTCAAAGCCTTTCTCTTGGCTTAACTTCCTTATCTCTCGATTAACAGCCACAACGCCCTTGGCAAATTCTCCGTTCCGTCGTTGCACCTCCGGCACTGTGCACACCACGATCTGGACTTGGTGTGCTATCGCCCTTAAATAGACAGCTCCCTCCGCTAATCACTCCACTACTTTTGCAAATTCACCGTTCAGGACATCATTTAGCCCCGCTGCTACCACTACCAAACTGCGCTCTACAACAGTCTCAGAAAGTTCGCTTTTTGTCTCTCTCAGTACGCGTCCACTGTCCAGCCAGGGAATGCCCTAACTGCTACCCGCTTATCACCCTTTACACGCTCCATTATAGTTATTTTGCACCTCCTCATATTTGAGTCACCACCGGTACACACTAGGGTATTCTCTTGCTCCATTTTAAATTCCAGATTAAGCTGCCTGTTATCAGTGACTGTGACCTCATTCGTCATTGTTAAGCGTGTTTCACATGCAAGTGAAAACGCCAGCGAAGCCTGTCGCCGCGAGGTAAAAACCTGTTTCGACCCGTCGCGGCGGCTCAGCCGGCCAGAGCGAAGGGGTTCCAACAAGTTGGAAATTTTCGCAGCCACAGCGCGACAGCTTCGCGCTCTTACCAATGGCTGCACGGCGGAAAAGCCACGTGACAAGGGGATTCATGCGGGAAAGACAATGTTTGTTTACTATACGTGCTTGCGACACGCACGTACGAACTTTAAAGAATGATATGATTGGCATCAAAATAAGAAGTAGTTGATATTTAACAAACAATAGTTCTTTATTTCCTAACAACATTTGAGCAATCTTGGAAAAATAGTCCATGAACATTCTCCATGTTTATGTTTGCAAACCACCGCAACCACCCGCGAGCTCGTATCTTTTGCCAGCATCATTGGGAATCGCAGCGGCAGTAAACGCTTTGGAGCGACGCGTGTGAAACGGAACCTTGCGAAAAGCATTGCTGCGCCGAGCCGCTGGTCGCTCAGTTCGCTTGCATGTGAACCGCCCTTTAGCTTGTTCCCCTTCTCTCCATTGCCTCCAGACTTCCTAGCTACCACGTGCGCGTAGTTGTTCCTGTCTGAACCTGCCTGACCTACTTCCTTATCACTGTCTATGACAGTGCAGGCCCCATCCACGTGGCTGGCGCTGGAATGTCCGCCAATGTGGCTTCGTTGGCGCACGCGCGGTGGCCTCGCCTAGCCCCATCCATGTCACTGCGCGTGCGCATGAGGCACCTAGTAATCCGGTAACACGTGCTTTTAGCATACCGGATGCGTATACTAGCGGAGGCGTATACCGGTTTACCGGTCGCCTGTACACGCGCAGTGACATGCGTGGGGCTAGGCGGGTACCTGCATGCCCACGCGGGGAACCCTAGGAATGGAGGGGAAGCGAGGCCTAAGTAACCGGGCGGCCCGCCCTTCGAACCCGAATGCTCTCGCCGAGGCCCTTTAATTCTATGCTGAAATCGCCAACTTCTACAAGGAAACAATACTCATGTACCCGCCTCCTCACCCTCGACCTCAATGGAGCGCAAGCATCATGCTTCGCAGACTGCAGACCAAATCCATTCTCAGTCATTCTAGACTGTCTCATCACTGGCGGGGAATACGACCCCATGTGTCTTAACTGCGACCACGGAGTGTTCGCCACTCAAACGCCCCTCTGGGAAAGCGAGGGTAACCCCCCCCCCCCAAAAAAAAATTACTTCCAGTTCCCTCTGCGTTACGGTTGGAATCCACTTCTCGTAAAACCAGACAAGGCACAGCTAGGCGGCACTCGTCTTGTGTGCCCAAGACGTCGCCCCCACGTGGGAGCCACACTCGGCCCTCCTGCCCTAAGTCTCAACCCGCGTGCGCGGGAGGCGTCCGGTAAAGCGGTATACGTCTCCGGTATGCTGAAGACGTATATTATCTAGAGTAGGCACGTCACGGGGACCAGTACGTGATGTAATGGTGAGCAGCAGGCCACCACACGCTGCCGCCATGACTTCACGGATGCACTTCCGGTACCTGCGAAAGCCGTTTGCTCGTACGTGCAGGTGCGCGAACTCCTCGGGCGTACGCGAGGTCAGCCATCGCGCACATGGTTCCGATTTGCCGCTGTCGCACCTTTCTGTCGATCCCTGCGCGGGAAGAGGAGGAGGAGGATAAACTTTATTTCCGTCGACAAAAGTAGCAGACGGTGTGGGGTTATAGACCCATCAAGTGGACATGAGCCCGTGATGTTCGGCGACTTCTAGGACCCTTGTCACAACCAGGATATGTGTGCGCAGGAAAACTGGTCCAGCCACCTCAAGTAGGCAAGAGAGCGTCAACGCGTGACGTATTCATGGGCGGGGTTTAAAACTTTTATTGCGAAGCAATACTACTTTAGGTCGCACTTCAGCCCGTTCCGTGGCGAGGCGGTGGTAGGCACCATTGACCTTTAGCGTGACCTCGCTGCGGGACGTCACACCACGTGACCTAGAGTGACGTCACACCAGCTGTGTAAAAACGGGGCCCATCTCACGCCGTCGCGAGGCGAGGCAGTAGCCACCGACGGCGGCCTAACTCCCGCTCCTCTCACCAGGGGCGCCACGGTCAGAGTGACGTCACACCAGCTGTATAAAACAGCTCCGCTCCTCTCGCCAAGGCAGTCATACAGCCAGATGTTACGATGGTGCCTACGAACTAGGCAGCTCGGCAGAATGCAAAGAGGAAGCATCAGCGAGCTACGGAGACGGAAGAACGAGAAGAACGACTTTCTAAGCGGCGTGCCCAGTATGCAGCTCGGCGACAACATGCAACCTCCTCTGTGGAAACAGCAGAAGCAAAGGAAGAAATTATGAGTTTGCCCGACAGTGAGTCTCCTTCTACTAGTTCAGAACGCTGGAACGCGACTAAACGGCAGAGGCGTGTCCAAGAAGCCCCGGAACAGCGGCAGCAGCGGCTCGAGAAGGAACGTGCGTTTCGAGAGAAGGAAAACGAAAAGCGAAGAAAACAGCGTGCAGAAGAAACACCCCAGCAGAGACAAGAGCGTTCGAAGAAAATTGCTTCGCAATCACCAGGCTTAACCAAGCTAAGCCACGGCCGTTTCTTTAATCTGTTCCTGGCGCACGGGGTGCGTAAGTTGAGAGGGGAGAGGATAAGCATCCGCTTTCTTCTACACCGATATCTTCGGTGTTAATAAGGCTGGGTCGAAAATTCTTCCGGTGCGGCGCAGTGACGACTTCGACATGCATAACCTCGTCGGCTTTTCGTAACCTGTGTAAATATCGTTGCATAGTCTAACAATGCTGACACCAAGAACCGCTAAAAACAAAACAAATGCTTCCACAGAAAACGTTTAATGCCAAATTAAGCGAAAACCTATCCGAAGGATGTGTGACGCGTTGAGTAAGGAATTACGAGTCTGGGCAAAGCACGAGCAGTCAGTCGTCATCGAATCAATCTTCCATTTCCAACGCAAGCGCCAAGATGACGTGGGATGCTAAAGCGTTACCTTCGGAAGCTCCAGAAAGCAAAGGGTCCGGTGCAGCTCCTGAAGGGCGTGGTACGACCGGTACGTCGCCTTGTGTATGCCATCCTTCATGAAGATCAAGAAAAGCATGGGGCGTAGGATATTGTGCAATAATTCTCCCACCTACGACGCCGGGGCCAGGACAACGCGTGGGCGCCGCAGCGTTCTTTTCGCAAGCTCCAGAAAACGCGTCCGGTGCAGGTCCTCGAGGGCGCGGTCCGACCGGTGCGTCGCCTTGTGTATGCCTTCCTCCATGAAGGCAGGGAAAAGCACGGGACATAGGAGATTGTGGAATAATTCTCTCACCTAGGACGCCAGCGCCAAGGGGACGCCGGAGCGTTCTTTTCGCAAGCTGCAGAAAACGGGTCCGATGCAGGTCCTCGAGGACGCGGGCCAACCGGTACGTCGCCTTGGGTTGTCTCCTCCATAAATGCGAGGAACAGGTTGGGGCGTAGGAGATTGTGGAATAATTCTCCCTCCTAGGACGCCAGGGCCAAGACGACGTGCGGTCGCCAGAGCGTTCCCTCCACAAGCTCCAGAAAACGGGTCCGCTGCAGGCCCTCGAGTGCACAGTTCGAACGGTCCGTCATCTTGCTTGAAACCTCCTCCATGATGTTGAGTAACTGCACAGAGTGTCGGGTGCCGTCGAGACCGTCGCCCACCACGGACGCGAGGGCCACAACGACGTTACGGCACCAGAGCGTTTCATCTTCAGCCTCCAGAAAACGACAGGTCCAGTGCAGAACCCCGAGGACACGGTGAGACCAGAGAGTCATCGGGTGCGTTCCCAGGGGCCATCGGAAGTCGTCTAATTCGCAGCCCAGCTGGGAAAAGGGACCAAGATGCGTGAAGGCCTGTTAGCGTTGTTCGCCGGGGATTGAAAACATTACCCAGTGGGCAGAACAACACAGGGGAGTTTCGCCACCAGACGGGTAGACTGTGTAGGTGGCTGCGGCGACACTTCCTGAACTGGCTCGGAGAACTTATAGACGTGGTAGCGAGGCCGTGGATACGACCTGCGAAGCCAGTCTCCCGCCCTCCGTTTCGATGACTGTGTTAGGATTTACGATGTTTCAGGATGTGTAAGATGTTCAGACAGATCACGCCTGTATAACAGCGCCGTCGAGAACGAAACTAGTGCAAAGGATGTGCCGCTTGGTCGGAAGAAAAAAGGTGTCTTGCCACGTCGAGAGCTTGGTCCGAACTCTTGCGCGTTGGCACGCGGCTCGAGAGGGTGGTGCGATAGCACGCGCAAGGACAGAAGACAATTAAAAATAAGCTGACCAGAAGACAATACGGCTGTCACACTGTCGCACTAAAAAAAAACGGGAGCCAAAACCTGATGTATATAGCCTTGTATTTCATGAACGCTGGTCGACGCTTTATCAAGGCGGGATACAGAATGGCTATGAGCAGCAAATATCTAACACCTGCACTTGCTTCTTATGTAGGTCAGCTGTTCTGGCAAAAGAAGCGCCGATATGGCATGATTCGATTGTGTGCTGCTGCAACCTTTGCTTCTATTAATTGCCCTAATGAGACCATTCTCAAAAATTTTTAAATGGTAAAATTGTAAGGTACCGTTGAGTAAATATTGGAGGTAATTGCCCATTATTCTGACATGTAGCAAAGTCTTTCTTTTGAAGTGTTTGAAAGGGAACACTTTTTGTGATAGCAAAACATTAATAGAAAAAAATCAAAGGCTGCCGGCTGGTGATCTGCGGATATATTGCTTTTTACAGCGAAATCTAACGTTATGAAAAAATTGCGCTCATAAACAGTTCCCCGCTCAAAGATGCTTTTGTCCGCAATTGTTGGGTATGGATCTTTCAAGGGACCGACAACTGACAAAACATGGATTGAAAATACGGTGGAAAAGAAAAGGTCTTGCCTCACATTATGGGGATTGAGCACTGTAATATGAAAGAAACAAGGATTTATAATGTTAACGTTGCATTGCAAATCACATAAAAGAAGGTGAAGTGACATCTAGTGGTGAAACCTTGCTTTTATCTGTGTATCCTACCACGTGATCTTATTTCCGTAAAATACTTGTTGATATGTTTCTAAACGCCTCTTTTTGTGTTTGTCATACTTTACTAGTTTACATCTTCTAATGCGCCCTTCGATAAAATATAGCAGACGGATTAGCATGGCTATGCGCGGAATATCGTGCAGTAGCACTATAGCTGCGGTGTGCATTTACCATGAAGGCCTCTTAACTAAAAGCCTTTGCCCTGAAGGCATCTACATTGAAGGCCTACATTAAGGTGTATCCTTCACCCGAGTGAAGGCCTGCCAGGTTGCCCAAAACCAGCTGGGCAGGTCGGTCGAGTGCCACGAAGCAGGCTTCAAGCGCGTATACGTACATACAGTCGTGGTCAAAAGCTTTATGGCCAAAGGCTTTTCGCTTCAGCTGCATAACAGAGCCATCACGGCACTATTAAAGACCGAATGACCTTAAATATCCTAGCAGAGGGTTTTTTGAGGTAGAGAAGCTTCCTGCTTGACTTGTGTTTTGAATGATCCACTACACGGAGCATTCTAGGAACATCCATTTCGCTGCAGCTGAACGCTGTGGCCTTAAAGGAATATAGACACCTAACTTTTAGGTGCGTGTTTTCTTGTTTGTAATAATGAGCAAGGCATTAGTATACATGGATCACAACCTGGTATTCTCCTACGACCACTAAATAATTTATAATCGAATGTCTTTCTCTTGCTGTTTCGCTTTCGGTATCAACAGCTGAATGAGGACTGACGTCAACGTGCGCTTGAGGTCACGCGAGACATAAAAAATGCAATATAATCGCTGATTCCACATTCGTTGTCATTCCGGCTTTTGAGGAAGGCTGGCTTCAGCACTGCAGTAAATTAAAACGATTAAACAGCGATTATATGGACGTTTTTCTATGCCTCACATGACACAAAAGCTCTCTGACGTCACAGCCATCGTTCGGCTCTTGAAACCAAAACAGAACGACAAAAAAAAATCGAATAAAAATTATTTAACGGTAATAGGCGAATATCACATTGTGATATCTTCCGCATCATTGTAGAGAAGAAAACATGCCACCAAAATTACGTGACTATACTAATTTAAGACTTTTGTCCAAGACTGTACGTATGTCCGAAATTGGAAAGTCAACCAGTGTACATTCACTAGAGGTCCGAAGTATCTTCTTTGAATATACAGATATCCATGGGAAATCCGTCGATGTTCAACGGCTCTCGCACGAACCTCCGACGGTGCTACAAATATTATTTAGACCGCCGATAGATATACATCCCGGATATCCGCCGGCGGATCTGTTGAGCATATTCGCAGGTAATGCCTTCTCCACGTCCCATCACGAAGAAAGCCAGAACTACAACCACCAAGTACATCTTGCAAGGCCCATGCATGGGCCCTGCGAGATGTACTAAAGTTCACAGAATGTCTGAAATCGGACATACACCTTTCCGTATGTCATATGCATGAGTCTGGAAAGCAATCAATAACCAAAATGGCAAAGCGTATCAAATTCGGGATGATTTTATTAATGACATAAATGCCGTCTTAAGTCTTCACAAGAAATTCTTCAAGCTGACCATAGAGATGGTTTACGCAGAAAGAAGGATACTGTACACACCATGGATGAATTTGTAGCCAAACTGGGGATATTTCGTGCAGAAAACTGTGCACACTAAGTAAGTTCAGAATATGTCATTAAAGCAAGCGAATTTGACAGACCACATTCACTTCTATACAATAATTCCACAAATCTCAGTAAGTTAGTCATCTCAAGCTGTGAGAGCAAGTTTACATCTTGAACAACTTGTAAGTCATAAGCAACAAAGGTGACAATATTTCTTGAAATGCAAAATACTTTGCTTCTCCAAAAACACTAAAAACAAAATACAAATATGCCCCACTGCAAAGTGCTTTATACCAGTTCATGAAAAATGCATTTACAGTGCAAGGCACCACAGCTTCTCCCACAGGCAGCCACATCCAGCGTTGTAGGTGTTACCGAAAAAAAAGTAACTAAATACGTTACTCGTTACGCTAAGAAAAAGGAACGCGTTACGCCCCTACGTTACCTACAAAAAACAAGTAACGCGTTACCGTTACTGAAAAAAAAGTACCGCACGTTACTTTGCCGTTACTCCATGGCCATAAATTTTAGTTAGAGCGTCGTCTACGCCTTAAGAACTCACGATAACACTTTTATAAAGCTCATATTTCACATAAAACTTCTAGCCCAAACAACAATTTTACGCGAAATCCTGATCTAACGAGAATACTTTGCATAAATGTACAGGAGCTTAGCAATGTTATAGTGGCTTAAAGTTGCCTGTAAAGTTTTATGTGATGGATTCTAAATTTGTGGCGCATGGTGAAGCCATTTTCTGAATGTGACAATAAACATAAAATGACACTTCATCATCAATTCTAACTTCACAAATAAAACATCGCTGAACTCTCAACAAATTTACAGTAATTCTGAAAAATGTCATGTTCAAATGTGCTTGCATGCTGCCATTCTGTAGCGACTTGTGTTTGTGAGTGATTCGGGAAGGGGAGGTAGGTGAAGGCAAATGTGTGAATGCGTGTTCGTCCACGTGTTACGCGCTTTATTGGTAATCTTTTTTTTAGTTGGGTGCCTCGTCAAGAGCAGGTGTTTTCTGGCATGCATGCGAGCCGCAACAGAGGTCGCCGAGGGCATGTTTGTTTACTTGTAGTATAAATTTAGGTTCTCTGCGTTTTTTCTAGAAAAGGGGGGGGGGGGGAGTGGGGGACAACTGGAACAAAAAGTAACTAGTAACGTTACACCTCACGTTACCTAAAAATGTTAACGTAAGTACGTTACAGAATGGTAACGAGTACGGTACTAAGTTACCGAAAAAAAAGGAACGCGTAACGCGTTACCGCCAACACTGGTCACATCCATGCATCTAAAAAAGCTACCCTATGACTTAGCATGTTGGGCACAAAGTACACTCACAGAGAAAAGTTTGAGGGGTGCAGACTTCCAGAAAAATATATATTTTTGCATTGCCTCGCTAGGCAGTCAGCTGAAATTTATTTATTTATTTATCACTATACCCACAGCGCCGTGAGGCATTACAGTGGAGGGGGGCGTGGGGGGGGGGGGGGGGGGGCAAGACAACTCAAAGACAATCGAAAAAGCAGGAAATGCAGATAAAAAGCAAATAGGTAAGCAACTGAATCAAACAAGCATACAGGCAACACTTTAACAAAAACAAAAAAAAATACAAGAAAAAAACAACGGCTTAATTACAATGCATATTTCGCAAAGAGGAAAAAATACATCAGGGGAGGTAATGGTAGCAATATCATGTGGGGGTTTATTCCATTCGCGAATTGTTTGGGGGAAGAAGGACATCTTGAAGAAGTTCGTTTTACACCGGATCTCTTTAATTTTGAAGGCATGATCAAGATGCGGTGAGACATAGTCGGGATGACGCAGATAATGCTCCCGGTTAATGCCAGTTTTATTATGAAAGATATTGTGGAGAAATTTTAGTCTAAGAAGTGTATTTCGCTGCTGGAGTTATTCCCATCCAAGGTTATTCTTTGCAGCGGAGACGCTAAAATTCCTGGAAAAATTGCAGTAACAAATCGCACAGCCTAATTCTGGATCCTTTAAACCTTGTGAATATCTACCTGCAGCAAGGGTCCCAGACACAGCAAGCATATTAAATTACTGGTCTAATGTTAGTTTTATACAGGAGCTCTTTGGCATTGGGCAGCAAATTCTTCGCATTTCAGCGAAGAAAACTCAGTACTCTGGAAGCCTTGCTTGTAATGTAATCTATATGGGGACGCCAGGGTAAATTTGCAGTAAAGTATACACCAAGATAATTATGTTTGAAAACTTTTGATAATGTTTCTGCGTTAATAAAGTATGAAAAGTCATGAGAATTTTTTTTTCTAGTAAAACATGTAACATGTACACAGGTTTTTCCACGTTAATATCCATGCGCCAAGAATTGCACCAGTTGGTAATCAAGGATAAATCATTCTGCAGGGCAATGCAATCGTCGGAAGTATGAATGACCCTGTATAGAACGCAGTCATCTGCAAACAGACGCATTTTTGAAGAAATACCGCAACATATATCATTCATGTAGATTAAAAAGAGGAGTGGCCCCAGAACCGACCCCTGAGGTACACCAGACGATACGTCTGCCTGATCAGACTGCGCTCCATTTAACACTACTATTTGACGTCTCAAATGCAAATATTCTTTAATCCAGGCAATAACTGAACAATTTATGTTGTACCAGGATAAGTTTTTCAAGCAGTAAAGAATGGGGGACTAAGTCAAAGGCTTTCCGGAAATCTAAATATAAACAGTCAATAGTCAATCCGTCGTCCAAGGCACCAGCCAGGTCATATGTAAATTCAATCAATTGCGTGACAAGAGAATCCAGTGCGGAAACCGTGCTGCTGGTGGGATAGTAACGAAAAAGCGTTCAAATGATTCATTATGTTTGTAAAGAAGATATGTTCAAGCATCTTGCAGCTAATACTCGTTAGCGAGATCGGACGGTAATTTGAAACGATACTGTGGGGCCCCGACTTGTGCACTGGAACGACGTGAGCAAATTTCCAATCATCTGGTAAAGCACTTTCTTGAATCGATTTTGTTTGGTTTGGTGGGTTTATGGGGGTTTAGCGTCCCAAAGCAACTCAGGCTATGAGAGACGCCGTAGTGAAGGGCTCCGGGAATTTCGACCACCTGGGGTTCTTTAACGTGCGCTGACATCGCACAGTACACGGGCCTCTAGAATTTCGCCTCCATCGAAATTCGACCGCCACGGCCGGGATCGAACCCGCGTCTTTCGGGCCAGCAGCCGAGCGCCATAACCACTCAGCCACCGCGGCGGCTGAATCGATTTTGTGAAAATAAGAAACAAGTATTTTGATACTGGGCCCGCGCACGAAGAAAGTAATGCAGATGGTAAGCCGTCTGGCCCCATGGCTTTCGAAGGATTCAATTTTTCTAGCAATGTTTGAATTCCGCGCAAATCAAAAACGATGTCTTCCATGTGTTCTGCGCTCATATCGGGGTTCTGCGCATTATAGTGATGGCTGCTCAGGCGGCCAGCAAACACAGAGCTAAAGTACTCGTTGAAAAGTTTTGCTTTTGCAAGATCGATATAGATCAACTTGCCGTCATCTTCGAGCGGTGGAACTGACACTGCATCTTTGCCAATCAATTTGATAAGTTGCCAGAGTTGTTTTGGGCGCCTCTGCATCATAGAAGGAAAAGACTCAAAGAAATTATCTTTTTCTATTTTCAGCACATGTTTCATGTCCTTAGTTATTTGCTTCAGTTTCTGGCTCAAGCGGAATGAAGGTGATTTCTTATATGCAGCATAAGTAGTCGTCCTTTTCCTGGCGATCCTGCGCACCTCTCGATTACACAAAGGCTTAGATCTACTGCGTCGAGGCGTCATTATCCATGATGGCACATATTGATCGCGCAACTCTAGAAGTTTATTTTTGAATATGCTCCACAACGTCTGCACATTTTCGGTTTCCGCTAAAGTTTCGAAGACATCGTAATATGCATCTAAAGAAAGTGCTATATCAATTGTACGGGCTTTTTGATAGTTGTAAATGCGTCGCCGAGCACAATTAGCAATTTTTGCGTAAAGCAAATTCATCTTGCAGCAAACGACATCATGGTCACTAATACCTGGGAGTACTACAGGAAGTCTCGCAGCAGTGGGAGCATTCGTTAATATCAGATCTAAAATATTATCCCCACGCGTGGGCTCATGGACCAACTGAGTCAGAGCATAAGAGCAGCAAATTTCAATGATTGCGCTGGTTGACGCACTCTGTACTCTCGAAGTAAGCCCTTGCTCTCCCCAGCTAACTTCTGGAAGATTAAAGTCACCTCCCATTACCATGTAGTCTGTTTTTACAGCCTCAATTGCGTAATTCAGGTCATGCAAAACATTTACCGGATCACTCGGCGGGCGGTAAAATGAACATAAAGAAACAGTTTTGCCATTTTCAAGTCCAATGAGAGCCCAAATGGCCTCACTTTGGCCAACATCTATTTCAAGCACCCTAGAGTTAATATCCTCGTCTATTAGTACGAAGACACCTCCTCCACGACAGTTTCGGTCCTTCCGGTAGCAAACACAATTTCTGGAAAACATTTCTGTATCGCTAACAGTTTCATCAAGCCAGGATTCGGATCCGAGTACCACAGTGGGCCGAGTCATGTTAAGGAGGGCCGCGAAGTCATCTGTTTTATTCTTAATGCTCCTACAGTTTACAATCAAGACCGAAAGAAGAGAGCGATTCGCCGACTTTTGTCATGAGCAGGCACTACCTGGTCAAGCGATTCATCAAATATATACTTGACATCGTTTAGGTACATGGTATCGTATTTCATATGCATTTTGTCAGTTTCTTTTTTAACTTTTTTGCTATATTCTAACAACCGCTTCCTTTTCATTCTAACGGTCGCAGAAAAATCTTCCGATATGCTTATCTTGGATCCTTTAAGTTCCTTCGCGTTTGACAAAACCGCTTGCTTAGCTTTGTACGAAGTGAAGTTAGAATAATCGGTCGAGGTCGATCTTCTGAAAACTTCCCTAAACGATGCGCCCTTTCAATTGCAATATTGTCGCATTTCAAAGTGAAGAAACATAGGTCTTTCACTTTCTTTTCTACTGTCTGATGCGATTTCATTCGTCTTCATATTCAACACCAAAAAACACTAAATTGCATCGCCTACTGCGGTTTTCAATGCCATCCAGTTTACGTTCGAGAGAGCGCAGCCTTGTGTCCCAAACTTCACAGCTTTTTCTGCACTGTAACACGGTGTTTTGCATTTCATCTATCTTAGCTATTGCCGATTCTAGTTTGGTTATGCGGGCATTTAGGCTCGCCATTGCAGACTTATTTTCAGCTTGGTATTGTTCACTGTCAGATAGTTTGTTTTTTATCTCCTTCTCACCGCTTAGAAGCTGTTGCAGGACTGTGTCATCGCCAGGGCCAGGATTTAGCTCAACGTCTCCGCACAGAAGCAACAAAAGAAAATAAAATGCAAAACGGTGATATAACACGAAGTGGTGCCGTTTTCGGCACAAGCAACTATGGCGGAACGAATGAGAAAGGAGACTTGAAAAAAGCACACGGGGTGGAACCGGCAGCGCATACACTGAGTGCCTACAATGAAAATCGGTGCCACTAACCTGCAGCAAGAAGAGCGCGTGCGTGAATGGTACAGCCATGTCCGTACTGTTTCCACGCCCCAACTGCTGAGTGAAGTTCCACGCCTTTTGTAGTCTGTAACCGACAGGATTATTGGTCCAAGGTTCGTTGGGCGGAAGCGGGCAGCGGCCAAATTCAGCGTTGAAGCACACCTCCTGATCCCTTTCGTTGCGGTCAAAGTTGGCAGTTGTCCATGGCGGGCAGATGAACGATGCTTCCCCGTCCGGCGACCGGTGTACACATAAGCCGTTGAGATGATTCTTCAGGAAAGGTTGGCTTGCACTTGAACGAAGCAAAGCCTGCAGCAAGAAGAGCGCGTGCGTGAATGGTACAGCCATGTCCGTACCGGTTCCACGCCCCCAATAAGATCGAACGCTCAATCAGATCGAGTATGTCTCCTCATGGTTCTAGGCTTTTGATTAAATTGCTTCAACTAGCAGCACAGAGATAATTTTTCTCACAAACTCTCATCCCACAAACATTCATCCATCACTGCACAAGTGCACTGCACTATAGCTAAATGCTCTCCACTGCATAGAGCAAAGAAAAAGAAAGTATCCATTATGTCAGATAAGGAAACTAGCACCGTAGTTCAAACTTACCTGAAAGCTGATGCTGTACAGTGCAGGTACTATATTGCCGCGAATATTTGCAGTGTTTGTTCGTTCTTCAAATCTTCTGCCACACCACTTTATCGCTTTGTTTGCGACGCAAGACGCGACTAGATTTATCTCTATTGATCAAAAAATTACAGTCACTGACGAAGTCAAAGTCAAAACAAATTGACGTTTCGGAACCCGTACGGGTTCCTTGTTCACAATGAGGCTAAAATGGCAGTGCTCGAAACCTAAATGCCCAGAATATGACGTAATTACTGCATGTACACGGGTGGCATCGTCCCTTCCTTCCGGTTCATAGTATCAGGTGTCGTCTGGATGAATGATGACTCAAGCAAAAGCCGTGCCTTCAGGTTCCGCTCTTTGGAAAGAATTGCGGCGTTGTCCCAGGCGATATAATGTGTTTTTTCGTGCGCGTGCTCGGCAATAGCATAAATTGGAAGCCACTTTGTGGTTATCAACATCGCGCTGATGCTCTTTCAATCTTCTGGGGAATTTTCCCGTTTCGCCTATGTAAACAATCACCGCACGGGATTCGGTAGACAACGCCGGGAAAGCGGTTATCTGACAGGGGTTACTTGACATTCATCAGCATACTTCGAAGTTTGCTGGAAGGCACGTGTCCGATGCGCAAGTTATATTTGGCGAAAATACGGGATAAAGCTTCGCTTATACCCCGTACATACGGAATTCCAGCAGTGGGGGTGAAAACCTTACGACTGGAAGAGCTCGGTTGCAAAATATTTTTTTCGATCCTTTTCACAAAATGGTTGGAATAGCCGTTGGACGAAAGTTCTTGGCGTATCATTTGAAGTTCAGCTTGAAAATCTTCCTTTTCTTTGCAAATTCGTGTCGTACACCTCACCAAAGATGACACAACGGATCTTTTGTGGGCAATCGGGTGATTCGAATTAAAGTCTAAGTACTTTCACCCGATTGCCCACAAAACGCAGATACTGAAGTTCATACCGACGCAAGCAGCGTGGGCCTAGGCGCCGTCCTCGTTCAAAAAAGCGACGGGCTGGAGAAAGCATCGCATACGCTAGCTGTTTCCTTTCCAAGGCCGAGGCTAACTATTCGACAACTGAGGAGTGTCTTGCCATCATCTGGTCTACGTCAAAATTCCGCCCCTACCTGTACGGACGACCGTTCAAGGTGGTCAGCGATCACCACGCGCTGTGCTGGCTTGCCAATTTGAAGGACCCGTCTGGCCGACTCGCTCGATGGAGTCTGCGTTTTCAGGAGTTTAACGTCACTGTCGTTTACAAGTCCGCACGCAAGCAATCTGATGCCGATTGCCTCTCACGAGCCCCTGTAGATACACCACCGCCGGACGACGATGAGGACGCCCTCCTGGGACCCATCAGCCCCAGCTCTTTTGCTCAGCAGCAACGATGGGACCCCGACCTAAAACGCCTCATCGAGTACCTGGAAGGCAAGGTTTCTTCACCTCCCGCTTCATTCAAGCGAGGACTGTCTTCCTTCTGTGTGCAGATTGAGGTCCTTGTGAAGAACTTTGCAGCAAGAAAAACAGCCTACCTCCTTGCTGTACCTGCTTGTCTCCGCGAAGAAATTCTACACACTTCACACGACGAGCCGACAGCTGGACATCTCGGGTTTACGCGCACCCTCCGCCGCATTCATGACAAGTATTACTGGCCCCGACTGTCTGCTAATGTCGCACATTTTGCGAAAACCTGCCGAGATTGTCAGCGACGAAAGACCCCTCCCACCCGACCAGCAGGATTTCTGAGCCCCATTGAACCCCCCTCAAGACCCTTTCAGCAGATCGGTATGGACTTGCTTAGTCCTTTCCCAATGTCAATGTCTGAAAATAAGTGGATCATCATAGCGACCGACTATACCTGACCCGCTACGCCGAGGCAGAAGCCCTACCGAACGGAACAGCAGAAGTAGCCATATTTTTCGTGGAGTGCATCCTTCTTCGACTCGGCGCCTCCGATGTGCTCATCACGGACAGAGGAACAGCGTTCACGGCGGAACTAACGCAAGTCATCTTGCGTTACAGCCAAACCAGCCACCGGAGGACAACTGCATACCATCCGCAGACCAACGGACTGACCGAGCGCCTGAACAACTGAAAGATGGGGAATCGGTTCTTTTATACTTATTAAATCGTCGCCGTCGGCATCGTCATCGTCGTTGACCATGAGCGAAAAATCCACGAAAATTCACCAGAGAAGCAACTTAAGAGGCCGACGGGCCACATAGGTCACTTGACCTGGCGACGTCATCACAACCTGCCCACCGGATTGAAAGTACACTGACCACCTTGACAGGTGGCAGTTAAATTAATCCTTGGTCGCTCGGGACGAGCAACCCGGGTCGCACAATGCCCACCGGTGGCAGCACCTGCCATCCCAGGGCAGTGGCGCATCGCTTAACCCTGCACCACTGCACCTGGAGTGGTGTGAGGACCCTACCGGAACTATGAATGGAAAACTAAGGAATGACCAATTCTGCATATATGGAAATTTATCCATTTCGCGATCGCTTCATACCCTTAAGGCGGAGCTTAAGTGTCTCCTCCAATTTTTTGGTATGGGGTTCCCAGACGATAGCAGTGCATTCTAATGAGGGTATTGTAGGGTAATAAGTTGCTGCTGCTAGGTGCAAGTTTATGGCGAAGATAACCAAGTTTGCGTTGTGGTGATGATGTAATGTCATCTACGTGGTAGTTCCATTTTGTTTGCGAGTTTAATGCAGCACTGAGATATTCGTTTGCTTCATGTTTTACGGAGGTTTAACGTCCGAAAGCGACTCAGGCTATGAGAGTCGCCGTAGTGCGGGGCTCCGGAAATTTCGGTTTGGTTTGGTTTAAGGGGGTTTAACGTCCCAAAGCAACTCGGGCTATGAGAGACGCCGTAGTGAAGGTCTCCGGAAATTTCGACCACCTGGGGTTCTTTAACGTGCACTGACATCGCACAGTGATCGCAATTAAGTAGTTGAAGTGAAACATGCAGAAACACTGTTTTATGGGACTTTATTTCAATGCCCCATTTTCCTCGTCTGTAAAATGTCTTAAAGAGGACTGAAGTAGAACCCGTCGTCTAAAGTATCATTAACCATATCTTTTAGAGAGATTGAATCCTGGCGGTAAGAGGCCGTCTTTCAAGGGTTCAATCTGGTCTAAAATCCATATTATCCGATCTATTTCTTAAAATCCTTTGAAGACCTCGCGTGATACCTGGGCATGACGCGCCATAGCTGATAGTGGCTTGTGATGCATTTGCCGTAGCGTCGAGAAAGTGCCTTGGGCCGGGCTTCACTACTTTTGTAGCGCGTATATTTAGGTCAGTTCTTTGGAAACTATGGCGACACATAGCTGGAAGCGTATGCTCGTAAATACAGTTTTAGTGGTCTCGCAAAATGACAAAATGACTAACTTTAAGCTGTCAATAAGCAAAAATAGTAACTGTTCACTTCTGAGCCCCCACAAAGCGAATAATTGTTCTCTTTGTATGGTTTTCGAATCTGGGCGAACATTTAATGTTCGCTAACACTGCAAAAATAACAAATTAGACGTCTGCAGCTGGCAGCAAAGGAAAGCAGCATGGGTAGCGACATTCCTCCCTTGAAGCCTACAGCTTCAAGAAAGCTGAAAAGTGTACAGAAAACTGTGGCCTCCGCCTGCTGACCAATCAAAAATTTGTTCGAGTGGGCCTGTACAGACGTTTTTAGCATACCGGAGACATACTAGCGGAGACGTATACCGGTTTACCGGACCACTCCTGTGCATGATAACGATAATAATAATAATAATAATAATAATAATAATAATAATAATAATAATAATAATAATAATAATAATAATAATAATAATAATAATAATAATAATAATAATAATAATAATAATAATAATAATTGGTTTTGGCGGAAAGGAATTGGCGCAGTATCTGTGTCATATATCGTTGGGCAACTGAACCGCACCGTAAGGGAAGGGATAAAGGAGGGAGTGAAAGAATGAAGAATGAGGTGCCGTAGTGGAGGGCTGCGGAATAATTTGAACCACCTGGGGATCCTTGACGTGCAGTGACATTGCACAACACGCGGGCGCCTTAGCATTTTGCCTCCATAAAAACGCAGCCGCCGCGGTCGCATGCGCAGTGGCACTGTTGGGGTCAGGGGGAGCCACTGCGCGTGCGCAGAAGGGGTCCGGTAAGCCGGTATACGTCTCTGCTGGTACGTCTCCGGTATGATAAAAACGTCTAATGAGTCATCCGTGGTCACGTGACTCCGCTGAGCTTGGGAGTCGGCGCGCTTTTTGCGGGCGAGGGCGGCATTGATAACGTGGCCTATTCGTTTTGCGCCGGGATTCTTCTGCTTTCTGCGGCCGCGCAAACCGCGTGCTGGAGAGACAATGGCAAATGTCGTATTGCATTCGAAAGCCTTCGAATTTACTTTTATCAAACAAAATCAGGTAAGTTGTCGTGGAATCACTGTTATACGCCATCCATTCTTTGACTGTCGTCAGCCGCGACCTGGGAGAGTAGACAATGCAAGGGCGCTCGACGGGCAAAATGGGGATACTATCACCGCCACCACCTCGAAGGCGCATGCACGATAGAAGACAGCACACATATTCTGATTTTTTTTTATACCGTGGTCAATGGTTACCTGTATTTTGTTTTAGCATGGTTTCCTTCATTTGTCTCTTAAAAGCAAGCGTGCGCTTCCCAGGGTATCCCAACATTGAAACACATTTAGAATATTCGGAGTTCTCCTAATCGTTCCGATACCGAGCCAAATACTGCATTATTGGAATCGATATCCGAAAAGTTTGAATGCTCGCATATCCCTTTTGAAACATGTGCCCAAACTGCACGACAGACACTACTTTATCAATGAACATAAATAGGTGAAGGTATATTTCAGATTGAGAAACAAGAGTAACACGAAATAAGCATTCACAATTTGACACTAACCTAGGGAAAGAAGAGAAATGACCTATTGGCGATTGAGACTGCAGGCAATGAACACGTAACCATTACACGGGTTTATTTTAAGATGCAGAAATTTTTTGGCTCTAGCAACAAGGAAATTGAAGCAAGTATTCTGAGACAGCTTTTCGGAGGCCTTCCCAACAGGATGTATATGTTCAGATACGTTTCTTGAAAGCTCTCTTCCATGCGTACCGCATTTTCCCTGCTGAATTGTTTCTGTATGAGACGAGAGTTTTTTTTTTTCAGATTATCGCATGTGCGAGATCACGCGGTCGGAATCGTCACGCTGGGTTTGCTCGACAAGCATGCACCACACACATAATATATTGCCGCGAATATTTGCAGTGTTTGTTCGTTTTTGAAATCTGCCGCGACACCACTTTATCGCTTTGTTTGCGACGCAAGACGCGACTAGATTTATCTCGATTGATCGCAGCCAGGCAAAGCTGATTCTACGTTGTTCCGGAATGTTCTAGTAACTTTGCGCCCTTTATCTCGAATGTTCGCTATCAGCTTTAAATTGAGCACGGCCGACAGCGGCGGGCGTTCTGTTCGACGACCGCCGAGCACGCTTGTCGCTTCGCCGCCGCCGAGTGATTAAGTCCATTTTGGGTGCAAGTCAGCCCAATAAACAGTTCTTTTACAAGACCCTTTCGTCCGTCTTCATCGCTGCTTCGACTGCCGTCACCACTACGTGACATCTGGTGAAGGTGCGGGGTAGACGTCCTTCTTTGTTATGTTGTTCAAGCGGCGGTAATCCACGCAGAATCGAAGTGCGCCGTCTTTCTTTCTCACTAGAACAACCGGTGCCGCCCATGGGCTGTTTGAGTTCAAGGTGATGCCATTTGGTCTCTGTTCCGAACCAGCGACGTTTCAGCGAGTAATGGATACAGTGCTGGCAGGCCTGAAGTGGCAAATTTGTCTGGTATATTTAGATGACGTCGTTGTCTTCGCCTCGAACTTTGAAGAGCACCTCAAAAGACTTCGAACAGTACTAGACGCAATCAAGTCGTCTGGCCTAACCTTGAAAGCAGAGAAATGCCACTTTGCCTACGAAGAGCTGCTGTTTCTAGGCCACATCGTTAGCAAAGAAGGAGTACGCCCAGACCCGCAGAAAACAGCTGCTATTGAACAGTTTCAACCGCCGGCCGATAAGAAAGCAGTGCGCAGATTTCTCGGACTATGCGCATATTACCGACGATTTGTGAAAAACTTTTCGCGCATCGCCGAGCCCCTGACCCAACTGACGAAGGCAGACGTGCCGTTTAAATGGGAAGCGCCGCAAGCAGAAGCCTTCAAGGAACTTCAGCGTCGTTTACAGTCCCCACCGATCCTTGCGCATTTTGATGAAAACGCCGATACTAAAGTTCATACCGACGCAAGCAGCGTGGGACTAGGCGCCGTTCTCGTTCAAAAAAGTGACGGGCTGGAGAAGGTCATCGCATACGCTAGCCGTTCCCTTTCCAAGGCCGAGGCTAACTATTCGATCACTGAGAAGGAGTGCCTTGCCATCATCTGGGCTACGTCGAAATTCCGCCCCTACCTCTACGGACGGCCGTTCAAGGTGGTCAGCGGCCACCACGCGCTCTGCTGGCTTGCCAATTTGAAGGATCCCTCTGGCCGACTCGCTCGATGGAGTCTGCGTCTCCAGGAGTTTGACGTCACCGTCGTTTACAAGTCCGGACGCAAGCACACTGACGCCGATTGCCTCTCACGAGCCCCTGTAGATGCACCGCCGCTGGACGACGATGAGGACGCCTTCCTGGGACCCATCAGCGCAAGCTCTTTTGCTCAGCAGCAACGCTCGGACCCCAAACTAAAAGGCCTCATCGAGTACCTGGAAGGCAAGGTTTCTTCACCCCCTGCTTCATTCAAGCGAGGACTGTCTTCCTTCTGTTTGCAGAATGAGGTCCTTGTGAAGAACTTTACAGCGAACAAAACAGCCTACCTCCTTGTTGTACCTACTTGTCTCCGCGAAGAAGTTCTACAGGCTT
This sequence comes from Amblyomma americanum, assembly GCF_052857255.1. Classification (NCBI taxonomy): domain Eukaryota; kingdom Metazoa; phylum Arthropoda; class Arachnida; order Ixodida; family Ixodidae; genus Amblyomma; species Amblyomma americanum. Next base: position 301,584,030 of record NC_135497.1, on the reverse strand, counting down.
CACACGACGAGCCGACAGCTGGACATCTCGGGTTTACTCGGACCCTCCGCCGCATTCAAGACAAGTATTACTGGCCCCGACTGTCTGCCGATGTCGCACACTATGTGAAAACATGCCGAGATTGTCAGCGACGAAAGACTCCTCCCACACGACCAGCAGGATTTCTGAACCCCATTGAACCTCCCTCAAGGCCCTTTCAGCAGATTGGCATGGACTTGCTTGGCCCTTTTCCAACGTCAACATCTGGAAATAAGTGGATCATCATAGCGACCGACTACCTGACCCGCTACGCCGAGGCGAAAGCCCTACCGAACGGAACAGCAGCAGAAGTGGCCAAATTTTTCGTGCAGTGCATTCTTCTTCGACACGGTGCCCCCGATGTGCTCATCACGGACAGAGGAACAGCGTTTACGGCGGAACTCACGCAAGCCATCCGGCGCTACAGCCAAACCAGCCACCGGAGGACAACTGCATACCATCCGCAGACCAACGGACTGACCGAGCGCCTGAACAAAACCATCGCCGATATGCTCGCTACGTATGTCGATGCCGAACACAAAACCTGGGATGTCATCCTGCCTTACGTCGTCTTCGCCTACAACACCGCAGTGCAGGAGACCACCCAGATGACGCCTTTTAGGCTCGTCCATGGCAGGGATGCCACGACCACGCTAGACGCCTTGCCGCCCAACGTTACAGAAGAAGAGAACGTCGACGTTGCCGCCTACCTTCAACGCGCAGAAGAAGCTCGAAGGCTTGCCCGATTACGGATCAAAGATCAGCAGCGGTCCGACGCCAGACGCTACAACCTACGAAGACGCAACGCGGAATACAAGCCAGGAGACCAAGTCTGGGTGTGGACGCCCATTCGCCGCCGTGGATTGAGTGAAAAGCTTTTGCGCCGCTATTTCGGCCCGTACAAGGTTCTTCGTCGGCTGGGTGAACTGGATTATGAAGTCATCCCTGACGCAATGACTGCATCCCAGCGACGCCGCGTACGACCAGAAGTTGTCCATGTAATCCGTCTGAAGCCGTATTATGCGCGCTAAAGGCCGCTGCGTTTCCATGCTCTATTTTCGCAAGATTCGTTTTTTCCCTTACTAGTCGCATTATTTGTTTTAATGCATCGGGTCGATGCTTCTTTGAGAGGGGAGTAATGCCTCGAATATTTGCAGTGTTTGTTCGTTTTTGAAATCTGCCGCGACACCACTTTATCGCTTTGTTTGCGACGCAAGACGCGACTAGATTTATCTCGATTGATCGCAGCCAGGCAAAGCTGATTCTACGTTGTTCCGGAATGTTCTAGTAACTTTGCGCCCTTTATCTCGAATGTTCGCTATCAGCTTTAAATTGAGCACGGCCGACAGCGGCGGGCGTTCTGTTCGACGACCGCCGAGCACGCTTGTCGCTTCGCCGCCGCCGAGTGATTCAGTCCATTTTGGGTGCAAGTCAGCCCAATAAACAGTTCTTTTACAAGACCCTTTCGTCCGTTTTCATCGCTACTTCGACTGCCGTCACCACTACGTGACAATATGATCTCCGCGAAAGCGACACGATCGGGCTCGCTGAACTTCAATGTCAAATGCATAGTGTGTTTGGCAGGGAGATGTCGCTCCAGGCGCTGCATCTGAAACTTTGGGATTATACAGAGATGCCAGCAATGTAGTCCGAACGAAGGACGCTGTCGCGGTGGGACAGTGAGGAGCACAGTGTCCAGGCACTCAGCAAAGCAGCCGGGCCCGTAAGGAGGTGGATGCGTTATGACGCTTTCTCTTACTTAAAGTGGACCTGGGGACTATACAAATTATTGATCACGTTGGTTGGAACAGAAACAATTGTCCGGGGACATCCCGGGGCTGTTCTCAGTCATATGCAGTGTTGCAGTAATCGGCGCCGATAAAATTATAGTCATTGCACTTAGCGTCCTGAAGAAAACACTACCGATGCAATTAGGATAACACTAGCACGACAGCCCGGCATCACTGCGCCATTATACAGGATGTTTCACCTAAGTCCTTAGACAATCTTAAAAAAAAATAGGAGTTTGAAGAGCGCTCTTTTCGGTTAGCATTGTCAGCGGTGAATTACATCAAAATGCAGCTAAGGCGTGCTAACTAGCAGGCTTGTTAAGTAACAAATAATACTTCACTTCTAACCATTACCGTTAGGCTCCTTAATTATTGAGAGGCGTGTAGCCCACCTTTAGTAGTATCGACATCAATTTTTAGAATTCCGAAAACGCGGTTACCCTCTGCGCTGTGGGCCAACAAATTCTGCCTGAATCCTGCCAAAATACATGCGCTTTCGAGAAGCTTGCAGGCAAAGCAACCTCTCCGGTGCACGTAACTCGTCGAAACAGCCAAGATTTGTAGGACAACAGCGCCGAGTGTAACGGCGTTTTCGAAATACAAAAAGCTGATATGGATATTACTTACGGTGGCCTACACGCCTCTCGCTAATTAGGGAGCCTAATATTATAACAGTTTAAAAGGTAACTATTATATACTATTTAACCGACCTCCTATAGTTAGAATGTCTTAGATTTATTCTGACGTACAACACTGCTGACAACGCTATGCCGAAAAAAACGCTCCTATAACTCAAAAAGCCCATTTTTTTTAAATTATGTGAAATCTTAAGTGAAGCACCCTGTATAAACGATGCGCGGTCACTCGCTCTTCGCAACAAATTGACCTTGTCTGATCGTATTAGTATACGCTCGTGGCTGGCTTTTGTAAGTTATTTGCTTTCATGAGATGGTTACCATTCTTGACGCCGCTTTCCATCCATGAGAGGAGTACGAAACACCCACCGGTACTACCGTAAATTTCCAAGAAAGCACCTGCCTCCGCGTTTTATCCCCCCTCTTTACTGAGAAATGGTTGAGAGTAATCCGGGAAAAGGTTCTTTGTTCGCATCCATGCCAGAATTTAACGTGAGGACATCGAAGACCTGACCGCGCAACTCGCTGTTCTCAGACCAGTTCATTCCGTATCGAGGCAGTCTACATGCGACTCCTTCTTGCAGTTATCCCATTGGCGAATCTTCTTCCGGCAACTCCTTGTATGTGGCAGGAGTGCGAACCTTCCATATTGTCGAAGCCCTTTTCCTATCTAAATTTTCTCTCTTTTTCATACAGCAGACAGCTGAATTGCAAGACCCTAGAGCCTGCATCGTAATAAACCGCTCCCACAGCTCATACCTTTAATAAAGGGCAGTCTATAACCGATGCATTTTCTCGGTACTCAACCTTGAATTGAAGCTAGGAAGCTAACGAAAAGCTCGTAAGGACAGAGCAGAAAGAGATGCAAAGGAAAATGAATTTTTAAAGAGAAAGAGAGCAGAATGGATTAGAGAATAAGCATGAAGTAATGCCGCTCTTGCTGAAATCGGTAGAAGGAAATGGACAAGGGCAGAATATGTAATGACGAGAACAGGTATCCAGTGGTCTGTTAGGAAAACGAAGCTTACAGGGTGTTTCTGCTAAGAATTTCTGCAATTTTTAAAATAGGCTTTTTGAGTTAGAAGAACGCTTTTTTCTGTATAGCATTGTCAGCGGTGTCGTGCATCAGAATACAGCTAAGACGCGCTAGATAGCAAGCTGGTTAACTAATATAAAATGGTTAACTTTTAACTATTGGCTGCTATTTATTGGAGGCGTGTGGCCCACGTAAAATAATATCCATATCAGTGCTATCTTGCGTTCACAGGCGGATAAAAATGACTTCTCGTACGAGGTCTTTTGCATAAATGTTTGCTTTTCTCTTTTTGCTTCGCTGCGTAAGAAATTAGCGCGTTTTTAACACCGCTGTTATTCATGTCACACTAACTGCAAGCTAACTTGCATGAACAAGTGCCCTCTGCACAAGCTTCTATGACCTGTATACCAGGTGCGAGCGGGTGTATATATAATATTTGTCACAACGATGCGCTGAAAAAAGAACCGAAAGAAGATAAGCACCCTGTCTTGGTCATTTCTTTGGTTGTTCCAGATTTGCGTAATTTCGCCGGTGCCGTCGAAACGCTGTTTTCTTGCCAGGGTTATCAGTGCATGAAAACGCCGCAATGCGCGCCTTTTGCCGCACCTGGTACGCGTAGGCAACAGCAAAAGGCGCAATTATGTCTTGATGGGACGGCCAAGCGGCGACCGCTCGCATGCGAGGCACGGCGCGCGGCAGTTTCGGGGCTGTGTTACGGGACCCTAGGCTGCAGGGTCACTGCAACGGGGTGCTTGAGCAATCACGGGTCTACTGCCCTCGCTAGAAGTTGTGCACAAACTGGGTACAACGAACGGTGGCCCTTCTGCGTCAGAAAGAAAAAGGTCAACGACAGGTCCCGGAGGGACGATAAGAGTGTCAATGGAATAAGCTATCCTACAGTGTCACTTTGTTGCTCCCATTCTCCGGAAATTTAATCCGTTAATCTTTACAGGGTTACAACGTTCGCTGTCTTCTTACGGCAGCGAGACGAAGCGTGAATGTGCGCAATCGTATGTGTTTACGGGAAAAGTTCAGCAAATGACTAGGTGGCTGCGGTCCTGGTTTATGGTTCATCGTTTATGGGGGTTTAACGTCCCAAAGCGACTCAGGCGATGAGGGGCGCCGTATTGGAGGGTTCCGGAAATATTGTCCACCTGGGGTTCTTTAACGTGCACTGATATTGCACAGTACACGGGCGCTGCGGTCTTGGTCAAAGGTAGTTTGTGTCAGTGGGGTTGTGACGGGACCTGTATGGAAAGCAGCTGCAATAAGTACTCTCCTTTGTAAACGACGCAAACATTTCTGCGCGCAAACATGATCTGGGTGGTGAAAACAATTATTAATGATAGAGATAGGTGTTGGGGGTCGTGACATGAAGGGTCACGCCCTTACCACCACTAGGTGGGATGCCTAGTCAGACACCCTTTTTGGGCCTCGAGGGTGCAGCAGCCGGACAGGATCGCCTCCCAGTCCTCTTGGGTGGGGTTTGGTATAGGGGGTAAAGATGGGTTCTGCTGGCAGGCCCACACCATGTGGTAGGTGTCAGACACCTTCCCACAGTGTGAGCACCGCCCGATCTGGCGCCTTATCGCACGTCTTCATCAGTTGTGGGGCTATATATATAGCGTTGGAACAAAGGGACTGTGGCATTGCTGTCACAACCGCAAGGCCGCCTGCCAGAGAAAGTGCTTTTATGCAGATACTGCCTAAGGGTGAAGTGAATTGCGTGTGCATTTTGTAAAAAAAGCAAGAAACAAAAAAACGGATGAGAAGCGTCCTTTTTGAAGCGTTCGCAAGACTGTTTTCACAACCGCCTGCTCATGTCCCGAAGGGGTAAGTGCCTCTATGTCGGCCGATTAACTGCCTCTTTCTCGTCGTATCCGCCAGTGACGAGAGAAGCGACCAGGGATTATCTACTGGCCCTTTAGTGTTGCTGCTGAATCATCTGTTGCTGGCAGCGACTGCCAGCTGTTTTCCGCTGCAGAGCCGCCTGGGATTCTTCCACTGACGCAGATGCCCTGCTGCGGAAAGTTTTGACGAGAGGTAGTATGCCCGTCATCGCGAGGGGAAAGAGTTGGAACTGTGTACACAATCGTGACGTACACGATTATGTACATAGTGCCGGAAATGACTCGTTTGTGCTGTGTGTTTGTTTGACTTAAAGAGACGCGATATAATTGCTTTATTGCCTTGAAGAGCTCCCAGACAGCTACTACTGAGCTGGAAGAACGGCCGTATTTCGCCTGCTTCGCTGTTTATGCGAGATGTGTACTTGTTGGCGTGATGTTTAGCGCGAGTAATTGAATTGCGAGACATATTGCCGCCTGTAACAAATAAAAATGTGTGTGCGTGTGTGCATGTGTGTGTGTGTGCGTGTGTGTGTTCGTGTGCGTGTGCGTGCGTGCGTGTGTGAGCGTGCGCGCACGCGCGCGCGCTATTAAACAGGCATAATGATAACAAACAGGCAAAAGTTTGTTTGTACGACCGTGACAAAAAAAAATAACCGTCATGCTTTTCTTACTGTATAAACAGCGTACCATTAGCAAACGTTCAACGCCATAAATATCTCGGTATCACGCTGTCTTCTGAACTGAGGTGGGACTCTCGCATTGCTCATATCACATCTGCTGCTTCGCGGAAACTTTTCTTTATCAGGAAGCGCTTACGATCCACACCAGCGTATATTAAACTTTTCGCCTACATAACCTTTGTAAGGCAAGTTTTAGAAAACGCGAACGCAGTTTGGTTCCCCTAATCAATAGCTAACAGCAGAACGTTAGACGCTATTCTACGCAAAGCGTTACCAAGAAGAACAAATACAAGCGCACCGATTCCTCGACTTTGCTTGCAGCTTCATACACGTTACAAGAGCAAAACAAGCGCACTTAAAGTTTTTGTACCAATTATTACACAACCACTACAAAATATAGATACAAAAATACGCATCCTACTCGCAATCACGACCACCGCGGCACAAACACCGAGTATATGTGTCATAATAACTCTTTCAAGTATTCTTCCTTTTTTCTCTCCGTTCGTGAATGGAATTGATTGGGCCGTAGCATTACTAGCATTCAGCAGCTATCTTCTTTCGCGTAACAGTTGGAGCGTTTCGTGGGCGAATATTCTAATGGAAGCATTGCTAGCTCTAGATTTTCACAACTTTGTCATGTATGCGATGTTGAGAGCATTGTGAAGTTGTTGCTGCAATTGTCGATGACGTGCTAGATATTTCTTTTTTCCACGGCCAATTTGTCTCTTTTTGCCTACCTGTACTTTTAGATCAAGTGTGCTGCCTTTGAAGAAAATGCATATGTTTCTCTCACAAATAAATATAATAAAACAACGTTAGGAGTAAGGACACAGGAAGAAAGCGAAGCACGCCAGCGCCGAGTTCGCACCTTCGCCATTGGCACGGAATTCGGATGCTCGAGCTGCTGAGGTCAGAATGGCAGCGACAACGGCGTCCTTACAAGGGAGCGCTATTCCTAAGGGCGTGTTTAAGCAAAACGTCTAACGGCGCTAGAAATCAAGAATGCCTTCAAGTTCTCAGCACCGTGCACGGCGGAATTAATCTGGCAGCGATGACTGCTCACGCTGAGGACGTGGAAGCTGAAAAATACAATGAGACCCTGGAGTCCGGTGCACGCGGTGGGGGACGTCCATATGAAGTCTTCTCAGCCTAGGACCAAAACTTGGTGTAGAACCCAAAAAGTCCGCATCAGAACTTCTAGGCTATAGTGAGAACTCATATTTTGTAGCGCTTAGTGAACACAAGGGACAAGAACACAAATACACAGGACGTACGCTAGTACGTCCTGTGTATTTGTGTTCTTGTCCCTTGTGTTCACTAAGCGCTTGAAAATATGAGTTCAAACAATATCCAACCAGCCCAAGTTTCTGCCTTGCTATAGTGAGATTGGTTGCACATCATGTAGATGACTCCGACAAGGTCAGATGCATATCGGAAGGCGCCGACTTGCTGCTTAATCGCCTGCCGTCATTCAAGAAGTTTCCGATGCGCAAAACCGTCAACTTTCTTCGAACCAACAAGCTATTCCTGATTCCTTCCAACAAAGAAGGCGGCTCCTCAGTGCTCACGATAGGCAGCGTTCGTATGCGTCTCTCTGTCCTTGTTCCACGCGCTGTTTCCTTTGGTATGCAGTAACAACTACGCCGACACCTTGCTCTTGTCAAGACTATATTCCACCGAAAGATAAATTGCAGTAGAAGAAAGCGGATGTGTTTGTTGAACGCTGGTCGCGGAAGGAAGCTATACTCTCTTGCATTGCATTCGCAGTGGGGGCTGTGCGGCGTTTTCTTTTAGTTCGCCCAGGCTTTCGTGACAAGCGTGAGACAGTTTTTTTTTAGGATGCGGATTGCGTCAGCGGGTATCACTCGCATTTGGGAAGTTGATCATTTATGAACTGCGCAATGCGCTTCGGCGAATACTCGAAGTATTCGGCGAATACTCGGAAGACACTGGCTTTCTGGGGCAGTGGAATGGGAAACTTTCCTTCTTTGCTAGAAAACACAATCGGACCAGTTTCCAACATACTGAATGTCAGAATAACCCCTTCTGCACATTAACAGCACTAGGAGCACCACCTAGAAAAGCAACAGTACAGAAAGCGGTTGTTTTAAAAGAATCTAATCTAACCTAACCTAACCTATGACTTCTTTATTATACAAAAGAGAACAGGAGGAGAAAAAAAACGAATAGAGACCAATTATTCGGGAACTCCGGCCGCCATGGTAGGCTGTGCAGCTACTATAACCCAAGTCGCTGAGTCAACCCAGTACCACATATGTAATTAATCCCCACCGCAACGCTGCTCCATTTTGCACGGAGGCCAAATGGTTTCATGTGCCAATATTTAGGCGCACGTTGAAGTGTCATGTATGATCGAAATCAGTCCAGGGCCTGCACTACAGTGTGCATATTATCCGTCCCTTCGGCTTTGCCGCGCAAAAACCTATTATTGATTTCAAAATGGACACTTTCGATGCGCGATTCAAGAAAATAATTTTTCGCAACATGGTACAAAGCTAGATATCTGCACTTATTGAATAAGTGAGAAAAATAATGAAATTAACAAACATGCCTGAATGTTCTGTGCGCCCCGAGCAACATGAGACGAAGCCGTATCCAAAAATGTGTTGCGAGTTCTGCGTTCTTGCGTAAAGATGCGCGTGCTTGTTGACAATGCACCAACATAGTGTGAGGAAAAGCGAGGTCTAATTTCACGATAAGGACCATCGTAAGGCAAAACAAAACAGGTTTGGGGAGAGGGGAGTTAATTTTTAAGCATGCCATTTCAACGTGCTATATTATTATAGGTTTCTTGCCCTGAACACAGTCTTCTCACTACTTGACAATGGGGATCTTTGTTTTCCGGCCTCCGCTGGGCGACCTTTCACGGCTATGTTCGTGCGGCAAAAAAGTGGCGGTGGCTTAGCTCCGCTATGCCAGGATATACGTAGCGGGAGGTACGTTTCCCTGGCTGAGCTTGTTGTTGTCACTGTATGTTTAGCAATGAGAGACGGTAGGTATATACATCTCTTATTCATTTTGCTTGACATACACGAAGACTGCCTGATTATCTGTGAAGTTACATGCAGCGGTCTCAATTTTATCTATACAGTAGGTATACAAGGTCTAGTGTAGTTCCCCATTGTGTAGTCTGGACGTGTGAGTCCAAAGCTAAATGAAAGTGAAACTTTTCTTTCATACCCTGAGTAAGAAAGTCCTGTTTCGTGTTGAAATCACCCAAAGTGACACACAACTGTGCAACCATGCCGTAGGCTGGTATACACGTGGTAACCACATCAAACGTCTGCTTGACAGATGTTCCCGGTGTCACGTAGATTCCTTCGATGATAATGCCGCTGTTAGGTCCGGGCACTCTTCCACATTTTACTGTGTGTCCGGAAGGACGGCCTCATCGTGGACTTGCTGTAGCCTCCCCTTGTCTATACAAATGCCATAGTGCTTGTATAAAGGCGATGCTTTGAGCACTTCCACCCATGGAGCAAGCATTTCTCGCGACACGTTAGAGAAGTAGACTGTCTTGGCGAAAATGTGCCTTTTAATATTAACCACAATTGACTTGTCTTGTTCGATACTTCGTGGCAACTGCCTCAAAATTTCGTCCGTGTCAACCGGAACATTGACAACAGGTTCCTTTAAGCCAAACTGGCCATCACGCCAGCTCATTAGACGCCAGATTTCAACGAACGGAACGAGAGGAGAAATTAAACGTTCGGCCACAACGTTCAAAACTCGCCGAACAGGAGGTAAGGGTGGATACCGATACCCATGGCTAACACTGTATAGTGGAATTTTCTGCTTGACCAGAAAGCCCTTGCTCGATCCACAGACACTCGCCACTGTCTCATGAGACCATTGTGGAAATGCCAAACGCAAAGTGTCATACATTTGCATTACTCACTGGTGTCAAGTCCTTTTGGTGCCACAGTCTGTCGCACACACTACAGATGTGTTCAAACGAATTGTTCACAAAGTCTGCTTCGAATATCCGGGTCTAGATGCACTTTTGGAAACTCGAATGGTATTATCAGTCACACGACGGGCCTTCACAACCTCTTCGGTTGGTTCCCGTTGACTGACGCCTTCCATAGGCTCCATCTCGGCGGCTATACGGCGTCTATTACGCTCGGCAGTCTGGCGTCTCCGTTTGGCAATGCGTTCCTTTCTCTGTTCGGGCGTCTCCGCTGCTTTATTCGCCTTCTCACGCTCATTCTTTGTTTTCTGAGTGGCCAACTGCCAGGAGTCAACATCAGGATCGGAACAGGTAATGTTCTCTTCTCCATACCGCCGTTTAGCATGCAGCGGCTGGACTCTCCTCCTGTGCATTGATATCAAGCGTTGCGATACAGCTACTGCTGCTGTTGCTGACAGGACGAACGAGAAGGAGAGTGCACGGGCCTCCTGCCTACTGGCTCAAGTCGAGCCATGCTCGCTGCCGCGTGCTGAAAGTAGGAGAGTTAAAGGACAGGAGAGCAAAGAGAGAAAGAAAAGGCGCGCGCTAATATGCCCCGGGGCGATCACGGAGGCAGTGCAATACCGGGCCAACCCGTGGCAGAACTCTGTTAATAAAATACAGCCGCCGTTTACATCTCCGCCTTTTATAAGGAATGCTGTGCATTCGACGACGCGCGGTTCAGATGATAGAGCGGCGTGCGGCGAGGCGGTGGCTACGAACGCGGCGAAGCTGCTGGGTCTCTATGGTTACGATAGTATCAGCGCATGCACACAACTCCTCATCCGCGTGACGTCACATTCTGCTTCGACAGTGGAGCGGGCGCGCGGCCGCGGCGACGTAGCGCCCGGCGCACCCACTGCTGCTTTCCGGTTGCCATGGTAACGGCGCATGCATACAACTGGCCTCTCCCATCTACCGCGAAATGCTCAACTAGTAGTCTAGTGTAGCTCCCGCTACAAAATTGGTTTAAGAAAAGAAAATGACGCCTGTCTCACGATTCTCGCTGGACACCCGTACCACTCTGCAAGGGAAGGAAAATCTCTTCCCTTGCAGCGCGGTTAAGGTGTCCACCGGAATACGCCATTTTTCGCTCACGGCCAACGCCGCCGACGTCGACACCACCGACTTTTCTGCGACACGAGCTCCTTAACGCTGTCGCGTTAGAACTGAGTCGGCTTTAGCTACTGAAAGGAGATACACAAGAGCAAATTCACTGCAGAATATTAATTGCGTCTTGATAATACTCTCAAAACATTTCACGGAAATCGCTGCCGCACAAATACCAAAGCATTAACTGGAGGGGAATACAGAAGAATATGGAAAAATCCATACAAGAAAAATAGTCGCACTAGACTGTAAAGCGCACCGGTTGAGGAATGTGGGTGATGGCTTTCAGCAAGACATTCATTCGTTCAACAGCGGTGTAGCCTGCTTCTCAGCGCTTGCCATCCACATGACGCATTCAAAACCCCACCGGGTATAAAGGACCCGCCATTCGACGCAATCATCTGTCGGTAATACAGTGAGCATATCTTTGGGAATGCAGACGGTCCGGTGATTGGCACTAGCCCCAAGTGCTGCCACTGCTCCGTGACTGCACACCAATTTCATCTCGTAAAAGCCGGCTCACATGCGTCACCGCATTGCAGAGGCGCTGTGTCGCGCAAAGAAGTGCTTGAACACAACGATCACAATACAATCGTCTCCAGAAGCTGTGGATGCCATAGACTCCTTCTATCTTTCCCACAAATTGCATTCTGCGGCAGGAGCATCTGTGGATGTTACAGGCGTGGTCTGCGGCCGCCAGAAACTCAGTTCCACGACGGGAGCATCCGTGGACGGCAAAGACTCCGTTTTGTGTTCCCAGAAGCTTAATTCCGTGGTGGGAGCAGCATCAGCAGAACTGCGTGGCTCGCCAGTTGTCTCTGCGAACCGGTCGGATCCTTTCGTGGTTTGTAGTTTCTCACCTACCAGCATGCTGAGCACACTGTCTTCAGAAGGAAATCAAGATTGTAGCCAATTATTAACCACGGCTTTAGCGACTTTTGCTGGGTAAATGATTGTGGCCAGTGGGTCTAGAAAAGAGGCCTCTCGTCCCGAATTACTGGTCTGTTCAGCGTCTGTCTTAGCAATGGTAGCGATAGCCTTGCCTTCCGTTCCGTTTGGCTTCTCATCATCGACAGAGAAGCTAGCGATCATTATTTTGTGTTCACTGCCTCCGGAAGTATGCTGCTCCTCTACACAAGCGTCACGGTCGTAGGAGGAGTGCTGGACAAGAGGGCCACTGCGGCATTCTTCGACATGCTCCGGGGCAAGGTTATTCGCAGGGTTCACAACCTCCACGAAGACGGCAGTATCTGGCTGCCTTATTGAAGAGTGCTTTCTTCCTTAGAAAGACGAGATGTGGTACCGCCATGAAAAAAACGGTCACTATCAGGGGTGGGAGCCAGTGTACCAAGAGCACCGGAACCTAGTGAGTACTCTTGAAGTCGATTCTCGCTGGAAAGGCTGGCGTCTTCCAAGATTTGCGTTCCGCCGAAGGTCCGCTCAGGTTCGCCCTGAACTTCTGCCTGTGCTATCCCACGATCTGAAGCCACGCGTTGACCTCTTCGCGTGGCCACCTTGGCTAAATTCCGTGAAGGCTTATGGAAAAGGACGACTTGTTCTTCCCTCTTCTCTTGGAACCGGACATGTTTGTTATGTTCCCTATCTGAGACTTGATTTAAACTAGCGTAACAGAACAAGTCCCTCTTCACCACTCGCGCTGAGAGCTCGGCCCTGACTGGAGCAAGCGTGCGGTGGCATTGGTCTCGCATTCTTAACTGAGTGGATGTACAATGTTCTGTAGTCTCTGAATTTTCAGACTCCTACCAGTGCGTCCAGCTCCTATAACGAGCATGAACCTGAGTTCCAGTTCTCGATCTGACTTGCCTGACGGCGCCACAAGGAGCTGACGCATCCACGACTCGCCTGACCCGCTTTAGAAAATTTATAGATCTGCGCAGCCTGTATCCGGATTCATTGTGCGGTCTGGCCCTAGATTCAATGCGTCATCCAGACCCGGAGTCACTGCGCCGTCTGGTAGACGGTTCAGTGCATCGCGTGATCCCAGATCGACAGCTTCGTCTTGTCCCGCACTCACAACACCGCTGAGGGCTGGCTTCCATTTCTGTTCCGTGTTGCCGGTGCTGCTAATAGCAAGGCTCATAGTAAGCAGCTTCGAGCCACGACGAGCTGTGCGTCCAGTGTTTTCTGCGTCTCCCACATTCGTCTCTGTCCCTTTCCGAAGATACCGCCCTTTTGACGTGCCGTGCAGTGACGCAGCCTTCGCGTCGCTGGTACCATCCGCGGCGTTGCCGCTCGTGGCAACTCTCCGAGGAACTGTACGGACCACGCTCAGACTCGTACACGGGCGGCCAAGTGGCGAAGCGCTCGTTGCGTTCGTTCGAACACCAGGGACGCCAAAACTGTGAAGAATCATTCGAGCCTTGCAGAGGCACGCGTCGGTTATACGGCGCACCGCCAGAGTACGGCATCCATCCCGTCTAAATGTATGGCGACTGACCAGCTAAGTCCATCCTGTAGTAACCTCCCTGCTCGAAAATGAATGGGTGCTCTGTTTGCACGCACATTCTACCCATGAAAGCAGGTCTCCACTGTGGGCGCTTGCCAGTCAAAACACCGAAAACCTCGAAATATGGCAGCGGAACTGCAGAGAATATAAGAAAAGGAGAGAACTATTACAGCGATTCATAAACGGATAACTAACCCCACCCGATGTAATAGCGTTACAAGAAACGAATATGACGCCAACGCTGCAAGGATACACGACATAAGAGTACTTGGAAAGCGCCATAACCGCAACGCTCATAAGTAAGAACTTAGTCGCAATCATGCACAACAGCATATCCGACATGCAAATATAACACGTAATTACAGAGATAGTTCCAAAAAAGAGAAAGCAGGGCCGCAGCACCTTCGTAGTCAACATCTACAGCTCCCCTAAACACCAGGAGGACACGAAATTTTATGAACTCTTCCACGGTATAAGCAGCCTAGATAAAGGAAACAAATTGGTAATAGTAGGAGACTTCAGCGCAAGGGACACAAGTAGGGAGGACACAAAAAGGCAAGAATATAAGAGAAGCGGCAGAAGCTACGGGGTGTGAATTGATAACGGACCCATGTACCCTGTTGTGCTCACGCTCCCTTCCTGCTGTTCAGTTCGGCGAATTTGGACATGGGGGAGGATTGCCTGATAATTACCGCGAAGGTGAATGAGCCCTCTGGAAACAAACGTGGCTGCAGGAATGTCGGATGCAGCGACGATAATGGCGTCCCCACTTGTTCGAACATGCCATCGGGTCGACGAACGGAGTTTTGCCCTCTTCAGTCAAGCTGGGGTTGAACAATTGCTGACAACTGCGCCTTCGACAGAGTTTCCGTGTTCCGGTCATCAGACGACAATTTACAAGATCAGTTTTGTCCGCTTCAGTCACGCTGGGGTTGAACAGTTGCCCGAGAGCTGCGCCTTCGACAGAGGTTCCACGTTCCGGTCATCAGACGACTAAGTACAAGATCTTTCAACCCCTGCTGGGAGACAGCCCGCATTCCTGTGTCACGCAAGTGCCTTACGGTTCCACATGGGCGCAGTCCGGACCCACGTGCACGCCCACCTGGAGACAGTGTGGACGGCAACGGGACCGGGTCCTGTTTCCATTTCATCGACCGAGCTGCGAGAGAACATCAGGACCGCCTTGCCGTGGGTGGTACCATCAGTGCCATCGTTTGATTGGACATCATATTTCGAACTGTATTCCCCATCTAGAGATCTGGGGAATACGAAGAGTATTCAACTAGCTGCTGGTTTGGTACCAGAAGAGAGCCCCCCTCTTGAGAGATACCCTTTGCTGGGAGAGCCTCCCGACTGCTAAGAAGCCCTCTCTACTGGGAAGCACTCTTAGTTGCCTCTACTTGTACATTATGTAAATAGTCTTTCTATAAAGTTTTCCAAGTTTTCTTCCTCCTATCGTCCTCGTCTCTTCTCTGGCCCAGTCAAGCTACCTGAATCCCAAGAACCCGCACTAGGAACAGAGTGTGCAGGGGCACCTGTCCAGACCGAACGTACGTCAAAAGAACGGGGCAAACGACGTGGGGAAACCTTAATGAAACCTAGGCAGCGGCCACTATAGTATCAGCTTGCAGATTACAGCCAGCCGATTCAGGCGGAGAATCAGCACTGCCAAAATTACGGATTGTGACGCGTTCAGACAGGCATGTAAAGAAAGCCTAACTGAGGGAATAGACACGATTGAGGCATGGAGGAACATGCTCAAAGACAAACAACGCAGTTACACCAGGGAGATGGGACAGAGCAGACACTCGAGGTGGACCCTAAACTCCTTTAGGCTATGGGAAGCACGCAAGGGGCTCATCAAACGGTGTAAAAAGCAAATATACAATAGGAAGCCAAAACTGAAAATTGCGGAAGTAACAAAAGAGAGCAGAGAACGTGGAACAACTAGCGAGAACAAATTGGCAGCAATTCAGCAACTTGCTATGCGGCACTCTAAATATAGCCAGAACGTGGCACATGTCAGAGCTCTTCTCGATCCAACTGAAACCAAAAACGAAAATAATAAGGCGATCCACATACTGGTCCATAAATTCCAAGGATCAGATTCGGAATTAATAGAGGAAGTTAGGCAGAAAAACTTCGGCAACAGCGACCCAGCAGCGCACACTGAGCACTACTGTGGACAGGAAAACCAAGAATTAAACCCATAACTAGGGAGGAATTCTACGCAGCAATTAGAAGCAGAACAAGAAATACAACCGCAGGGGCGGACAAAATTACAAACGCACTGATCTCTAACCTAAGCGACGGAATGATTGGAGAGCTAGCCGAATACTTTAATAAGCTAAGTGAATCAGAGACTCTTCCAAAAGAGTGGAAGCACGCGGAAATAGTAATGATTCCCAAACGAGGTAAACCACTTCAGGTAGAAAACCTCGGGCCGATATTTTAACCTTGTACCTGGGGAAATTATATGAAATAATTATAACCAGACGGGTGCAAGATTACATGAAGCAAAACGAGCTATACCCCCATAGCATGTCTGGCTTTCGGGCAAAACTGTCCACGCAAGACGTCCTGCTGCAAATCAAGGACGAAATATTAACCAACGTACCTAGACACCGCTAACGCATAATCAATGCCCTGGACATAAAGGGATCTTTTGATAACGTAAGCCACGAAGTCGTACTAATATGCCTGAGCGATTTTAACTGTAGGAAAAGAATCTACGGATACGTAAGAGCTTTTCTCACAATTAGAACGGCTGGAATAGGGCTCAGGGAAATCAGGCCCAAGAGCTTTCAAACGCCCAATAAGAGAACGCCGGAAGGGTCAATGATCTCACCCATTCTCTTTAACATAGCAATGGTTAAGCTGGCTAGACAGCTAGAAACGATACAAGGCATAAGGCATGCAGTATACGCGGACGGCATCACTGTGTGGGTCACAGATGGCTGCACTCAGCGAAAAGGAAGCGAAACTGCAGGCTGCCGTAACGTGCGCAGAGAGAGAGAGAGAGAGAGAAACTGAAAGGCAGGGAGGTTAGGTACACAGCGCCGGGTATGCTACCCTACACGTGAGAAGGGGAACGAAGGGAGAGATGGAAAGAAAGACAACAAAGGGAGATGATCACTTTTCCACATGCCCGTTCGCCATTACTTGCCGGGTACACAGGGCACACACTGATAGTTCACAACCTTGCACTCAGTCATGAGTCCTTCAAGAACTTGAAAAGTACCTTCAAAGCTGTCCTCTGCGATGAAGGCTTATTCCAAGGACCCAGAATCTTGGCTTCAGTAAGGGGCCGAGGATCTAAACGGCGGAGTGTTGCAGCATTCAGTGCACACTCACGCTGAACCGAGGACAGTTGCAAAGAAGGTGTTCTATAGTTTCGTCGCACCCACAGATCTCACACGCAGGAGAGTATTCCAATGCGATTAAGTGGGAATAGGCATTTGTGAACGCCACTCCCAACCAAAAGCGACACAACAGCGTAGCATTGCAGCGGGAGAGGCCGGATGGAGGACTGAGTTGGAGTAAGGGGTCTAGGCGGGGCAGACGGCATGTGGAGTTGCTAGTAGAAGACCATGACGCTAAAAGCTCTCTTCGGCCAAGCATTCTCAGATGTCTTGCTTGCTTGAATTCCGATTTATAACAATTCCTAAAAAACGATGAGATGCACGATATGCAATGGCATGGCCGTCAATAGTTAGGGGATAACGAGTCAAACTTTTGCGTGTAAATGTCACTATAGCGCACTTCTCGGCTGGCACGATCAGACCTTGCTCGCGGAGATAGGAGGAAGTTGTGTTGTTGCCCTCTGAAGTCTTGCTCGCACCTGGAGACGCGTCACAGAGGAGGCCCAGATGCAGATGTCATCGGCATAAATAGAGATATGGACGGTATTAGGCATGTACTCCTGGAGTCTCATAAGTGTTAAACAAAGTAGTGCTGAGCAGTCCGCCCTGGGGCACGCCCCGGTAGGTGTAATTAACGGGTGTGGAGCCATGTTCACAAATAATAAAAATGTCCGTTTGGCCAGATAGCTTTGGGTCCACCTATACATCCGTCCAGCGATTCCAACAGCCTCTAGCGCATTAAGGATGGCCTCATGTGTCACGTTATCTTATGTACCTTTGATATCAAGAAAAAGTGCCGCGCACATGCGCTTCTGGCGTTTCTGTTGCTGTACTGTGGACACGAGATCAATGACGTTGTCGATAGAGGAGCAGACCTCGTCGGAAACCCGCCATGGCATTAGGATACACGTTTTTGGGCTCAAGGTACCACTCAAGACGCGCCAGAAGCATTCTTTCCATGACTTTTCCCACACAACTGGCCAAAGCTATTGGCCTGTATGATGACAGGTCAAGTGGGGATTTTCCTGGTTTTAGTAATGGTATCATGCGACTTGATTTCCACTGGGGAGGAACAACTCCGTCTTGCCACGAGTGGTTGTAAAGACTGACTAGCTCTCTACGCACGTCGTGGCCAAGGTTGTTCAGCGCAGCATATGAAATGCCGTCTGGATCTGGTGCAGACGAAAGCTTACATTCTGCAAGGGCAGCATCAGGTTCCTCACGTGCAAAGACAACATCCATCGCTGAACCGCGTGATTCAGGAGGAACACGGTGGGAACTCGAGGAAGTCACTGCACTCGCGATTGTCCTGCAGAAGTCAGTTGCAACGTCAATCTGATGATGATTTTGATGTAGAGCCAATGAATAGAAAGGCTG
Organism: Amblyomma americanum; assembly: GCF_052857255.1. Taxonomy (NCBI): domain Eukaryota; kingdom Metazoa; phylum Arthropoda; class Arachnida; order Ixodida; family Ixodidae; genus Amblyomma; species Amblyomma americanum. The sequence goes on along the minus strand of NC_135497.1, from coordinate 301,565,732 downwards.
TCTTTGCTGTGGAAGGGTTCGAGGCACCGGCACTGTCCGCCTTATGAGGGACGTGGGCTTTAGAGGATCCAGAAATTGACAGAAGCACTTCCAGCGCTGTTCTGCCAGCGTGTTCATTCGTCGCTTGATTTTCCTCTGCACACGACGCGCCTCTCTGAGGTCCTCTACGCATTCGGTTCGTCTGTGACGCCGTTCTGCGCGCCGACGAATAGCACGTAGGTTGTCTAATTCGACATCAAATTCGATGCGCACTCTAGTTGAAGTGAGGAAGCCTCTAGCAGCCTTCATTGCTGTTGCTATAATGACCTCCAAACTGGAAGTGAGGGCCTGTTTGCACGCCTCTTTCATTTGAGTTTTAAATGCCATCCAATCGATGTGCGCGTGTTTAGCTGGGCCGCACACCCCAAGACCTGGAATCTTGTGGTAGGTGGGTATGTGGTCAATCCCGTGGGTCTCCATACTACAAAACCACTGGACACGGCGGCGCAGAGACCTCGAAACTAGCGTCAGGTATAGGCAACTGCGGTATGAACTGCCTCGCAGGTATGTCGGGATGCCGTCATTCATTACGCAAAGTTCCATTTCTGAAGCAAATAAGGCCAGATTCCTCCCTCTGGCGTGGACTATAGGACTTCCCCACAGGTGGTGGTGGGCGTTGAAATCTCCGCTAAGAATTCAGGGAGCCCGGGATTCCTTCATAATTGTCTTCAACCTCTCGCTGTCCAATTAAGAGGAAAGGGAGACATACGCCGCAATCAGGGTCAACACACGTACTGATTGTCATTGTGGAGTTGAACTGGTCAGCAAACGTACGTTATGTCGGTGAGGATGTAGTCCGGAACTTTGCTGCGCTCGCCTCAGGTCGGAGCAAAGAAGAGCTCGTACCCGGAAAGCCTGATTGCTTGGGATAAGTTAGGTTCAGAGATGACTAATATCGGGAAGTAGTTGTTGAAAACATATTGCCGAAAACTTGCGATTCGTGACTTTAGGCCTCATGAGTTCCACTGTAAGACCGCAGCGCCCCTGACTTGCTCACGAAACGTGGGAAGCTGGCCAGCCGTTCTGTTTTAAATATTTTGCAGTGCTGGAACCAGAGAGTCCAGCACCAGTAAGACGCTTCGGGCGGTGGACGATTGCAGGGCCTGTATAAGAGAGAGAATGGCGTTGACAACCGTCCGGAGGATCACGACGGCTTGACGATCTTCCTCTGGGAGCCCTTCTCTCACGACAGTGAGCTCGCGCGATGGGAGCTTGCGCTGAGGAGGCTCAGCAGGACGTAACGGCGGAAGCGCTAACACGAAGACGTCTGATTATCCTTGGCGATATTTCGCGGACTGGACACACTTGTACGTGGCGGCACGGGAGGAGGCTGAGAAGGAGGTGCCGTGGGCGCGTCGATGTGGTTGCTTTTTGCAATAGACTTTCTTGAGTTCTTGCGGCGTGAACGCCTTTTCCGAACAGTCGCGGCAGCTTCACTGTGCGTAAAATTGTCCCGAACCATTTTCTTTAGAACGGCACACTCACTTTTTAAGCGCGAACAATTCTTAGATGAGGCGTCATGAGGCCCGTTGCAGTTGGAACACTTAAGCACTTGTGCATTACAGGACTCAGCGCTGTGAGCTCCGGCACAACGAGAGCACACTCCCGTGTTGCCGCAGATTCCGCTCACATGACCCAGTTTCAAACATTTGTGGTTTTGCAGGGCTTTCGGAATAAATGGCGGCACGGCATCACGGAAATGGTCCACCTTCACGTGTCATGGAAGGCCGTAGCCTTGGAACAAAATCTTCACACAACGGAAATTGCCCAGAGCGAAGGCACTCCACCGAGTGTACGGCTTCGAGCCGGATGCCGTATGGGTGGACGCCGCCTGCACGGGTGACGAAGCAACCGCAGCCCCGCACGGAAGCGCACGGAAGCCCAGTAGATTTTAACAGACTCTAAAACTGCAATTCTAAATTTTGCGCGAGGCCGAGTCCACGTCCCTGCTTTTGGCATACTGGGCTCGCCCGATGCATCCCCACCCCGCCATGTAGAGCTTATATGGGTGCCTGCGCACTCCGGGAATCCCGGAAACGAGGCCGCCAACCTTTTAGCCCAAGGTTCTTTAAACCGGGTTCAGGTGGCTTCGGATCGGGGATTCGAGAGGGAGCGAATGCACTCGTTCAGTGAGATGACGCAGGCCTACAGAGCCTCGCGTCAGCTCTACCGCCCGCCCCACCCCTCCCTAGATAACAAACATGCAACACTTTGGCGCAAACTACAGACACACACCTCCCCTCAGTCCTGACCCTAGCCCACTATCATCCCTCCTTCCCCACTCCTGCCAGCACCTTGTGCCCAGAACCATTCGCCTCTTCCCTCCACATCCCCTCCCTTTGCCCAGCTGACCCTCCCCCGCGCGGCCTAGAGGACCTCAAGGCCTTGGAGGACTGGGAGACCCTGCTGCGCTTCCGAGGACCCGGCCGTGCAGACAATCGCCACCGGCCGGGCTGCCAGTGTTATGGACCTTAGGGACATAAACACTTGAGTGCAGTGGGGTCGTGCGGAGACCCAGGGGCGTGTCCTGACTTCCCCTCCAACAATAAAGATTCTCTCTCTCTCTCTCCCAGACGTGGCACCCGTAGAACTACGGTGCCTTCATTTGCCGGCTTCACGAGTATGGGTAAACCATCTGGCGTGATGGCCTCGTCGACACCATAGATTACGCCGGAAGAGGACTCATCCCGCCGAGCGGGATAACAGTACGTACTGATAAACCGCCGATCTGAGTTATGGCCCGCATAGGTTCCAGCGTAGCCGCATGGTAGACATCAACAGCTACAGTGTTTCTTCCGCGCATTCACTCGAACTTCTTTGATTTTGTTAGGCACGAGGGATTCGAGTTCTACAGAGACCACCTGCCTGTTAAGCCGCCTCTTGTTGTCGGTTGGCTGCACAGGAAGGACGTGGATAGTGTGTGCAGGTGTGTAGCCACTTTTTTAGAGTGGACTCACTGGATGACGATCTGGCTCTTAGAAGTCTTCTCTTGGTCTTCCTGCTGAGGTAAGTCTCAAAGCCATCCTCACTGCTGGCCCCGCTGAGGTACTCGATGGTGTCATTGCTGTCGGGGTCACTCGGACGGCTTTACCGCTTCCTCGACAAGCTCTAGGATAGGCCGCAAGGCGTCCCTGCAGTATGCACGCAAAAAACAGAAAAAAAGCTGGAGACTGACTGAAAGCGTCCCACAAGGATGCACTTCGTCGTCTTATACGTGCGTACAAAATTTTGTTAGAGACAGGGAATGAGTTTGCTCGACAGAAAAATTAAAACTACTAAGGATCTGGCGAGGTAAACCCAACCGATCAGTACTGGAAACAGAAGAACTAAAACTAAATATTCATCTAGAAGGGAAACCCATACCGGAAAGAACAATCATCAGAATATTAGGTATATGGATTCAGTCCGACCAAAGGTGCACGCAGGCGCTCAGATTAATACATAACTCGGTGATACAGGTCGCCCGCATGATAACCAGCGTCTCTAGGAAAACACACAGTATGCCTGTGAGCGACACGAGTAAGCTCGTAAAGAGCCTAGTTGTTTGCTGAATTACATACAGCATACCGTACTCCGACATAGGCCGGCACCCAGGTCGGCCTGATGAGGGTTCCCCTGGAGCAAATTACGCGAAGCTGCCAAGGCAGCCTGCGGACGACGGGGGAGGAGGGGGGCATCTAGGGCCTCTGGAGGAGCTGGAGGGCTGCCTCCATGACTCCAGGACGCTCGCTCAAGATGTCAGCAGCCAAATGAATGGCGGCCAGCTCGGTGGTCGTCCACAACCACCGAGCTGGCCGCCGTTCATGTGGCTGCTGACATATTGAGCGATGGACAGCCAGCCCACCGGGCGTCTACCCGGTGCCAGCTCGTCGGTCGTCCCGGCGCCAGCTCGTCGGACGACCGACGAGCTGGCACCGTGTGTGCGCCCGACGAGCGGGCTGCCCATCGTGCAATCCCTTAAGCCACTAGCAAATGACTTCCTATCGAACGCTCAAAGATGTAAAAGGCGCATTTTTAAGTATATAGAATCTGCATTTGTAAAAGCAAAACGAAGCGCTTTTGCCACTGATATATATGCTGCGCTCTTTATACTGCATCAAACTTTCAGTTGACTCGCGATACTGGTTAGTCGTCACAGGCCATTACTGCTTAGCACTTGAAGTTCAGCCACTGCAATGGCAACATCGATTTTCGCGCAGTTATCGAGATCACTCAGAGAATGCGCAAGGCGATAAACGTGGTCATAGTCGCGAATAAAGTCTCCGGATCCCTGAATGTACTGCAGATGTTTTCTCTTTGTCGCCGCGCCGCCTATCTGCGAGTGGCGATCATGTGATTTTTAGGCGCCGCCAGGGATGGTCCACTCGCTCTCAGAGCTGACGGGGCGCTGTGCTTGCGAGGTGGTTGCCTGGCGTGTTTTACGAAGTAGTTCGTTCAGTAGCGTGTTTATGTGAATTTGTGCGTGCGTGTGTATGTCTGTGTACGCGCGCGTGTGTATCTGTGTGTGTTTGTGACAGCTGTATGTTTTCGGAGAGGTTGCTTTACGAGGTTTTTTTCTCTGCTGTTCATCGATATTTTGTAATGAGGCTTAAATAAAAGAAATGTCAATTTCAACGTCCCAAAGCGACACGTTAGCAATAAGAGGCACCGATGTGGTGGCCGTTGGGTGAATTTAGACCGCCTGGGGTCATTTAACGCGCACTTACGCCGCACTGCACATGGGCGTTTTTGTACTTCCCTTGCATCGAAATACGACCTCAATGCGTCCGCAATCTAAGACGCAAGCTGCGCCCGAGCGCAAGGCGCCGACATCCTGTTTTTACAGGAAACTAACCTGCGTTACCCACGCGAGGTCTCCGATTTTAAGTCCAGGTTTTGTGTTCATGCTTTTTTTTCGTTAACTACTTGTGTTTCGTGCGCTGTTGGTGTGGTTTTTGTTAACAGCTCTTTTCGCTCTGGCGCGCACTGCATTTACGGCATAGACGGTCGCACACTTGCGGTGGATTTTTGTTTGAGTAACAGGCGTGTCAGGGCGGTAGTGTTCTACGCACCAGCCCGCCGTTCTAATTCGTCTAGTTTCTTTAATTTGTTAGATTCTTTTTTCTTGGACTGTTATCCTTGTTTTCTAGTCGGCGATTTCAATTGTGTTTAGGATTCCGTTCGTGATGTTCGCGGTCCAGGCCAGGGGCGACCCTACGCCGGGGCACGATAACTGCGGGATATTTGTATTCAATTTTGTTTGACTGACGCGTGGGTAAAACTACATGGTGACAGTTTTGGTGCTACTTGGGAGAGGGGCAGGTCGGCTAGTCGTCTCGACAAATTCCTGTTTCCACGCCAGTTGGATTGTTGTGTGGTATCGTGTGACGTGCTCGCGTTTCCCCCGGGCACCCCACGTATTAGCGACCATCGACCTCTGTCAGCAGTACTGGGCATGGGCGGTGGCGCCCCCCGTGTCGACGGGTGGCGTATGGATCCATGTCTGCTGACAGATTGGTGGAGCGTGACATCTATTGAACAGGCGTTGGGAGGCCCGGTTGGAGGCGTTGCAAGTGCCAACACTTGGGATGACCTCAAATCGACATGGCGGGCGTTTTTAGTTAGCGAAGGGCGCAAACGCGGGAGGCGTATATCGGAGCAGATAAACACCACCCTTGCCCGTATTCGCATCGTGCAGCGCGGCGCGCCGCTTACCTTTGCCATGCGCGATTACCTCGCTCTTTTAAAAGCGCGCTACTACATGCTACTACGCCAGTCCTCGCGAGCCGCAAGTCAGGCACTAGTGCAGGGTAGACCTGTGTCTGATCCAACAGTGCTGCTGCAGGTGCGCGCAGGTAGAATTGATGAGACACGACAGGTTCGCGTGGATGAGGTCGTTTTGCCGGACGGTTCCAGGAGCAGCAGCGCGGCTGTCATCTCTGCCGTTTTTAAGCGTCACTTCTCACAACTGTTTGTTTCTGAGGCCGGACGGTGGGACGCCGCCTCCTTCGCGGACGCTTTACGCAGTTTTTTCGGCCAGCTGCCGCAAGTGCCGAGCGATGTCTGCACACAGCTCAGCGCTCCGGTGAGCTCAGAGGAACTCTTTACCACAGTTAAAGGCATGAAACGCTGCCTCAGCTCCAGGCCCTGACGACATTCCCATTAGCTTTTATGCGCGGTTTTACACCGTTCTGGAGAAACACCTTCTCCAGATGGTGAACGCCTTCGTCAGGGACGGCGAGAGGCCGGAGTCCTTCAGAGAGAGCCGTATTGTGCTCATCCTTAAGCCTGGCGGGAGCCTATCTGACCCGCAGGCGTGGCGCCCGATCACACTGCCTAATGCAGATTACAAGATTGTGGAGTCACTGCTGGCTAAAAGGTTGAGTACGGTTTTAGCGGAGCTCATAAGCCCTGCACAGACATGCAGTGTGCCCGGACGATCGGTGTTCTCGTCTCTCGCACTAACGCGTGACTTGTTCACGATCACCTCGAGAACAGGAATACCGGGTTGTTTCGTCTCATTTGATCAGGCTAAAGCCTTCGACCGAGTCGAGCACCGCTACCTTTTTGGAGTTCTCGGGGCTTTCGGCTTTCCGCCCGAGTTCGTGGCACGGTTAGCACGGCTTTATTCCGGCCTTACAGCTCGGTTGCTTTTTAACGGCTTGTTGAGCGACCGCTTCAATATCGAGCGCGGCATACGACAGGGTTGTCCCATGTCGCCTTTGCTATTCGTGTTGTCTTTAGACCCCCTCTTCAGCGCCGCGTAGCGGAGTGTCCATATGTGCGCGGGTTCCCTTTGGCTGGCCAAGGTCAGGTGAAGGTGTCCGCGTACGCTGACGACGTGTCTCTGTTTTTGCGGGACGAGGACAGCTACGCAGCGTTCTTACGGCTTTTTGCGTGTTACAGCGAGCTGTCCGGCGCCCTGCTTAACAGGGGCAAGAGCAAAGCTCTGCGCTTTGGCGCTTTTACGTCAGACCTGCTGGGCGATGTAGAGTGGGTCTCGGCGGTTAAGGTTCTTGGCGTCGTGTTCCTCTCCTCAGGACAGGTAGCTCGCGAGTCGTGTTCGCAGTTAAGAACGACCGCAGAGCGACGTCTCGCAGTGGCAGCGCGTTTTCGCTTGTCGCTGTCTGAGCGCGCTTTTATTATTAGATCATCTGTGTGCGCGCCACTCTTCTACGCAGCTCGCGTCGCCTGTCCGCCGCGCACATTCCTCACGCGTCGTTTGGCCACACTTTGTGGCGCTTTTGTCAGGGCGGGAAAGACAGAGACCGTCGCTCGCGCGCTCCCCCGCCTTCCCACGCGCATTGGCGGGTTCAGCTTGCCCGATTTATGCACAATGTGCAGTGTTCTAGCTGTCCGAGGCGTCCGCGACCTGGTCAACGTCACCGACTACCCGGGGAGGGGACTTCTCGCCTACCTTCTTGGGACGTCGCGGCGCCTCTTTTTTGGTCAAGTAACAGGTCCTTCAGCCGAACAGCAGCCGATGTTCTTTAGGTATGTCTGTCGGGCGGCCGAGTCTCTCTCAGCCGCTCTGCCCGAGGTCGACGTCACTAAGACACAGGCCTCCCGTGTTTGCGAGCTCCTCGATATCCAGGAGGCTACACCAGAACAGCTCGAACGGAGTAGGCGGGGCGCGGTGGCGAGATCTGACGTCTAGCACTCTTCCACCAGACGGTGTGACTTCGGCTAGCTGCGAGGCTGGATGGTCTTGCCCACGGGAGTCCGTGTCGTAGCGTGGGCATCGCCCCTTCTTCGCGGTGTCCTGAGTGTGGCAACACTGAAACCCTACAGCATGCCATGTTTGAGTGCGTGGTTGCTAGAACGTTTTGGCGGCTCATGTCGCGTATGTTTTTTGTCTCCTTGAACTACCGCACCAGGCCACGCGAGTCGTTTGTGCGGCTTCTGCTCTGCGTGGGTGCGTTTGTTTTTTGGCGGCAGAGAGATGTGGCTTCCTTGCAGGGTCAACCTCAGTGGGCCGTGTTCCCATTGTTTCTGAGGGTGAGAACGCGCCTGTTCGAACAGGCGTGCTTAGACTGGATCACCCTCGATGAGGAAGAATTCCTGCGCCGGTGGAGCACCCGGTTCATCAACACAAGCAGGCGCCGCGTCACCGTGCAGCTCCTGCCATACTGAGTCTGCCGTGCGCTCTTTGTGTGCGGCGATTGTGAGCGGTGTGTGTTGTGCGTGCATGCCACGCGTGCTTCCCCCGGCGCGTATGGACCCTCTTTTGAACTCTTTTGGAGTTTTATGGCTTTTGTATTTGTTCTTTTTATGCCAACGTGCATTTTTGCATAAGCAGGTTGACGCTAGTCACCAAAGCATGTCATTAGTTTAGGTTGGGCGACATAAGTCGCCGTTCTGTGCCTTTGTTTTTGCGAGGAATACGAGTCCCTTTAAGGCCCGTGGAAAATAAACTTCTCTTCAACGCTCTTCTCTACTTTGCGTTTCTTTTGCGGACAGGCTGCATCCCCCACCATCTCCTCCACCGCCTGTAAGCGGTAGCGAAAGGATCTCATCGGGGGGCCATTCTGGCCGCAGAGTTAGAGCGTTGGCCCGCCCGACGACATTGGGGTCGCTCAACTACCTTCCACAAACCTCCGACAGGCGACTTCATTCTTCATTCATACATTCCCGTGGCAGGGGGGGGGGGGGGGGCAAGAACCCGCCTTGACGACCGGGCCTCCCTCAAGTACCCCCCTCCTCCCCTGCGTATACCGCGTAGCCCGGTTGTCCCTGCCCGACTCGGGAGAGAAACGGTGGTCGATGGTACGTGGGGGGAGGCTCAGGATTTGAGTGGGCGGCCCGCGTATGGGCCCTACAGATTGCGGACCGTGCAAATTTGACCTTCAGCTGAGTTCTAGGTCAAATCATGAAAAAGAGAAAAAAATAGCATAAATATCCGTAACTGGGAGTCGAGCACGCGAAAATGCATCCAGATCTCCTTTAGGGGCCGCTCAGCGAGACCACTATGCTATCGCCGCAACTTTTTTTTTCTTTATTGCATCGAAATAGTACCGAAAAGAAAAGTCTAAGCATTCTTACGCCACAAAATACCAGGCCACCATACCCCCTGCATGAGCCCTCCTTTAAAAGCATCAAAAGTCTGGGGGGAGCACACATGCACCCAGACCGTAGAGGGCAGCATACACTCTCCGCACCAAAGCGCATTTTTCACGAAACAAAGATTTCGATTACCGTGGTGATTCGGCGTGTTGGTCCATCATGCCACTCTTCCAGAGAGTAAATAGTGTCAGCAACGTAAATAGATCATATGGCACAGCACAGTTTTTCTCCACAGGCAAAAAACGGATACTGTAGGTTGTGATGTCAATGTCTTTCTTAATTGTTCGTTTTAATATATTTCATAAGAACACAGCATCAATGCACAGAATGAAACAGCGGTCAATTGTCTGTGGTGTACTGCACAGGCGGCATTTCAGCGACTATGGCGCAAGCATCTCCTTAGCATGAAGCCATGCCTTCACAGGCAGCGTGGAAGTGTGCATTTGAAATAAGAATGTTTTTGCGGCAGAAGAAATGCACATTGGTCTAACACGTTTTAAAACACTGATGTCAAGGGACTCCAGCCATGCCAGTTGCTGTGTTGAGCGGTGAAGCGGCGTTGAAACAAAACGCAACTTTTGGGGCGAGAGCTCAATTTAAAAAAATACTTTTCTCGCTTTTAACAAAAAGTACCTCGAAAAAATTCTACAATGAAAGGCATTAAATTTTTCTGCATAACCCGCTTCTTTTTGTATTTTTACTTGGAACACTTCAAGGTGAAATTAACAAGCGTTTTTGGCTGAAAACGCGCTCTTTGCGAATTTTGTATTTTTTTACTTCCATGTAAGCAGTTTCATCACCTGTAACTTTTGTTATAGGCACTAGACATGTAGAGAAAGAAAACGGCTTTTTAAAAATTTCTGAGAGCAAGCTGATATTTGAAACAAAAAAACGACAAAAATGGCGCGTTGTCGTTCTTTCTGCGATTTAAAAAAATACTTATACCGTGCAAAGCTGCATACTCTGCATTATATCGAAAGCCAGAATCTGTGAAAATGCCAATAAAAAAATTGTGAAATGTTTTCTGAACATTTTAATTTTTTATTAATATTTGAGCAGTGGCTGTTTTCTAGCCTTTTCTAAAAGAAAATTGGTTTCGGGGGGAAAAGAAATGGCGCAGTATCTGTCTCACTTCTCGGCGGTCACCTGAACGGCGCCGTAACGGAAGGCATCAAGGAGGGAGTGAAAGAATAGAGAAAGAAAGAGGTGCCGTAGTGGAGGGCTCCGGATTAATTTCGACCACTTGGGCATCTTTAACGTGCACTGACAGCTCACAGCACACGGGTGCGTTTGTGTTTCGCCTTCATCAAATCGTGGCCGCCGCGGTCGGATTTCAACCCGGGTAATACGGATCAGTAGCTAAACGCGCTAACCACTGAGCCAGCGCGGCGTGTAAGAGAAGGAAAATGAAATGACAATTGGTTTTAAAGAAAGCAAATTTCGCCTGTCTCACATATATCGGTGGACACCCGAATCGAGCCCTAAGCAAAGGAAAATGAAAGTTGGTTTTATGAAAAGGAAATGACGCCTGTCTCGCATTGCGCCATTTCCTTTCCTAAAAAAATCTTTTTTTTTGTTAAATTCGATTTCCTGATATCACCTGCAAGGTTTGCAGGTCGTTTGCAAGCGGATTCGGTTCCATATCTCCGCATGCAACGATCAATAACACTTCTGTAAATATCACAAAAGCAATCTTAAATATTAGCGGTCTGGTGTGAGCGCCTTTAATGTCTCGAAGAAAGCAAAATGTATAACTAATAAAAAAAATGCCTACTACTGTGTGTGTGCGCGTCAGTATGGATATATATATGGAAACCGCCAGTCTCTCGGCCACAAAAGTAGCCACAGAGGTGCAGCCTTTCGCTTCCGACCAGAGCTAAACCACCAGCAATTCATTTCTAAGCGCCTATGTGCCGGGCGTGGTTCGCATGCATAGGGTACGAGTTTTGACGAATGCCATTCGTTTGAAGTTCCTGACTTTGTTGCAAAGATATTGTGCTGTATATTTTGTGAAAAGATTGCAAACAGCCGCGACTTTTCATACGAGCGTTATTTTTTTTGGGGGGGGGGGGGGGGGGAAATAAATGTTTTTTACGAATATAATGGTCAGAGTTCTGCGTGCTGTGGTATTTTTATCTAGATATTACAGTGAGCGAAACAACCCTTAAGCTTTATGAAAGCAGAACCATGACTAAGATATTGTTTGGGCGCCATTGATCACGCTCAATACGAAATATAACTCATAAGATGTGACAACACATAATCGCTTGGCAGAGAGTCATAGTACATATTAATGCCACATAAATAGACGGAGGGACGTGCTATTGCACTCAATATAGCTTGCAACGCGTCCAATGGGAACCAAATGAGCTTTCCACTTTACGTTATTAATGCTCGATGCCAAACCACTTCACTTAACCTAACATTCAGTGTGCTTTGTTGTTTGCATCGACAGCTATTTCCATCGATTTCTAGCCCCATTGTGCTTGCACCGTTTCACGGACTGAACTTTATTATCCCAAATAAACCTCACCTCAACTACACACCCTACCGAGGGGGGTCCCCCCTTTCTCCTATCCTCCGCTCCTATCTCAACGTGCCCCTCGTTCCCAAGAACATGCACCCTGAGCGGGACAGGGACCACAGAGTAGCAAGGCTCAAGCCCTACACAAACAGTATTGCGATGACCATGACGTGGTCTACGTGGACGCTGCGGAGTACACGTCAGGCTCCCGTATGGCCCTGGCGGTAGCCGACAATCAAGCAAAGCTTCTGACCTCCAGCTCAATCATCACAAATTCTACCACATACGCAGAAGAGGCAGCCATCGCGCTTGCTTTCATTTCTACATCTGCCACAAAAATTATCTCTGACTCTAAATCTGCCATTCTCAACTATGTTAATGACTGCATATCCCGCACTGCTGCTCGTTTACTACGCTTCTGGCAGCCCCGGCGCCCTATAACCCTCATCTGGACGGCAGCACATGCCGGCCTCCCTGCCAACGAGGAGACTCATTCATTAGCACGAGGTCTCACATTCCGGGCGGGAGTCGAGCCCCATGTGGGTGCCAAGGAGCGCCTGGTCTCCTTCCGTGATATTCTCTCTTACTACCGGGAACAATGAAGGGAGTACGCAACCCCAGCCACATCGCTCACCATAGCGCTGGCCGCACACTGGCGACTACAAACTCGGACTGCTCCATACCCCATACTACTACATGCCCGATACCCAGACCAATCCCCTTCGTCATGCATACTTTGCGGAAAACCAGGAGACTTTCTACACTCCTTGCTCACATGCCACACCTTCCCTCATCCCCCATCACCGACCATGGCTTAGTCTTACTGGGCGACTCTTATGACCGAAAATTCTCCTCGAGATCAGCGCCGGAACATCTACAGCGTTCGGAGAAGAATTGCTTTCCAAGGGCTGTCCTTTGTTTTGTAAGGGTGCCTCCTCACAGTGAGGGAGCAGCCAAGTGCCGTGAAGAGGGCTTCGCCCCCACCATTACATCGTTGGCAACAAAGTTTTCCACCACCGCCACCTGTGACATCTTGTTCAAAGCAGTTCATACTGAGCACGGTAATATGTGTTCTGCAGTGCATACAGTTAGGCAATATTTACCGATCGATGAGGCTGACTGCGGACTCCAACTTCCTTTTTCTCGCGTCAAACTAAATTTACTCGAATGAAAATTTCTATAGATTGCAAGCATCGAAGTTCGTGTGTACAATGATACCTCTCACGTAGTTTTATCTGGAGGGCCTTGATTCTTCATTCATTCGTGAATCTCAAGAAAAAGTGACTTTTTGAGAAATTGTCAAGTAACTATTTTAAAAAGTACCTTGGGTATCAATTTCGATTTATTTTTATCATAATATGCAGTAATTGGTGAAATCAGCAAAGACTAGTAAAGCGCCCAAGACGGCCTATTTTCACGCATACCCTGCTTTTCGCATTACATTCTAAACTTGTTAAATTAAAATTCCCCCAAGTTTTAATTCATTGTCGGGGGTAAATATTTTTAAAACAATTTTTTTCCGTTTCTTCTACGAACTGCTTGCTCGTCTGGCAACTTCTGATCACTGATGCCAGAGGGGCATACCCACCCCGCGTCGTCTGCTGCGCGCTGTTGAGGTGCTCGCATGCACACCGTAAACGGCGGTCGCTCGAAAAGTTTTCTTTTTTTAGGAATGCGACGATCACGACAACTGCAGCCCCACACTTGGGTTGTTTACATAGCTGTGCGCAAACAGTACTGCTCGTTTGCTTGGCATAAAACGCAAGGTGGGCTCTTCTTATCTTAAATATTGCATACTCTTGCTCACAAATTGTAGTTTTGCTCATTCACACTATGGTACCACTGCAAATAGCGCCGCTGATGCTATATCGTCTGCTTGGGAAACGATTCGTGTAGGACCGGAGCTTCCCGCTAATTGTATCTGCTTCCTCTTATGTCATCAGTGTTTGATTTTAAAGCGCTGTAGCTAAAAATACGTTCGGACATTACTTGAATTAATGAAAACAACCTGATTTGTAGTCCACAGTCGACGCCGACGGCTGCTACCGGCTGCCTTCACCACATGCTCTGCAGACCGGGTCACATATCGGCACTTCCCCCTTATAGTACTCTATAGCTCGCGCCCTGCGACGTAGGCAGTCGTCGCTTTGAGGTAACTGTGGCCAAAACTACGCTCGACAGCTGTTTTCACGCGCTAACGCTTGAGAATTCGCTCTCCGCAATCGCCGAAATCGCACACACGAATCCTGCGTACTCGGAAGTCCTCGTCACGAAAGGGGCTGGCGGTCCACCATCGGCCAAAATTCAAGCAGGAGTTTTCCGCTGATTAGTAAGAGAGTGTGAAGATATTAAATGCAGCCACTCGTTTCGTTTTTTGGTAGCTATAAGGTTCACAAGGGCAGTTTCTCGGGCTGTCTATTCACCGGGCGTGAAGCTTTCGCTCGGCTGCACAAGCCCAGGCGACGGCGGCGAGCGACGAGCGGCACCGTCGTGCGGCGTTTTATGCCCGTATTGCTCAATCGCCTCGCCGATAGGTTCTATGGGCAGGCACCGAATGAAAGCATCTTCGCTGGTGCACGCACATCTCGTATGTCGCCATGGCTAGCATGGTCAAGTCCACTGAGTTTAAAGTTCTTAAGTTTATAGAATGTCACACGAGCTAGTCCCCTACCACACTATGGCAGTTCCCACTAAGTTCCCTTTTTACACTATACTGCGATACGGGGTTGTTGGTCGTGCTGGCGTCGTCGTCGGTCTAGCTTGATAGACCAGAGCGTCAGCGATTGCATTTGCATGCCGACCAGCCAACCGACCGCCGATCGCCGTCCCATCGGCCTAGTGTAACCGGGCCCTATACCTATGCCGAAGAATAACTGTGCAACTATTATTAACGCTTTTGCGGCACCAGTCACTAATATATTGGGAACGACTGCTACTTCGGTCGCCCGCGGAAGTACAGGGGACAAAAGACCTTGCTGCGCACATTGCAGCAACGAGTGCAGACGACGCTGCTCCCTGTATGCCCTGGTGACGTCACGATAACATTCAATATGGCGGTCGCTGCCGATTGGAGTTCATCGTTCTGAATTTCGATGGCATTTTTTGGAACATAAAGCGCGTCCAGGGCTGCCAAATTTCGACATTTGAATCATAAGCTCTTGTATTAGTTACTGAAGCACAAAACTGCAATATGAAGAAGGACCATATCATGGCCCCTTTAAGGCGGATCTCGTGCTCCCTCCAATTATTCTTGGCAAGGAATGCATAAAATCCGCGATTATATAAACTTCCAAAAAGTGGCCCCGGGCTAATCTGATCATGTACATATCAGGAGAATGTCTTTCGATGTAGTTGTGCGCAGCCTACCTGTGCATGCCTGATGTTATTCGGGTGTTCGCCCTAATATTTTGTTACCGCTTTAGTTGGCGATGTTCCCGGCGCGGCAAGCTGTGTTCTCAGCACGCAAGCTGGCAATCTGAATCAGTGGCATAACTCTATGCTTGCACGTTTTGTTTCAGGTCTTCAGCAGCAGGGCAGACCGGTCGCACCCTTTTTTCTTTTTGTGTGCAGTGACATTCAGGGGTATTTTATGCATTTTCTTGTTTTGCTTGTACTTTGAAATAAAGTAACTTGTGCTTATTGCATCATTACGTTGTTTTATTTACAATTGGCGCACAGTAAATGAAATGACTCGATTTCCTGTGAGCAATAGGGGCAGGGAGTAACAGTAAGTAAATAAGGGAGTAATTATTCAGCCTATATGGCTGCTCTTGTGTGGATAAAAATAGGCAAACTGTCTAGACAGTTCATGTGCTGATCTTCTTGTTTAACATTACTTCTATGATATAATGGTCATTCCCCTAGACTTCCCTAGTACATCTCCACTTGGCCTCTTCCACCGATTGGGATAGGGTTAGATCAGGGGTAGTGCCCGCCTGATTACTTCCTTCTTTTCTTGATTTAATGTCTTCTGGGTTCAGCAACTTTGATTCCAGTTCTTCTCTGTCATTTAACATTTTTCTTTTGGCGTCAATCTTTTCATACCCGCCTCTGGTGTGGCTGGCGTTGAAAACTCCAATGACAATTAGGGGTTTCCTGTTTGCTATTCTCATGGCTATATTTAGGCAAGTCGCAAATATTGTCTTTGTTTGCTGAGGCCTGCTGTATATATTTAGGATGAAGACGCTCCCTCTGTTCTTTTTCCAGCTGATGCACTCGACCGGAACTGCGATTACTTCCTTGTTTTTAACCTCAGGCTATATAGACACTGTATTACTTTAGACCAGTATGACAACTCTGCTTTTCCTTCCCAGACCGTCATCGAAGGTCTTGTACCAGGAGAGTTTTGCAGGTCCACTCGTTTCTTGCAGAGCCATTGCCATCGGTGCCTGATTTCTGGTTCTCATGAATTGTTGTACTATTTATGGCCTTCTTATTCTCAAAGCTTCTACAGTTTACTGCCATATCACGGATTCCTTATTGCTGCTGTCCATGATTATCTACAGGGGGTCCTAGCCTTGCTATGATATACTCCTCGAAAGCTTGGAGTTTGGCCGTGTGCTTTGTTAGTCTGAAGTCCACGATCTTTGCGACATTCTGCTCCATCTTGGAGAACATTTCTGTGATCTTTTCCATAAATCTTTCTTTATCATCTATGGTTACGTATCCAGCTTCTCCCTCCTCTTTCGTTGCCTTTCTCTTTGGCGGCCTGGCTTGTTCCACCACCATGCCATCCTCCCTGGGGGTCAAAGATACTTGACCGGTGGATGGTTTCACTTTTCTTTCGGCAGCTTCTTTCAAGGTCTTCGCCTCGATTCTCAGCTTGTTGTTTTCCTCTCTGAGGGTCCTTAGGTCTTGTTTATATCTCCACATTTCTTCCTTCATTACGCTGACCACGTCTTTCACGGCAGCGGTGGTGTCTCCCGGCTAGCTTGCGTTCTGGTTTTTTTGCGATAGAGGTGAAGGTCAGGCCATTGTTTCCATGAAGCATGCTTTCATTTGCTATCCAACTCATGAAATCATTTTAGTTTTTCATGCTGGTGTTATATGTGCTACATTTCACTACTCACAGCATCTTTTTTTTTTCAATTATATAATAAACATTGATCTGCGCTTTTTGAATGACCCCTCTTTTATTCAAGGAATATCACCAAGTGATGTCGACCCTACCGACGAACAAATGCACTGAGAATAAGACAGAGCACTCATGTATCAAGGAATAAGAAATGCAAACTACCTGCTGGGAATGGGAAGTTATATCGTGGGGACGCAAATTTTCTGGCGCTTTTCTTTTTTGTTCACTGATTTCAGGTACTGAAATTCACGAATTTCATTCGAAGCTTTCGTCCCCGGATTAAAACGAGCAGAAATTTCCGGGCGCATAAGAAAGCACGCTCGCAACTGGTTCGCGTCGCCGGAATTCGCGGTACGACATAGTATGCAATAGGCATTCCTCGCTACTTTCTGAACGTTTCTCTGAGTGGAAATCGGCCGTATTTCGATGGAGGCGAAATGCAAAGACGTCCGTGTAGGGTGCGATGTCAGTGCGCGTTGAAGAACCCCATGTGGCCTAAATTAATCCGGCGCACTCCTCTACGGCGCCTCTCGTAATTCACGTGTCGCTTCTGTAGTAAACACCACAATTTACATCTTTCTTTACTGCCGTCCCCACCGTCAATACCTGCGGGACTCTGCTTCAAATATACCTTTACGCTGTTATTTTACGCTCGTGATCTGCACATTATATTAACATTTAGAACGCGGCTTTATGATTTTTTTATTTCTAACATCAAAGCTATGTTTAGGAATATAACAGAAACGTTAAAAATATCCCGAATTCTTGGCATCTGGACACTGCAGCTTGGCTCATTTTGAAATGTCAGCGTTTCAAATCTCTCGTAGGCGAGAGGAACTCTCGTCTTCATCCCTCTGAAGATCTGGGCCCAAAGGGGTGCTAGAGAGCCCCACTACACGATCCAGAAGCAAGCCCCTCAGCCTGCATATTTTCGACAAAGGCTGTATGCACACCTTCGATATTAAATAAGACTGCGGGCGCATGTTATTTTGCGGCGCCGGCGTGTTCGCTGTAAAACTGAGAGGGAGAGAACTACTTCATTGCAGGTAAAATAAAGGCGCTGTATGCACTTTTCCGCCAAGTGGAAAAGAGCCTACTGCTCGGCGTGAGCCGCCGCAGCCCCGCCCACCAGTGGGAAAAAGGACGGTTGGGGGCAGGCACATGCCCCAACCGTCCCATCGCAAGCCTACCTTCATTAGGAAGCGTCGTCTCGCGGAGGCTGTAGCTGGCCAAGTCAAGAGCAAGCGTTTTGCGTCACACAGTTCAGGCGCAGCACCACAATGGGGACAGTCGTAAGTTAGTTTTAAGCGTTTGTCACGCCACCGATGACGCACAGAGGGAGTCAGGGCCGCTCCTTCCCGAATCCTGCGCACGGATACCTCCTCCTCCTCCCGACTGAGACTACGGGGGAGAGGGTACGAACACGGAGGAATTAGAGCGCGTGTTCACTGACGCAAAGCTTGTTTCTCGGAAACATGGGACAGGAACGGATCTCGGTGAAGGGGGAAAGTGCCAGGTGTCTGATGTGTCAAGGTGTGTGTATGTATCCGCATGAATATTATGCGCATCGTAATTATGGCTGCGAATCCAGTGTATACGCACAGGACAGGAGTATTTTTGTAGAGTTGGTGAATGGATTGTATAATTTGGAATGTGCGCCTGACAGCTTTGAGGTGCTAGACGCGGGCAAGGGAGTCAGTGTAAATGTGAACAATATTGAAAGTGGGCACGAGCGGAAGGGAAGCCATTGCACTGTGTATCGCTTGAAGCTCTAAGGCGAGCGCAAGTATCCGCTCTATATGTAGCGCGGGAGTTCAGATGAGGATGGGAGGGACTGTAAAGCTGCGGTAACTCCCTGCAGTGCTATATGTTTTGCATCGGTGTATATTGCACCCTGGAAATATATGCGCGGCTGATATCGGCGGCGAAGCAGAGAGGCGATTGTCTGTGAGTTGACAGGCTGACCAACGAGGAAGAGTCTGTAAACGATGAAGCTGAAGCGACATCTTCTGCGCTCTGTTCGCCTCACGCTGGTCGATGGTTCCGCTTAATGTAAATTGTGTTAAATTGAGCGTAGTCATGCACAATGGGTATGGGTGTAATACGATGGAGATAAGTTAGGGAGCGCATAGCCTCCCGATTGATTGCTTCAAGGGAACCTCGCTGTCGACGTATGAGGCGATGGATTTGGGCCTGGTACACTATTCGCAGCTGGAGAATAGAGCGCACAAGCTGACGAGCAGTATCAGAACGTGTTCCGCCAAAGCGTATAGCTATGCGTCCAATCTGAGCGAGAGTAGAGGGAGGCGATTTACGTGTCGTGTTTAGCCACGGATCCCCAGTCCCGGATGTATAAAGTATAAGACCTAGAACACACACACTTTCTACTTAGCAGTTCATACAGGGAGGACGTTAAGATTTCTCCCAACCGATTGTCCACCTGAAGGAAGTGTATAAACCGACCGACTTTCAATCGCAGTGGCACTCCCTCTGTGTGATGTGCTAAGCCTTACCTCTCGTCTATGGTGTTCTGTCGCTCTGTCTTTTTGCGATTTGTTTCGTGGCGTTTTCTAAAAGCTTTGTAAATATTTAGTTCATCTAAACAGAATATATTTTCAACGTAATAAACACCATGAAAATATGTGGCGATGGCGTAGTGGTCTGAAGCAGCGGCCAGCGGAACTGAGTATAGTGCCGCCGCTCGTTAGGATCCCGCTCCCCAATCTATAAAGTTTCCTTCGCTAGTGTCTTACAAATGTTCGATGCCGGCTTTCAGCGGCAGTAAGGCTCTTATGCTATCTCTTAAGATAAAAAATATTCAGGTTACTTGAAGACTGAACGGGTCACAAAATACCGAATTTGGACTGAATAATGCACGGTTACGTCACTAACTCCTTGACTCTGGACTGAACGACTCCCATGGATTTGTGAATGTAGAGAATTGACCAAATCTACCGCAGTAAAAGTCTAATATGATGCATTAGTACCCAAACTTACATCATATGATATATCAACTGAAGTAAGCCAGTTCAGGTCAAGGAAAAACAATGAAAGTCAAGATACACCATGCAAAATCAGGACTAATGGGGCTAGCGCACGATAATTCGTGGTTAAGCCCAAGCTAAACCACCCGTAATTTTTTGCTCGCATGTCTACGCATTACCCGAACGCAGAATGTCAATTCCCTACTATGACTGCAAGAAATTTGGTTCATAAAATAGGCGCGCGATTAGCTGGTCACACGTCTTTCCTCAAAAATTAAATCAAGAGATGTTCCCGTTCAGTTGTCCAACGATATACGGGACAGATACTGCGCCATTTCGCTTCCCCAAAAAACTATTATTATTATTATTATTATTAATAATATTATTATTAATAATAATAATAATAATTAATAATACGCACTTGGCGACTATGTTGGTCTCTTCGGTTTCTTCTCTTCTGTCGACTGGTCTGTTTTAAGCGAAATCAGCGATGTTGACGAACAAGTCAGTCGCTTCACTGAAATAGTTCTCAATGTTATGCGCCAGTACATACCTATGCACACTCCTACTCGCAGCAAGTTTCCGTTCTGGTTTTCCAAGGAACTTCGAACAGCGCTGAAACTTAAGGAGCGGGCCCACCATAAAGCGAAACGCCCTGGGCTGGATACATGGGCAGATGAATTTCGCCGCTTGCGTTCCCTTTGCAAACGCCTGTACAAGCGGGATCATGAGTCCTATCTTGATTATTTAGAGAAAAGTGCCTCTAATCGTCCTACTGAATTCTGGCGATACGTTCGTAAGCGTTCGAATAAATCTGATAGTCATATTCACTTAGTTGACTCTCATGGGAATGAAATTCGGAATGTCGCTGACGGCTTTGCTCAACACTTTTCCTCCGTGTACAAATCTCCACTTTTCGACTCCGTGTGCCTTCCAGCTGGCGCACATAATTCCGTTCTTCTCGACGAGAAGTTAGTAAGTGAGAGTCTTAAGTGTTTGAAACCATCTTTATCCCCTGGACCTGATGGCATTCCAGCCGCCATAATAAAAGCCTTCAATAGTACCTTCGTCCCTGTTTTAACCACGATATTTAATAACTGTTTGAAAAATTCTGCCTTTCCCCGCGTGTGGAAAACGGCGCGTGTTTTCCCTGTCTTCAAATCAGGAAACAAATCTGATGTTTCGAACTACCGCCCCATTTCTCTTCTTTGTGCAACCTCTAAGCTTTTTGAATAAGCTTTGCACAAAGTACTTTCCTTCCACCTCAAAAATGTAATCATTCATAATCAGCATGGTTTCATAAAAGGTCGTTCTACTACAACTAACCTTGTGACTTTTATGACGTATACATCAGCTGAAGTGCTTCAGAGGAGTCAGGTAGACGCTGTGTACTGTGATTTGAGCAAAGCTTTCGACGTTGTTACTCACTCATTACTTCTTCAAAAGCTTCTGCTGTCTGAGATCGACGTTTCAATTGTAGCCTTCCTACGCAACTATCTTCTTGATCGGTCCTGCTTTGTCAGTGTAAATGGACAGACCTCATTTGTTTACACTCCAACCAGCGGAGTTCCTCAGGGCTCGGTATTAGGCCCGCTTCTGTTCTCTGTTTTTATCAATGACGTTTCCTCCGTGGTCAAAAACTCCTCATTTCTCCTTTATGCGGACGATATAAAAATGTTCAAGGCAATACATACTCTTCACGATTGCTTGTCATTGCAATCTGACATATCCGCCTTCTCTGACTGGTGCTTGAAGAATGGGCTCACTCTCAATTCATCTAAAACCAAGGTTGTTTCATTTACGCGTAAAACGCACAGTCTTCTCTACTCTTATTCTGTGAATGGTAGGCCGCTGCCCAGGGTTGATGAAATTAATGACCTCGGCGTACTTTTCGACCGTAGCCTCAGCTTCTCCTCTCATACAAAACGCATTGCTCTACGGGCTATGCGTACACTCGGCTTCATCTGCAGGCTTTCGAGAGAGTTTCGATCCCCACTTCCTTTCTTAAAGCTCTACCTCTCCATATGCTTGCCGCTTTTGGAATATGCGTCTGTTGTTTGGAACGGCACTTGCCAGTCGAACTGTGAAAAAATCGACAGAGTTCAGCTAAAGTTTTTACGCATATTTCAACATCGGTTTTCTTGCAAAACTTCCAGCTCTCGTCCCAGACGGAGTAACTCACTGCAGCTTCCTTCTCTTAGCTGCCGTCGCGCGAGGGCAGATATAATTTTATTGTATAAACTCCTTCATGGTCACATTCTACGCCCTCAGCTCCTAGCGCGTATCCTTTTGCGTGTACCGCGAAAGAGCATAAGGGAATTCAGACCATTCCAAGTTTCTGCGCTCCTGCACTCCCTCTCCCCTCTGGACAGAATGCAGAAGTTGTTTAATTCTCTTTGTCCTCACCTAGATATATTCGAAAATTCTCTCCCTTCCTTTATATTGGATGTCCGTGACGTTCCACTTTGAGCACTATTTTTCTCATACATAACTTCCCCTTTCATGCATTTTGTCTTTACTACACTTGTGCGTTTGCACCGGTATTATATTGTTTTTCTCTCCTTAATTGTTCATCACGTGTACTTGTTTTCATTATATTATTTCTTTAATACTGCATACTCACGCCTGATTGTCTGTAACGCGTTCACTAATTACGTTTCTTATTGTGTATGATTGTATTTCTAGCTTGTATTTCAGAGGTTTCATATTCGTTCATATTAGTATTGGCTTTATTCTTGTTTGTATTTTGCTATATGCTGTACTTGGCTGTTATCGGTCGTTCATTCTCTTTGTTTATTGTTTCATTAGTTATTTATATGTTTGTTGCCTGTTCTAGCTGTTTTCATTTACCGCTGTTCTCGCTGTTTTCTTGTTTTCGCTTTTTTGCTTCATGCTTGCTGTCACGCCTAGTTTATATGTCTTTTTTTTTTCTATCGCGGTGACTGCTGCATTACCTCCCCTGAGTGTCTTCCTTTGTAGTGAAATAAATTTACATTTTGTGCGTGTGAATGGTGTACCAGCACCAAGACCTTTGGGTTGTTCCTGGGCACCGAAAAATAAAGATTGATTGATTGATTGATTGATTGATTGATTATTATTATTATTATTATTATTATTATTATTATTATTATTATTATTATTATTATTATTATTATTATTATTATTATTATTATTATTATTATTATTATTATTATTATTATTATTATTATTATTATTATTATTATTATTATTATTATTGTTGTTGTTGTTCTTATTATTATTGTTATTGTTATTATTGTTCTTATTATTATTATTATTATTATTATTATTATTATTATTATTATTATTATTATTATTATTATTATTATTATTATTATTATTATGTTCCCGTTATTTGGAGAGCAGCTCTACTTTTACTTTTGTAGCACCTTGTACAAGGCCGAGCCAGAGATTATTCAGACCAAGGTGGTTAAGCTGCTGCTTTATTTCCATAGTAAAACTACAATGTTTGGCTTTGCCCACCCCATTACGGCACCGCTTTCCTATACCGCAATCCAGCGAAAATAGAAAGATACGACTCTACTGAACTCCTCAACGTATGAATGGAAAAATCCAACACTGGTGCCGCCAAAAGGCTTTGATTGGACAGTGGAAATTCGCAGAAGCATTTTTTTGCGCTGCAGCCACTTCTTTGAAACCTCAATGAGCTGAAATCGAACTTCAGTTCGGGAAGCAATGCAATTCAACAGCCTTAAATGTATAATTTCTACATGTTTTACAATACACTCTGATGTTCAGACTGACTCGGAGCTTATAATGCAAATTCTGACTGTGATACCACGGTTCCCGTTGGACCGGCGGCCACCCGCACGGCCCGACCAGACCAGCGCCTCAGTGTTAGCACATTATACAGGGTGTTCCACCTAAAACTTAACACAAATATTAAAAACGGGCTTTTTGAGTTAGAAGAGCTCTTTTTCGGCATAGCATTGTCAGAGGTGTAGTAAATCAAGGCGACGGAGAAGGCATGCGGCTCCCCGTCTTTCCTATTCGCCTCGTGCATCTCCAGACTGCAGAAACTGCGTCTTCCCAGGGAACCTTCTCCCTAATAACTAGCGCTTTAGAACGGGAATCCATAACGCGCTGCACAGACAAAAAGTATTAGCTTTGAGAATACGGCCGAAGGGTATTTACACTCGGCGGCGGCTTCGGCCAGTCGGAGGAGTTGCAGCTAGGTCTCCGGGCCGGAGCTCTGTAATAAGGCCTCCCATTCGTCTTTCGACTTTATGTGCCGTCCCTCCAGGGGGCATGAAGACATTCCCATAGTATATGGTCCAAGGTGGCCCTAAGTTCGAAGTTTGCGCATTTTTCTGAAAATTGACCTCGGCACATAAGACTCAATAGGGCCGGGTTTGGAGATGTGCAAGTTTGTAGCTGGAGGCAGCGACGGCTTGGTATCTGATTAAGGATCTATCCGCTGGAGGAAGTTTAGCTAATGGCCAACCACCACACCCACTTCCATCTGTTGGCCTGGACTGTAAGGAGCGCAGCCTCCTCCTGAGAGACAGGGTGCCAGGGTTCGCTTTCAACAACACCGGCTCCCGCCTCTTTCGCCTTGGTTTCACCGCTTCCCTTGGGTGCACGCTCTGCAATGACCCAGCGGAGACAGCCCAGCATCTCCTATGTGAGTGCCCTGCCTTCGTGCCTGCCAGCACCATCATGGAGGCGGGTTATCGCTCCTTGGTCCTCCCCAGCTGTTCAGTGGAACAAATTCTGTTCCCCAGCGGCCACGATCCTGCCAAGGCCTTCCGACACCTCCTCTCCTTCCATGAGGCCACAGGCCTCTGTGGCCGCCTCTAGGCCTGAGGGGGAAGCACATGCCAACTGGCTTAATCATTGCGGCTGCGCGCCTACCCTCTGCTTTCAATTTTCTCCACCTCCCCAACCTCCTTCTATGACACGCTGGCAGTGGGCATGGAGGCTAGCCCTCCAGTACACATGCCCGTGTCCTCGCACTTTTCATCCCTCCATCATCCACAGAAGAAGAAGGGATTGAATGTTCCAACACTGAAGCTGTCTGTCGCCATTGTATCGAATAACTGTGCCCGCGATGCTTCTTGCAAGTGCAGCAGTTTCCCATGAATTAGAATAAAACGAAGTGAGGTCATTTGGTCGGTTTCCTTATTCCCGCTGGGGATGACCTGTTTTGCGCGGCCATATATGAAGGCAACATAGTTTTGAGCAGTTGCTGCGGTGACCCCGAGTAACGGCACTCACAGGGCGTCCGCGTGGCACCAATGAAAGAAAATTTATTTTAAAAATTGTGGCTCCAATCCACGCTGTGGAGGTGGTTGGACTGCGAAGCTATGCAGTTTTCATTCAATTTTTAGCCTGGAGTTTTTTGCCTACGACCACCACGGGAAAACGCAACCATAATCCTATCCGGGCCCCGCCGCGGTGGCTCAGTGGTTAGGGCGCTTGACAACTGATCCGGAGTTCCCGGGTTCGAACCCGACCGCGGCGGTTGCGTTTTTATGGAGGAAAAACGCTAAGGCGCCCGTGTGCTGTGCGATGTCAGTGCACGTTAAAGATCCCCAGGTGGTCGAAATTATGCCGGAGCCCTCCACTACGGCATCTATTTCTCTTTCTTCTTTCACTCCCTCCTTCATCCCTTCCCTTACGGCGCGGTTCAGGTGTCCAACGATATATGAGACAGATACTGCGCCATTTCCTTTCCCCCCCCCCCCCCAAAAAAAACCAACCAATCCTATCCGGGAAACACATGCGGGGAAAAGCAACTTGCTTCGTGTGGTTTGCAAGCGCCGTTATGGTACATTATGCGGTATGCACTTCATACGAGGGCTTTGAATTACGTCAACCCCTTTCGAAGCAGCCGCCAACCTAATGTTTACCGGAATGCATAGTTGTAATTGTCGACACTGCCTGCCGGAATTATTCGTTCAATTACGGGGCGGTTTGGGTGTCCACTGAGTTATGTGAATCATACAGGGGTGACTTCCCCTCCTTAAAACAGATTTTCATTGAAGATCCCCGGGTGGTCGAAATTATTCCGGAGTGCTCCGCAACGGCACCTCTCTCTTGCATTCTTCTTTCACTCCCTCCTTTATCCCTTTCCTTACTGCGCGGTTCAGGTGTCCAACGATATGAGACAGATACGGCGCCATTTACTTTCCGTAAAAACCAATTATTATTAGTATTTCTTTTTCCTTGCCTTACGGCGCGGTTTGGGTGTCCACCAAGATATGTGCGTAGGGGTCATTTTTTTCCTTAAATTTTCCTACAGGCCTGGCATCGCGCCGAACGGACGATTGCATTCCGTTCGTCGACCCCTTGACAACGCTGCAACGCGCTGGCGCGTCGCGCTCTTAAAAGCGGAGCTGTTATTTTTAAGTTTTTTGGCTGTTTTAGTTACTCCATTTTATTTATTTGCTTTTTACTTTATATATTTTTATTTTTTTTTCATTTTTCACGACTATACAAAGCAACAAGTATAACGGTGATGGGATAGCTAAGATGGAACTGCGCACAACAAACGATTGGCCTCATACAGCGGATTGTGTACAGAGTACACGGCATGAGAGGGCCGTGTAAACGAACCCAGAGACTGCAAACGAAGCTGCCATAGCACTGTCTTCTGTAGGCAGAAAAGCATGGTGTATCATCAGTGATTCCAAAGATGCCATACTAAATTTCAACAGGAATCGGATCTCGCCCCTGACGAGTACAATTCTAAGTCGTCACGTAACAGACCGATCTGGACACCTGCAGCACATGTATCCCTACCTGGTAATGAGATTGCCCACGGGTTCGCCAGAGTCTTTTACTTTCGGGCGGACCCCATCGAGGTGGTCTTAACCGACAGGGATCGCATGCTGGAATGCAGAGAAATTACACAGCACTATCGTTTACAACTACAGGCACACACACTCCCCTCACCCCTGACAATAGCCCACTATCATCCCTGCTTCCCCACTTCTGCCTGCACCTTGTGCCCAGAAACATTCGCCTCTTCTCTCCACATACCCTCCCTCTGCCCGGCTGACCCTCCCCAGCGCGGCCTAGAGGACCTCAAGACCTGGGAGGATTGGGAGACCCTGCTTCGCTCGGAGGACTCGGCCGTGCAGACAATCGTTACCGACCGGGCTGCCAGTGTTATGGACCTTAGGGACATAAACAATTGAGTGCAGTGGGGTCGCGCGGAGACCCAGGGGCGTGCACCGACTTCCTCTCCAACAAAAAAGTTTTTTTTCTCTCTCTCTCTAAGTGGGTGGTCAAAAAAGTGTCGATACACTATGCTCCTGGCCAGGTTGAAGGGGCAAAAGCCCTTGGAGACAGAAGTTCCAGGGGGGTGTGCTGCTTTGGCCAGGGAGTCAGCATCCTCGTTGCCATGGGCTCCGACAAGGGCCGGCCCCATAGTAAGCCGGATGCGCGTTACCCTGGAGCAAATTACGTCAAGCCGCCAAGACAGCCTGAGGACGATGGGGGGGGGGGGCTTCAAGGGCCTCTGGAGGTGTAGGAGGGCTCCCTCCATGACCCCTAGGCGCTCACCCCAGATGTCAGCAGCCAAAGGAATGGCGGCCAGCTCGGGGGAATGAATGGCGGCCAGATCGGCGGTCGTCCACAACCGCCTAGCTGGCCGCCATTCATTTGGCTACTGAAATATTTAGCGGTGAACTGCCAGCTCGTCGGTCGTCTGCACACACAGCTCGTCGGAAACAACCGACGAACCGTGCAGGGGAAGCCCGACGAGCCAGCGGTTCACCTCCGCAATCCCTTAAGCCACAAGTGAATGCCTTCCTATCGAGCGCTCAAAGTTGTGAAGGCGAAGTTTTAAGTATATAGAATCTGCATTCATAAAAGCTAAACGAAGCGCTTTTGCTGCTGATATTTACGCTGCGCTCTCTATACTGCATGAACTTTCAAATGACTTGCGTTACTGGCAAATCGACACACGTCATTTGTTTTGCTTTGCACTTGAAGTTCCGCCACTACCGTGGCAACATCAATTTTCGGCTGGTTGTCGACATCACTCAGAGAGGGCGAAAGGCGATAAGCGCGGTTACAGAGTCGCGAATAAATTCAGTAGAGCAATGAATGTACGACAGCTGTTTTCTTTGGCCCGCCGCGCCACCTATTTCCGAGTTGCGTTGATGTGATTTTTAGGCGCCACCATGGCGCCACTCACTTTCAAAGCAGACGGGGCGCTGTGCTTCCGAGGTGGTTGGATGGCGTGTTTTACGAAGTAGTTCATTCAGTATCGCGTTTATGTGAGTGTGCGCGTGCGTGCGAGTTCGCGTGTGTCTGTGCCTGCGCATGTCTGTGTACGCGCGCGTGCGCGCGTCTATGCGCGCGCGTGTGTGTGTGTGCGTGCGTGCGTGTGTTTGTGACAGCTGTATATTTTCGGAGAGGTTGCCTTACGAGGTTTTATTTCTGTGCTGTTTATCTATATTTTGTAATGAGGCTTAAATAAAATGAATGCGGATTTTAACGTCCCGAAGCGACACGTTAGCAATTAGAGACGCTGATGTGGAGACCATTGGGCGAATTTAGACCGCCTGGGGTTATTTAACGCGTACTTACGTCGCACTGCACACGGGCATTTTTGTACTTCGCCTGCATCGCAATACGACCTCAACGTGTCCGCACTCTGAGACCCACGCTTCTTCCCCAAACGCTCTTCTCTACTTTGCGTTTCTTTTGCGGACAGGCTGCATCCCTCACCATCTCCTCCACCGCCTGTAAGCGGTAGCGAAAGGATCTCATTGGGGGGACATTCTGGCCACACAGCTAGAGCGTTGGTCCTCCCGTAGACATTGGGGTCGCTCAACTACCTTCCACAATCCTCCGGCAGGCGACTAACAACACGGAGGCAAGAACAGGCGGCAGGAAAACGTTAGAACGAGCCTACTTCATGCGTTGTCGGCGCACACTTGGGGACTCAAGAAAACGAGAGGCTGCGCAGCTGACGTGCGAAGCTATCAAGGCTTTTGTAAACCCTCCTCTCATCTAAACTCTCAATCATGAATACTTTTTTTGGTTACTTTTTGCACAAAAGCGATGAACAAGGCGGCCGCAAGCGGGACTTTCTGCGCCTAGCAGACGACGCACTCGCCACGCTGGACCATTTCTGGCAACAACAGCCCAATGCTGCCCGCACGCCGCCCTCTGATTGCGGTACATTCAGAGTTCCCGCGACTTTAAGTGCGGTTCGAGATATTGAAACGAAAGCTTCACTACGGGACCTGGGGCTTCAAATTGTGGGCGATTCCACTGCGCACAGACAGGGAGAGGACGCACAGACAGGGACACTCGGGCCAGCCAGTAAGAACAAAGGTATATTCTCACATCGTCGACGGCGGGGGACCAGGTGACGTCGGGGCAGGAGGTCAAGGCTGTGCCCGTGGCAGGGAGGGGGGGTAAGAACCCACCTCGATGATCGGGCCTCCATAACCCCCCCCCCTCCCATGCTTAGACCGCGTAGCCCGGTTCTCTCTGCCCGACTCGGGAGAGAAACGGTGGTCGAGGGTACGCGGAGGGAGGCACGTGATTTGAGTGGGCGGCCCGCGAGTGGGCCCTACAAAATGCGGACCGTCCGAATTTGACCTTCAGCTGAGTTCTAGGTCAAAGCACGAAAAAGGGAAAAAGAATTGGATCAATATCCATATCAGGAGTCGAGCACGCGGCAATGCATCCAGATCTTCTTTAAAGGCCGCTCAGCGAGACCACTATGCTATCGACGCAACCTTGTTTTTATTTATTGCATCGAAATAGTATCGAAAAGAAAAGTCTAAGCATTCATACGCCACAAAACACCAGGCCACCATACCCCTGCAAGAGCCCTCCTTCCAAAGCATCAAAAGTATGGGATGCACACACATGCACCCATATAGGGAATCCAGCTAAGCGGCTCTTGGAGGGCAGCATACACTCTCCGCTCCAAAGCGCATTGTTCACGAAACAAAGATTTCGACTAGCGTGGTGATTCTGCGTGGTGGTCCATCAGTCCGCTCTTCCAGAGACTAAATAGTGTCAGCAACGTAAATAGAACAAATGGCGCAGTATCTGTCTCATATATCGTTGGACACCTGAACCGCGCCGTAAGGAAAGGGATAAGGGAGGGAGTGAAAGAGGAAAGGAAGAAGGAGGTGCCGTAGTGGAGGGCTCCGGAATAATTTCGACCACCTGGGGATCTTTAACGTGCACAGACATCGCACAGCACACGGGCGCCATAGCGTTTTTCCTCCATAAAAACGCAGCCGCCGCGGTCGGGTTCGAACCCGGGAACTCCGGATCAGTAGTCGAACGCCTAACCACAGAGCCACCGCGGCGGGTTCCTTCTCCACAGGCAAAAAAACGGATACTGTAGGCTGTGATGTCAATGTCATTGTCAATTGTTCGTTATAATATATTTCATAAAACACAGCATCAATGCACAGAATAAAACAGCGGTCAATTGTCTCCGGTGTACTGCACAGGCGGCAGTACAGCGACTATGGCGTAAGCATCTCCTTAGCATGAAGCCATGCCTTGACAGGCAGCGTAGACGTTTGCAGTTGAAAGAAGAATGTTTTTGCGGCAGAAGAAATGCACATTCGCCTAACACGTTTTAAAACACTGGTGTCAATGAACTCCAGGAATGCCAGTTGCTGTTCTGAGCGGTGAACAGGCGTTTAAAGAAAATGTAACTTTGGGAACGAGAACTCAACTTAAATAATTCTTTTCTCACTGTCAACAAAAATTACTTCTATAAAATTTCATAAATGAAAGGCAATAAATTTTTCACCGTAACCCGCTATTGTTTGTATTTTTATTGAGAACACCTCAGTGTGAAATTAGCGACTGTTTTTGGCTCAA
The DNA here is from genome assembly GCF_052857255.1 of Amblyomma americanum. Classification (NCBI taxonomy): domain Eukaryota; kingdom Metazoa; phylum Arthropoda; class Arachnida; order Ixodida; family Ixodidae; genus Amblyomma; species Amblyomma americanum. The sequence goes on along the minus strand of NC_135497.1, from coordinate 301,535,215 downwards.
AACGCTCTTTTTGCAACTTTGGTATTTTTTTTACTTCCATGTAAGCAATTTCACTTTAATTCATTCTGTGCGGTAAATATTTCTATAATGATTTTTTTCCGTTTCTTCTGCTAACTGCTTGCTCGTCTGGCAACTTCTGATTGCTGACGTCAGAGGGGCATACCCGACCCGCGTCGTCTGCTGCGCGCTGTTGAGGTGCTCGCGTGCACACCGTACACGGCGGTCGCTCGAGAAATATTATTTTTTTAGCTTGTAGAAATAAAACGCATTTTCAGTGTTTTCTTTTCGGAGGCCGTATGCTTAGTACGCTAAATGAGTGATCCTGAAAAAAGCGGACTTGCTCGTGGCATCCCTTTTCTGATTGTTGAGGAAACAGAAATCGATGGACCCCAGCTTTATTATTTACCCTCATAACCATGTTATTTTTATGTTATCAATATGGTTTCTTTTGACCAGTCAAGTGCTCCCGTATGTGAAAAGCGGCACGTGCCGTGCATGCCTTCGACGATGCGCGCCGTGAAAGCCGCAGAGTTTTACAGCTGGCTAACAATTTCTTGTACGCTATTCATCGGCTCGATAATGAAGCTCCAATTATCACAATGTGGCACTAGAGTAACCTTGAGGCACGAAAGGAGCAGAGAAAAGTGCCGAATGAGGCGACTTCCCGCTGCACGTGTGCATTAATTGTAAGTCGAACATACATTCCGTTCGGCTCGTAGAACCCCTTGGAAGGAACAAAGCCGCATGCAAACCCTACGCGACTCGAATGATTTCACTGCCCGCGCCGATTAATTGTCGCCGCCGCCTAAATGATTCTTGAAAATAATAGCAGATCATTTAGTGTTTACTGTGCGTGCGCATTGTGGCCTAGAAATGCGGCGATCACGACAACTGCAGCCCCGAGCAGGGGTTGTTTACATAGGTGTGCGCAAACAGTACAGCTCATTTGCTTGGCATACAACGCAAGGTGGGCTCTCCTTATCGTAAATATTACATAGTATTGCTCGCAAATTGTAGTTTTACTCATTTACAATAACAGAACACTGCAATAAGCGCCGCTGATGCTATATCGCCCGCTTTGGACACGCTTCACCTGGGACCGGCGCTTCCCGCTAATTGTATCTGCTTCCTCTTATCTCTTCAGTGTTTGATTTTGAAGCGCTCTAGCTAAAAATGCGTTTGGAAATTACTTGAATTAATGAAAACAACCTGATTTGTTGTTCACAGTCGACGCCTACGGCTGCTCCCGGCTACCTCCAGTAGATGCTGTGCAAACCGGGTCACATATCGCCACTTGCCCCTTACTGTATACGCGCGCCCTGCGATGTATGCAGTCGTCGCTTTGGGGCCACTGTGGCCAAAACTATTCTCGACAGCTATTTGCAGGCGTTAAAACTTGCGAGTTCGCTCACCGCAATTGCCGAAATTGCACACACGAATCCTGCGTACTCGCTAGGCCTCGTCACGAAAGCGGCCGACTGTGGAAATTCAAGCATCTGGCAGCAGTTCCCCGCAGATCCGTAAGACAGTGTGGAAACCGCCGATAGCCTTCCCATCGGTCTAGTTTAACCGGACCCTATACCTATACCGAAGAATAACTGCGGTACTATTATCAACGCTTTTGCGGCACCAGTCACTCATATATGGGGGACGACTGCAACTTCGATCGCCCGCGTAAGAACAGGGGCGAATGGGAACTCGCTGCGCACATTGCAGCAACGAGAGCAGACGACGTTGCTACGCGTATGCCCTGGTGACGTCACTATAACATTGAATAATGGCGGTCGCTGTAGGTGGGCGGAGTTTCCCGTTCTCAATTTCGATATATTTTTGGAGTAGAGAGCGCGTCCAGAGCAGTCAAAATTCGAAAACTTAGTCATAAGCTCTTGTATTAGTTACTAAAGCACAAAACTGCAATACGAAGAACGACCATGTCATGGCCCTTTTGAGCTGAAATGTTAACCATGTTTATGTAAAAAAAATTCTTAAACGCCACATTAGTTGCTTTTTTACTGAACCAAGAAAACGCGAAAAATTCTTGCATGGCTTCATTATCAAAATCAAATTAAAAGAACAACGCGAGTGAAATACTCTAAATTAAGATTTGTTATTGTATCCTGTTTCACTTACGATTTTAAGTTGTTTAACTTCAACGAACTTTTGCTCCTTGCGGAAACTATAAAGAGTGGTCACGTGAGCAAAAAAAAACTAGAGAGAAATATTTTATGCGAAGTCTATTCAGCTAATCGCCAACTAGCACAATTTTTTTCAAGTGAATCGGCTGTGGCCGCTGTTTTTCTGGGACGTTTAGAGTGGCATTATGCCACTGGCATATGCCATTATGCACATCTTTAAGAACACTGCCAGAAAGCAATAGTTTTGAAGCAAAATTTATGTTCTTTTGCTCATGTGTACAACAACGGGTGAAACAATTTTTCGACTGGGTTTTCTTAGTCGACACATTGAGCATGCGCGCGCTTCCCACGTAAACAAGGCAGCATAGGCCAGCACCCACCGCGACGCGTTCGGTCGGTCCATGGGAGCGCCAAGCGCCATGGCAGCAGCAGCGCCGCCGCGCGTCAGTCTGAGATTTTAGCTTTTTCGTTCTTGCGCGGGGCTTCCCGTTTCTCCACTAACCCTTATGTACTGCACTCTGCAGCAGGACCTACGGAACTAGAGACTGCAAATTTGTCGAGGTCCTAGTGTGATTAGCCCGTTCCTCTTGGCTCTCGCACGGCTTCCACTTTCCCTACCGAGCTCCAACCACTCCATCCGGGTGGCCAAATACGCCGACGACATCGCCATCGTTGCTTCGGTGCCCACTCTGGACGGACCCGAGCTACGAGGAGAGGTACAGGCGTCGCTGGATGCTATCACACGGTACCTGGCGAGTATCGGCCTGTCAGCCTCCCCAGAAAAGACCGTGGCGATGCTGTTCAGCCCAAGGCGCCTCGCAGCCAACACCATTCCTCCCCTTCAGCTGCAAGGCACCCCCCCTGCCATGGCAGAGCAGAGGGAAGTACCTCGGGCTGCACATCAACGCTAAGCTCAACTACAAGGCCGCAATCGGTGAGCTGCGTTCGACCGACAAGCGCGTGACCGATTTCGCGTCCCATCAGCTTGCGCCCGGAGAGGGCTTCATGCTCACCCTTCCCCTTCGTCTGTACGAGGGTACCGCAACGGCGCGCGTACTATAGGCACCGTGCAGGAGTAACTCCGGCGCGATGCGTGTACCCCACGCGGCGGAATGGACAGACCGGGTGGGAGACGTGCGCCGCTCTGCTGCGGCAAACTGCCCGAGGGCGTGTCAAATTCTTTCTTCGCTCGTTGTTTTGGCGGCATTCTGTGGTCACAGATGAACTGCTGCGCAGGATTCTGCAATAGCACATACTTGAACTCGCCAGGGACGATGTTTTTCACATCCCCAATCTAGTTCTACGAAGAAAAGCGACATTAACAGTGGATGGCTCTCGTCCCGACGGGCTGTGAGCCGGCAATCATGTCAGTATTCGCCACATGATGTTGTTCCCTAAGTAGTGTTAGATGCGGGCCCCTGGTTCGCCTGTGGCGTCTTTCGCCAAGGTTGGTGTCCCCAGGTTCCGGATCGGGAGACTGCTGTAGTGGGGTTGACGAAGAGATGAGAGGGTCTTCGAGGTGAAGAGACTGAAGGGTTTATTTACATTTATACAAAGATTGAAAGAGTGAATCGGGAGCTGGTTGATCACACGCCAGATCGATGCTTAAATAGGGTCCGCTGTCCCCAGGTCCCTAGTTGGGGAATCTAGTTCATTAAAAATGCGTCGAATCACTGTGATGTAGATCACGTGTCCAGTCTTCCGGGTCCGCCTTCCAGGACGCCCCCAGCCACACACTCTTGCCACTTCTGTCAGATTAGGGTCCGCGCTGTCCAGGCTTCAGTGATGAATAGCCCGAAGGGGGTTCCATGGCAGCGTCGAAGGTCAGTCACCTGCACTTCACAGCGGTAGCGTGGGAACGAAAGGTTGCCACCGCAGTTTGCAGAAGCTTTCACGTGGAGCGTGGGACCGAAAGGTTGCCACTGCAGTTTGCAGAAGGTTCCACGTATAAGGAAAAGCACAGTCTAAGACGAAGTTGTTTTCGAAGCACGAGGATTCCGGCGACGTTGGCTTAGTCAAACCCGGCCGCATTTGCCACGGCTCATTTGCAGTCCCGCCGCTCGCCGGCTCCCCCGTCGTCCCCTCCGGGAGAAACATGCCCCGCGTGGGTCCGGCGTTGAGAACAAAAGACAGGTTCACCAAAGCCGTTTCACCCCTTAAACAGCAGGGGGGGGGGGGGGAAGGACCCTTGTAGACGCCACCACCTGCACTCGTGGCGCTGCAACCACATCGACGGCCCTTTGAAGCCTCTGTAGATTGATGATTCCCAGTGGCTTGAATATTCTTGGCATGTTGGCGTCTCCAAACGTAACAGCTCCTCCGCGTCCAGGACAATCTCGATCGGCCAGTGGTCACAATCACTGGTCGAGGAGAGATGACTTCAGTTGTAGCGTGGGAGGCCCTTCTTCATCTTGTCTGCAAGCACAGAGTAGAGTCCTAAACCTCGGACAACGGAGGCAGTAGTCGAAATCAGCCACTCAACATGGCGCCACTCCGCAGGCAGTGCACGAAGTTCACCCGAGAGCCGCCAGGCTGTTATGCAATACTACTGCATTGTCAATGTAAACGTAAGCACAAAATTTTGTAGCTGACAGCAATAATCTCGGCTACTAAGAACAGCTTCCATGTCTGCCAAATTCGCTGCCAAAGCCCGATTCGCCGAAAACGGCTTGAAGAGAGGTGGCAAATTTGGATGCAAAAGAAAAAGGATAATAGGACACCACGCCGAAACAAAGCTAACTAGTACCTAAAAAATACGAAAAGGCACCGAATTGCCATCGAACGGATACCTCAATTATGGGAATAACCTGCTCAATCCGTCGGCATTTCCATGACATTTGCCCTTTTTGTATCGCACAGAAAAGTTATATTGCTGGAGGGCTAGACTCCATCGTAGCAAGCGGCCATTCTTGGGCGACATTTGACGCAGCCATGTAAGCAGACAATGATCTATCTCGAAAGTAAATTTCGCCCCGTAAACATAACAGGCTAGCTTCTCTGCGGCCCAAACCAAACAAGCGCATTCCTTTTCCGAAGCGCTGTAGGCTTCTTTCCTTACGGTTAACTTCCTGCTGGCATAAAGAATAGGGTGCTCCTCATTGTCGTCTCCGACTTGGCTTAATACGACCCCCATACCTCGGTCGCTGGCGTCACATTGGACCACGAATTCCTTGCTGTAGTCTGGCGCGCGTAACACGGGCCGCGAAACCAGCACGCTCTTCAAGCTCTGAAACGAAATTTCTTTTGCTGCGTCCCAGATAACGCTATTCGGCTTTTCTTTGCGAAGCGCATCGGTCAAAGGACTTGCTAGCTGTGAATAGTTGGGTATGTACCTTTGGTAGTATCCCACAAGACCGAGAAATGACCGTACATCCGTCTTAGTTCGGGGCTGCGGGAATTCAGCGATAGGGGCTATCTTGAGGTCTGACGGCCTCCTCGTCCCTCTACCGACAACGTCACTAAGATAGGTGACATGTGAGCAGCCAAAACTACATTTTTCGGCCTTAATGGTTAGCCCAGCGTCCCTCAAACTCGTCAGTACCCTCCTGAGATGGGAAACATGGTCTTCCCAAGAGTTAGAAAAAATGGCCACATCGTCAAGGTAAGGCAGCGCGAAATCCTGCATGTCCTTGAGGATGATGTCCATTAGCTTTGAAAAGCTAAAAGATGCAATCTTTAGCCCAAAACTGAGCACCAAAGGTCGGAATACCCCCATGGGAGAAATAAATGCTGCATACCGACTCGCGCTTTCCGAGAGGGGGACTTGCCAGTACCCTCTCACTAGGTCAAGGGTGGAGATGTACTGTGCCGCGCTAACTGTCTCGATCCTTTCTTCGATGTTCGGTATTGGGTACAGCTGGTCCTTCGTTATGGTATTCAGCTTCCTGTAGTCGACGCAAGGTCGCGGATCTTTTCCTGGTGCCTCCACGAGTATCAGCGGGGAGGTGTAGTCGCTCTCTGCAGGCTCTATCACGCCAAGTTCCAGCATGTGCTTTATCTCCGCCTCAATTATTTCTTTCTACCTTGGAGAAACTCTGTAGGCTTTCGATCTTACTGGATCGGTCGAAGTTAGCTCTATCTCATGCGTGATGAGATTTGTCTTCACCGGCCGGTCGCTAAATCTCTCCCGGAATTCGCACAGCAGTTGCCTCAATTCTTGGAGTTGCTTTGGTTCCAGATCCATGGTGCTCGCGGATCGGGACACGATTTCCGCTATGCTGTAGGTAGCATTTTCTTTCATGCTGCCTTTCCACTCAGGGTTTTCGGTTAGTAGCTCCTCGGGGATATTTACTGCCATGTTTACAACCCCGCTCCTTTCTACATAGGGCTTCATTAAATTGCAGTGATAGATCTTTATCTGCTGTCCTCTCCCTGGCATTTTCAAAATGTAGTTGGTTTCTGAAATCTGATCCAAAACTTCCACTAGCCCGTCACAGTGAACATCCATCTTATTTTTGCGTGCGGACCTGAGAATAAGCACACGATCCCCCACCTTGAAGGTTCTCAGTCTAGCATTCTTGTCGTAGTACTTCTTCGCCGTGTCCTGAGCCGTTTTGAGATTCCGATCCACTAGTTTTCGTGTGGCACTCAAGCGGTTTAGTAACTGCAACACATACTCCACTACTGACTGACTCTCTCCTGTCCCCTCCCACATTTCTCTAAGCATCCTAAGCGGGGAACGAAGAGCCCTTCCGTACACTAGTTCTGCAGGAGTGAAGCCCGTCGCTTCGTGCGGTGCTGTTCTCAGGGCGAACAGCGTTGCCGGGAGGCAACTTTCCCAATCGTCTTTGTGCTCATAGCAGGAAGCACGTAGCACTCTTTTGAGCACTGAGTGCCACTTCTCGACGCTGTTCGATTGAGGGTGGTAAACGGAGCTATGAATCAACCTCTCCCCACACCTCTGTAAGAACGTGGTTGTGAGTGCGCTCGTGAAAACTGTCCCCTGATCAGCCTGAATTTCTGCCTGAAAGCCAATTCGAGCGAAAACGGACAGGAGACCGTCCACTCTCTCTGCCGAGCTAAACTCTTTTAGTGGCACCGCCTCCGGGAACTTGGTAGCAGGGCATATCATAGTGAGCACGTACTTATAACCTGACTTATTTCTGGGTAGTGGCCCGACGGTGTCAATGACCAGACGTCGAAAAGGCTCCGAGATAAGCGGTACCAGCTTTAGCGGGGCCTTCCATCTTTCTCCTGGTTTTCCGGTGCGCTGACACGCGTCGCATGACTGCACGTAGCGTTCAGCATCTCGGAAACATCCCGGCCAGTAGTATTCCCCAAGCAGCCTTTCCTTCGTTTTGTTGACACCTAAGTGCCCTGACCAACTGTTTCCGTGACAGAGGCCTAAAAGCTCAGAGCGGTACTTTTCAGGCACGACCAGCTGATCAAGCGTCTTTCCCTTTTTGTCCCTGTAATGGCGATACAGCAATCCGCCATTGTGGTGCAATGTCACGTTACGCCTAGCAATACCCTCCTTGGCTATGAAGTGTAACTTTGACAAGCTAGGGTCTCTTTCCTGTTCTGTGATTAAGGAGTCTCTGTCAACGCGCAACAAGCGATCCATGCACAGGGAGGTGGGTAATAACATGGAGTCTGGACTGCACGCTTCTTGTAGGCTGGCATCGATTGGTCTACCTTCGGTAACAGGTTCCTGCTGCTGTTCATGTGCTCGAGCTGCATTTTCTTTGCTTGGTTCCGCAATCTCGGGAATTCCCTCCCTCTCACCAGTTGCCTCTGATTCCTGGCTGTACCTAAGCTTGGAAGCAAGCTCGCGTGATTTGGACCTAGTCAGGGCTTTCACTGTCCCCTCAGCCAGCTTCTGACCTCGATCGCAAAGCAGCTGATTTGACTTATTGGAGAATAGATACGGGTACTGCAATGAAACAGCCGACGAGACGGCGGCTTCTGTCACTAGCTCGCCGAACGGGCCGGAAATCACCACCCTTGCCATAGGCAGGCACACACTCTGATTTTCTAGTACCTGTCTTATCCATGCTACTTCCCCAGCAAAATCTTCCTCCTTGACATATGAGGGGTGAACAATGTCCATTGTTGCCCCGCTGTCCCGAAGGACCCTGCACGATTTTCCATTTACTTGGAGTTCGTGAATATATGGACGCAGAAGTTCCAAATTCTCATCACTATCGTTGGCATATGAGAAAGCTAATCGCGTCTTTTTACACCTTGCTGCCATATGTCCAGTTTCCTGACAGTTGAAACAACGGAACGGCTTCCTGGCCTCGAACTCCTTCGTCAATGCTTTCTGAGCTTCGGCCTGCTTGGCACGATCCTCAGTCTTTTCTGGGGCCTGTTTAGTGCCCTCAACTGTCTCGCGATTTCTAAATTGCGATCGATTTTTGGGAATGAAACGCTTCATTAAACCGAACGCGCTCTTTTCAGACTCGCTTGACTCGGAACTCAGCTTTCTCCGTGTTGCATATTCGTCCGCTAGTTCTGCAGCTTTCTCCACTGTGCTCACATTTTCTCTGTCTTGCACCCATAACTTAACGGCCTCAGGGATACTGTCATAGAACTGCTCGAGGCCTACACATTGGGCAACCTTATCTTTGGTGTCATATGCCTCCCCGCACTTCAACCACTCTGTAAGGTTGGCCTTCAAACTGAATGCGAATTCTGCATAGCTCTCGCTGCTTTTCTTGCTGGCACCTCTGAACTGCTGTCGGAATTCTTCCGCCGAAAGTCGGTACTTTCTTAGCAAACTCGCTTTCACCTTCTCGTAGTCATCGGCATCTTTCGCGTCAAGCCTCGCAACTATAGTGGCCGCCTCACAGGGTAACACCATTAGTAGCTTTTGTGGCCAGGTCTCCTTAGCGTAACCCCGTTTCTCACACGTCCTCTCGAAACTCACGAGGTAATCACCAAGATCCTCGCCAATCTTATACGGCTGCATCAATCTGTCTATAGGAATCGATTCGGCCTGACTCACTCTCTCTGGAGTCATGCCTCTCGAACTCTCACGTTCCAGTTTCTTTTGGTCATTCGCAAGCTGCAACCTTCTGAGCTCCCGTTCCTCTCGCTCGGCCGCTAGCCGTTGGCGCTCGTTTTCCTCTTTCTTTCGCTCATCTTCCTCTTTCTTTCGCTCATCTTCCTTTTTCTTCGCTCAGCTTTGAGGAGTTCCCACGTATCACTAACTGTTTCTTCATTGGCGCTTTCCAAGAGCAATGTGCAAATGTGTGACTTTTTCATCTTCTCCTCTACATCTACACCCAACTCTTCACACAATGACAGCAAATCTGACCCTAGCAACTTCATTAGATCCATGTTTGCTGCTCTGAGCCTTGACTTTGCTGAACAACTGTTGACGTGAGCTACACGCAATCAGACTCACTGATCAACTTCCCTCGATTCCCAGCAGTTCAATGTATTAACCCAAACAATTGAAGCCTGGCGAATCTCAAGCAAAGTTCAAGCACTCACCCACGGAAGCAACATTAAGCCGCATGGTCGATCCCACTGCTGCCACCAGTTGTTAGATGCGGGCCCCTGGTTCGCCTGTGCCGTCTCTCGCCAAGGTCAGTGTCCCTGGGTTCCGGATCGGGAGACTGCTGTAGTGGGGTTGACGAAGAGATGAGAGGGTCTTCGAGGTGAAGAAGAGACTGAAGGGTTTATTTACATTTATACAAAGATTGAAAGAGTAAATCGGGAGCTGGCTGATCACACGCCAGATCGGTGCTTAAATAGGATCCGCTGTCCCCAGGTCCCTAGTGGGGGGAATCTAGTTCATTAAAAATGCGTCGAATCACTGTGATGTAGATCACGTGTCCAGTCTTCCGGGTCCGCCTTCCAGGACGCCCCCAGCCACACACTCTTGCCACTTCTGGCAGATTAGGGTCCGCGCTGTCCAGGCTTCAGTGATGAATAGCCCGAAGGGGGTCCCATGGCAGCGTCGAAGGTCAGTCACCTGCACTTCACAGCGGTAGCGTGGGTACGAAAGGTTGCCACCGCAGTTTGCAGAAGCTTTCACGTGGAGCGTGGGACCGAAAGGTTGCCACTGCAGTTTGCAGAAGGTTCCACGTATAAGGAAAAGCACAGTCTAAGACGAAGTTGTTTTCGAAGCACGAGGATTCCGGCGACGTTGGCTTAGTCAAACCCGGCCGCATTTGCCACGGCTCATTTGCAGTCCCGCCGCTCACCGGCTCCCCCGTCGTCCCCTCCGGGAGAAACATGTCCCGGGAGGGTCCGGCGTTGAGAACAAAAGACAGGTTCACCAAAGCCGTTCTCAGACAGCGGAGGGCCGTTTCACCCCGTAAACCGCAGGGGGGTGGAAAGGACTCTTGTAGACGCCACCACCTGCACTTGTGGCGCTGCAACCACATCGACGGCCCTTTGAAGCCTCTGTAGATTGATGATTCCCAGTGGCTTGAATATTCTTGGCATGTTGGCGTCTCCAAACGTAACAATAGAAAAAGAAGGCACTCTACGAACCCCTGCATTCGTAATTTTTCTCACCATCTGAAAAGAATCGAGTCATTCCGCAATGTTGCCCTCGTATTTTCTGTTCCCATTTAGCCTACCCGACCGAAGGAAACTGCCTGCACTAGGAACCCCAGAACGTGTCTGGTTGCGCGCGCGGACGTAGATAGCTATTCCATAACGCTCAATTAACCTGCGATTTGGCCTATATTCTCCAAACAGGCCCGCTATAGCGTGCGTAAAGCACAAGCACCATGTAAAAAAGTAATGAAGTAGCACATTGGCTTTCGCCGCAGTGACCGTGAAATACGGAAACCGCATCCCCAGATTCATAGTGTGTATATTGTGTTTGCTTGACATTTAGGTCACCAATTCAAGTGATTTCTTCCAATATGTGAAAAGAAGTAGCCGGCGTCGCTGTCAGGCACCAACCTTTGCTGCCATATCTGAACATATAAAGTAAACAACATAACCCTTTGAAATTACTGCACAAGACTACGTCATTGTTCCGTCTACCGAGAAATGCCACCTCTTCTGCATACCTGGAGTTGGCCGATGTAAGGTTTTGATCAGCTTCCCGTATTTCAATGCGTTGTTTTCTGATGTCTCTCTTGCTTAGAATTGTATTTCAATACGTTATTATTTATTTCTTTTTTGGATAAAATAGGTTCATTTGCTTTAGATTTTTTTAATGCGTCCTTGCAGTCCTTGTTCCTTTTTTGTTCTCCACACCTACACCCTTTTCTTCCAGCTCCACCGCCGTTTCCCTTCTCGAGTGGTTTGACAATCTCCCCTCCCTCTTCTCATTTTTTTTCTACCCGTCCTTCACACTCCTCTTCCTGCCTTGTTGCAGTGCTCTCCTCTAATTGTAAATCAAGACTTTCTCGGTACTTTTGTTCTCTTTTGATGATTGTAACTTTTTTTTCCGGGGAAGTGTCCCACAAGCACTCCGCTTCGACACAGGCTAAAATGTGTCCATTTTCCAATAACAATGCAGTTCACTTAACAGAACACGTTGTGGGGCTAGTTGGTGAAGCATAGTTTCTCGAAGTTCTTTATAGCGCTACAAAAAACAAGGACACATGAAGAAGTAGACAGGACGGGCGCTGACTCCAACTAACTTTAGTGAGGCTTCCACAAACTTCATTTATACACAACGAAGGACAAGAGCGCATGCGGGTGAAATATTTCTGGTAGATTAGGGAGCGCCGACTGCATGCTATCGTGTATTTATTAATCTGTAATCGCCGTCTCGCAAGAAAACTGATGTGGTGCTGACGCACGTGCCGCCCCTTTGTTTGATAAAAATGCTTCGGCCAATTCACGTGCTAATCTATCCTTACTTCTGCTTAGAATTTTGATACGTTCAAGTCGTGGCTCACAGTTTTGGTCGTTCTCGTCTTTGTACGAGCGGCAGTGGGCGTGTAGATTTTCAAACGATTCTGAAGCGTTACTAAGTGAACGTTCATGTTCCCTGGCACGTTCGTTCACACAGCGGCCGGTCTGCCCGACATATACTTTGCCACATTTAAGGGGGATTTCGCATACCACACCCGTGGCACACTGTAGGTACGGCTTTGCGTGCTTCATGTCGCAGCCGGAACTGTCAGGGCTGTTGCTGCTGGCCTTGGGAAACATCTTGGCCAATTTATTTGGCGCAGAGAAGACCAGCGGCACGCCGTGATTGTTGCCTACCCTTTTCAGGTTGTGGGACACCCTATGTATATAGGGGATAACCACTGGCTTGGCGCTGCTACGTTGTGGTCTCCTTGCTTTCTTTGGTCTCCCTTTGACCTTCTGCAATAGTGTCTCCGTGACCACTGTCAATACGGCCACGGAGCCACTATTGCAGAAGGTCAAAGAGAGACCAAATAAATTGGCCAAGATGTGTGGCCAAGATGCAGGCGCCAAAACAAAAATTTTTAATTCAGGGGTATCGTGAAGGCACGTAAAAAAAAACTCAAATTCGTATGTTCCAATCGGAACATTTGTAAGTAAAGGGTCTGTCTAGTATGCTGGATCAGCGACCTCCTGTGCGCATACCAGTGCGATGTGTCACTCCAACTAGCGCAAATCACCACCACCTTGCTGCAACAATCCCGAAAACCTGACGACGGTCGCCCCAAACTAGGCGCTCGCCCGACCCACAGGCGGCCGCGACTCTCCCAACGGATTTGCTCCGGCGGCAACCGGCGGCGCTGCCTGTTCGTCAAGAGTGCTGTCTCCTGGGTTCTTGCACGGTGCCCATACACGCTGCCGCTCCTTCAGCTTCTCCCCGCGCAGTGAGCACAGTTGGACTGGGATCAGCGCGCAGCCATGCGGAGGTTCGCGGGCCTCCCGAAGGGCTCAAACACCGGCCGAACCCACGCGGAACTGCGTGTTTGGCCGGTCTCGCTTCGCGCGGAACGCACGGCACTCAACCACATCGAGCGCCTGCACTGAGTGCCCGGCACGGCCAAAATCGTCGCCGACCTTAGGGCATCAACGCACTCCCGCATGGGAGATGCACAGCGGGACTTTGACTTTGTCGTCCGAGCGCGGCCAGCCCCATTCCCACCACGCCAGCCGCCCCATCTCGTGCCGGTGGTCCGAATCGAGACGACCACACCGGGAGTGCAGTCCAAGAACCGCACGCCGCACTGCGCAATCCTTCAGGAGACCGCCCAGCGAGTGCACCTGGATTACGCCACCCGTGTACACCTGTACACCAACGGGTCCGTCTCCCAGGACGGCAACTCGGCCACCGCTGCGTGCACCGTGCCCGCAATCGGCGTCAGCAAGCGGTGCCGATTGAGCTATATTTCATCCTCCACCATGGCGGAAGTGTCGGCACTGCACCTAGCAGCCGAAATAATCGCCGAGAGGCAAGCACTGCAGCAGGCCGCAATCCTGTGCGACTCCAGAGCAGCCCTAATGCAACTTCGGCGTCCCGAGCGCAGTACGACGTGTGCGTAGTGGCTACACCACAACCTGAGCACACTCAGCGCGAGAGGCTGTGACATCATCCTGCAGTGGGTGCCATCACACGTGGGGCTCCCTGGCAACGAGGAAGCCGACCGCCTGGCCATGGCTGCGCACGGTAACCTGGCGGTGCCACTGTGCGGCAACATCACAGCCTTCGACGTTGCGCGCCACATCCCCAGACCCACGCGTCGCTTCGGGAAGGATGCAACGGCCGCTCACATTCCTCGCCCTCGGCAACACTGCTGCCTCTGCTCTCCTGCGGCTTAGAATCGGCTGAGTGTGGACTGCAAAACGCCGTCATCGCCTCACCGGGCAGTGCGACCTACTAATGTGCGCGGACTGCGGCGGCACATAGACTGTGGAACATTTGTTGTGCTTGTGCCACACCCACGAAAGTGCGCGAGCGGAAATGACCGCAACCTACAGAGATCTAGGACTCCCATCAGACAACGTTGGAGTCCTAACCTTCCCAAGCAACCCGCCATAAAGAGAAAAGTGCCCTCTGCGCGCTGGCCCGCTTCATTGGTACATCTGGTCTCCGCAGATGTTTCTAGCGGCAGCCCCGCTCCCTCTTATCGTGTCTCTGATCGCCGTGACACGGCCGAGCGCGCCTGCTTCGGAAGAGAAGTGTTTGAGGCTAGGTAGGGTGGAAACGCCGACTGGTCGGTGGGATGCGTGTCTACGTGACGTTTTTTTCCAGATTCGCCCTCGTTCTCAACCGGATGTGGGGTCGCCGCGCCTCTCTCTGCCTGTCCCTAGAGGGCCTAGGGAATCACTAGGTCCGGCCGTCCGCCGTGCTTGCGTGATCCGCGGGCACTCGCTTCGTGAACCTTGGCGGCGGCGCGCGCGTTTCGGGAGCTGTCCAGGTATGGCTTTGTTGCCTGGGTCACTCTCCGACAGCCAGCTGCATTTTCTGTACAGCTCTCGCTTCCACGACATTACGACGACGCACATAAGGCGTTGACGAGCGAGAAATCGCCAGCCACATAAAGGTACGCATTTTATCTCAAATTTCGCTTCATGAAGTGTTGTACCGCTTACCTGCATGCCTTTCGCATTCCAGCACCTCATTTTGCTGCTGCAGGAGCATGTGGCTAGTGTCGTGCTGGTGTTCAAAGTTTTGCCACGCCGTAACGACGACCCACATAAGGCGCGGTTCGAAGACCGCCGGTGCCGCCAGCTGAGCCGCCGTCTTTTTAGCCACTCTCAAGCGCTTGTCGGGCGTGCACGTTCTCAACCCCGAGGGAAGGGCTAAACAACGTTTTCTCAAGTTTTCTCGTGCAGAACTCACCAAATTGCGGCGCTTGTAACGTAATTTTTCTTGCAGCATTGTTTCTTGGGTGCGTCTGGCAAGACGATGCTGTCCTTATTTGCCGCGGACCGATACCACGTGGCGAGGGGCCGGGGCATCGACCCCAGTGCGCCTTTGTTCCTTTGCAGTGGCAAGTCCAGGGTAAAAGTGGCCACGATGATTCTGCCACTACAATCTGCCCATTAGGATCGCTATCAGCTGCAACGGTTAGTTCCGACTCGCGCATTGTGGAAATCGCGCCTGGCCTAGGTATCCAGCATTTACACAGTGCAGTGCAGCTTTGTTTAATTCCTTAGAGATTTCTCGCGCTTTGTCGAAATTGACGGCAGCCGTGAAAACTTACATATTAGACCTCGCTACAGCATTATCCCAGCACAGTGCGCCTTTGTTTCTTTGCGTTCGCAAGCGTTAGAAGCGCGCGCCTTCTCGCGCTTTGTCCAAGTCGGCTCTAAATCTTGTTGCCCGGTTGACAAAGTTCACGGCTCTGTTCCTTTCAATGGCAAGCCTCTGCCACTACAGTCGGCGCCCTTAATTTTATGATCGCTGTTAGCTTCAACAGCAAGTCCAAGAACAGTTATGACGATCGCGCGGTGTGGAAATCGGCGGTAGAGAAAAAAAACTCGTGCTTGTAGCCACAGGCATACCCAGCTCCAGTGCGCCTTTGTTTATTTCCGTAGCGACTACTCGCGCTTCGTAGAAATCTACGCCAGCCGTGAAAATTTACATATTAGACCTCGCTACAGCATTAGCCCAGCGCAGCGCGCCTTCGTTTCCTTGCGTTCTAACTTGTATGCAGCATACCTTTGCTTGCTCGTTACTTTTGTTCTTTTCAGTCGTTTCCTTCATCCGTCCAAAGAGCCGGGCTAGTATTATTTGCCGTCAGTGGAACCACATGGCGATCGCACTGCATACAGCACGACTTTGGTTCATGTGTTTTTAAATAAAAACATCAGATGTCGAAGGTCATGGTCGTGTCCGAGGATTGCTTCGACAGCTGGGGAAAACCATAGGGACTGCACACGCTGTGTCGTCGCTGCCAAATGAAGAGGCACAAAATGGCTGTCAACCTTAATAAAGGCCCTTCTTGGGGCCGCCTCAGTGTTTCCTGGCAGATCACACGCTTTCCACCCTGTGCACGTGTTGTCTTCATTTCCAATTAAATAGGTCCTTCAAACCCTGCAGAAGGCTTGAATTAGGAACTGCTAATATCAAGATGGCGCATGGTACTTGAGAAACAATAGCGGCTACAATGACAAAGGTGAAGAATGGCTGGAGTTGCACGCAAATAAAAAAAAAAAGGTTGGGGGTACCCAGATAACAAGCTGAAGTGGTTTTGGAGAGGACTCCTATATATTCGATATAAAAGACTCAAATAATGCATATTCAGAGTTTATCAAGGTTTTTGTAGAACTATACTCTAAAAACTTTCCCTTCAGATCATTGAGCAGTCTAAACGAATAAGAGTATCATGGATTACACCAGAGCTCAAAAGAATAGTAAAGCGCAAAAACAAGTTGTACAATGCCTTTTTAAATAATGGCTCTCTAGAATCCCTAATCTTATTAAAAAACATGAAATAAACTAAATGCTGAGTTTAGGCGTGCTAAGATTGTGTATGATCAAAAACTGTTCTCTGATGTTAGAATGAAAAATTCAGACGCTGCCTGGAAAGTTGTAAATAACTTGTTACGTCGCAATACGAAAAATGCGCCAACTCAACAATTAATCTATAAGGGCTCTGAATTATCCGGTCAAGCTCTTGCTGACCATTTCAACAGCAATTTTTTAACTACACATTTACCTATGATGCATCTACCTGAAGTTCCTTCATCTTGTAGCCCTTTCGAAAGCCTTTCCCTTGAGCCCACCAAAGCGACCGAAGTATGTAAAACCTTTATGAATTTAAATAATAGCAAAGCCTTAGATGTTGACAATATTCAGATAAAACCAGTCAGATATGTACTATCTTTTATTGCACCTGTGCTTGCATACATCTTCAATTTGGTAATTGAAACGGGAGTTTACACGGAAGAGATGAACAAAGAAAGAGTGAAAGTTGTGTTTAAAGGGGGAGATAAAGGTGTAGTGTCTCATTATAGACCAATATCTGTGATTCCAGTCTTTTCAAAGGGCTTGGAAAAAGTAATCTTTTCCCGTCTAGTGATCTTTTTTAATGCAAAACAAGTCCTGTCTGAGGCTCGATTTGGCTTCCGAAAGGGCAAGTCGACGGAAACAGCTTTGTTATCACTTAAGGAATGTATCCTGTAAAACACTGAAGCAGGTATTCTCACGGTCGGACTCTTCATTGATTTTAGTAAGGCTTTCGATTCCCTAAACCATCAAATTTTAACACAAACTTTCTCAAAACGGAGTTCGTGGAACGCCTTTAGACCTCATGAAATCATGCCTGCACAATCGAAAACTACCTGGATTGCTTTCGATTTTACCATAGGTAGAACCATAGGCAGTTTTCTGCAGTTAGCTACAAGGCGCAGAAGTCATCGGTGACGCCTACACAGCTATAGGCCGGCGTATAGCTAGTCCTTCAGGCGACGAGCCGTTTTAAACAATGGGTACAAAGATTAGAATGACTGCAATCTACGGGACACTGATTAAAGCTGGGGGCAGTGATTATGGTTTTATTTAACGCTTTCTTTTTGTCTGCTTTTTTACTTCGGGCAAATTATCCATGCCATTCAACGGTAACGCGGCCAGTTTAGGCGTTGATAATACGCAAGCCTTGAGAAGCGTTCGCGCCATCTCGATGGTTTTATTTCATTTGTTTCTGTGAGTCTTGTCGCTGTGTAGCAGGTACCACGGGGCGCAAGTTCAGATTCGGCGCAGAAAAACCTGGCGGGGCGTGCGCACCAGAACGACGAGGCCCGCCACAGGCTGTAAAATTCGACGACACCCATGTGAGGTCGCTGTAGGGGCCGGTCTCGGGCCACATCGCCACTCAGTGAAGTGCAGTCATTGTTAATGGTGAAGAAATATCAGATAACAATAGCTTTTTACCAAATGGCGCTGGGGACTAGCAGTCGCGAAAGCACTGCTGTACTTCTCTGAATGAACATGTAACGGGCAAAGGCGGGCTAGTTGGTGGTTAACAATGGAGTGCATATTGCAACCGAGCAAAAAACGACGAGGGACGCATTAAGGGAAGAAAGCACAGTACAAAACGCGGGGGGTGGTGAACTGGCGAAACATGTTCGCCATTGCCGTCACTGCACGCCAAGGTTCCGCGACACAATTGTCCTGAAAAATTATCCAAGAAGGAATTCAACTATCTAGATGTTAACTTGCGCCACGCGCGCCCACGTGCCAGTGTGACGTCATGGTGTCTGCTCTCTATCAAGCATGATTACGAATATTGTAAAATTTGGTTTTCCTTGCAGTAAACCTCAGTTGAAGTCCGCGTTTTGTACTGTGCTTTCTTCTCTTCGTCCCTCGTCGTTTTGCGCGGTTGCAATATGCACTCCTCTGAAAGAACACTGAAAAATTTAGTTGAGCAAAGGACATCTGAGCCGTAACTGCGGTAGACCTGCAATTCTCCACGCGCGCATATTTACCTTCACTCCCATGCACACTAAAAGGTGTGTGTGTGTGTGTGTGTGTGTGTGTGTGTGTGTGTGTGTGTGTGTGTGTGTGTGTGTGTGTGTGTGTGTGTGTGTGAGTGTGTGCGTGCGTGCGTGTGTGTGTGCGTGCGTGCGTGTGTATGTGTGCGTGTGTGTGTGTGTGTGTGTGTGTGTGTGTGTGTGTGTGTGTGTGTGTGTGTGTGTGTGTGTGTGTGTGTGTGTGTGTGTGTGTGTGTGTGTGTGTGTGTGTGTGTGTGTGTGTGTGTGTGTGTGTGTGTGTGTGTGTGTGTGTGTGTGTGTGTGTGTGTGTGTGTGTGTGTGTGTGTGTTTCGCATATCTTCCAACCTCGATAAAATGTGTTTCGGAGCCTCGAAAGAACC
The DNA here is from genome assembly GCF_052857255.1 of Amblyomma americanum. Classification (NCBI taxonomy): domain Eukaryota; kingdom Metazoa; phylum Arthropoda; class Arachnida; order Ixodida; family Ixodidae; genus Amblyomma; species Amblyomma americanum. Next base: position 301,516,416 of record NC_135497.1, on the reverse strand, counting down.
TGACAGGCATGCCCTTCGAAACAGAACACGTAGCTGTGAATGTCACTCTCCATTGTTGATAGTTCTGAGAACAATCGCAGAAAAGACAGCTCACGCTGAATCCTTTTCACCCTTATCATGGACGTTATGTGTTTACGTTATCTTACGCCGATGGCCCTGATATAGTAGGGATCAATTCTTGGAAGCTCTGCCCTGATCACGCGTATTTACGATATTTATACACTTAAGGATAAGAGTTATCAATACTGCGAAATGGAGCGCAAGGATACAGGGGCAGAGGAGGACGTGGAAAGGGCCGATCAGGGCAGGAAGGAATGAGGTTCCTGAGTGGTAATACAGGGGCACATGGGAGGTATGGGTCGAATGTCACAGGAGGCACTGCACGCCGCAACTAACACAAGACTATAAGGATGAGTGACGGTAAGTGCGATGGCAGATAAGTCCATACGACACCCACATGAGCAAAGGGACCCCCATGTCTACGCCCTGTGGGGACTGCTGCGGTTGGCTGGCGGCATCAGCCTGGTGCAGCGGAGAGATAAGAGTCGTTGCGTCCAGTCCAGTAAACGCGAGCCACCACCAGAGTCGCCTCCGCCTGGGTTAGCAGCAAGGCGCAGAACCGGCGAAATCTGTTGAGACGTCGAACCTGCAACAGCTCCAGAGAAAAGGACGCGAGCGGCGAGGCGCCTTTAGAGGCTGCTCCAGTACCCTGAGGTCGGACGGCAGCACCGGGGATTCGTGTACACACACAGAGGCGCGCAGACTGTGCACCCTACGCTTAAAACGCCGACGTGGAAGGGGGGGGGGGAGTGATTCGCTATATCTGCAACCGCACGAGGGACAAAGGAACTGCCAGTGTAAACTTGCTAGAGTGGATACGGCTGAGGGCGCACGAAGGTTCGCGCGAAGACCGCCGCCGGACAAGCAACCTAAGCGACGATTGGAGGTCCGCAGATAGCGGTGGCAGGAGGGAAAGCGCCGAGAAAGCAAAAACAACGTCCGCCGTGCAGCGGAGAAGCCACACGATCGAGAGACGTAGGACCCGGTGGCGATTCCATTGCAGGCAGAGAGGCGCGGTAAGGATGATGAGCCCGCACAGGCGCCCGCAGAGTTTGACCCACGATGAGGAAATTGCGCAAGATAAATCATGCGCAAGAGAACGCGCATTATTCAGGACCGCACAGAGGAGCCGCAAATTTAAATGGCCGTTGTCACCTGACAGCGGCGAGACAAGCTACGGCCCTCTGAGAAAAACGCCAAACCTGAACAGCCCGCCAGAATTAGTTGCTTTTTTTTCCGCAGGAACTTTTGTCGTCAATTATATGTCATAAAGAGGGATGTAATACAGCCCGTCTTGACCTCATATTCATCACAATCCCGAAAAGCCCGCCAAAGTTAGATGCCTTTCCCGCCAAAACTTCAGTGGTCTATAAAAAGTCTTAAAGAGGGCTGAAATAAATTCCGTCTTCTACTCCGTATTTACCACACGACCGAAAAACTCGCCAAAATTAGATGCCTTTTCCGCCAAAATTTCTGTCCTTTTTAAGATGTCTTAAAGTTGGCTGAAATATAGAACCCGTCTTCTAGTCCGTATTCACCACCAGGCCGAAAAGCCCACCAAACTGAGCTGCGTTTCTCGCTATAGTTTTTTTATGCGAAGCATAATAGGGACACTACTTAACTGAACCACAGCCCAGCCTGGCGCGGCCGCGACCACCAAGGCTAACTCCCTCTCCTCCCGCTAGGGGCGCTGCAGCCGAGCACGTGGTCTGACGTCACGACAACTGAGGAGAGACTGGGCTCAACTCGCGCGGTCGCTGCGCGGCCGCGACCACCAAGGCTAACTCCCGCTCCTCCCGCTAGGGGCGCTGCAGCCGAGCACGTGGTCTGACGTCACGACAGCTGAGGAGAGACGGGGCTCAACTCGCGCGGTCGCCGCGCGACCGCGACCACCAAGGCTAGCTCCCGCTCCTCCAGGAAATTGCTAAACAACGAAGAGACTAGCCTGACTTACGGGCAGACGATACCGAATCCCTTTCACAAATCTATTATGCTTCGCATCCTCGGCTTAACCTTAGCTAAGCCAGGCCATTTTTTTATTTGCACAATGCTTCAGACCTTTCCTTACGTCCAAGCAGGGAGCGCACAGAATTATAATAATAAAAATCAACACAACAGCAGGCAGTCATCGGTGAAACAAGTGCAACAAATAAAATTGATGAATATACCAATTACAGCATCTAAACTATATCATGAAGGACCTTGCCAAAATCAACAGCCGATATCGCTCTCACCGGTAGGGAATTCCACTCGGTAGTCGTTCTCGGAAAATAAGAATACGTAAAAGCGTTAGTTTACGTGAAGTATGGGGCTAAGCTATCACTGTGGTGATGACGAGGTCAACGCTTTTCTAAAAACTGTACATAACGGGAGAAATGCCTAGGTTGCAATGAGTTTGTTGGTAGAGGAAGGACATTCGTGCAATCTTACATCTGACATGCGGGCAGTCTTACATCTTACATGGAGAAGTCTGATATGATTTTTTGTCACTAACCTAAAGATGGGGAATCGGTTCTTTTATACTTATTAAATATATAATGTACTGCCCTTCTCTGTGCCTTTTCCACTTCTGGTTTGGTTTGTAGGGGTTTAACGTCCCAAAGCAACTCAGGCTATGAGAGACGCCGTAGTGAAGGGCTCCGGAAATTTAGACCATCTGGGGTTCTTTAACGTGCACTGACATCGCACAATACACGGGCCTGCAGAATTTCGCCTCCATCGAAATTCCACCGCCGCGGCCGGGATCGAACCCGCGTCTTTCGGGACGGCAGCCGAGGGCCATAACCACTCAGCCACCGCGGCGCCTTTTCCACTTCTGTTACGTCCTTTTAACGCTACAGCGTTAAGGAGCTCGTGTCGCAGAAAATTAAGCGTCGCCGTCGGCATCGTCAACGTCGTGGACCATGAGCGAAAAATCCACGAAAAATCACCAGAGAAGCAACTTAAGAGGCCGATGGGCCACATTAATCACGTGACCTTGCGACGTCATCACAGCCTGCCCTCCGGATTGAAAGTACACTGACCACCTTGACAGGTAGCAGTTAAATTAATCCTGGGTCGCTTGGGACGATCAACGCGGGTCGCACAATGCCCACCGGTGGCAGCACCTGCAATCCCAGGACAGTGGCGCATCGCTTAACCACTGCACCACTGCCCCTGGAGTGGTGTGAGGACCCTCCCTGAACTATGATTGGAAAAGTAAGGAATGACCAATTCTGCATATATGGAAATTTACCCATTTCGCGATCGCGTCATACCCTTAAGGCGGACCTCAAGTGTCTCCTCCAATTTTTTAGTATGAGGTTCCCAGACGATAGCAGTGCATTCTAATGAGGGTATTGTAGGGTAATAGTTTTCAGCTACTAGGTGCAAGTTTATGGCGAAGAAAACCAAGTTTGCGTTGTGCTGATGATCTAATGTGATCTACGTGGTAGTTCCATTTTGTTTGCGAGTTTAATGCAGCACTGAGATATTTGTTTGGTTTATGTTTTACTGAGGTTTAACGTCCGAAAGCTACTCACACTATGAGAGACGCCGTACTGAAGGTCTCCGGAAATTTCGACCACCTGGGGTTCATTAACGTGCACTGACGTCGCACAGTGATCGCAATTAAGTAGTTGAAGTGAAACATGCAGAAACACTGTTTTATGGGAATTTATTTCTATGCCCCATTTTTTTCGTCTGTAAAATGTCTTAAAGAGGACTGAAATAGAACCCGTCTTATAAAGTACTATTAACCATATCTTTTAGAGAGATGAATCCTGGCGGTAAGAGGCCGTCTTTCAAGGGTTCAATCTGGCCTAAAATCCATTTTATCCGATCTATTTCTTAAAATGCTTTGAAGACCTCGCGTGATACCTGGGCATGACGCGCCATAGCTGATAGTGGCTTGTGATGCAGCTGCCGTAGCGTCGAGAAAGTGCCTTGGGTCGGGCTTCACGACTTTTGTAGCGCGTATATTTAGGTCAGTTCAGTGGAAAATATAGCGAACATAACTGGAAGCGTATACTCGTAAGTACAGTTTTTGTGGTCTCGAAAAATGCAAAATGACTACCTTTAAGCTGTAAATAAGCAAAAATAGTAACTGTTTACTTCAGAGCCCCCACGAAGAGAATAATTGTTCTCTTTTTATGGTTTTAGAGTCTGGGCGAACATTTAATGTTCGCTAACACTGCATAGATAACAACTTGAACGTCTGCAGCTGGCAGCAAAGGAAAGTGGCATGGGTAGCGACATTCTTCCCTTGAAGCCTACAGCTTCAAGAAAACTGAAAACTGTACAGAAAACTGTGGCCTCTGACTGCTGACCAATCATAAATTTGTTCGAGTGGGTCTGTACAATAGACGTTTTTAGTATACCGGAGACGTACTAGCGGAGACGTACACCGGTTTACTGGACCACTCCTGCGCATGATGATGATGATAATAATAATAATAATAATAATAATAAAAATAATAAAAATAATTGGTTTTGGCGGAAAGGAATTGGCGCAGTATCTGTCTCATATGTCGTTGGACACCTGAACCGCGCAGTAAGGGAAGGGATAAAGGAGGAAGTGAAAGAATGAAGAATGAGGTGCCGTAGTGGAGGGCCTCGGAATAATTTGAACCACCTGGGGATCCTTGACGTGCACGGACATTGCACAGCACGCGGGCGCCTTAGCATTTTGCCTCCATAAAAACGCAGCCGCCGCGGTCGCATGCGCAGTGGCACTGTTGGGGTCACGGGGAGCCACTGCGCGTGCGCAGAAGGGGTCCGGTAAGCCCGTATACGTCTCTGCTAGTACTTCTCCGGTATGATAAAAATGTCTAATGAGTCATCCGTGGTCACGTGACTCCGCTGAGCTTGTGAGTCAGCGCGCTTTTTGCGGGCGAGGGCGGCATTGATAACGTGGCCTCTTCGCTTTGCGCCGGGATTCTTCTGCTTTCTGCGGCCGCGTAAACCGCGTGGTGGAGAGACAATGGTAAATGTCGTATTGCATTCGAAAGCCTTTGAATTTACTTTTATCAAACAGAATCAGGTAATTTGTCGTGGAATCACTGTTATACGCCATCCATTCTTTGACTGCTGTCAGCCGCGACCTGGGAGAGTAGACAATGCAAGGGCGCTCGACGGGCAAAATGGGGTTACTATCACCGCCACCACCTCGAAGGCGCATGCACGATAGAGGACAGCACATATATTCTGATTTTTTTATACCGTGGTCAATGGTTACCTGTATTTTTTTTAGCATGGTTTCCTTCATTTGTCTCTTGAAAGGAAGGATGCGCTTCTCAGGGTTCCCAAACATTGAAACACATTTAGAATATTCGGAGTTCTCTTAATCGTTCAGATGCCGAGCCAAATACTGCATTATTGGAATCGATATCCGAAAAGATTGAATGCTCGCATATCCGTTTTGAAACATGTGCCCAAACTGCACGACAGACACTACTATATCAATGAACATAGATAGGTGAAGGTATATTTCAAATTGAGAATCAAGAGTAACACGAAATAAGCATTCACAATTTGACACTAACCTAGGGGAAGAAGAGAACTGAGCTAATAGGCGATTGAGACTGCAGGCAATGAACACGTAACCATTACACGAGTTTATTTTCAGATGCAGAAGTATTTTAGCTCTAGCAAAAAGAAAAATGAAGCAAGTATTCTGAGACAGTTTTTCGGAGCCCTTTCCAACAACATGTATATGCTCAGATACGTTTCTTGAAAGCTCTCTTCCATGCGTGCCGTATTTTCACTGCTGAATTGGTTCGGTACGAGACCAGAGTTTTTTTTTTTTTCAGATTATCGCATGTGCGGATCACGTGGTCGGAATCGTCACGCTGGGTTTGCTCAACAAGCACGCACCATACGCATAATATATGAACTCCGCAAAAGCGACACGATCGGGTTCGCTGAACTTCAAGGTCAAATGCATAGTGTGTCTGTTTGGCGGGGATATGTTGCTCCAGGCGCTGCATGTGAAACTTTGTGATTATACAGAGATGCCAGCAATGTAGACCGAGCGAAGGACGCTCTCGTGGTGGCACAGTGAGTAGCACAGTGTCCAGGCACTCAGAAAAGCAGCCGGGCCCGTAAGGAGGTGGATGCCTTACGACGCTTTCTCTTACTCAAAGTGGAGCTGGGGATTATACAAATTATTGATCACGTTGGCTGGAACAGAAACAATTGTCTGGGGACATCCAGGGCCTGTTCTGAGCCATTTGCTCTGTTGCAGTAACTGGCGCCGATAAAATATAGCCATTGCACTTAGCGCCGTGAAGAAACCACTACCGACGCAATTAGGATAACACTAGCACGACAGCTCGCCATCACTGCGCCATTATGAAGGATGTTTCACCTAATTCCTTAGACAATTTTAATAAAAATAGGAGTTAGAAGAGTGCTCTTTTCGGCATAGCATTGTCAGCAGTGAATTAGATGAAAATGCAGCAAAGGCGTGCTAACTAGCAGGCTTGTTAAGTAACCATTAATAGTTCACTTTTAACCATTACTGTTGGGCTCCTTAATTTTTGAGAGGCGTGTAGCCTACCTTTAGTAGTCTCGATATCAGTCTTTAGAATTCCGAAAACGCGGTTATCCTCGCCGCTTTGGCCCAACAAATTCTGCCTGAATCCTGCCAAAATACATGCGCTTTCGAGAAGCTTGCAGGCAAAGCAACCTCTCCGGTGCAAGTAACTCGTCGAAACAGCCAAGATTTGTAGGACAACAGCGCCGAGGGTAACTGCGTTTTCGAAACACTAAAAACTGATATGGATGTTACTTACGGTGGCCTACACGCCTCTCGCTAATTAGGGAACCTAATAGTATAACAGTTTAAAAGGTAACTATTATATACTATTTAACCGACCTGCTATAGGTAAAATGTCTTAGATTTATTCTGACGTACAACACTGCTGACAACGGTATGCCGAAAAAAACGCTCCTATAACTCAAAAAGCCTATTTTTGTTTAAATTATGTGAACTCTTAGGTGAAGCACCCTGTATAAACGATGCGCGGTCACTCGCTCTTCGCAACAAATTGACCTTGTCTGATCGTATTAGTATACGCTCGTAGCTGGCTCTTGTAAGTTATTTGCTTTCATGAGAGGGTTACCTTTCTTGACGCCGCTTTCCATCCATGAGAGGAGTACGAAACACCCTCCGGTACTACCGTAAATTTCCAAAAAAGCACCTGCCTCCGAGTTTTATCCCCCCTCTTTACTGAGAAATGGTTGAGAGTAATCCGGGAAAAGGTTCTTTGCTCGCATCCATGCCAGAATTTAACGTGAGGACATCGAAGACCTGACCGCGCAACTCGCTGTTCTCAGACCCGTTCATTCCGTATCGAGGCAGTCTACATGCGACTCCTTCTTGCAGTTATCCCATTGGCGAATCTTCTTCCGGCAACTCCTTGTATGTGGCAGGAGTGCGAACCTTCCATCTTGTCGAAGCCCTTTTGCTATCTACATTTTCTCTCTTTTTCATGCAGCAGACAGCTGAATTGCAAGACCCTAGAGCCTGCATCGTAAGAAACCGCTCCCACAGCTCATACTTCTTAATAAAGGGTAGTCTATAACCGATGCATTTTCTCGGTTCTCAACCTTGAGTTGAAGCTAGGAAGCTAACGAAAAGCTCGTAAGGACAGAGCAGAAAGAGATGCAAAAGAAAATGAATTTTTAAACAGAAAGAGAGCAGAATGGATTAGAGGATAAGCATGAAGTAATGCTGCTCTTGCTGAAATCGGTAGGAGGAAATGGACAAGGGCCGAATATGTATTGAAGAGAACAGGTATCCAGTGGTCTGTTAGGAAAACGAAGCTTACAGGGTGTTTCTCCTAAGAATTTCTGCAATATTTAGAATAGGCTTTTTGAGTTAGAAGAAAGCTTTTTTTCGAGTAGCATTGTCAGCCATGTCGTGCATCAGAATACAGATAAGACGCGCTAGCTAGCAAGCTGGTTAACTAATATTAAATGGTTAACTTTTTAACTATTGGCTGCCTATTTATTGGAGGCGTGTGGCACACCAAACGTAATATCCATATCAATGCTTAGAATTTAGGAAACGCGTTTAACCTCGCGGTCACGGCGCAGCCAAATTGGGCCATTCCTTACGCCATTCGAAAATCTCATGCCTGCGGGTAGCGAACACAAATTATTCCGGAGCCCTCCACTGCGGGAACCTATTTCTTTCTTCTTTCACTCCCTGCTTTATCCCTTCCCCATACGGCGCGGTTCAGGTGTCCAACGATATATGAGACAGATACTGCGCCATTTTTTTTCCCCAAAAAACCAATTATTATTATTATTATTTATTATAGCGAACAGGACATTCATAAAATCGGTTCACTCCGTGGCGCGTGTGTCACGTGGTATTCTCCAGCCCGCCCGCTCACGCTGTCAGTCAAACCTTTCTTAGAGCAACGTGGTTTCAAAATGCCACGGATGACCCATTGCCTAATATGTAAGCAACATGAAACTGTAGATCACATTTTTTTACATTGCTGATAGGGTGTGTACTTTTGAAACGTTCCCCGATTTTTTTTAACCCTGTGGAGAATTGCGCTGCACCGGCATGCGAACCCCGGCCCTTTTCTACGCGCGACGGATGCTCTACCTGAGCGCCGTCGCTGCTGTTTCTGCCTGCACCATTGCAAAAGGATAAAAAGATGCAACGTTTTCAAGGAGTCTCTCTGTGGTTATCTCATGACACTATCTTGCGTTCACAGGCGGATAAAAATGACTTCTCGTACGATGTCTTTTGCATAAATGTTTGCTTTTCTCTTTTTGCTTCGCTGCGTATGAAATTAGTGCGTTTTTATCACCGCTGTTTTTCATGTCACACTGACTACAAGCTAACTTGCATGAGCAAGTGCCCTCTGCACAAGCTTCTATGACCAGTTTGCCAGGTGCGAGCGGGTGTATATATAATATTTGTTACAAAGGTGCGCTGAAGAAAAGAAGCGAAAGGAGCGATGCCAGGGTTATCAGTGCATGAAAACGCCGCAATGCGCGCCTTTTGCCGCACCTTGTACGCGTAGCCAACAGCAAACGGCGCGATTATGTATTTATGGGACGGCCAAGCGGCGACAGCTAGCATGCGAGGCACGGCGCGCGGCTGTTGCGGGGCTGTGTTACGGGACCCTAGGCTGCAGGGTCACTGCAACGGGGTGCTTGAGCAATCACGGGTCTACTGTCCTCGCTAGAAGTTGTGCACAAACTGGGTACAACGAACTGTGGCCCTTCTGCGTCAGAAAGAAAAAGGTCAACGACAGGTCCCGGAGGGACGATAAGAGTGTCACTGCAATAAGCTATCCTCCAGTGTCATTTTGTTGCTGCCATTGTCCGGAACTTTAATCCGTTAATCTCTACAGGGTTACAACGTTCGCTTTCTCCTTACGGCAGCGAGACGTAGCGTGAATGTGCGCAATCGTATGTGTTTACGGGAAGAGTTCAGCAAATGACTAGGTGGCTGCGGTCCTGGTTTATGGTTCATAGTTTATGGGGGTTTAACGTCCCAATGCGACTCAGGCGATGAGGGGCGCTGTATTGGAGGGTTCCGGAAATATCGACCACCTGGGGTTCTTTAACGTGCACTGATATTGCACAGTACACGGGCGCTGCGGTCTTGGTCAAAGGTAGTTTGTGTCAATGGGGTTGTTACGGGACATGTATGGAAAGCAGCTGCAATAAGTACGGTCATCTGTGAACGACGCAAACATTTCTGCGCGCAAACATGATCTGGGGGGTGAAAACATTTATTAATGATAGAGAAAGGTGTTGGGGCTCGTTACCTGAAGGGTCACGCCCTTACAACTACTAGGTGGGATGCCTAGTCAGGCACCCTATTGGCGGTTGCCGCAGCACGGGCAGTGCGAGCACCGTGAGCACAGTGTGAGCACCACCCTATCTTGCGCCTTGCCGCAAATCTTCATCAGTTGTGTGGCTATATATATATCGTCGGAACAAAGGGTCTGTGGCATTGCTGTCACAACCGCAAGGCCGCCTACCAGAGAAAGCGCATATATGCAGGTGAAGTGAATTAAGGGTGAAGAAAATTGCATGTGCATTTTGTGAAAAAAGCAAGAAACAATAAAACGGTTAATTGCTTTGTGATGAGAACCGTCCTTCTTGGAGCGTCCGCGTGACTGTTTTCACAACCGCCTGCTCATGTCCCGAAGTGGTAAGTGCCTCTAGGTCGGCCGGTTAACTGCCCCTTTCTCGTCGTATCCGCCAGTGACGAGAGAAGCGACCAGGGATTATCTACTGGGCCTTTAGTGTTGCTGCTGAATCATCTTCATCTGCTGCTGGCAGCGACTGCCAGCTGTTTTCCGCTGCGCAGCCGCCTGGGATTCTTCCACTGACGACAGACGCCCTGCTGCGGGAAGTTTTGACGAAAGGTATGCCCCGTCATCGCGGGGGCAAAGGGTTGGATCTGTGTACACAGTCGTGACGTACACGATTATGTGTACAGGGTCGTTCAAAATATGTGCGAACACGGCGCAGCGTGGCCGCGCTCCGCGGAGCGTCAGCGCATCCGGCGCGGTCGCGCATCGAAACAATGTGGCGCAGGCGCACAGGAGACAGGAGGCGGTGCTTAGTGTCGTCTGCTACAGTGAGGAAGCGCACCGTGCTTGCTTTGCTGGGAAGCGCACCTTACTGTGTGCTGGCAGCGCTCAGACACGCCGAGGTGCCATTGTCGCATTTTACTGACAGCAGCATGTGTCCCTGTGGAGCGTACTCGGTTAAATGCAGGTGTTGTTCCAAATTTCTCAGCTCTAGTCTGGATTGGTTTATGCTGTGAAATACCCAAAAGTGACTCACGCATTGGGAGACGTCGACGTAGTAGAGGGATCTGGATCATTTTGACCCTCGGCGATTCTTACTATGCACAGATATAGCGCATTAAATGATCGTCTTTCCTTTCGCCTAAATTAAAACAGAGCCGCAGCGACCGAGATCGAACTTGGTTCCCCCGACTCAGAAGTCAGGTGCTCCCCACTGTGCAAGCGCAGCGAGACATTCTCAGCATTTGCCCGCACTCTGCAGGCGGCGTGTGGTAACGGAGCATAGCTTTGTTTTCTGTCCGTTCTTCCTAAATCGAATGAGATGTTTTGCAGCAGGAGCTATTAAACCGTGTGCACGGAGTTGGCTTCAGCTTTGCTCTTCTGGGTCCATGATCAGCCTAGGGCGAAATAGCCCGCAGATTGCTTGATAGTACTTCGAAACTTACTACAGAAATGAAAGAAAGCACCGAACCTTGTACGATTTTTTAAAAAAGTATGAAGATAAATTTGTACAATCGTGTGACTTTTTCTTTACTCAAGATATCCTTACTTGCACCATTAAGAAGGCTGAACAACAATGTATTTGCTTGGAAGCTCATGCCATAAGTCAAAGGATCCTGATCGTAGCACTGAAATTCCTTATTAGAATTATTTCTCCTCTGTTGCCGCGCCATGCACTCACGTGTTTTTCCTGCCTCCGCTGACGCTTTCTGCCGGTATCGCTTTCTTCGAACGTTGTGTACCGTAGCGTAACACCAAGGAAACAGCCGTATGTAACCGCGAGGAAAGGGCCTAATCAGGAACAAATATTTATTGCAGGAAGCACATTTGCTATAGGCTTCCAGTCAAAAAGTCTCAGGTGGTGACGGTGACAATAAAAAAAACGCAGCGCTTGGGCTCTATGCCAGTTAAACGCTCCTTGCAGCAGGATTTTTGGGGCCAGAGACCTCATAATAAATGGCTCTAGGAATGAAAGCGACAAAATGAAACGTTTGCACCTAGGTTGATTGAAGGCTTTAGCTGGAATCACATTCAAGAACGGCACACAGAATTCATTCACAACAAAAAACTCTCAGACGAAATAATGAACTTTAAAATTTCAATGTATCTACGCTCATTGTTGTTGTCGAAAATGAAAAGCTTATTTCATTCACTGCTGTGATTGCTCATGGCACACAGCCCACTGCGCTATACTGTTAGCTGTTTTCTTTTTGCACCCTTTCACACTCAAGTTCATTGCGTCGAAAAGCATTTTTTTTAGTTCTCAACGACGAAATTGCTTACTTTTTCGGATTAAAATACCAGCTGCTAATCATTTGCGGGGAAGTGAAAACGTACCAAATGCCAGAACAAATTGAAACAGAACTCCGAAATGCCAAGAATTAATAAATAAACAGTCGAAAGAGCGTGAAATGAATTGCAATTCCAAACAAGCTCATTACGCATCGTATTAAAAAAACGATGCTCTCTCTTACTTTGAAGAAAAATGATGCATAAAAATGCAAACGACGAAAAACCCTACTCACAACCCCACTCTGCATAGCGAACTAAACCTGATGCTCAAGCATTGCACCGGTTCCCTTTGAATTTCTGCTGCCATCTTTCTTTCACTTAGTTCACCTTGAACCCTACGCAGTGTGTCGCGAAAATTTACTACTTTCGTCATGAGACAGAAAAAGCTCCTACGTGCCCCACACTCCCAGAAAAATTCGCGCATTCAATTTGTACACACTTTCGTTCACAGCGTGTCAAAAGTTTAGATTTTATCCTGCTATAGACGCTGAAGGTGTCGGTGCTCCTCTACGGACATTTCGCACATGGTAGGAATGCAGTACGCGTTTAAAAATCGCCAACATGACGAGACAAGTAACCATCTATCAGAATCGACAACTGGCGGAAAAATTACAACCCCGCATATCAGGTATCCTTTCATGGACACAAAAGTTTGACATCAAGATAAAGCATCTAATTGAGAACGCAAAACTGATTGTAGGAAATAAAATTCATTATCCACCGAGTGTGTTCAGGGTTTGCTCATGCGCCGAGTTTTATTTTCTCCTGTGTGCTGCTCTTCAACGAGTTCCATGACCATGGTCAGTAGCGGGTCGGTTGGCCTCCTGCGTTTATGAGGGCTTTCATCCTGTTCTGGACGGACCTGTATAGGGACCTGCAAAGGCTCGCATCGGACCTCAGCCGCTCCCACTTCTCTTGAACAACAATCCAAAGAGCATCCGCTGAGAGGCCGTGCAGCTGTCGGCCGGTCATAGCGCTCTTCCTGATGCCCCAGACATTCTCAATAACATTAAGGTCAGGGGACTTAGCAGGCCATTCCAGCACTGCGACGTCGCGGAGCTCAAGAAATGCAGCAACTCTTTTCGATTTGTGTATTGGCGAGTTATCGTGCTGCAGAATGAAGTCGCTCTCCAGAAATGGTCCTCCTAGAAGGTACGGGAAGAGCACATCGTCCAGGATTGAGCAGTAGGCCTCTCCATTGAAGCGGCTCCCTAGGCGAACCAGGGGTCCCAGGCCTTCGGCGGTCACGGCGCCCCAAACATTCACAGCGGACCGGCCGCTGGCAGCGACTTGCTGCATGTACTCAGGCATATACCTGCAGAAAACGAAAAAAAATTTTAGTGTTGGCAAAAAATGCAGGTGCGACCGGCAAGCTAGAAGGAACAAATATCAATTACTATCTTTTAGGATTGTCTAGCGGTCATTACCGGGCCACCTAACACAATCATACAAAAAAATGTGAACGAGGCCATTCTTTTATGAATTCAATTGTTTTGGAGAGATCATAAAGTACTCCGAGACTATGCCACAGTGCAAAAATTTGCTGTTTATCGGCACCTATTTCTTGAATGAATGAATGAATGAATGAATGAATGAATGAATGAATGAATGAATGAATGAATGAATGAATGAATGAATGAATGAACTTCATTCCCGTCATCACGGGGCCTCACGGTCGGGGCGCAGCAATTAGGAGGGGGTGCCTCCCAGCCGGCTATCAGTATCGGAGACCGCGGAGAGAATCTTGTAGTAAGCTGTCTCCGCCTGACGGATGATGACTCTTTGCTGATCTGGGTTGTGGCTCCGGTTCAGCTCTTCCCTGGTGGCAAGGCCTAGGATGCTTTGTGATTTAGCCCCAGCAGAATCCGGACACTCCCAATTTAAGTGATTTTGCGGTCATTTTGTGGCAGCTAGTGCACAGCTCAGGCTCCCCAGTGTCTTCATCATGTAGTGTACAGTACGGAAAGAATCTGCTGACCTGAAGCCTCCACTAGGCCCTGGACTCCTTTGGAGTGAGCGACCTATCCGGAAGTGAGAGTGTTCTCCTTTCCAGTCTAAGTGTTTCGGTTATTTCTTTATACGTTATGAGAGGGTCTTTATTCCCACTCAGGGGCACTTCCAGAGCTGCTCGGATGTATAATTCTCGAGCGAGGCTGTGAGCAGCCTCATACCCCGGAATGCTCTCATGAGCAGGAACCCTTTTGAGGGATACCTCTGCTTGAGGGGTAATCTGGCGGGTTGACTGGAGACCACCCCCTTACAAAAAATGTGAACAGCTGTATTACTGTCAGACAAGATGATCTTGGCTATGGTACTGACGCACGCTAGGGCTATAGCAGCCTCCTTTGCCACTAACGAATTCCTAATATTAACCGATCCTACAGTCACTTTCCCACCATTCCGATATTTCTTGACGAACAAGATGTTCTGCGCGATTTAAATGCACGCGCCAGCTTATAACATTCGATATTAAAAGATTTCAGCCGTAACTGACACAAACTCTGAAACTCCAGTTATTATGGTTGTAGCGTTAGTCACTGATCGTAGCTGTGCTGTTATTTTAGAGAATTTCTTTACTTTTGTCGAAGGTTAATTAGCCCTGATACTTCTTAGAACAAGCATATTAACGTTTAGAGCTTAAAAACAGTAAATACTAGTGCTAAAATGATCCTTCATTTTAGAATATAATTGCTTAAATGATTACACTTACCGGTAGTTTTCAGGCCGCCAGACTCGCTGACGCTGGTCCCACCTGGCCGTGAAAGCAGATTCGTCAGTAAATACGACCTTTCCCCAGTGCTCTTCTGTCCATTGCTCATGATCTCGGGCAAATGCCAGGCGCTTCTCCTTGTTCTTCTCGCTCACAAGTGGCTTCTGTGCAGCTGTTCTTGACTTGAGGCCAGTCGCGCGCAGACGACGCGTCACTGTTGCGTTCGAAACACCTGGAAGCCCGACTGTATTCTTAATTTCAGTCGCACTGGCAGTGGGTTAGTCCACAGCGGCCGCAACGATGTTCATGTCGTCGTTTTCATTCGTGACTTTGGGACGGCCTGTCCGCGGATGATCCTTGATCCTTCGCTCCTTTCGGGCATGCCTGAAAAATCCGGTTCATGGTCGAAAGCGGCCGATTTGTTAACATCGATATCCTCCCCTGAGATTATGCTTGTAGGCTTAGCGCTACAATTTGCCATCTTTCGCTCTCCGGAACACGAGACATCGCTTGCTCTCCCAAGGTTCGGCCAAAAATGACACACCCCTCGAGTGTTACACTGCTTTTATTACTGGGGCAGCATAAGACATAAGCATGAAAAGAAAAAAAGTGACGTCACTACTTTTAAAACTGATAGCTTGATGTTTGTCAGCCGATGAACATAACGAATGTGCAGTGGATCGTGCTTTCACAAGTCATCCGAGAATCATTCACTAGTACAGAGTAGTCGCTTAGCTTGGCACGTATTTACAGCAGCTGATCAGCCGCGCCAGCGGAGTGCCCAAGCTAGCTCCCTCAGCCAGTTAACACCCTTCCATAGGGTACCCTTCCATGAACAACACGCTGCAGTCAGTAAGATGCGACAATGGCATCTCGGCGCGCCTGGGCGCTGCCAGCACACGGTTAGGTGCGCTTCCCAGCAAAGCAAGCACGGTGCGCTTCCGCACTGTAGCAGACGACACAGCACCGCCTCCTGTCTCCTGTGCGCCTGCGCCACATTGTTTCGATGCGACCGCGCCGGATGCGCTGACGCTCCGCGGAGCGCGGCCACGCTGCGCCGTGTTCGCACATATTTTGAACGACCCTGTACATAGTGCCTGAAATGACTAATTTGTGCTGTGTGTTTGTCTGACTTAAATAGACGCAATATAATTGCTTTATTGCCTTGAAGAGCTCCCTTATAGCTACTACTTATCTGGAAAAATGGCCGTATTTCGCCTGCTACGCTGTTTTATGCGAGATGTATACTTTTTGGTGTGATGTTTAGAGCGAGTAATAGAATTGCGAGACATATTGCCGCCTGTAACAAAGAAAAATAAGTGTGCGCGTGCGTGATCCGGCAGCTTTACACGAAAGAAAGGCACTTAGTTCTGAGGGAATTTCAAAGGAAGGAGGAAGGAGTACTGGATAAGAGACGACACACTGTGAGGCATGTCAGGTACTTTCGGCGTCAAACGAACTCAAACGCGCTTAAAGTCACAGCAATAATAAATGTAAGAGAAAGAAGGCAAACATGGTCCATGTGTATTATCGCTTACAGTGACGCGCGCATATGCATGCGTATTCCACTTCCTAAGGTTATTTTTTGACCTGTAAAAATTGTCGCCTTTCGCATTCCTTCACGTCATCGGCACTGTCACTGTGAACGCCCGAAAGCTTCTTCTGGGTTCAGCGTACCTAGAGGCCGATCGGCTAATGTGCGGGGCTAATTTTCCTTACTGCGCGTAGTTACACAGAAAACGCTTTATTTTCTGAATAACGTCAGTTCATTAAGGTTTGGGTAATATAAGTTGGTGTGACTGTGGTTCGAGGCAGTTTCTTGCATAGGCTCTCCATTTCCCAGCTCTTAGCACCAACAGACATGAAAGCAAATAATAGAACGAAAAAATCAATTTCTGATGATAGAGTGCTTTTCGGTCGTCGTCCTTCTAATATGTCAGTAAATCCGCACGTTCAAATGATGGCGGACATCGCATTTTTCTGAAATGATGGTTCTTCATCGCGCTGGAAACGCGAGTCGTTCATGTGGCTTGCTTTGAACCATTCCGCATGGCAGGTCAGGCTTGCTAGGTCTGCATGATGTCACAGAAGTGCAAGCAGCAGTGATTCAAGCATTCAAAATGTTCTTCCAAAGTGTTCGGTCTGTCATCATGCTCTTCACAGAAGCAAGATTATTCCAATCGTAGGTTTCGACGCGGACTATCAACCATTACTCAACTAACTGAGGTCGTACGCGATCTAGCATTTTATCAGGCGCTTAAAACAACATCAAAATTACGTCGCCAAAGGCCGCACGAAAGAAAATGCCTTGGCTGAACACTATCAAGTTGCATCCCATGCCATCGATTGGAACAACGCCTCAGTCATCGCGACGGAGAAGTATTTATCGTCCCGTTTACTTCTAGAATCACTTCACATCCAAACGACACCACATGTATTAAACCGAACTAGGGGTAATCTTCCTGAGATCTACGCATGCTCATTACGTCACCTGCACCGTACATAAGTAGCCACCTTCGCCCATCCGCTGCCATTGTGACCAAGGGACCCGTACGGGCCCAGAAACGTATTTGTTTTTCCTTTTTTCTTTTTTGGCGAGTGCTCCTCTTTTTCTGCTATTATGTTCCCTCCTCGCCAGACGGGATTCCGTCAAACGCTCGACTACTGCGTTCGTTCGAACATCAGGGACGCCAAAACTGTGAATTCGTCGAGGAATCATTCAAGCCTTGCAGAGGCACGCGTCGGTTGTACGGCGCACCGTCAGAGTACGGCATCCATCCCGTCTGACTGTACGGCGACAGACCAGCTAAGTCCATCCTGTAGTTACCTCCCTGCTCAAAAATGAATGGGGGCTCTGGTGTCACGCACATTCTATCCATGAAAGCAGGTCTCCAATGTGGGCCCTTGCCAGTAAAAACACCGAAAACCTCGAAATATGGCAGTGCCACTGCAGGTAATATAAGAAAAGGAGAGAACTATTACAGTGATTCATAAACAAATAACTATCCCCACCCGATGTAATAGCGTTACAAGGAACGAATATGACGCCAACGCTGCAAGGATACACGACATACGTGTACCCGGAAAGCGCCATAACCGCAACGCTCATAAGTAAAAACTTAGTCGCAATCATGCACAACAGCATATCCGACACGCAAATATAACACGTAATTACAGATAGTTCTATAAAAAAAGCAGGGCAGCAGCACATTCGTAGTCAACATCTACAGCTCCCCTAAACAACCGAAGGACAAGAAATTCTATGAACTCTTCCACGGTATAAGCAGCCTAGCCAAAGGAACCAAATTGGTAATAGTAGGAGACTTCAGCGCAAGAGACACAAGCAGGGGCTATGGCAGAGCACACAAAAAGGCAAGAATATAAAATAAGCGGCATAAGCTACGGGGTGTCAATTGATAACGGACCCAGGTACCCTGTTGTGCTCGCGCTTCCTTCCTGCTGTTGAGTTCGGCGATTTTGGACATGGGGGAGGATTCCCTGAAAACCACCGCGAAGGTGAATGGGCCCTCTGGAAATAAACGTGGCTGCAGGAATGTCGGATGCAGCTATGATAATGGCGTCCCCACGTGTTCGAACATGCCATCGGGTCGACGAACGGAGTGTTGTCCTCTTCAGTCACGCTGGGGTTGAACAATTGTCTGAGAACTGCGCCTTCGACAGAGATTCCGTGTTCCGGTCATCAGACGACGAAGTACAAGATCAGTGTTGTCCTCTTCAGTCACGCTGGGGTTGAACAGTTGCCGGAGAGCTGCGCCTTCGACAGAGGTTCCACGTTCCGGTCATCAGACGAAGAAGTACAAGATCTCTCAACCCCTGCTGGGAGACAGCCCGCATTCTTGTGTCACGCAGGTGTCTTCCGGTTCCACATGGACGCAGTCCGGACCCACGTGCACGCCCACCTGGAGGCCGTGTGGCCGACAACGTGACCGGGTCCTGTTTCCTTTCCATAGACCAAGCTGCGAGAGAACATCAGGACCGCCCTGCCAAGGGTGGTACCATCAGTGCCATCGTTTGATTGGACATCATTCTTCGAACTGTATTCCTCAGCTAGGGATCTGGGGAATACAAAGAGTATTTAACCAGCTGCTGGTTTGGTAGCAGAAGAGAGCCCCCATCTTTAGAGATACCCTTTGCTGGGAGAGACTCCCGACTGCTAAGAAGCCCTCTTTACTGATCAGCACTCTCAGTTGCCCTTACTTCTACATTATGTAAATAGTTTTTGTATAAAATTTTCAATTTTTCTCCTCCGATCGTCCTCGTCTCTTCTCCGGCGCAGTCACTCTACCTGAATCCCAACAACCCCCACTAGGGGACACCTGTCCAGACCTTACGTACGTCAAAAGAACGGCGCGAACGACGTGGGGAAACCTCAATGAAAACCTAGGCAGCGACCACTATAATATCAGCACACAGATTACAGCCATCCGATTCAGGCGGAGAATCAGCACTGCCAAAATTACGGATTGGGACGCGTTCAGACAGGCATGTAAAGAAAGCCTAACCGAGGGAATAGACTCGATTGAGGCATGGAAGAACATGCTTAAGAACAAACAACGCAGTTACACCAGGGAGATAGGACCGAGCAGACACTCGAGGTGGACCCTAAACTCCATAGGCTATGGGAAGCATGAAAGGGGCTCATCAAGCGATGGAAAAGCAAAGATACAATAGGAAGCCAAAACTGAAAATTGCGGAAGTAACAAAGAGAGCAGAGGAGTACACAGAACAACTAACGAGAACGAATTGGCAGCAATTCAGCAACTTGCTATGCGGCACTCTAAATATATCCAGAACGTGGCAAATAGTCAGAGCTCTCCTCGATCCAACTAAAATTAAAAACGAAAGCAATCAGGCGATCCACAGACTGGTCCATCAATTCCAAGGACCAGATTCGGAATTAATAGAGAAAGTTAGGCAGAAAAGCTTTGGCAACAGCGACCCAGCAGTGTACACCGAGCACTTTCGAGAACAGAAAAACCAAGAATTACATAAACCCATAACTAGGGAGGAATTCTACGCAGCAATTAAAAGCACAACAAGAAATACAGCCGCAGGGCGGGACAAAATTACAAACGCACTCATCCGTAACCTAAGCGACGGAATGATTGAAAACCTAGCCGAATACTTTAATAAGCTATGGGAATCAGAGACTATTCAAAAAAGAGTGGAAGCATGCGGAAATAGTAATGATTCCCAAACGAGGTAAACCACTGCAGTTAGAAAACCTCGGGCCGATATTTTAACCTCGTGCCTAGAGAAATTATACGAAATAATTATAACCAGACGGGTGCAAGATTACATGAAGGAAAGCGAGCTATACCCCATAGTATGTCTGGCTTTCGGGCAAAACTGTCTACGCAAGACGTCCTGCTGCAGATAAAGGACGAAATATTAACCAACGTACCCAGACACTGGTAACGCATAATTAATGCCCTGGACATAAAGGGATCTTTTTATAACGTTAGATACGAAGTCGTACTAATAGGCCTTAGCGATTTTAACTGCCGGAAAAGATTCTACGGATACGTAAGAGCTTTTCTCACAATTAGAACGGCTACAATAGGGTTCGGCGAAATCAGGTCCAATAGCTTTCAAAAACCCAATATGGGAACGCCGCAAGGGTCAGTGATTTCACCCATTCTCTTTAACATAGCAATGGTTAAGCTGGCTAGACAGCTAGAAACCATACAAGGCATGTAATGTACGCGGACATCACTGTGTGGGTCACGGAGGGATCACTCAGCGAAAAGGAAGCGAAACTGCAGACTGCCTTAACGTGCGTAGAGAGAAAGACAAACTGAAAAGCAGGGAGGCTAGTACACAGCGCCCGGTATGCTACCCTACACGGGGGAAGAGGAACGGAGGGAGAGATAGAAAGGGGAGAGAACAAAGGGAGATGATCACTTTTCCACATTTCCGTTCGCCATTACTTGCAGGGTACACAGGGCACACACTGATAGTTCACAACCTTGCACTCAGTCCTGAGTCCTTCAAGAACTTGAAAAGTGCCTTAAAAGCTGTCCTCTGCGATGAAGGCTTACTCCATGGACCCAGAGTCTGGGCTTCAGTAAGGGGCCGAGGATCTAAACGGCGGAGTGTTGCAGCGAGGAGTGCACGCTCACATTGAAACCGAGGACAGTTACAAAAAAGGTGTTCTGTAGTTTCGTCGCACCCACAGATCTCACACGCAGGAGTGTCTGCCAATGCGATTAAATGGGAGTAGGCATTTGTGAACGCCACTCCCAACCAAAAGCGACACAACAGCGTAGCATTGCAGCGGGAGAGGACGGATGGAGGACTGAGTTGGAGTAAGGGGTCTAGGCGGGGCAGACGGCATGTGGAGTTGCTAGTAGAAGACCATGACGCTAAAAGCTCTCTTCGGCCAAGCATTCTCAGATGTCTTGCTTGCTTGAATTCCGATTTATAACAATTCCTAAAAAACGATGAGATGCACGATATGCAATGGCATGGCCGTCAATAGTTAGGGGATAACGAGTCAAACTTTTGCGTGTAAATGTCACTATAGCGCACTTCTCGGCTGGCACGCTGAGACCTTGCTCACGGAGATAGGAGGAAGTTATGTTGTTGCCCTCTGAAGTCTTGCTCGCACGTGGAGACGCGTCACAGAGGAGGCCCAGATGCAGATGTCATGAGCATACACAGAGATATGGACGGTATTAGGCATGTACTCCTGGAGTCTCATAAGTGTTAAAAAAATAGGACTGTACACTCCGCCCTGTGGAACGCCCCGGTAGGTGTAATGAACGGGTGTGGAGCCATCTTCACACATAATAAAGATGTCTTTTTGGTCAGATAGCTTTTGGTCCACCTATACATCCGTCCAGCGATTCCAACAGCCTCTAGCGCATTAAGGATGGCCTCATGTGTCACGTTATCATATGCACCTTTGATATCAAGAAAAAGTGCCGCGCACATGCGCTTCTGGCGTTTCTGTTGCTGTACTGTGGACACGAGATCAATGACGTTGTCTATAGAGGAGCAGACCTCGTCGGAAACCCGCCATGGCATTAGGATACACGTTTTTGTGCTCAAGGTGCCACTCAAGACGCGCCAGAAGCATTCTTTCCATGACTTTTCCCACACAACTGGCCAAAGCTATTGGCCTGTATGATGACAGGTCAAGTGAGGATTTTCCTGGTTTTAGTAATGGTATCATGCGACATGATTTCCACTGGGGAGGAACAACTCCGTTTTGCCACGAGTGGTTGTAAAGGCTGACTAGCTCTCTACACACGTCGTGGCCAAGGTGGTTCAGCGCAGCATATGAAATGCCGTCTGGTTCTGGTGCAGACGAAAGCTTACATTCTGCAAGGGCAGCATCAGGTTCCTCACGTGCAAAGACAACACCTATCGCTGAACCGCGTGATTCAGGAGGAACACGGTGGGAACTCGAGGAAGTCACTGCACTCGCGATTTTCCTGCAGAAGTCAGTTGTAACTTCAATCTGATGATGATTTTGATGTAGAGCCAATGCATAGAAAGGCTGTCTTTGCTGTGGAAGGGTTCGAAGCACCGGTACTGTCCGCCTTATGAGGGACGTGGGATTTTGAGGAAATAAGAGATTGACAGAAGGACATCCCGCGCTGTTCTGCCAGCGTGTTCATCGTCGCTTGATTTTCCTCTGCACACGACGCGCCTCTCAGAGGTCCCCTACGCATTCGGTCCGTCTGTGACGTCTTTCTGCACGCCGACGAATAGCACGTAGGTGGTCTATAATTCGACATCAAATTCGATGCGCATTCTAGTTGACGTGAGGAAGCCTCTAGCAGCCTTCATTGCTGTTGCTATAATGACCTCCAAACTGGAAGTGAGGGCCTGTTTGCACGCCTCTTTCATTTGAGTTTTAAATGCCATCCAATCGATGTGCGCGTGTTTAGCTGGGCCGCACACCCCAAGACCTGGAATCTTGTGGTAGGTGGGTATGTGGTCAATCCCGGGGGTCTCCATACTACAAAACCACTGGACACGGCGGCGCAGAGACCTCGAAACTAGCGTCAGGTCTAGGCAAGTGTTGTATGAACTGCATCGCAGGTATGTCGGGCGGCCGTCATTAATTACGCAAAGTTCATTTTCTGAAGCAAATAAGGCCAGATTCCTCCCCCTGGCGTGGACTATAGGACTTACCCACAATTGGTGGTGGGCGTTTAAATCTCCGCTAAGAATTCAGGGAGCCCGGGATTCCTTCATAATTGTCTTCAACCTCTCGCAGTCCAATTGAGAGGAGGGGGAGACATACGCCGCAATCAGGGTCAACACACGTACTGATTGTCATTGTGGAGTTGAACTGGGCAGCAAACGTACGTTATGTCGGTGCAGATGTAGACCGGAACTTTTCTGCGCTCGCCTCAGGTCGGAGCAAAGAAGAGCTCGTACCAGGAAAGCCTGATTGCTTGGGATAAGTTAAGTTCAGAGATGACTAATATCGGGAAGTAGTTGTTGAAAACATATTGCCGAAAACTCGCGATTCGTGACTTTAGGCTTCTTGAGTTCCACTGTAAGACCGCAGCGCCTCTGACTTGCTCACAAAACGTGGGAAGCTGGCCAGCCGTTCTGTTTTAAATGTCTTGTAGTGCTGTAACCAGAGAGTCCAGCACCAGTAAGACGCTTCGGGCGGTTGACGATTGCAGGGCCTGTATAAGAGGGAGAATGGCGTTGACAACCGTCCGGAGGATCACGACGGCTTGACGATCTTGCTCTGGGAGCCCTTCTCTCACGACAGGTGAGCTCGCGCGATGGGAGCTTGCGCTGAGGAGGCTCAGCAGGACTTAACGGCGGAAGCGCTAACACGAAGACATCTGATTATCCTTGGCGATATTTCGCGGACTGGACACACTTGTACGCGACGGCACGGGAGGAGGTTAAGAAGGAGGTGCCGTGGGCGCGTCGATGTGGTTGCTTTTTGCAATAGAGTTTCTTGAGTTCTTCTTGCGGCGTGAACGCCTTTTCCGTACAGTCGCGGCAGCTTCACTGTGCGTAAAATTGTCCTGAACCATTTGCTTTAGAACGGCACGCTCGCTTTTTAAGCGCGGACAATTCTTAGAGGAGGCGTCTTGGGGCCCGTTGCAGTTGGAACACTTAAGGACTTGTGCATTACAAGACTCAGTGCTGTGAGCTCCAGCACAACGAGAGCACACTCTCGTGTTGCCGCAGATTCCGCTCACATGACCTACTTTCAAACATTTGTGGTTTTGCAGGGGTTTCGGAATAAATGGCCGCACGGCGTGACGGAAATGGTCCACCTTCACGTGTGATGGAAGGCCGTAGCCTTGGAACAAAATCTTTACACAACGGGAATTGGCCAGAGCGAAGGCACTCCATCGAGTGTACGGCTTCGAGCCGGATGCCGTATGGGTGGACGCCGCCTGCACGGGTGACGAATCAACCGCAGCCCCTCACGGAAGCCCAGTAGATTTTAACAGACTCTAAAACTGCAATTCTAAATTTTGCGCGAGGCCGAGTCAACGTCCCTGCTTTTGGCACACTGGGCTCGCCCGATGCACCCCCACCCCGCCACGTATAGCTTATATGGGTGCCTGCGCACTCCGGGAATCCCGGAAACGAGGCCGCCAACCTTTTAGCCCGAGGTTCTTTGAACCGGGTTCAGGTGGCCTCGGATCGGGGATTC
The DNA here is from genome assembly GCF_052857255.1 of Amblyomma americanum. Taxonomy (NCBI): domain Eukaryota; kingdom Metazoa; phylum Arthropoda; class Arachnida; order Ixodida; family Ixodidae; genus Amblyomma; species Amblyomma americanum. The sequence continues at coordinate 301,491,914 of NC_135497.1, read as the reverse complement.
GAGAGGGAGCGAATGCACTCGTTCAGTGAGATGACGCAGGCCTACAGAGCCTCGCGCCAGCTCTACCGCCCACCCCACCCCTTCCTAGAAAACAAACATGCAACACTTTGGCGCAAACTACAGACACACACCTCCCCTCACCCCTGACCCTAGCCAATTATCATCCCTCCTTCCCCACTCCTGCCTGCACCTTGTGCCCAGAACCATTCGCCTCTTCCCTCCACACCCTCTTCCTTTGCCCAGCTGACCCTCCCTCGCGCGGCCTAGAGGACCTCAAGACCTTGAAGGACTGGGAGACCCTGCTGCGCTTCGGAGGACCCGGCCGTGCAGCAATCGCCACCGGCCGGGCTGCCAGTGTTATGGACCTTAGGGACATAAACACTTGAGCGCAGTGGGGTTGTGTGGAGACCCAGGGGCGTGTCGCGACTTCCTCTCCAACAATAAAGTTTCTCTCTCTCTCTCTCCCAGACGTGGCACCCGTAGAACTACGGTGCCTTCATTTGCCGTCTTCACGAGTATGGGCAAACCATCTGGCGTGATAGCCTCGTCGACACCATAGATTACGCCGGAAGAGGACTCATCCCGCCGAGCGGGATAACAGTACGTACTGATAAACCGCCGATCTCAGTTATGGCCCGCATAGGTTCCAGCGTAGCCGCATGGTAGACATCAACGGCTACAGTGTTCTTCCGCGCATTCACTCGAACTTCTTTGATTTTGTTAGGCACGAGGGATTCGAGTTCTACAGAGACCACCTGCCTGTTAAGCCGCCTCATGTTGTCGGTTGGCTGCACAGGAAGGACGAGGATGGTGTGTGCAGGTGTGTAGCCACTTTTTTTAGAGTGGACTCACTGGATGACGATCTGGCTCTTAGAAGACTTCTCTTGGTCTTCCGGCTGAGGTAAGTCTCAAAGCCACCCTCACTGCTGGCCTCGCTGAGGTACTCGATGGTGTCATCGCTGTCGGGGTCGCTCGGACGGCTTTACCGCTTCCTCGACAAGCTCGAGGTTGAGGCCGCAAGGCGTCCCCGCAGTATGCACGCGAAAACAGTTAAAAAGCTAGAGGCTGACTGAAAGCGTTCCACAAGGATGCACTTTGTCGTCTTATACGTGCGTACAAAATTTTGGTAGAGACAGGGAATGAGTTTGCTGGACAGAAAAATCAAAACTACTAAGGATCTGGCGAGGTAAACTCAACCGATCAGTACCGGAACAGAAGAACTAAAACTAAATATTCATCTAGAAGGGAAATCTATACCGGAAAGAACTACCATCAGAATATTAGGTATGTGGATTCAATCCGACCAAAGGTGGTCGCAGGCGCTCAGATTAATACATAACTCGGCGATACAGGTCGCCCGCATGATAACCAGCGTCTCTAGGAAAACACACAGCATGCGGGTGAGCGACACGAGTAAGCTCGTAAAGAGCCTAGTTGTTTGCTGAATTACATACAGCATACCATACTCCGACATAGGCCGGCACCCAGGTCAGCCTGATGAGGGTTCCCCTGGAGCTAATTACGCGAAGCTGCCAAGGCAGCCTGCGGACGACGGGGGGTGGGGGGGCATCTAGGGCCTCTGGAGGAGCTGGAGGGCTGCCTCCATGACTCCAGGACGCTCGCTCAAGATGTCAGCAGCCAAATGAATGGCGGCCAGCTCGGTGGTCGTCCACAACCACCGAGCTGGCCGCCGTTCATGTGGCTGCTGACATATTGAGCGATGGACAGCCAGCCCACCGGGCGTCCACCCGGTGCCAGCTCGTCGGTCGTCCCGGCGCCAGCTCGTCGGACGACCGTCGAGCTGGCACCGTGTGTACGCCCGACGAGCGGGCTGCCCACCGTGCAATCCCCTTAAGCCACTAGCAAATGCCTTCCTATCGAACGCTAAGGGTTGTAAAGGGCGAATTTTTAAGTATATAGAATCTGCATTTGTAAAAGCAAAACGAAGAGCTTTGGCCACTGATATATATGCTGCGCTCTTTATACTGCATCAAACTTTCAGTTGACTTGCGATACTGGTTAGTCGTCACAGGCCATTACAGCTTTGCACTTGAAGTTCAGCCACTGCCATGACAACATCAATTTTCGCCTAGTTATCGAGATCACTCATAGAGGGCGCAAAGCGATAAACGCGGTCAGAGTCGCGAATAAAGTCTCCGGATCCCTGAATGTACTGCAGCTGTTTTCTCTTTGCCGCCGCGCCGCCTCTCTGCGAGTGGCGATCACGTCATTTTTAGGCGCCGCCATGGATGGTCCACTCACTCTCATAGCCGACGGGGCGCTGTGCTTTCGAGGTGGTTGGCTGGCGTGTTTTACGAAGTAGATCGTTCAGTATCTCGTTTATGTGAGTTTATGCTTGCGCGTGCGAGTGCGCGTGTGTCTGTGCGTGTGTATGTCTGTGCACGGGCGCTTGTGTGTCTGTGTGTGTTTGTGACAGCTGTATGTTTTCGGAGAGGTTGCTTTACGAGGTTTTTTTTTCTCTGCTGCTCATCGATATTGTGTAATGAGGCTTAAATAAAAGAAATGTGGAATTTTGACATCCCGAAGCGACACGTTAGCAATGAGAGGCGCCGATGTGGAGACCATTGGGCGAATTTATACCGCCTGGGGTTATTTAACGCGCACTTACGTCGCACTGCACATGGGCGTTTTTGTACTTCGCCTGCATCGAAATACGACCTCAATGCGTCCGCACTCTAAGACGCAAGCTGCGCCCGACCGCAGGGCGCCGACAACCTGTTTTTACAGGAAACTAACCTACGTTACCCACGCGAGGTCTCCGATTTTAAGTCCAGGTTTTGTGTTCATGCTTTTTTTTCGTTAACTACTTCTGTTTCGGGCGGTGTTGGTGTGGTTTTTGTTAACAGCCCTTTTCGCTCTGGCGCGCACTGCATTTACGGCATAGACGGTCGCACACTTGCGGTGGATTTTTATTTGAGTAGCAGGCGTGTCAGGGCGGTAGTGGTCTACGCACCAGCCCGCCGTTCTGATTCGTCTAGTTTCTTTAAATTGTTAGATTCTTTTTTCTTGGACTGTTATCCTTGTTTTCTAGTCGGCGATTTCAATTGTGTTTAGGATCCCGTTCGTGATGTTCGCGGTCCAGGCCAGGGGCTACCCTACGCCGGGGCACGATCACTGCGGGATATTTGTATTCAATTTTCTTTCACTGACGCGTGGGTAAAACTACATGGTGACAGTTTTGGTGCTACTTGGGAGAGGGGCAGGTCGGCTAATCGTCTCGACAAATTGCTGTTTCCACGCCAGTTGGATTGTTGTGTGGTATCGTGTGACGTGCTCGCGTTTCCCCCGGGCACCCCACGTATTAGCGACCATCGACCTCTGTCAGCAGTACTGGACATGGGCGGTGACGCCCCCCGTGTCGGCGCGTGGCGCATGGATCCATGTCTGCTGACAGATTGGCGGAGCGTGACTTCTATTGAACAGGCGTTGGAAGGCCCGGTTGGAGGCGTTGCAAGTGCCAACACTTGGGATGACCTCAAATCGACATGGCGGGCGCTTTACTTAGCGAAGGGCGCCAGCGCAGGAGGCGTATCTCGGAGGACATAAACACCACCCTTGCCCGTATTCGCATCGTGCAGCGCGGCGCGCCGCTTACCTTTGCCATGCGCGATTACCTCGCTCTTTTAAAAGCGCGCTACCACATGCTACTACGCCAGTCCTCGCGAGCCGCAAGTCAGGCACTAGTGCAGGGTAGACCTGTGTCTGATCCAACAGTGCTGCGGCAGGTGCGCGCAGGTAGTCTTGATGAGACACGACAGGTTCGCGTGGAGGAGGTCGTTTTGCCGGACGGTTCCAGGAGCAGCAGCGCGGCTGTCATCTCTGTCATTTTTAAGCGTCACTTCTCACAGCTGTTTGTTTCTGAGGCCGGACGGTGGGACGCTGCCTCCTTCGCGGACGCTATACGCAGTTTTTTTCGGCCAGCTGCCGCAAGTGCCGAGCGATGTCTGCACACAGCTCAGCGCTCCGGTGAGCTCAGAGGAACTCTTTGCCACAGTTAAAGGCATGAACGCTGCCTCAGCTCCAGTCCCTGACGGCATTCCCATTAGCTTTTATGCGCTGTTTTACACCGTTCTGGAGAAACACCTTCTCCAGATAGTGAACGCCTTCGTCAGGGACGGTGAGAGGCCGGAGTCCTTCAGAAAGAGCCGATTGTGCTCATCCTTAAGCCTGGCGGGAGCCTATCTGACCCGCAGGCGTGGCGCCCGATCACACTGCTTAATGCAGATTACAAGATTGGGGCGTCACTGCTGGCTAAAAGGTTGAGTACGGTTTTAGCGGAGCTCATAAGCCCTGCACAGACATGCAGTGTGCCCGGACGATCGGTGTTCTCGTCTCTCGCACTAACGCGTGACTTGTTCACGATCACCTCGAGAACAGGAATACCGGGTTGTTTCGTCTCACTTGATCAGGCTAAAGCCTTCGACCGAGTCGAGCACCGCTACCTTTTTGGAGTTCTCGGGGCTTTCGGCTTTCCGCCCGAGTTCGTGGCGCCGTTAGCACGGCTGTATTCCGGCCTTACAGCTCGGTTGCTTTTTAACGGCTCGTTGAGCGACCGCATCAATATCGAGCGCGGCATACGACAGGGTTGTCCCATGTCGCCTTTGCTATTCGTGTTGTCTTTAGACCCCCTCCAGCGCCGCGTAGCGGAGTGTCCATAGGTGCGTGGGTTCCCTTTGCCTGGCCAAGGTCAGGTGAAGTTGTCCGCATAGGCTGACGACGTGTCTCTGTTTTTTCGGGACGAGGACAACTACGCAGCGTTCTTACGGCTTTTTGCGTGTTACAGCGAGCTGTCCGGCGCCCTGCTTAACAGGGGAAAGAGTAAAGCTCTGCGCTTTGGCGCTTTTACGTCAGACCTGCTGGGCAACGTAGAGTGGGTCTCGGCGGTTAAGGTTCTTGGCGTCGTGTTCCTCTCCTCAGGAGAGGTAGCTCGCGAGTCGTGGTCGCAGTTAAGAACGGCCGCAGAGCGACGTCTCGCAGTGGCAGCGCGTTTTCGCTTGTCGCTGTCTGAGCGCGCTTTTATTATTAGATCATCTGTGTGCGCGCCACTCTTCTACGCAGCTCGCGTCGCCTGTCCGCCGCGCACATTCACGCGTCGTTTGGCCACACTTTGTGGCGCTTTTTTCTGGGCGGGAAAGACGGAGACCGTCGCTCGCGCACTCCTCCCCTGCCCACGCGCATGGGCGGGTTCAGCTTGCCCGATTTATGCACAATGTGCAGTGTTCTAGCTGTCCGAGGCGTCCGCGACCTGGTCAACGTCACCGACTACCCGGGGAGGGGACTTCTCGCCTACCTTCTTGGGACGTCGCGGCGCCTCTTTTTTGGTTAAGTAACAGGTCCTTCAGCCGAACAGCAGCCGAAGTTCTTTAGGTATGTCTGTCGCACGGCCGAGTCTCTCACAGCCGCTCTGCCCGAGGTCGACGTCACTAAGACGCAGGCCTCCCGTGTTTGCGAGCTCCTCGCTATCCAGGAGGCTACACCAGAACAGCTCGAACGGAGCAGGCGGGTGCGGTGGCGAGATTTGACGTCTAGCACTCATCCACCAGACGTTCGTGACTTCGGCTAGCTGCGAGGCTGGAGGGTCTTGCCCACGGGAGTCCGTGTCGCAGCGTGGGCATCGCCCCTTCTTCGCGGTGTCCTCAGAGTGGCAACACTGAAACCCTACAGCATGCCATGGTTGAGTGCGTGGTTGCTAGAACGTTTTGGCGGCTCATGTCGCGTATGTTTTTTGTCTCCATGAACTACCGCACCAGGCCACGCGAGTCGTTTGTGCGGCTTCTGCTCTGCGTGGATGCGTTTGTTTTGTGGCGGCAGAGAGGTGTGGCTTCAAGCAGGGTCGACCTCAGCGGGCCATGTTCCCATTGTTGCCGTGGGTGAGAACGCGCCTGTTCGAACAGGCGTGCTTAGACTGGGTCACCCTCGATGAGGAAGAATTCCTGCGCCGGTGGAGCACCCGGTTCATCAACACAAGCAGGCGCCGCGTCACCGTGCAGCTCCTGCCATACTGAGTGTGCCGTGCGCTCTTTGTGTGCGGCGATTGTGAGCGGTGTGTTGTGCGTGCATGCCCCGCGTGCTTCCCCCCGCGCGTATGGACCCTCTTTTGAACTCTTTTCGACTTTTATGGCTTATGTATTTGTTCTTTTTATGCCAACGTGCATTTTTGCATAAGTAGGTTGACGCTAGTCGCCAAAGCATGTCATTACTTTAGGTTGGGAGACATAAGTCGCCGTTCTGTGCCTTTGCTTTTGCGAGGGATACCAGTCCCTTTCAGGCCCGTGGTAAACAAACTTCTCTTCAACGCTCTTCTCTACTTTGCGTTTCTTTTGCGGACAGGCTGCATCCCTCACCATCTCCTCCACCGCCTGTAAGCGCTAGCGAAAGGATCTCATAGGGGGGCCATTCTGGCCGCAGAGTTAGAGCGTTGGCCCGCCCGACGACATTGGGGTCGCTCAACTACCTTCCACAAACATCCGACAGGCGACTTCATTCTTCATTCATACATTCCCGTGGCAGGAGGGGGGGAGGGGGCAAGAACCCGCCTTGACGACCGGGCTTCCCTCAAGTACCCCCCTCCTCCCCTGCGTAGACCGCGTAGCCCGGTTCTCCCTGCCCGACTCGGGAGAGAAACGGTGGTCGATGGTACGTGGGGGGAGGCACAGGATTTGAGTGGGCGGCCCGCGTATGGGCCCTCCAGATTGCGGACCGTGCAGATTTGACCTTCAGCTGAGTTCTAGGTCAAATCATGAAAAAGAGAAAAAAAAATGGATCAGTATTCATGACTGGGAGTCGAGCACGCGAAAATGCATCCAGATCTCCTTTTAGGGCCTCTCAGCGAGACCACTATGCTATCGCCGCAACTTTTTTTTCTTTATTGCATCGAAATAGTACCGAAAAGAAAAGTCTAAGCATTCTTACGCCACAAAATACCAGGCCACCATACCCCTGCATGAGCCCTCCTTTAAAAGCATCAAAAGTCTGGGGGGAGCACACATGCACCCAGACCGTAGAGGGCAGCATACACTCTCCGCACCAAAGCGCATTTTTCACGAAACAAAGATTTCGACTACCGTGGTGATTCGGCGTGGTGGTCCATCATGCCGCTCTTCCAGAGAGTAAATAGTGTCAGCAACGTAAATAGATCATATGGCACAGCACAGTTTTTCTCCACAGGCAAAAAACGGATACTGTAGGTTGTGATGTCAATGTCTTTCTTAATTGTTCGTTTTAATATATTTCATAAGAACACAGCATCAATGCACAGAATGAAACAGCGGTCAATTGTCTGTGGTGTACTGCACAGGCGGCATTTCAGCGACTATGGCGCAAGCATCTCCTTAGCATGAAGCCATGCCTTCACAGGCAGCGTGGAAGTGTGCATTTGAAAGAAGAATGTTTTTGCGGCAGAACAAATGCACATTGGTCTAACACGTTTTAAAACACTGGTGCCAAGGGACTCCAGCCATGCCAGTTACTGTGTTGAGCGGTGAAGAGGCGTTGAAACAAAACGCAACTTTTGGGGCGAGAGCTCAATTTAAAAAATACTTTTCTCGCTTTTAACAAAAAGTACCTCGAAAAAATTCTACAATGAAAGGCATTAAATTTTTCTGCATAACCCGCTTCTTTTTGTATTTTCACTTGGAACACTTCAAGGTGAAATTAACAAGCGTTTTTGGCTGAAAACGCGCTTTTGCAAAATTTTTATTTTTTTACTTCCTTGTAACCAGTTTCATCACCTATAACTTTTTTATAGGCACTAGACATCTAGAGAAAGAAAAGAGTTTTTTCAAAATTTCTGAGAGCAAGCTGATATTTGAAACAAAAAACGACAAAAATGGCGCGTTTTCGTTCTTTTCTGCGATATAAAAAATACTTATACTATGCATTGTATCGAAAGCCAGAATCTGCGAAAATGGCAATGAAAAAATTGTGAAATGTTTTCAGAACATTTTAAATTGTTATTAATAACTGAGCAGTGCCTGTTTTCTAGTCTTTTCTAAATTTTCAAACTGCGCTCACCTAACGAATAATTCTTTTTCGGCAAAAATCTTTAATGCTTTAATTGCGCACATTAGGATAAGTTTCCAGGTATTTTTTTGAACAAATTGGAGACGGTCGTGCGCGATGTCTGGGACGTTTGGCGTGAAATGCCCCTGAAATGACGCCGGTCTCACATATCTCTTTGAACGCCCGAACCGCGCCGTAAGAGAAAATTCGTTTTGGGGAAGGAAATTGCGCAATATCTGTCTGACATATCGGCGGACACCTGAACCGCGCCGTAAGGGAAGGGATAAAGAGGGGTTAAGAGAAGAAAGCAAGAAAGTGGTGCCGTAGTGGAGGCCTCTGGAAGAAAAAAAAATTGGTTTCGGGGGAAAGGAAATGGCGCAGTATCTGTCTCACTTCTCGGCGGTCACCTGAACGGCGCCGTAACGGAAGGCATCAAGGAGGGAGTGAAAGAATAGAGAAAGAAAGAGGTGCCGTAGTGGAGGGCTCCGGAATAATTTCGACCACTTGGGCATCTTTAACGTGCACTGACATCTCACAGCACACGGGTGCGTTTGTGTTTCGCCTTCATCAAAACGTGGCCGCCGCGGTCGGGTTTCAACCCGGATAGTCCGGATCAGTAGCCAAACGCGCTAACCACTGAGCCAGCGCGGCGTATAAGGGAAGAAAAATGAAATGACAATTTGTTTTAAAGAAAGAAAATTTCGCCTGTCTCACATATATCGTTGGACACCCGAATCGCGCCCTAAGCGAAGGAAAATGAAAGTTGGTTTTTTGAAAAGGAAATGACGCCTGTCTCACATTGCGCCATTTCCTTTCCTAAAAAAATCTTTTTTTGTTAAATTCGATTTCCTGATATTACCTGCAAGGTTTGCAGGTCGTTTGCAAGCGGATTCGGTTCCATATCTCCGAATACAACGACCAATAACACTTTTGTAAATATCACCAAAGCAATCTTAAATATTAGCTTTCGGGTGTGAGCGCCTTTAATGTCTCGAAGAAAGCAAAATGTATAACTAATAAAAAAAATGCCTACTACTGTGTGTGTGTGTGTGTGTGTGTGTGTGTGCGTGCGTGCGTGCGTGCGCGTGCGCGCGTGTGTGTGTGTGTGCGTGCGTGCGTGCGCGTGCGCGCGTGTGTGTGTGTGTGTGTGCGTTCGTGCGTGCGTGCGTGCGTGTGTGTGTGTGTGTGTGTGTGTGTGTGTGTGTGTGTGTGTGTGTGTGTGTGTGTGTGTGTGTGTGTGTGTGTGTGTGTGTGTGTGTGTGTGTGTGTGTGTGTGTGTGTGTGTGTGTGTGTGTGTGTGTGTGTGTGTGTGTGTGTGTGTGTGTGTGTGTGTGTGTGTGTGTGTGTGTGTGTGTGTGTGTGTGTGTGTGTGTGTGTGTGTGTGTGTGTGTGTGTGTGTGTGTGTGTGTGTGTGTGTGTGTGTGTGAATATATATATATGGAAACCGCCAGCAGCTCGGCCAAAAACGTAGCCACGGAGATGCAGCCTTTCGCTGCCGACCTGCGTTAACCAGAGCTAAACCACCAGCAAATCTTTTCTAAGCGCCCATGCGGCCGGGCGCGGTTCGCATGCATAGGGTACAAGTTTTGACGAATGCCATTCGTTTGCAGTTGTTGACTTTGTTGTAAAAATATTGTGTTGTATAATTTGTGAAAATATTGCAAATAGCCGCAACTTTTCATACAAGCGTTTTTTTTTTGGGGGGGGGAGAAATTAAATGTTCTTTACGAATATAATCCTCAGAGTTCTGTGTGCGCTGGAATTTTTACCTAGATATTACAGTGAGGGAAACAACCCTTAGGCTTTATGAAAGCAGAACAATGACTAAGGTATTGTTTGGGCGCCATTGATCACACTCAATACGAAATATAACTCATCAGGTGTGACAACACATTATCGCTTGGCAGAGAGCCATAGTACATATTAATGCCACATAAATAGACGGAGGGACGTGCTATTGCACTCAATACAGCTTGCAACGCGTCCAATGGGAACCAAATGAGCTTTCCACTTTACGTTATTAATGCTCGATGCCAAACCACTTCACTTAACCTAACATTCAGTGTGCTTTGTTGTTTGCATCGACAGCTAACTCTCACGATTTCTAACCCCATTGTGCTTGCACTGTTTCACGGACTCACCCCAAACCTCACCCCAACTACAGACCCTACCGAGGGGGTCCCCCTTTTTCCCATCCTCCGCTCCAACCTCAACGTACCCCTCGTTCCCAAGAACATGCACCCTGAGCGGGACAGGGACCACAGAGTAGCAAGGCTCAAGCCCTCCACAAACAGTATGGCGATGACCATGACGTGGTCTACGTGGACGCTGTGGAGTACACGTCAGGCTCCCGTATGGCCCTGGCGGTAGCCGACAATCAAGCAAAGCTTCTGACCTCCAGCTCAATCATCACAAATTCTACCACATACGCAGAAGAGGCAGCCATCGCGCTTGCTTTCATTTCTACATCTGCCACAAAAATTATCTCTGACTCTAAATCTGCCATTCTCAACTATGTCAATGACTGCATATCCCGCACTGCTGCTCGTTTACTACGCTTCTGGCAGCCCCGGCGCCCTATAACTCTCATCTGGACGGCAGCACATGCCGGCCTCCCTGCCAACGAGGAGACTCATTCATTAGCACGAGGTCTCACATTCCGGGCGGGAGTCGAGCCCCATGTGCGTGCCAAGGAGCGCCTGGTCTCCTGTGATATTCTCTCTTACTACCGGGAACAACGAAGGGAGTACGCACACCCAGCCACATCGCTCACCATAGCGCAGGCCGCACACTGACGACTACACGGACTGCTGCATACCCCATACTACTACATGCCCGATACCCAGACCAATCCCCTTCGTCATGCATACTTTTCGGCAAACCAGGAGACTTTCTACACACCCTGCTCACATGCCCCACCTTCCCTCATCCCCCATCACCGACCATGGCTTAGTCTTACTGGGCGACTCTTATGACCGAAAATTCTCCTCAAGATCAGCGCCGGAACATCTCCAGCGTTCGGAGAAGAATTGCTTTCCAAGGGCTGTCCTTTGTTTTGTAGGGGTGCCTCCTCACAGTGAGAGAGCAGCCAAGTGCCGTGAAGAGGCCTTTGCCCCCACTATTACATTGTTGGCAATGAAGTTTTCCACCACCGCCACCTGATCTACAGTGCAGACAGTTAGGCAATATTTACCGATCGATGAGGCTGACTGCGGACTCCAACTTCCTTTTTCTCGCGTCAAACTAAATTTACTCGAATGAAAATTTCTATAGATTGCAAGCATCGAAGTTCGTGTGTACAATGATACCTCTCACGTAGTTTTATCTAGAGGGCCTTGATTCTTCATTCAGGCGTGAATCTGAAGAAAAAGTGACTTTTTGAGAAATTGTCAAGTGACTATTTTAAAAAGTACCTTGGGTATCAATTTAGATTTATTTTTAGCATAATATGCAGGAATTGGTGAAATCAGCAAGGACTTAAATTAAAATTCCCCCAAGTTTTAATTCACTGGGGGGGGTAAATATTTTTAAAACAATTTTTTTCCCTTTCTTCTACGAACTGCTTGCTCGTCTGACAACTTCTGATCGCTGATGTCAGAGGGGCATACCCGCCCCGCGTCGTCTGCTGCGCGCTGTTGAGGTGCTCGCATGCACACCGTAAACGGCGGTCGCTCGAAAAGTTTTCTTTTTTTAGGAATGCGACGATCACGACAACTGCAGCCCCACACTGGGGTTGTTTACATAGTTGTGCGCAAACAGTACTGCTCGTTTGCTTGGCATAAAACGCAAGGTGGGCTCTTCTTATGTTAAATATTGCGTACTCTTGCTCACAAATTGTAGTTTTACTCATTCACACTATGGTAACACTGCAAACAGCGCCGCTGATGCTATATCGCCTGCTTGGGAAACGATTCGTGTAGGACCGGAGCTTCCCGCTAATTGCATCTGCTTCCTCTTATGTCATCAGTGTTTCATTTTAAAGCGCTCTAGCTAAAAATACGTTCGGACGTTACTTGAATTAATGAAAACAACCTGATTTGTTGTCCACAGTCGACGCCGACGGCTGCTACCGGCTGCCTTCATCACATGCTCTGCAGACCGGGTCACATATCGGCACTTCCCCCTTATAGTACTCTATAGCTCGCGCCCTGCGACGTACGCAGTCGTCGCTTTGAGGTAACTGTGGCCAAAACTACGCTCGACAGCTGTTTTCACGCGCTAACGCTTGAGAATTCGCTCTCCGCAATCGCCGAAATCGCACACACGAATCCTGCGTACTCGGAAGTCCTCGTCACGAAAGGGGCTGGCGGTCCACCAACGGCCAAAATTCAAGCAGGAGTTTTCCGCTGATTAGTAAGAGAGTGTGAAGATATTAAATGCAGCAACTCGTTTCGTTTTATGGTAGCTATAAGGTTCACAAGGGCATATTTTCGGGCCCTCTATTCACCGGACGTGAAGCTTTCGTTCGGCTGCACAAGCCCAGGCGACGGCGGCGAGCGACGAGCGGCACCGTCGTGCGGCGTTTTATGCCCGTATTGCTCAATCGCCTCGCCGATAGGTTCTATGGGCAGGCACCGAATGAAAGCATCTTCGCTGGCGCACGCACATCGCGTATGTCGCCATGGCTAGCATGGTCAAGTCCAATGAGTTTAGAGTTCTTAAGTTTATATAATGTCACACGAGCTAGTCTCCTACCACACTATGCCAGTTCCCACTAAGTTCCCTCTTTACACTATACTGCGATACGGGGTTGTTGGTCGTGCTGGCGTCGTCGTCGGTCTAGCTTGATAGACCACAGCGTCAGCGATGGCATTTGCATGCCGACCAGCCAACCGACCGCCGATCGCCGTCCCGTCGGCCTAGTGTAGCCGGACCCTATACCTATGCCGAAGAATAACTGTGCAAATATTATTAAAGCTTTTGCGGCACCAGTCACTCATATATTGGGAACCACTGCTACTTCGGTCGCCCGCGGAAGTACAGGGGACAAAAGACCTCGTTGCGCACATTGCAGCAACGAGTGCAGACGACGCTGCTCCCTGTATGCCCTGGTGACGTCACGATAACATTCAATATGGCGGTCGCTGCCGATTGGAGTTCATCGTTCTGAATTTCGATGGCATTTTTTGGAACATAAAGCGCGTCCAGGGCTGCCAAATTTCGAAATTTGAATCATAAGCTCTTGTATTAGTTACTGAGGCTCAAAACTGCAATATGAAGAACGACCATATCATGGCCCCTTTAAGGCGGATCTCGTGTTCCCTCCAATTATTCTTGGCAAGGAATGCATAAAATCCGCGATTATTTAAACTTCCAAAAAGTGGCCCCAGGCTAATCTGATCATATACATAACAGGAGAATGTCTTTCGATGTAGTTGTGCGCAGCCTACGTGTGCATGCCTGATGTTATTCGGGTGTTCGCCCTAATATTTTGTTACCGCTTTAGTTGGCGATGTTCCCGGCGCGGCAAGCTGTGTTCTAAGCACGCAAGCTGGCAATTTGAATCAGTGGCATAACTCTATGCTTGCACGTTTTGTTTCAGGTCTTCAGCAGCAGGGCAGACCGGTCGCACCCTTTTTTTCTTTTTTGTGCGCAGTGACATTCAGGGGTATTTTATGCATTTTCTTGTTTTTCTTGTACTTTGAAATAAAGGAACTTGTGCTTATTGCATCATTGCGTTGTTTTTTTTTACAATTGGCGCACAGTAAATGAAATGACTCCATTTCCTGTGAGCAATAGGGGCAGGGAGTAACAGTAAGTAAATATGGGAGTAATTATTCAGCCTATATGGCTGCTCTTGTGTGGATACAAATAGGCAAACTGTCTAGTCAGTTCCTGTGCTGATCTTTTTGTTTAACATTACTTCTATGATATAATGGTCATTCCCGTAGACTTCCCTAGTACATCTCCATTTGGCATCTTCTACCGAGTCGGATAGGGTTAGATCAGTTAGTGCCCGCCTGATTACTTCCTTCTTTTCTTGTTTTAATGCCTTCTGGGTTCAGCAACTTTGATTCCAGTTCTTCTCTGTCATTTAACATTTTTCTTTTGGCGTCAATCTTTTCATACCCGCCTCTGGTGTGGCTGGCGTTGAAAACTCTAATGACAATTAGGGGTTTCCTGTTTGCTATTCTCATGGCTATATTTAAGCAAGTCGCAAATATTGTCTTTGTTTGCTGAGGCTTGCTGTATATATTTAGGATGAAGACGCTCCCTCTGTTCTTTTTCCAGCTGATGCACTCGACCGGAACTGCGATTACTTCCTTGTTTTTAACCTCAGGCTGTATGGCCGCTGTATTACTTTTGACCAGTATGACAACTCTGCTTTTCCTTCCCAGACCGTCATCGAAGGTCTTGTACCAGGAGAGTTTTGCAGATCCACTTGTTTCTTGCAGAGCTATTGCCATCGGTGCCTGATTTCTGTTTCTCATGAATTGCTGTACTATTTATGGCCTTCTTATTCTCAAAGCTTCTACAGTTTACTGCCATATCACGGATTCCTTACTGCTCCTGTCCATGATTATCTACAGGGGGTCCTAGCCTTGCTCTGATATACTCCTCGAAAGCTTGGAGTTTGGCCGTGTGCTTTGTTAGTCTGAAGTCCACGATCTTTGCGAACTTCTGCTCCATCTTGGAGAACATTTCTGTGATCTTTTCCATAAATCTTTCTTGATCATCTATGGTTACGTTTCCAGCTTCTCCCTCCTCTTTCGTTGCCTTTCTCTTTGGAGGCCTGGCTTGTTCCACCACCATGCCATCCTCCCTGGGGGTCAAAGGTACTTGAACAGTGGGTGGTTTCACTTTTCTTTCTCCACCTTCTTTCAAGGTCTTCGCCTCGATTCTCAGCTTGTTGTTTTCCTCTCTGAGGGTCCTTAGGTCTTGTTTCAATATCCTCATTTCTTCCTTCATTACGCTGACCACGTCTTGCACGGCAGCGGTGGTGCCTCCCGGCTTGCTTGCGTTCTGGTTTTTTACGATAAAAGCGAAGGTCACGCCATTGTTTCCATGAAGCATGCTTTCATATGCTATCCACCTCATGAAATCGTTTTAGTTTTTCATGCTGGTGTTATATGTGCTACATTTCACTACACACAGCATCTTTTTTTTTCTGTTATATAATAAACATTGATCTGCGCTTTTTGAATGACCCCTCGTTTATTCAAGGAATATCACCAAGTGATGTTGACCCTACCGACGAACAAATGCACTGAGAATAAGACAGAGCACTCATGTATCAAGGAATAAGAAATGCAAACTACCTGCTGGGAATAGGAAGTTATATCGTGGGGACGCAAATTTTCTGGCGCTTTTATTTTTTGTTCACTGATTTCAAGTACTGAAATTCACGAAGCTCATTCGAAGCTTTCGTCCCTGGATTAAAACTAGCAGAGATTTCCGGGCGCATAAGAATGCACGCCCGCAACTGGTTCTCGTCGCCGTAATTCGTGGTACGACATAGTATGCAATAGGCATTCCTCGCTACTTTCTGCACGTTTCTCTGAGTGGAAATCGGCCGTATTTCGAAGGAGGCGAAATGCAAAGAAGTCCGGGTAGTGTGCGATGTCAGTGCGCGTTGTAGAACCCCATGTGGCCTAAATTAATCCGGCGCACTACTCTACGGCGCCTCTAGTAATTCACGTATCGCTTCTGTAGTAAACACCACAATTTACATCTTTCTTTACTGCCCTCCCCACCGTCACCACCTGAGGGACTCTGCTTCAAATATTCCTGTACACTGTTATTTTACGCTCGTGATCTGCACATTATATTATCATTTAGAACGCGGCTTTATGATTTTTTTATTTCGAACATCAAAGCTATGTTTAGGGATATAACATAAACGTTAAAAATATCCCGAATGCTTTGCATCTGGACATTGTAGCGTGGCTCATTTTGAAATGTCAGCGTTTCAGATCTCTCGTAGGCGAGAGGAACTCTCGTCTTCATCCCTCTGAAGATCTGGGCCCAAAGGGGTGCTAGAGAGCCCCACTACACAATCCAGAAGCAAGCCCCTCAGCCTGCATATTTTCGACAAAGGCTGTATGCACACCTTCGATATTAAATAAGACTGCGGGCGCACTTTAGTTTGCGGCGCCGGCGTGTTCGCTGTAAAACTGAGAGGGAGAGAAATACTTCATTACAGGTAAAATAAAGGCGCTGTATGCACTTTGCCGCCAAGTGGAAAAGAGCTTACTGCTCGGCGTGAGCCACCGCAGCCCCGCCCACCAGTGGGAAAAGGGACGATTGGGGGCAGGCACATGCCCCAACCGTCCCATCGCAAGCCTACCTTCATTAGGAAGTGTCGTCTCGCGGAGGCTGTAGCTGGCCATGTCCAGAGCAAGCGTTTTGCGTCACACAGCTCAGGCGCAGCACCACAATGGGGACAGTCGTAAGTTAGTTTTAAGCGTTTGTCACGCCACCGATGACGCACAGAGGGAGTCAGGGGCGCTCCTTCCCGAATCTTGCGCACGGGTACCTCCTCCTCCTCCCGACTGAGACTACTGGGGAGAGGGTACGAACACGGAGGAATTAGAGCGCGTGTTCACTGACGCAAAGCTTGTTTCTCGGAAACATGGGACAGGAACGGATCTGGGGGAAGAGGGGAAAGTGCCAGATGTCTGATGTGTCAAGGTGTGTGTTTGTATCCGCATGAATATTATGCGCATCGTGATTATGGCCGCGAATCCAGTGTATACGCACAGGACAGGAGTATTATTTGTAGAGTTGTTGTATGGATTGTATAATTTGGAATGTGCGCCGGACAGCTTTGAGCGGCTATACGCGGGCAAGGGAATCAGTGTAAATGTGGACAATATCGAAAGTGGGTACGAGCGGAAGGGAAGCCATTGCACTGTGTATCGCTTGAAGCTCTAAGGCAAGGCGAGCGCAAGTATCCGCTCTATATGTAGCGCGGGAGTTCAGATGAGGATGGGAGGGACTGTAAAGCTGCGGTAACTCCCTGCAGTGCTATATGTTTTGCATCGGTGTATATTGCACCCTGGAAATATATGCGCGGCTAATATCGGCGGCGAAGCAGAGAGGCGATTGTCTGTGAGTTGACAGGTTGACCAACGAGGAAGAGTCTGTAAACGATGAAGCTGAAGCGACATCTTGTGCGCTCTATTCGCCTCACGCTGGTCGATGGTTCCGCTTAATGTAAATTGTGTTAAATTGAGCGTAGTCTTGCACAATGGTTATGGGTGTAATACGATGGAGATAAGTTAAGGAGCGCATAGCCTCCCGATTGATTGCTTCAAGGGAACCTTGCTGTCGACGTATGAGGCGATGAAATTTGGCCTGGTACACTATTTGCAGCTTGAGAATAGAGCGCACAAGCTGACGAGCAGTAATAGAACGTGTTCCGCCAAAGCGTATAGCTATGCATCCAATCTGACCGAGAGTAGCGGGAGGCGATTTACGTGTCGTGTTTAGCCACGGATCCCCAGTCCCGGATGTATAAAGTATAAGACCTAGAACACACACACTTTCTACTTAGCGGTTCATACAGGGAGGACGTTAAGGTTTCTCCCAACCGATTGTCCATCTGAAGGAAGTGTATAAACCGACCGACTTTCAATCGCAGTGGCACTCCCTCTCGGTGATGTGCTCAGCCTTACCTTTCGTCTATAGTGTTCTGTCGCTCTGTCTTTTTGCGATTTGTTTCGTGGCGTTTCCTAAAAGCTTTGTAAATATTTAGTTCATCTAAACAGAATATATTTTCAACGTAATAAACACCATGAAAATATGTGGCGATGGCGTAGTGGTCTGAAGCAGCGGCCAGCGGAACTGAGTTTAGTGCCGCCGCTCGTTAGGATCCCTTTCCCCCAGACATGAAGTTTTCCTTCGCTAGTGTCTTACAAATGTTCGATGCCGGCTTTCCGCGGCAGTAAGGCTCTTATGCTGTCTCTTAAGATAAAAAAAATATTAAGGTTACTTGAAGACTAAACGGTTCACAAAATACCGCATTTGGACTGAATAATGCACGGTTACGTCACTAACTCCTTGACTCTGGACTGAACGACTCCCATGGATTTGTGAATGTAGAGAATTGACCAAATCTACCGCAGTAGAAGTCTAATATGATGCATTGGTACCCAAACTTACATCACATGATATATCAACCGAAGTAAGCTAGTTCAGGTCAAGGAAAAGCAATGAAAGTCAAGATACACCATGCAAAATCAGGACTAATGGGGCTAGCGCACGATAATTCGTGGTTAACCCCAAGGTAAACCACCCGTAACTTTTTGCTCGCATGTATACGCATTACCCGAACGCAGAATGTCAATTCCCTACTATGACTGCAAGTAATTTGGTTCATAAAATAGGCGCGCGATTAGCTGGTCACACGTCTATCCTCAAAAATTAAACCAAGAGATGTTCCCGTTCAGGTGTCCAACGATATACGAGAGAGATACTGCGCCATTTCGCTTCCCCAAAAAGCAATTATTATTATTATTATTATTATTATTATTATTATTATTATTATTATTATTATTATTATTATTATTATTATTATTATTATTATTATTATTATTATTATCTTCCCGTTATTTGCAGAGCAGCTCAACTTTTCCTTTTGTAGCACCTTGTACAAGGCCGAGCCAGAGATTATTCAGACCAAGGTGGTTAAGCTGCTGCATTATTTCCATAGTAAAACTACAATGTTTGGCTTTTCCCACCCCATTACGGCACCACCTTCCTATACCGCAATCCAGCGAAAATAGAAAGATACGACTCTACTGAACTCTTCAACGTATGAATGGAAAAATCCAACACTGGTGCCGCCAAAAGGCTTTGATTGGACAGTGGAAATTCGCAGAAGCATTTTTTTGCGCTGCAGCCAGTTCTTTGAAACCTCAATGAGCTGAAATCGAACTTCAGTTCGGGAAGCAATGCTTAGAATTTGGCAGTTCAGCAGCCTTAAATGTATAATTTCTACATGTTTTACTATACACTCTGATGTTCAGGCAGTCTCGGAGCTGATAATGCAAATTCTGACCGTGATACCACGGTTCCCGTTGGACCGGCGGCCACCCGCACGGCCCGACCAGACCAGCGCCTCAATGTTAGCACATTATACAGGTCTCCGGGCCGGAGCTCTGTAGTAAGGCCTCCCATTGGTCTTTGGTAGTAAGGCCTCCCATGTGTCGTCCCTCCAGGGGCCATGAAGACATTCCCCTAGTATATGGTCCAAGGTGGCCCAAAGTTCGAAGTTTGCGCATTTTTCTGAAAATTGACCTCGGCACATAAGACTCAATAGGGCCGGGTTTGGAGATGTGCAAGTTTGTAACTGGAGGCAGCGATGGCTTGGTATCTGATTAAGGATCTATCCGCTGGAGGAAGTTTAGCTAATGGCCTACCACCACACCCACTTCCATCTGTTGGCCTGGACTGCAAGGAGCGCAGCCTCCTCCTGAGAGACAGGGTGCCAGGGTTGGCTTTCAACAACACCGGCTCCCGCCTCTTTCACCTTGGTTTCACCGCCTCCCTTTGGTGCACACTCTGCAGTGACCCAGCGGAGACAGCCCAGCATTTCCTATGTGAGTGCCCTGCCTTCGTGCCTGCCAGCACCATCATGGAGGCGGGTTATCGCTCCTTGGTCCTCCCCAGCTGTTCAGTGGAACAAGTTCTGTTCCCCAGCGGCCACGATCCCGCCAAGGCCTTCCGGCACCTCCTGTCCTTCGAGAAGGCCACAGGCCTCTCTGGACGCCTCTAGGCCTGAGGGGGAAGCACATGCCAACTGGCTTAATAATTGCGGCTGCGCGCCTACCTTCTCCTTTCAATTTTCTCCCCCTCCCACACCTCCTTCTATGACACGCTGGCAGCGGGCATGGAGGCTAGCCCTCCAGTACACATGCCCGTATCCTCGCACTTTTCATCCCTCCATCATCCACAGAAGAAGGGATTGAATGTTCCAACACTGAAGCTGTATGTCGCCATTGTATCGAATAATTGTGCCCCCGATGCTTCTTGCAAGTGCAGCAGTTTCCCATGAATTAGAATAAAACGAATTGAGGTCATTTGGTCGATTTCCTTATTCCCGCTGGGGATGACCTGTTTTGCGCGGCCATATATCAAGGCAACCTAGTTTTGAGCAGTTGCTGCGGTGACCTCGAGTAACTGCACTCACGGGGCAGTCCGCGTGGCACCAACGAAAGAAAATTTATTTAAAAAACTGTGGCTCATCCACGCTGTGAAGGTGATTAGACTGCGAGGCTATGCTGTTTTCATTCAATTTTTAGCCTGACGTTTTTTGCTTACGACCAGCAAGGGAAAACGCAACCATAATCCTATCCGGGAAACACATGCGGAGAGAAGAAACTTGCTTCCTGTGGTTTGCAAGCGCCGTTATGGTACATTTTGCGGTGTGCACTTCATACAAGGGCTTTTAATTACGTCAACCCCTTTCGAAGCAGCCGCCAACCTAATGTTTACCGGAATGCATAGTTGTAATTGTCGACACCGCCTGCCGGAATTATTCGTTGAATTACGGGGCGGTTTCGGTGTCCACTGAGTTATGTGAGTCATAAAGGGGTGACTTCCCCTCCTTAAAACTGATTTTCATTCAAGATCCCCAGGTAGTCGAAATTATTCCGGAGTGCTCCGCAACGGCACCTCTCTCTTGCTTTCTTCTTTCACTCCCTCCTTTATACCTTCCCTTACTGCGCGATTCAGGAGCCTAACGATATGAGACAGATACGGCGTCATTTACATTCCGCAAAAACCAATTATTAATAATAATTCATTTTCCTTGCCTTACGGCGCGGTTTGGGTGTCTACCAAGATATGTGCGTAGGGGTCACTTCCTTTCCTTAAATTTTCCTACGCGTCTGGCATCGCGCCGAACGGACGATTGCATTCCGTTCGTGGACCCCTTGACAACGCTGCAACGCGCTGTCGCGTCGCGCTCTCAAAACCGGAGCTGTTCTTTTAAGTTTTTTGGCTGTTTTAGTTACTCGATTTTGTTTATTTGCTTTTTACTTTATTTATTTGTATTTTTACATTTTTCATGATTATACAAAGCAATGGGTATAACGGTGATGGGATAGCTAAGATGGAACTGCGCACAACAAACGATTGGCCTCATACAGCGAATTGTGTACAGAGTACACGGCATGAGAGGGCCGTGTGAAAGAACCCAGAGACTGCAAACGAAGCTTCCATAGCACTGGTTTTTGTACGCAGAAAAGCATGGTGTATCATCAGTGATTCCAAAGTTGCCATACTAAATTTCAGCAGGAATCGGGTCTCGCCCCAGACGAATACAATTCTAACCCGTCACGTAACAGACCGATCTGGACACCTGCAGCACATGCATCCCTACCTGGTAATGAGACGGCCCATGGCTTCGCCTGAGTCTTTCACTTTCGGGCGGACCCGAGCGAGGTGGTCTTCACCGACAGGGATCGCATGCTGGAATGCAGAGAAATTGCACAGCACTATCTTTTGTAACTACCGACACACACACTCCCCTCACCCCTGACAATAGCCCACTATCATCCCTCCTTCCCCACTCCTGCCTGCACCTTGTGCCCAGAACCATTCGCCTCTTCTCTCCACAAACTTTCCCTCTGCCCGGCTGACCCTCCCCAGCGCGGCCTAGAGGACCTCAAGACCTGGGAGGATTGCGATACCCTGCTTCGCTCGGAGTGCTCGGCCGTGCAGACAATCGCGACCGGCCGGGCTGCCAGTGTTATAGACCTTAGGGACATAAACAATTGAGTGAAGTGCGGTCGTGCGGAGACCAAGGGGCGTGCCCCGACTTCCTCTCCAACAATAAAGTTTTCTCTCTCTCTCTCTCTTGGCCATTAGCCACCCTGCGATCGTGGTGGTCAAGACAGAGAGAGAGAGAATGAAAAGGAAACGCACGGAGGTTAACCAGATGTGAGTCTCCGGTTTGCTACACTACACTGGGGATGGGGGATATGGGTTAGAAAGATGGCAGAGAGGAAAACGCGAAAAAAGGAACGTGCACACGTGGAGACACACACACACACAAGGCGTTCCAGTTAAAGTGTTTCGCACAGGCCGGTAGGTTGTAAGAAGCGCAAAAGCGCTTGCACGACCATCTTCTGCGACGGTAGGTCCTTTCGATGTTGTAGAATTCTTTTTTCGGATAGCGGTTGGTCGTCCAGTTGGTCAAGTTGTGGCTAAGGCATGCCCTCTGTGGACTGTACTGCGGGCAGGAGCACAATATATGGCCAATTGATTCTTCATGGCCGCAGTGGTCAGAGGTTGGGGTGTCGGTCATCCCTATGCGGAAGGCATAGGCTTTAGTAAAGGCAACACCCAACCAAAGTCGATATAAAAGCGCGGCGTCTCTACGGCGAAGCTGTGATGGCGCTCGAAGACAATGTTGGATCAAGTGAGTACAGTCGCGTATTTCTTAAATGTGGCTCATTCCATTGCGACTCGGTGCACTGCCGAGCAAGTAGGCGGAGCTTCCGGGCCGCGTCAGTTCTAGAAAGAGGAATTGGGACGTGGCGCTCCTCAGTATGGGCTGAGCGATAATCCCGCAGTGACTTGGAAGCCACTGGAACGTTATTTCATGGCCGGCATCACTTATATGGTGTAACGTCTCTGTAATATGGAAGATTAGTTGTCAAAAAAGTGTCGATACACTATGCTCCTGGCCAGGTTGAAGGGGCAAAAGCCCTTGGAGTCAGGAGTTCCAGGGGGGTGTGCTGCTTTGGCCAGGGAGTCAGCATCCTCGTTGCCATGGGCTCCGACATGGGCGGCCCCATGGTAAGCCGGATGCGGGTTCCCCTGGAGCAAATTACGTCAAAGCCCGCCAAGACAGCCTGCGGACGATGGGGAGGAGCTGGAGGGCTCCCTTCATGACCCCTGGGCGCTCGCTCCAGATGTCAGCAGCCAAAGGAATGGCGGCCAGCTCGGCGGAATGAATGGCGGCCAGATCGGCGGTCGTCCACAACCGCCTAGCTGGCCGCCATTCATTTGGCTGCTGAAATATTTAGTGATGAACTGCCAGCTCGTCGGTCGTCCTCACACACAGCTAGTCGGAAACAACCAACGAACCGTGCATGGGAAAGCCCGATGAGCCAGCGGTTCACCTCCGCAATTCCTTAAGCCACAAGTGAATGCCTTCCTATCGAACGCTCAAAGTTGTGAAGACGAAGTTTTAAGTATATAGAATCTGCCTTCATAAAAGCTATACGAAGCGGTTTTGCTGCTGATATTTCCGCTGCGCTCTCTATACTGCATGAACTTTCAAATGACTTGCGTTACTGGTAAGTCGACACAAGTCATTTGTTTTGCTTTGCACTTGAAGTTCCGCCACTACCGTGGCAACATCAATTTTTGCCTAGTTGTCGAGATCCCTCAGAGAGGGCGCGAGGCGATAAGCGCGGTTACATAGTCGCGAATAAATTCAGCGGAGCAATGAATGTACGACAGATGTTTTCTTTGTGCCGCCGCCCCGCCTATTTCCGAGTTGCGATCATGTGATTTTTAGGCGCCACCATGGATGATCCACTCACTTCAGAGCCGACGGGGCGCTGTGTTTTCGAGGTGGTTGGATGGCGTGTTTTACGAAGTAGTTCATTCAGTATCGCGTTATGTGAGTGTGCGCGTGCGTGCGAGTTCGCGTGTGTCTGTGCCTGCGAATGTCTGTGTACGCCCGCGTGTGTGTCTGTGTGTGCGTGCGTGTGTTTGTGACAGCTGTATATTTTCGGAGAGCTTGCCTTACGAGGTTTTATTTCTGTGCTGTTTATCCATTATTTTGTAATGAGCCTTAAATAAAAGAAATGTGGATTTTAACGTCCCGAAGCGACACGTTAGCAATTAGAGACGCTGATGTGGAGACTATTGGGCGAATTTAGACCGCCTGGGGTTATTTAACGCGTACTTACGTCGCACTGCACACGGGCGTTTTTGTACTTCGCCTGCATGGAAATACGACCTCAACGTGTCCGCACTCTAAGACCCACGCTTATTCCCCAAGCGCTCTTCTCTACTTTGCGTTTCTTTTGCGGACAGGCTGCATTCCTCACCATCTCCTCCACCGCCTGTAAGCGGTAGCGAAAGGGATCTCATCAGGGGGGACATTCTGGCCACACAGTTAGAGCGTTGGTCCGCCCGTAGACATTGGGGTCGCTCAACTACCTTCCACAATCCTCCGGCATGCGACTAACAACACGGAGGCAAGAACAGGCGGCAGAAAAGCGTTATAACGAGCCTACATCATGCGTTGCCGGCGCAAACTTGGGGACTCAAGAAAACGAGAGGCTGCTCAGCTGACGTGCGAAGCTATCAAGGCTTTTGTAAACCCTCCTCTCATCTAAACTCTCAATCATGAATACTTTTTTTGGTTACTTTTTGCACAAAAGCGATGAACAAGGCGGCCGCAAGCGGGACTTTCTGCGCCTAGCAGACGACGCACTCGCCACGCTGGACCATTTCTGGCAACAACAGCCCAATGCTGCCCGCACGCCGCCCTCTGATTGCGGTACTTTCAGAGTTCCCGCGACTTTATGTGCGGTTCGAGATATTGAAGCGAAAGCTTCACTACGGGACCTGGGGCTTCAAATTGTGGGCGATTCCTCTGCGCACAGACTGGGAGAGAACGCACAGACAGGGAGACTCGGGCCAGCCAGTAAGAACAAAGGTTTATTCTCACATCGTCGACGGCGGGGGACCAGGTGACGTCGGGGCAGGAGGTCAAGACTGTGCCCGTGGCAGAGAGGGGGGTAAGAGCCCACCTCGACGAACGGGCCTCCATAACCCCCCCCCCCCCATGCTTAGACCGCGTAGCCCGGTTCTCCCTGCCCGACTCGGGAGAGAAACGGTGGTCGAGGGTACGCGGGGGGAGGCACGTGATTTGAGTGGGCGGCCCGCGAGTGGGCCCTACAAATTGCGGACCGTCCGAATTTGACCTTCAGCTGGGTTCTAGGTCAAAGCACGAAAAAGAGAAAAAGAATTGGATCAATATCCATTATCGGGAGTCGAGCACGCGGCAAATTATCCAGATCTTCTTTAAAGGCCGCTCAGCGAGACCACTATGCCATCGACGCAACTTTGTTTTCATTTATTGCATCGAAATGGTATCGAAAAGACATGTCTAAGCATTCTTACGCCACAAAACACCAGGGCCCGAATTACGGAACTCGCTCTAAAGTTGTAGAGCGTTACGTCAAAATGACGACAGCATGACGACAAGGCGTGACGTCAACGCGTGACGGAACGCGGAATAAATCTATGGCTAGTAGGGTGCCGCCCCGGAAGAGTTTATTTGCAGGACAAGAGGCCTATTTGCACGGCAAGGGGCCGTATGCTAACTTTTTTATAAGAACACGCAGTGAATAAAATAAACATTCTTTTATTCTTTCATAAAAGTGTATTTCACTCTCACAGCCATGAAGCAAAACAAGGACATTCAGTTTTGCAAATAACTGCTTTCGTGGGTAAGTTTTGTTGTCATGAGGGCGCGCTGGCAGATGTAAACAGTGAACATGGCGGCCTTCAAGAAAACAGCTGATCCCACGGCTAGTTCCTGCTTTTTTACGCGTCGTCTGAAATCAGGGTTCTATTTGGTTGTCCAGAGTGCGCGGATAACAATTATCGAAGTCAGTGAAGGTCACGGGCCTCCAGAAAGGAACCTGCACGCAACGTCGGGCCCGAAAATCGACGAAGACAATTTGAGGTAAACCTGTGTTATTGGTTTAAAGATGCCACATGCCAAGCATAAGATTGGGGTTCTGTTTCTTTTGCTTTAGCAAATACAAGACGTCCACGAAGCACGGCTTGTTGGATACAATCAACTTTTTTGGATTCATAAACGTCTGGCACAAATGATTCAGTTGGGAAGGAGCAAGAACCAAGCAAGGCGGTTGGGCGCACGCTAACAACCTTGCTTGTTTTCGGTCATTCTTGGCTGTGCTATAAGTTGCTGCAGCGCAGCACACGCATATGTTCCTGTAAAAACATATTAGCCCCAACTCAGAGCAAAGGTGTTTTCCTGCTTTCGAAAAGCGGAACAGAAACTATTGCCTGTTTGTTTTGCCCGCTGTGTTCGCTGCTGCAATTCTCTAAGCGGGAATTATAGTCTCGAAATGGCGCCAACACGAAGAATGCCGAGCGAGCAAGAGCTAATCATAATAGAGTTTATCGAGAGCCATCCGCTCTTGGCTCGGGCTTCTGCCGACCTAACAAACTCATACAGAGCTGTTGAAAAGGTGAGGTGTGGAACCAGCTTGCGTCGATTCTCAACAACAAGGGATCGGCCGTTTGAAAACATGATGTCTGTGCCTTGCGCCTTGCTAGCACTGTTTATTCCATTTGTGGTGTTTTTTAGTCTCGGAGGAGGTGCAGGAATGCATAGACAAGTGGTTGAGCATTATTGAGTGCTTCTCTTTTGCTAGTGCTCTTTTAGTTTCATGGTTTGCCAGTACCAATCAGCCGCGCCTTTTACCCTGTTACAACAGAGGAGATGAACGGGGAGCCTCAGCAAGTTGTCGACAAGACACACTGAGCCCCACAGACCGTGAGTTGGCTTGCCGTTATTCAAGCTCCATACTACCCTTTCTGGCAGCTGCTTGAAAGTAATAGCACTATACTCTCTGGCAGCATTTGCAGCAGTAGCCAAAATACTGCAGTGATTCTACAGTATACACAAAACTATCTCTCTCTGGCTTTGCCACGCAGTGCAGAATGTTTATTTCCCTTGCAGCGAGGCTGTGATATCTCCTAGCAGTCTAGCAAATGTGCACATGAAATATGCTATAACAATGCTGCCCAAGATTGCTGTCCTGTATATTTATGGCAAGTCCTCTAACACATTGTACCAAATGTTTTGCGTATTCCACCACGTGATGAGCACATTTTCTTTCCCGACAGCTACACCGGTGCCCTCGCCGCATCCCTCACAGCAGCACACACCAGAGCCCCCACTGCAGCCCTCATCGTGCGCCACGCCTAGCCTTCTTGGGAAGCGACGGCGAGACGATGGGGCCAATGAGGTGCTGCACCAGACGCTGTATGAATCGCATCATTTGGATTCCCTTACTGAGGCCCGGAACCGCCAGGACGCTGCTTTTCAGCAGAGCATGCTGGAGGTGTGTACTCGCTGCGCACACTGCACTTTGCAGAGTCGAAGCCGTCACCTGAAGCATAAATATCAGTACTCTCTTTTGAGCACCTCTACTTCTGTTTTGACGCCTCTTGTGGGAGGTGGTTGGGACAGCTGAGTTTATGAAACTGACACGAGTCTTCTACAACCATACTTTGTCAAAAATATCTCAGCCCCTGAAATTTTGCATAAAGCTTAAGCGAGATCTCAAAATTGGTTGTCAGTAATAATTTGTAATTGGATGTATTTTTATATGCAGGCCATACGGGAGGTGGCAGATGCTGTGCAGGCGTCAAATGGGCAGCAAGAGCTGCTCATCCGGAACGTGAACCTACCGACGCTAATCTTACAAAAGCAGCTTGAGCCACCTGCACCACATTGAATTGTTCATATTTATTTGCATTATTTGCGTGTTTTTATATTTATGAAAGAACAGCTTCATATGTTTATATTTATTCAAGAACATTATTTACTTCTCTGCCATGTGCAGACTCCTTGAACTATTTTTAGTTTGCTTGTTAAAATTTCCGTTTTATGTGTTTATATTTATTTACATTGTTTGCTTCTCTGTCAGGTTTCTGTATTTATTCAAGATCATCTCTGCCATGTGCCATACCATCATTTTTTTATTTCTTGTAAGCTCTGCAGCTAGGATGCTTCACACTGTTTATTTTCTTCCAGTTATGTAATTTAAGTTCTGCCAGGTGTGAAAGCCTCCTATACTCTTTTATTTTCCATTCCTTTCAAATGTTTACCTGCAGCTGTGGCAGGTGCACAAGGTGCAATTTCTAGTGCTTGTTTTCTTTCATTGCAATATGTGGGCAAGTGCAATATGTGGGGCAAAGTTGTTCCGAAGTGACTGTAGTTATGAAGGGCATCATAATATGGGGATTCTGGATACATTTTGAACACTTCGATTTTGTGCCTGTTAAGTTTGTTCGCATGTTCCTGAGTTGTTTTTTTTCGCATTACTTTTCCTGCTTTTCCGTATAGTGTCCATTGTGTGCATTGTAACATGTTCTATCCTCAATAGACCCGAGGAAAAATGAGGCTTGCCAGCATTCGTCCAAAGTCACTTCTGAACTAGTGTTGAATGCAGGCAAAAAAAAAAAAATTGGGTGACGCTTGAGCTCCACCTTTAAATGTGTGATGCAACAATGTTAATGGCTCTCGTTTGTGGGTCCCTTTACAACTTAAAATGCAGCCATGTTGGCATCATCGTCTGTGATACTCGTGTGTCTTGTATACGTAACATGGTTTTTTGGTCCAGTAAAATCTACGAAGAGCAATGTCTTGTCTAGCACTTGCTGTGCATTCCACCAGTTATGTAATGTGTTTCAGCAAAGTGCAAACCAGGGCTACATCGGGCCTACAAGTATGCACAACATGCCAAACCTGTGATTATTAGCATTCAAGCTGGCAGTCAAGATGAAGTTTTTTTTAAGGGCAAACAGCGCGTAAGACTTAGACGGAAAGCAAAGAAAACATAGGACGAGCGCTCATCCTGTGTTTCCTCTGCTTTCCGGCTGTGTCTTTCGCACTGTTCGCCTTAAAAATGTACAGCCAACTCGACCGTTTGGCCACAGTGTAAGATACAACTGTTCTTGTGCAATCTCTGCGCAGCACTCGACAAGGCATATGCAAATCACTGTTGATGCTGCATGCATTTGTTTCCCTGCTGTGTGTTACAGTTGGGAAACTAGTATGAACAGCTGTGGCGAAAAAAATCATTTTGACCAATGAATAAACGTGGTGCAAAAAAAACGCTTTACTGGTGCCTAGCAGTCTCCACAGCACACTTTTCCCTCGTGCACATTCATCAAACACATAGTTACCGCAAGCAACTGTTTGCCTAAATGGGCAGGTCGACGTAAGCAACGGCGAAAAACGCTGTACAAGGATGCATTTCACTTGTTGGACGAGCTGTTTCGGAGTGTATTTCGACTTGAGAAGGAGAAAGTGCAGTAGCTGTGCGACAAGCTTGCTGATGCACTGAAAGGCATACTGGTGACCACTGTCGGCGGAGCAGCAGTTGGTGTGTGCACTTCATATCTTGCCACTGGAGGCTTTCAAGCACATGTAAGAAAAAGTAATTTACAAATGCTGGAATGTGGCTACCAGTGGCCAAGGGCATCATATCACACAGGGGCTCACGCACTAATACAGGGCAATGGCACTGCCCCGTAGCAAGAGTGGCTGCGACAACTCGCCATGCCAGCACGGTGAGTCATTGCAGCCAGAGCTGCCAGATGGTGTAGGGCTTACTGCCGGTGGTGCTGCTGTTGCCGCTGCTGCTGTCGCCGCACCATCTGCAGGTGTGCTTGCCTCTGCGAACGGGTTGTGCCAAAGAGGCCAATAATACGGTCTCGCATGGCTCTACCACGCAGGTAGGTCATGCGGGATCCTGTCCCCGCCAAGTACCCGGCAAGCAGAAGTGGCCCATTGTTGTCAGGGTCATCAGTAGTGTCGTCTTCGTCTGCTGCCAGGGCTTCTTCAAGACAGATGTTGTGCAACGCAGCACATGCTGCAAATATGACCACCGCCCGCTCCGGCTCGTAGTGGAGTGTCCGGTACCTTTGAAGGCACCGGAAGAGGCTTTTCAAAACACCCATGCAGCGTTCCACAGCACATCGCATTGAGGCATGTGCTGCGTTGTACTGCCCTTCTGCAGTATTTGCACCAGGATGCCCTGACACTGGTGTGAGCAGCCACGGCTCCAGTGGATATCCACTGTCTCCTGCACGACCAAAATTTGCAGTGAAGTGTGTTGTTGCCTATGTAATAAATGATTCATACCAAGCAGCTCAAAACCAGTATACTGAACCAGAATTCATAGGCATGCAGAAGATCCATGACTAAGGGGTACCTCTGTAAGCACAGCCTTCTAGGTTAATGATGTACTGTGATATCCTACACGACAATAACGATGTGCACACATATTTGGCCTTGGTGTTTTACGCTTGAAATACGATTCACTTTATAACAATGTTTCTTGTGCCCCTGAACCAGCAGTAACAATAAATACACAAAAATAAATACGATACATCATACTGTTGCATGTCATCCATGTTATAACCCGCCTCATTTAGGTATGAGCCACTGCTGCAGCTTAATACGTGCTGTCGAAGTGGCCCGATGATCAATAGGCTGCTTACCCAGAAGAAACTCTCCATCCTCCAGCAGCCCGTGCTCCACCTTCCGACGCAGCCGTGAGTAGCGCCAAGAGAAGGCATCGTGACAAGACCCCGGGCAGCGAGGGTCGACCGCAAGGATCTTCATGTTTGCGTCGCAGATCTGCGAGAAATTTCACAGGCAGACAATCTTGGACGTGAACTTCCATTGTCGAGGTCGCGGCTTTCGAACACATGCGGTCAGAAAACCAGACTACTCACGATCATGGTGTTCATCGCGTAGTATCCTTTGCGGCTCCAGAATGCTGCCCGGTTTGCTGGGTCACCCCGCGGCGCTTTTATGGCAATCAGCGTGCCGTCGACGCAGCCGACGACGCCGGGGATGGTGCCGCGGGGAAGGAAGGTCGCCTTCGCTGCCGCTTTTTCCTCGGGGTGCGCCGGGAAACGCACCCATCCCTTCTGTGCGCCGACTTTGCAGATGGCCTCAGCCACACGCCGCACGCACTTGCTCACCGTCGGTTGTGCGAGGCCGACACACACTTGAAAGCCCCGGAGGCAAAAAAACGGAGAGCGCACAGCACCTGCCGCCGCACCGACAAAGCGCTCGTCCGTACGCCTCGCAGTTCGTCTGCAAGTTCTCCTTATCGAGTCGAAATAACCGACGGAACAGCTCGTCCGGCAAGTCATACGCGTCCTCGTACACCGTCCTTCGTCGTTGCTGGCGCCGACGTTGCCGCCTCCGCCACAAATAAATAGCAGACGCCGCCGCCGCCGCCATTTTCCCTCTAAAACACTTTAGACCGACTCTAAGCGGTCGCAAAAAACAGTCTAAAACCGCGGGCATAGTTAGGTGTGCAACGTCATGCGTTTTTTCTTGTCCGTGACGCCATTGCAGCTTCCCGTGACGCAACTTTTCAAAATGGCGCCGGTGACCAATAGGAGCGGGAATTTTAGAGCGCTCTCAATTGTAGAGCGGTCGGAGCTAGTTCCGTAATCCGGGCCCTGGCAGATAGTCACAATTGTATGCGCCGACGGGGTCGCATGCTGTGGCGGCTCCATACGGCGCTTCGTAGAAGCCACTGCGAAAAAAAAAATGCAGCGCAAGCAGACGACAAGCAGACGACACGGGTGTTTGGTTCAGCGGGCACGCCGTGACGTTGTATTTCAGTGTGTTTCTTTCCAGGCCGTCAGGCGCCGCCAGCATTGATAGTGGCTCCGCGGGCTTGTGACCTTTTCTGGTCGCTGCAGACAGCGGAGTTTCCACTTCTATATAGAGTTCCTTCGTGGCCCGGAGCAAGAAGCCATTTTTTTGTTCAATTTAGCGCTTGGTACAGTATTGATGAAAATATGTGCTGTTAGCGAACCAGAACACGTTCATTGGCGTCGGCAGCACGCTTGCCACTCTTTGTCTAGAAATACTCTTGGCGTACAGTGTGGCGTACAGAGGGTGCGCCCTTGGAGCCATCTTCCTGCTGGTGGTGGGAGTCATGGCGATGTCCATCATCTACTGGTACAGAGACTGCGACCCACGTTTGGCCGGAGCCATCCCGAGGTACGACCAGGTGAGTAGTCTTATGACTTCTAGAATGCCGGAAATGACGTCAGTCACGCAGTTTAAATTCCGTTAGTTTCGCGCATGGTCACTCATTGCGTCTAGTATTTGAAGAACAAACTTGAATGTTAGCACCTGAATTATTGTGTAGTGACGGTAGTCAATACTGCACAATGGAATTTTACCAACGTTAAAAATTTCGAAAATATTATTACTTTTCAGGACCTTTTTCAATTTAAAGTGTGGAAAGTTTTAAAGGAGCACAGTGCACAGATGAAAAATGCAGCGCTGATTGTGGACCAGCGAGCAAAAGCTGGCGGTCGCAAAAAAAAATCTGATTTCAAAGCGCTCTAAGCATATAGCCTGAGGCACGTAGCATGTAGTAAGCGCCTCTTCTTAGAAGTGTTTTTCAGCGCAAAAACACATAAGGCTGGCGTACCCTTAAGGGTAATCATTTCCGAACAGGACATTTCGGAGAAATCTATCGCTGTGTTTCTGATGATGGATTTTTATGGCGCAAGGGCATCTGCGGCGAAAGACCGCCATGGCACAAGGTTGTTTCTTCTACTCAAGGTGCACCGAGGTGTGTTTCTAAAAGAAACACCAAATTTCTTGACGATAAATGACCCATTTCTAGTACGCAGTTCAGAAGTGTTAACTGCTGTGAAATCGCTTTCTGACAAGAGCCTTCTTGGTCTCTCCATCGCTGTGAAGGATCTTCATTACCCCTTGCCCCATCATAACCTGCTTACCATAGTCGAAGATTCCATTCATCATTTCGGCGCTGTCATTTCAGAATGAATCCGGTTTGTCGATCAGCAATTTTTCGGAATTGTTGCACTTTATCTCCGCTCCACCTTCATAAATTGGCAAGGCGCTGCGCACATTCAGAAACAGGGAATATGCATTGGTTCCTGTTTGGCCCTTGTACTTAGTGACCTGCATGTGGCACACCTTGACAGGAGCCTCCAAAAGCGGCTTACCAGCCCACTTGTGGTGAGAGTCTTTCGTGCTGTTGAGGATTTCCTTTTTCTGGTTGAGCGTACGCCATCGTGCTTAGAGCACGTTGAATCCAGTATTTTAGCTAATGTACAAAAGTGTTTTTTCACCGCTGCTATTGACTAACGAAATGCCTACTGACAACGAGATCCGCTTGCGTCATATCCGTTTTAAATTCATGGACAACCACTTGTGTTGGAGCTATTCACCTCGCGCTAACAAACTTCTACTGCCCTACACATCTGCACATTCGAAACTCGTAAAGCGAGGGATTATTAATTTATGCTTGAAAAATGCCCAAGAAAAGCCATGCCCTCACCTCATCAGCCTGAGCTTTCACGGACAACCTGCAAGGTTTTATGAAGCAGGCTACCCAGCTGATATCTGTGTTTCTGTCGCTGCCGGCTTACTGAAGAAGAAGCGCCAGGAAGATCAACTACCGTCTTTGCCTTCAGAAAGAAAGACATAATTGCCGTCATTCCATACATTCATTACCTGTCCCACAATCTCAAGAAAATTGGGACGACAGCGAATGTTCGCGTGGTTTTTTTCAGCCTCTGAAAAACTAAGTGCGCTAGCCAAAAAAAAAAAAAATTTTGCCCACGCAGATAAACGCCCCCAAAAGCTGCAGTGCACCATCACTCACAGGAAAAAATTCGTGAAATGTACTGAAGGCATTGTTTATGACATCCCATTTTCTTGGGGCAAGTGGTATGTCGGTCAATCTGGTCGTTGATTGAATGAGAGGCTTCGTGAACAGAAAAACAACTTGAGAACTATAACTGGTAGTAATCTGACTTTGCAGTTTAAGGAGTGTGGTCGTCTGCCATTTTTGGATAAGTGCTCGACCGCGGCCAGACACCGGGATCAGTTAACACGTGGAATTATTGAAGCAGCGCGTATCGCTTATTGGAAGATAACTGTGCCAGCAAGCCGTCTATCTCCCTGTTTAAAAGACAGCTGGCCTTCTCAAACAATCGCTGATTCGTACATGTCTGTAGTTCCTCGTTCTACTGATTTTCATTCTTTTTTTCCGGGCGCATGAGTCTGTTTGCTTTCACGGGTCACATTCGTCTTGGTCGCCTCAGGTTTCTGTCAGTCGGAAGTTAGCGCCTGTGTTGTGTGCGTCTTTCTTTGTCCCTTGTCCCGTTTTGCGCTACACTCCCATACCATGGATCACTGCTACCGACACGCCCAAGTAGCTACCCTTGTGAATTGAGCATCGCTGATTGTAAGGCTTCCGTGCGCATTGAGGTGCGCCCTTAAATTTCAGGCTGCGCGCCAAGGTCATCACTAAACCCAGCTATTTTAATCGCTATCGCAATATGGGGACATTTATTTGCCAGTGTGTACACAATGTCAATACTGGATGCTAACCTTGTGAAGATAAAAAAAATGTGCTCGCCGTAATCTCGTCTCACCTGGCTGAAGCATGCATGCAGCGATAGCAGCGTGTGAAAAAAAAACGCGCTAAACGAGTGCTTCTGCAAGTACTTCTGCTGGCATGAGCCTCTTTTGTGGTGCGTTTCTCTAGATTGTGCCCTACTACATCAACGAGAATCTTTCTATATTGCCAGGAATGCGCGGTGTCTTCCTTGCTGGCGTCGTCGGCGCCTCCATGAGGTATGTGCTGCCATTGCTTTTCGAGTATATATAGTGAGCGTGGGCGTTTGGTGTGGGGTGTGAGGTTTAACATCCCGAAGCTGCAGTGGAGTTACGAAGGGACAGCCTGGTTCATGAGAAACGGGTATGTTTCGGAGGGCTCATGGTACTCATCCAGCGTCTATGCCGCATCACCACACAACGAACCTTACCGGCAGACGTGTATCAAAACGAAGCGACGTAGAGTGCAACAACTGCAGCTTCGGCGCTGCCCTTCATGGTCCCAATTAAGCCTTGTTGCGTTGGTATAAATTGCTGTTTTTCTTGAACTACACTTCGCGGGAAAAAAAGTTGCGCGAGAATTTTTCGCTAATATTCCCGCCATGTTATGCATCTGTGGGCACAGACCACTAGTATCATTGTAGAAAAAAGACTGCTTCCTTTGTTTTTTCGCGCTCGGCTTAGAGGAATAGATAACATGAGTTTATTTACTGATCACTTGTAAAAACCTAAAAATAAAAACAGATCAATGCGTTTCAACTGTAGTCGGATACAACTCAAGAACGAAGCGGCAGAGGCCCCTCAAGGAGGCCCTGCCGGCCAATGGCGTCGAGCGTTTGTCATGACGTAGCGGTTGATCCCTTAGCGTGACACCGCACATGAACGACAGGTGCCTCCGTGAAATGGGATCAATCGCGACGCATTACAATCGGGACGCCATTGACTGGAGGGCCTCCTTTGATGTGCAGCTGTACTGCGTATTTTTTAGGCGTCGCTTGGTCAAGTTCACCAGCAGCTCCGGACACTGGATTCCGGGTTGCTTTCACAGTAAATTGCAAGTTAAACTTCAGCTCAACTTTGGCGTATGTTTTCCACTACGTTCCGACGAGGGTTTCTACTTCGAAGTAGCCGCAGTGTTCCGAACAATCACAACGGCTAACGATGCACAAAGGGCGAAGGAAAACGAAAATACAGCGCCTATCCTGACGCTTCTCCACACTTTAATTCGTCCCTTGTAACGCATTCGAATCCACAAGGAAGTATTCCTCGTTCGATATACGAAGGGGAGGATCGTACAGTTCATAAAATACGCAAGGCACAATGAGAAACACTCTGACTGCGAGAGAGTTACAAACGTTGCAATGGCTCATGTGCCTTCCGCAAGAGGGAATTACATTCCAGTTCAGCTGTGACATGAATTACGCAGCTACATGCCATCCCCTACCTCGACGTATATTTACGCAGGAATTCTATTTTAAAAGACTGTCCCCGAATGCATTGCGGTCACCATCTGCTTCTCAGTTACCTGAAATGTCGCGCATGTGCAGGCCAGAGGTCGAGCCGCCGCGGTCACGATCAGCGTGCGTTAGGCACCGCCCCTGCGGGGAAAGGTAGTCGGCGAGCGCACTGAGGCGCTGAAAACAAGAACG
The DNA here is from genome assembly GCF_052857255.1 of Amblyomma americanum. Taxonomy (NCBI): domain Eukaryota; kingdom Metazoa; phylum Arthropoda; class Arachnida; order Ixodida; family Ixodidae; genus Amblyomma; species Amblyomma americanum. Next base: position 301,456,091 of record NC_135497.1, on the reverse strand, counting down.
CGAGTTCGGTCCCCAATTCCGCATACCGTGTTTGTCACGAAGGCGAGATGCAAATTTGCTTGTCCACAGAATTTCTACACTTATTAACGAACTCCAAATGGCTCGCATTTTCAGCTATCAACACTGTCTGTGCGCGCGCATTCACCATGCAAGCATTGGCGGGTGCACGAATACGCATCCATAAACTCCAATAGTCAATCGCACAAATGCGAGATCTTCGTTTTACGGCTTGGAAGTGACATCTGGACACCGGAGTCGGGATACTGAGCTTTTACCGTTTACCGCGCGAAGCGCATGTACCAATAATTGGCGACTGATTGAGACGCGAACTCAAGCTCTAACCTATAAGCTGCCGTGCACTCTTCTTCTTTCGTCCATGCGCATGTTATTAAAAACATTCACTTAAGTCGCACTGGCACCGAACATAGATTTTAACGCCCCTAAGCTATGAGGGATGCTTTAGTGGAGGGCTCCTTCTGATCTAGACCATCTGGCGTTGCTTAGCGTGCACTGACATCGCACATCACACGGGCGCTTTGGAATATCGCTGCCTCCGAATTGGGGCCACCGCGGTTGAGGTTCGATCCTCCGAACTTAGGCTCAGCAGCCAATCGACACAGCCAATGAGCTACCTCAATTGGCGGGTGCATGCACTTACGTAATGAAGTGGCTATGCGCATCTCGCCATGCGTCGAAACGTGGCCTTTCCCCATCGCGCACTCCCTTCGAGTAATATTCGAGTTTTCGAGCACGGCAGTTAAAAATCTGCTATAACCAATGCCAGTCTGTGAGCAGAATATATGCTTAACTGCTGAGTTCAAAGAGACATGAGTGCGAAACCCATCTCTTTTGCTTCGCGATTAATGACTTCCTTTATTTTCCAGCACCGTGTCCTCCATCATAAACTCCCACTCTGCTGTATTCTACGTCGATGTGGTGACGCCTTACTTCTCCAAAGCAAAAAAACGACCGAGTTACGTCATCTCCATCATAGGTACGTGCGCACGGAAGCCTGCATTTGCACGTCCGGCGAAAGAGCACGACCCACTGGCCCCATAGACCGACATGACATGATATGCTTCTTCCTATGCAAGGCAGACCTTCAAGGGACGTGAACGTGTGCGGTCTCGCAAAGGGAACTTGCGACCTGTAGCCGACGTAACAGAGTCTGTTGCTTGGCGTCCTGTTACAGAGCTTGTTTTAGTTCAAAGGTTACTGCAGGAGCTCCGGCGTAGCGATCTATCAGTCACAAGTCCAAATCATGTCGGGCGGGCATTTGTCATATCCATCATTATTATCAGCTCTCGTAACTTCCACTGTGGCGCAAGGGCATCTCCCATTTCACTCCGTTAAATGTGCCCTGTACCAGCTCCGACCACCCAATACCTCCTCAAACTTCCCAATCTCATCCACCAACTTGACTTTCTGCTCCCCCTGCTGTGTTTACCTCCTCATGGAATCCACTCTGTTATTCTATTTTCCTAAGTGACCATCGGTTACCTACTCTCTGCATTACATGCCGTACACATGTCTATTCTTTGCTCTAGATTTCAACTAGGGTATCGTCACGTCACGTCTGATCGCTGACCCATTGTGCTCTCATGTCTCTTAACGTTTCCCTGGTAAATTTCTTTTCTGCAGCTTGCTGCGCTGTCCACAATTTAGTTTTTAACCTTTTCCTGAGGCTCCAAGTTTCTGCTTCATATAGAAGTAATGTCAAGACACAGGTGTCAAATGTTGAGATACTGGTAAGCTGCTGTTCACCTGAGAATACCTGCCTCCAAAATGCGTTCCACCCCATTCTTCTCCTTTCAGCTATTCCACTCTCGGGGTCCGGATGTGCGGTCACCATTTGCTCTATAGTAGATGTAGCTTCTTACCACTACAATACCTCGCTGCCTATCGTAAACTGTTGGTCACTTACCATAACTATTTAGCATGAGTTCGGGAGGAGGATGTGATGTGGGAAGGATGGTGGGATGGGGAATGTAAACTTGAAGATCTGTTCTCCAGGCAGGATGGTTGAAAGAGGATTAGACCGGTAGACCTGCAAAACTATGACAAAGAAATACACCAACTCAGCAAAACGAAATCCGGGTAGCTGGGGAGGGGGTAACTACAAGTTGGGTTGACTTAGATAAAATGAAGAACTAGAACCTTAACTGAACTCTGCAATAAAGTGGTGACTGCCCTGACTGCGAAAACAAAAGGAGAACAGAGACTTCACCGTCCATCTTCCTGTCTTGCGGTAAGGCTATACAGTGTACACTCTTCGTAAAAAAATATTCAGTCGAAAGGGTTTCCTTCAAAGCCGTGTAGGGGAGCTCTCTGTTGCCGCTGGAAGTTCCAAGGTTGGCAGGGGTGAGTACCAGAGTTCATCTCACCTGAACGAAACGAGATTTGGAGCGCTGAATACGCAAAATGACCACACTTCAAGACCAAGAAGCAAGCACGGTAGGCTGCATGTTTTTGACAACGGCTGTACAACAAAATACTTCATTCTACTTCCAGCCATTGCGAGCGGCGTGATGATGACCGGGTTTGCAACTCTACTGCCGTACATGGGAACAGCTGCAAGGGTAAGCGCGATGTATGTGATAATCTTAAACATGTTGTAAAAATAATTCTCATGAATTTCAGCGACTTCTCTAGGCTTTGGGTGCACTTAAAGATATATAGTTGGTTAAAAAGGAGAAACCACGAAACATGACGCCTAGATTACCTGCGCCTGTTTGTTTTTTTTTCGGAAGAAGTGCGCCCATTGTCAGGAAGACATCGCCTTCTGCAGCCACTTCATTTCTTGAATGATGTGGTGGTGTAGCTCTAGCGTTGCTGAGAATATGGCGGCATGTGTGACCAGCGGCGCAGTTATTCAAAACGATAAGTTCAGCTTAATCCGTTTGCAGCGTGTACTGCTGCTGGAAAGAAATTATCAATGTTGAAACTTTGTGCGCATTCTTTGGCGCTGCCATTTGAACGGCATTAACTTTTTCCCTCGAGCCGCCGAGGTGGCTCAGTGGAGGAGGAGGAGGAGGTACACTTTGTTAAAGAAGAGGTCTTAGGCGCGGGTTGGGGTGACGTTCCCCTCCCCGCGGTGGGCTCCTGTTCTAGGCCGGACGCCAGGTGGCCGAACGACTTCTTCGGCCGGTACCGTGACACGGAGTTGAACCCACGGTTCCGAGTTGAGCAGCGCGGCCTCCCACTGCGATTGCGAAGAGAGCGGCAGACTGTTCAACGGCTTGTCTTGATTACATGAGTATAGGATGTGTGGTGTGTCTGCCTTATGGTGTCCACAGAGAGAGCAGACCTGGCTAAACTGCTCTGGGAACCATATAGAGAACGGATTAAAGAAAGTGTCTGCTTGGAGCTGCCGCCAGCTGACTTGTGTTTTACTTAGAGATCTATGTGGTTCTGGGAAGATTTGTCTTTCTTGAAGTGGATAGTAATTTCTTTGTAGGTCGTAACTCGCTCCTTGGCCGACCTGAGCTCGGGGTAGCGCACCTCCCGGTTAACTACGAATACTCGGGGAAATTGGTGCGCCGCCTCGTTTCTAGGATGGCCCGAATGGGCGGGGACTCAGATCATTGTGATCTGGCGGGCATTGGATATTTTTTGTAATATTTTGATGGCTGCGGAATGGGCCCTTCCTTTGGCAAAATTTCGAATTGCGGCTTTACAGTGGCTGATGATGTATTTGGCAGTGGTGAAGGCAACGGCTAAAGCTATGGCAGCTTCCTCGGCCTCCACCAGAAATTTTGTTTTATCGATTGTCGCCGATGCAAGGGGAAAACCTCGATGATCGACAACTGCCAGAGAAAAGGCGTCTCTGTCAGCATGTTCTGCCAAGTCCACATGCGCCCTGTCTTTCTGAACAGTAAATCTTTCGTGAAGTTTTTCTGCCATAGCCTTTCTTCCGTCCGTATCGTAGTGTGGATGCATGTGTTTGGGCAGAGGATGGACTATTAAGTATTCGTGCACATATCCTGGAATCGGCAAGGTGTGTGCACGCACTCCTTCATATTGTATTCCTGCCTTCTGTAGGATGAAACGTCCCGTTTCAGTGCCTGATAGTCTTTTTTATTGAGCGGTGAGGTGTGTTTCCATCATTTCCGCTAAGATGTTATGAATTCCTAACTGTAGTAGTGTTTCATTTGGCGTATGACGGGGGAGGTTGAGCGCAATTTTGTATGATTGTCTAGTTAGAGCATCCAGGTCATCTCTTTCTCTGACAGCGAGGGTGACGTATGGTGTAGAGTAGATGACTCTGCTAAGAACGAAGGCTTGGATTAGTTTCCTGGTCACGGCTTCTTTAACTCCTCCTCGCCTATTCGCGATGCGTGTGATGAGGAGGGAAAGTTGGTTGATGGTGTTTCTCAGTTTCTTCATTAGTGTCTCGCTTTTTTTGGTTTGACTGTATCAGCATTCCTAATATTCTTAGTGTTTCGACTTCTACGATGGCTGCCCCTTCCGCATATATTTGGATCTCAGGCGCTTTATTCTTTCTTTGACGCTTTGGGTGTAGGATGAGGACTTCAGATTTTGGGGGTAACACTCACGTCCCGCGGTTTGTGCCTCCTGTACTACTACATCTGCCGCTTGTTGTAGCGTATCTTGTATCGAGCCGATACTCCCTTTGGTGGTCCAAAAGGTGATATCGTCCGCGTACAAAGAGTTCTAGGTCTGGGATTTTGGCGAGTTCGTGTGCCATTTTGATGAGGGTTATATTGAATAAGAAGGGGGACAGGACAGATCCTTGTGGAGTTCCTCTGTTTCCTAAACTTAAGGTGTGAGATTTGATTGTGCCAATTTGAATTTTAGCCATTCTATCAGAGAGAAAGCCCTTGATGCAGTTAAACGTTATTTCGCCTACATTCAATGGTGAAAGAGAACCTAGGATTGCTTTGCGTTTGACGTTATCAAATGCTTTGGTTAAATCTAGAGCTGGAAGTGCCCTTGTGTTCCTTTCTTGCTCCTGAGATAGAACTTCGTTTGCTAGTCTGAGTATTCTATCCTATGTTGATAAATGTGGTCTAAAGCCTACCATAGTGTTTGGATATAAATTCTCTCTGTGCTTGTGGGACTGCAGTCTGTCTAGTATGACGTGCTCTACAGTTTTCCTATGCAAGAAGAAAGGGAAATAGGTCTGAGGTTTTCGAGCGCGAGCTTTTTGCCCGGTTTTGGGATGAATTTAACGATGGCATGTTTCCAAGACGCTGGGAATTTTCCCTCCCTCTAACACTCGTTCGCAAAGTCCGTGAGGGCTGTGATAGAAGCGTCGTCTAGGTTTCTGAGGGTCTTATTGTTAATGCCGTCCTCTCCCGGAGCGGATGTCCTGCGTATCTTAAGGAGGGCTGCTTTGATTTCCGCCATTGTTATGTCAGCGTCCAGAAGGGGGTTAGGTTGTCCTTTATAATCGGGGAGGGACTTCGCCTCTCGGGTTGTGCAGAAGTATTTCTGCTTTAGCGTGTTTATAATATCTTGATCCGTGCCTGGGCCTATGTTTAAAAATTTGGTGATTTCCTTTTGAGTCGTAGCTTTGTTCGATTCCGGATCAAGGAGATGCCGCAGAAGATTCTAGGTCTCTTTCGTGCCTAGATTGCCATTTACAATTCGCAGATATGGTTCCACTGCTGTCTCGTGAGTTCTACAAAGTGTTGGTGAATTTCTTTCGTGAGTATGACTATCCAGTTTCTAAGTTTTTGTTGCATTTTTGCTCAAGTCATCTTTTTTCCAGTCTTTGCCTTGCCTCCCACGTGTGCGTAAGTCAGCTGTCAATCGTATTTACGCCTAGGTCAAGTACTAGTTCTTTAGCGGCCTTTCCCACATCCGATAGGAGGGTTTGTATCCACCGTTTTAGGTCTGTAATCGGTTCCTGATTTTGGTCGCGGATCATCCTATATTTGTCCCAGTCGATGATTCTGTTTTTTCTGGGTTTGGGTTTGAGATTGCCAATGGCGATTTTAAACGTCATGATATAATGGCCCCTTCCTATATTTTGTCTGGTGTTGCTCCAGCTTATGTCTGGGAAATTTTTGCCTATCGTGAGGTCTGGGCACGTGTCCCTGTTCTCGCTGTTGCCTATCCTGATAGGTAGCATGGGGTCCGTGTTTTGGGTTAGCCTTCTTTGCTTCATAAAATCCATCAGGGCCGTGTCTTTCCTGCATGGATGTTGTTGCGTGTCCCCATTGCACGTGTTGAGCGTTGAAGTCTCCCACAATTAGGGTTGGGCTTTGGCCTGCGATTTCTAAGGCTTTGAGTATAGCGGTTTTCGCTGGTGCAGCCTGTGCCCTGGGGTGGCTGTATGCGTTCAGTGTGAACAAAGAGGAGTTTCTTTCACTAGGCAGAATTTCGATAAATATACAGTCGAGCTTTACGTATTCAATCTCGTGGTTAACCACGGTAAGGTTTCTATGTACCATCGTAGTGGTTGAAGGCTGTCCTACGATGTGACATGGCAGAACTGCCTGGTACCCTGGCAGTCTTAGTCGAGACATTCTGGTTTCTTGGATCGCTATTGCGTCAGGTTTTTCGGATCGCGATTGAATATGCAACTGCAGATCTGTTTTTTTGTTGCGCATAGACCTGCAGTTCCACTGCCAAATTTTTATTGTTTTAGGATTGGCCAATTAGCTGGGATAGATCGATTGGCGCCCCTTGAGCTGACGGGGGAAGCCGACGTAAATTTTCCTGTAAAACGGTGTCGATTACTCCGAAGTTGTGATCTACATCCTGTATGCGTTTTTCGAGTCCTTGTGTTAAATTGTCAACTCCTTGTGGTAGGTTATCGAGTTTCTGGCTGTGCTCTTCCACTTTTTGTTCGAATTTTGGTACTCTATCCTCCAATGAGGGATTTCTTATGTCAGCTACTGCTCGTTTTTTGCGAGGTGTTTCTTCCTTCCTTACTACGCTTACTGGTGTTTCGACTGATGCGCTCACAGTAGTTTCCACTTCTGTGACTTCCGGCATTGGGAGCAGTTTTGGAGGAGAGTCCTTAGACTTTGCAGGTGCTTTTAGTTTACTATTTTCTTGTTCCAAGTGTTTGATTCGGTCTGTGAGCGTTTGAATGTGGTGGAGTGCCAGATCGAGTTTAGACTAATGACTGCAGCTCCGTCCCCTTTCCGTGAGAGGCCACTCCCGCCCAGCACACCTGTTGACAGAAATGATGACAGAATTCCGTAAAAGAAACCCTGAGATCATACAAGCAAGAACCATGGGAAGAACATCAAAGTCCCTTCTGCTCCACATCGATGCAGACGAACTTCCAGATAGCATCGTATACTTCGGAGTACTGTACCCAGTCTACCCCTTCATTCTAAAAGTAGAGGCGTGCAAGAACTGCAGAAGAGTCGGACACAAAAGTGACGTAAGTCCGGAGCCACCGCTACAACGGTGCCCGTACTGCGGCAACCAGCACCTAAAATAAGAAATATGCGACCCAATTTGCATTGTCTGCGGAGGAGGGCACCGCACAGGCGATAACAGCTGCAAGAAACGATTTCAACGGCCCCAAGCGAAAACATCGAAGCACCAGTCAAGATATAAATCCCGGACCTGCGACGACCCAGCATGCACCCAAAGGAAGGACCACTCGAGCTCCTTCCCGTCCCTGGACCGCGGATCCAGCAGCAGCCGCAGCGGAAGTAGCAGCCGCAGTGGAGGTGGCAGCAGCACCAGCACCCGGAGTCAGAGCCCCGGGCTCAGTGGTTATGGTGCTCGGCTGCTGACTCGAAAGACGAGGGGGTCAATCATGGCCGCGGCGGTCGCATTTCAATGGAGGCGAAATACTAGAGGCCTGTGTACTGTGCCACGTCAGTGCACGCTAAAGAACCCCAGGTGGTCAAAATTATCCCCAAGGATACATTGCAAGCCACACGCCCAGAAGCAAGCCCCCTGGGCTCTAAGCTATTGAAAATGGGGGTACTTGCAGCATGCCCTCTGTGTGCGCACCAAAGACTAGCGTCGGGCGCTTCCTTGGCGCGTTTCGAGAGAAGGCCATTCTCGGAGGGCTTTCTACTGGATGTTTGGCCGCAGATTTTGAAATCTCTTCATTCAACACGATCACTCCTGCTTTTCTTGTACAACAGTGGTCTCGACTCACACTTCTGAAGCGCGTTCTTGATGTGCTTGCATATATTCACATATCTCTTTTGTCCAATTCGTCACCCATCTTAACCTCCTTTCTTCGCTTCAGGGTAGCAGGCCAGATGACGATCCTTCAGGCCGACCTCTCTACATTGCTCTCAAATAAACCACTCCCTCTGAAAAATGCTGCTTTTAGCGAAAGCTGTCTATGGACTGCATGCCATAATCTCGTGGTTTCATTGCTTCGCCAAAACTTGTTCGATCCAGTCTGGATAGCACTCGAGCAAGTCAGTGGAGACTTCAGGTGACAAGTGCAATCAGTCATCAGCGTTGTTTGACTCAACGAATGCTTTTTCGTCGTACAAGGTACTTCCCCCAGGAGCTTACAGGTGCGCCATGCAAGGCGGTATTAATATACGTATAGTCTTCGAAGCAGGCGGTTGTTGCGTTCTCATATTCTAAATAAGTAAATTAAAGGCCCATACCCTTCACCTGCACTCCTCGCAACTTGGATTTTCATTGCCGCAAATCGAGTTCTGAATATGCGACATTTTTTTTGGAGCACGCGTAATCGTGTGTTACATTGGCGACTGCATATGCCTGTCTCCAATGGTCATAGTTAAGTTCTCGAGCTGTTGCTCAGGGACCGATCGCGCGCGCACCCCGAAGCCGGTGGCTTGGCCCCCTTGGTTGATGTGTGTTAGCTGTTTTTGGGGCTCCTCGAGAAGCCGCCATCCAGGCGCCGCCGAAATGGGTTTGTTTTGAGACAAACGCGGCAGATGGCGGCAACGACGGTTAACCGGCAGTGAGGAGGCCCGTCCTGGTAAAGTCGCACTCGGGCCGCAAGACGCGGCCGACGCGCGGACCCCTGGGGTTTCGAGAGGGGGTCGCGTGTAAATTTATTGCTTTCAACGGCGAACCGGCCGCGGGACGGGCCGGACGCCTCGGAGCAGGCAGCAGAATTGGGGAGCGCGACCAGGGCAGTGTGCGTGGTTCGGACTGGGTGTTCGGTTTCCCTGAGCTTCCGCTGGCGTTTTTAGTGATTTTGTGTCTCTGTGCTGTAACCAAGCGGAGATGCGCAACGTCTTCGCGGAATTCGCGCGGTGCCCGCGCGACAACAACAACGTGAGCATCGGCGTGCTATTTGCTCCTTCAGTTTGAACGAAATTCTCCTGATTGGCTCCGAGAAGCGCATTTCCTATTGGTTACAAAAAAGGTCCCCAGAATGCTGGGCGAAGGGATTTAAGGGCGAGTTTTTGGCGCGAACGGGAGATTGGAGATCGGAGGGCAGGTCGCCTGTGAGCGCCCGTACAGTAAAGAGCTGGTGTCCCGAAGAAGTTGTCCAGTCTGTTCCGCAACGTGTCGCCGGATCACCGAACCATCAGAAGACTTCAAGATCAACACCATCGATCTGTCGGTCACCAACATCGATCGATCAGTCACTCATCCTCAAAAATTAACTGTCATGTTAAAGAATTGTTATTGTTGCTGTTGGTGTGGTTGCTGCTGCAGCTGTTGCTGCCGTCATTGGTGTTGGTGTTGTTGGCAAACACCTATTTTCTTATTTTCTGCCTTCTGGGGGAGCAGTTTATAGTATACTTTCATATCACAAACTCACAGTCTGCTTGCTGCGAGTCATGGTCAGAGCTTCACTTGAACCCTTCTACACCAGCGGTTCCAAACTCATTGCGCCACGCGGGCCACATTGACGAACTATTGACCCCCAAGAGCCAGTAGCTTCCAAGGGGAGAGGAGAAAGAAGGAGCGGTTAAAGCGAGTCACAAGTAAAAGTAAAAAAAGTAGGAAAATTTAAATTCAAGTAGAAAATGAAAAACGAAGCATTTTTAGCAAGTCATTTTCTGTGCAGTGGAAGATAACGCAGCTGACTGAAGCTAAGTGCACCCATGAAAAAAGTTTACATAATGAAATCAACAAAACATTCAAAGAAATCTAATGACGGCGGCAGGAATCCACGGGAAATGCTGAATAACCGCATGCATATAGCACCTACGTGAATGCTCCACGTGCTACTGTGCGCATAAGAAAGCTGTGCTTTATGTCGAAGGCAATCGAATTTAAAGAAGTCAACATTAAACCTAAAAACTGTTACATCACTTACATTTCACTAAACACCTCTTGTGTTCAAGAAGGCTCGTATAAGGAGTGGCCATAGGCTTGGGCGCACGGAAAGAACTAAAGGCCGACAGGCAGGTTGTTTTGAAACCCGCTCGAGCATGGACGGAGGCTACTGCCAGGGAGCTCAAGGTGTGCTTCTTAAACGACCCATTCTGGAGGTGATTTGTACGCCATGACTGATAAACTGTGATGATGTTCCCACATGAGCAAGGTACACTAGAGTGGTGGTTATGGCTTTCTTTGACGCCTCGGGGTTCCTGGTGAAAATTTCATGCATTATAGAACCACCATTAACGACGAGGCTTTCCGGCATTTTTTTTTACAGGTGACCATGGTCATATGTAACAGCATATCAGGTCCATTGTGCGGACTTTTCCTCCTGGCACTTTTGTTTCCGTGGTCTAACACAAAGGTACGTGCTCAAAGGTAGCTAAAAGGGAAAGCAGTTGAGAGTCCTGCGATGAAACTAAACGATTGTTGTTGATCGGTGACAGTTTGTAAAAGTGTCTGGTACGTTGGGCTTCTCTAAATGCGTGCTAACACGGTCCTGCCTACAAGAGCGCTTCATTTTAAGTAAGAAACTTACAGAATGGTTTGTTTTTTCGATGTATTGATTACAATTCTTGCTATTAATCACGCGAGCGCCTAAAACTCACGCAAACGCGCAAATGACTCTTCAGGTGTTGTTGTGGTTTCTATAAGGCAACTTCTGAGAGATGGCGACGCGTTTTCCTTGAGTATGAAAACGAAAACAAGCTTGAATAGCCTCCCATTCATCTCTAAACAGGTTTTCATGAAATTTTTTAATGCGCATTTATTCCTAACGTTTGTTTAGTTGATGCTTAATAACTGAAGTTAGAGAGGTTATCTTCCTGAGCTGAGCTTGTTATCTGAGTCACCATACTGTTGAAATCATCTGGCGCTTCAGCGTTGCGGAGACGACAACAAGAATCGTTTCCGTCCAAATGTATTCGCACAGCACAGTATATCGCTACTGGCGGTCACTGCAGAAACCGGTCGAGCCTCAGACGTGTTTTGGTAGTTTCAGGGTCTAATAACGTTGCGGCTCTGGTTACAGAATTGTCTGAACAGCACGGGGGGTTTTCAGCGAGTGACTCGACATGCAATACGATTTGGTCAACGTATAAAGGGGAGTCCCGAATGGTGCATGCTAGTGAATAATTACTACCTAACGAAAGCTTTTTTTTAAACGAGATTTATAGCCGCGGGGCATCAATGGGCGCAGGTGTGATGAAAGTTGTAGTACCAGCAATGGTATTTTACTGATCGATTGCGGGCTCCCCTCTAAACTAGCCGAAACCGCATGCGTGCAACATCAACAGTTCAACGTATGTGGATCCTGCTTCAACGTTTATCCCTCAGTGATGATCCTGCTTGCGCGCTGCCTCCAGGGTGCTGCTAGTTCGACACTGGTGTCACTGGCGCTGCTGCTGTGGCACTCCGTGGGCCGGAGCTTTTCCGGCATCGAGCCGCCCAGGATGGATGTGAGCATCGACGGCTGTCTGGCCAACGTCACGGCAGTATCCACCAGCGCATTGCGCCACGTCAGGTGCGTATACGTCGCATGCTCCCTTAGTCAGGACGTTGAAGATGCGGACAGGGGGGGGGGCGCATCCATAAGCGACCGGCGCTACTCCGAAGAGCAGGCGCGCGTGAAGTGCTCACAGTCCGTTTTGAGTTGGTGGGAGCCAAAGAAATTCCTGTCGTCGCAGCTGATGAAACCGGCCCAATGACTTTCATACCGTTAGAAGTCAGCGGCGGAAGGAAAAGTATGCAGTGTGCTCCTGCTTTTTCTCTTTATAGCAGCAAGGTGGAACGTATGAAGACTGAAAATTTTGCACAGGGAAAGTGCGCGTTGCTATTTAAGTTTTTTTAGTCGACGACGGTTACACTCCGCAGCACGCACACCTATTTGACTATCGAACATCCGCGCGCATCTCTGGCAGCTTTGAAGGCCATATATGTATATTGAACAAGACGGCTCCCACGCCGCCCACCTTGTTCGGTCACTTAATCACAAGACGATCCACGTCCGCCGCGATGGTCGGCAGAAGGGCTGTCAAGGTTAATAGGCAAGCGAATCAAAATTCACCCAAAAGCAGCACAGACAGCCGCCGTTGGTCATTTGGGAGAACGCTACACGCCTAATGCAGAGGTCTTCGGTTCGGCTCCCATCGGCGGCGTGTAGTTGTCTTTTCTTCTGCCCTGTGTTAAATTATCTTCTAAGATAATTACATAGCTAATTTTCCCCACTGAGGAAACATAAGAATAATGGAATTCCCCTCTACTTCCCTTGGTTTCGATGACTGCCGGCTTCTTTAATGCGTATGCCCCCACGAGCCTCTCAATTTGCTACCTTTAATTGTCTACGAGTTTGCTGCGCCGTACATGTCATTATTCAGCTCTCTATGAATGTCGGCGTTCAGACACTTTTCGTCAGAAGCTGCGTTTTCACACGCTGCGTTGCCGCAGTTGCAAAATGGTTAATCAAAAGAGCGCTGTTTGAGTCGCACCAAAAACGTATACAGAAAAAAACGGTGTAATGCTTCCGCTAATTACTGGAAGATGGGTTATTCTGGTTTAAATTTTTAAGCAGCACGTTCAGCCTTCCGCCAGTAAAACTGCTGCGACTGGGATTACTAAACAGTATAATCAACTTCCGATAATTCTGCTCAGTCGACACGTGTAACGTAAACTCGAATAACCAGTCGTTTGCACTAAAGCATGCATCATAGATCTCCAGCGTATTAAGCATTTTATGATGGCGGTTATTCCGCGCTCGAAAGTAGGTGCTGTTCAACTGACCCTGAAATGCTCGCATGAGCTCAATGTAACCCTTTCACTCACCAGATATTACCCAGTAGGTAGAAAGCTTGCACATCTTCAGGTTTATTTTTAGAAACACGCCATGATTGCACGAAAAAGAAATCAACCTTTACCAATTGGTTTTTGGTTTTAAAATTGGTTTCTGAGGAAGCGAAATGGCGCAGTAATTGTCTCACATCTCGGTGGACACCCGAACCGCGCCGTAAGGAAAGGGAGGAATGTGGGAGGGAAAGAAGATAGAGAGAAAGCAGAGCCTTGTGGAGGGCTCCGGAATAATTTCGACCACCTGGAGATCTTTAACGTGCATTGGCATCACACAGCACATGGACGCCTTAGCTTTTCGCCTCTGTGAAAGCGCGGCCGCCGCGGTCGGGTTGGAACCCGGGAACTCCGGCTCAGTAGCCGAGCACCCTAACCACAGAGCCACGACGGCGGGTCTGATGACAATTTCTGCCGCTTCTTCTTACGCCCACAACGTGACTCCACATAATTTTTGGTGAAACAGTTAAGCTAGCTTTAAGCAGTTTAAAGCGCTGAAGCATTCCTAACAAAAACAAACAAACAAAAACAGGCACTATCCGTAACCATATCAGCGCTTACGTAAAACGCAGAGGCCTCCATATGAAAGAAGTTTTGTGCGCCCATTTCACATGCCTGGCTTAATATGATACCACGGGGTTTGTAAAAGGTTCCAAATGCATTCATCGCAGCCTGTTATTACCCAACACCAACCGAAACTCACACAAAGCAAGTTATGTAAACACATGGTGACACCGTGACCGAAGGGATTAACCATGGTCGACATTGCCTTCGCTCCCGATTAACCATTGGGCGGCTTTAACTTCCGCTGTGGTCTTGGCCGGCTTCGTGACTGCGGTTTAAGAATAGCTTCGCCCAGGAGCGCACACACCTAAAAAGAGATGTCTGCAATTAACCATGCAGCTGACCGTGTTTACCTCAGGCGGCGTGCTTGGAGCACGCCCAGCTCGAAAGAACGGAGCATATCCTCCGACATACGCCCCACTTCGGATACAAGTTAGACAAGCATTTAAAAGCTGATTTCATTTCCTGTCATGACTAGGAAGCGGAGCAATCCATGACCGGGCAAGCCATGGCTCATGGTTAGCAACTGCTGTTTTTTTAGGAGCGTTAGCCCGTACTCATCACGTTTTGAGATTTAGTGGGGTCTGCTACCACACTGAGATCACAGTGCCATCTGCGGCAGCAACTAGACAACAGCACATCTCGCATTGAGGCTTCTAGCGCCATCTGCAATTGCATTGTAGAAACAACCACCTACCACGTGCCAATGACGACGTCACGGTCCAATATGGTGGATAGAGGTGGAACTATGTGATTATGTCGTCAGGGGACGAAATGTTGGCATAGTTTGGGTTTCTCGAATCCAAGATGGCGGCCATGAAAATTGGTTGTGCCCTCCCATCGATTTCCCCCTTCACCAACAAATACCCTATAACGGGTAGCAAAACTGTCCCATTACGGGCTATATATATATATATATATATATATATATATATATATATATATATATATATATATATATATATATATATATATATATATATATATATATATATATATATATATATATATATATATATATATATATATATATATATGCGCTCCGACAACAAGGCGCACCCATCTGGGGACATTTGTGAACCGAATTTGTAGGCAAATAGAACCCTATGAATTGTGGTATAAAAATAAAAATAAAACCACAATTAATTAATAGGTATAAATTGTATACATGCAATTACTAATTGAAGCCTTACCATATCGCAACACAAGCCGAATTCTAGGCCCACCTTGACCCCCAAGCGAAGCAAATTCCGTTTGGGACATATCTTGAGGAGGTGTAATGATCAACAGGTAGACGTGCATCGTAATTTCTCTCACAGATGGCGCTAGGCGGCGTGCGTGGACGCCTAACCAAGCACGGTGGCAGTCCACCCCGTTTCAAAGGGTGCTAAATTCCGTTTCTCGATACGAGCTGCGGGTTCTTTTTCCCTTCTTCGTCTAGTAAACCAAACAGCTAACGCTCGTTACTTCGACGTCGTCCAGACGGTGCCGGCCTTTTTTTTGTTGTGTATAGATAGGCTTTGTTTTTCAAAAGGCTATCAAGGACTATAATTCCCTCTGCCTTAATAATCTCCAGCATCTCCACCACGCTCGAGTGTTCCTAACGTGGCCCCTCGCTAGCAGCACTGATTAATGCTATAGTAAAATGATCGCTTTGTCACATATAATAGAGAGAAATAGGAGTATGAAAGAGAGAGGTTTGATGAAGACGACGAGGATGGCTATAAGGATGACGTGGGATAACCGAAGAATCAAGAAGATTAAGTATTCGGTGAGGTGGGAAGAGATGATTGGTGGAGAAGAGAAGAAGAGGACGACGACAAAGATTATGCCGACTGACGTTACTTCAGCCTCAGGACATCATCATCGTCATCACCATCACATGGACTAACGCCAATGCTATAAAAGCGCGAGGGAGAGCGAGGCACGGGGGAAAAACGGAGAAGCGGAGGCTCTAGCTGGTCAGGGACGCTTTGGCTGGAAGAGAGCAACGCCGGCTACTGCTCCGGTGAGCTCGAGTTCTACGGGTTCACACCGTGCACTTCCAGCCGTTCCTGAGCCCGTTCCGGGGAGTCAACGGAGGACGCTACCACCTGCTACGGCCAGGTGTGTCTCCAGCACTGTTGCCAGCCATCCGGGTGGTGCCCCCAATGCCAACAACACCGGCATCACCTCCACTGGCGCTTGGGCCAAGAGCTTGTACGGCGCAGCCAACGACACCGCCAGCAACGACGCCAGCGGCGCCAGCCTGAGCACGTCGAACGCCACCTCGACGCCGGCTACTGGACCCATGCAACGCCACATCCGCACCGAACCAACCATGAGCACGAACGCCGACTTAGTAGTAGACGCTAGTAGCAGTGTTCCCGGGTCGTGTGTATTGATAGTCTTTGTGTTTTGTGTAAGTTTTGTTAGTTTTGTGTGTTAGTGTTTGTGTCACGTAGGGTGTATTAAATGTGCGTCTGTGTGGTTACACCTGTCGCCTAGTTCATTCTTTCGGTCCGAGTGATCTCCGGGGAGATCCGTGACAAACATGGGTGGCGAGCCTATGCCAGGATTCATTTCCTTGTTTCTTTTCTTGTTTTGTCTCGGATTTTTCCGATCTCTCGACGGCAGAAAGTATGGATTTGGTAAAAACGTTAGAACAGGCGCTCAAGCTAGGGTTAAGCAAGGAAAAGGCGATGCGTCTCTATGAGGAAGGCAAAGAGGCAGAAAGAGGAGGCAGAAAGAGGAGGCAGATAGGGCGAGAGAGAGGATGTGCTCACACGAGAGAGAGAGAAAAACTTTTTTCTTCTCGCCCGCATGGTGCCCGCGCACCCACGCACCCGCGCGTCACCGCCGCCGCAGAAGCCGCGACGCTCGCCAGCGCCATCTCTCGCTCACTGCAAGTAAACCGTGGGTCACGTGAGGCGAGCTCGCGCTGTGACTTGCGCGTTCTCCGTGGGGCGGGGCTCTGTCGCCCCCGCTCGACGGAAACGTAGAGCAGGGCCCAGCGGCGCCGGCCGCCCGATTTCGGGGAGTAGCCGTTTCCCAAACGCCCCCCTCCGTCAGCTGCCGGCGCGACGTAGCAAGGAAAAAACAGGCTGTGTGAATGAGGCCTGCCGTATGGTGGCGGCATACTATGCAAGCTCTCTTCGTGTAGAAAAACTCTTGTTTATTCCCAAACAAATGTTTAAACTCTTAAGCCTTGGTCGCCATTTTCCCACCTGAAGCCCGACCCTCTCGCTCACTTCTCCGATAACTGCCTCTGCACGTCCTTCCTGAACTCACTGGCATCCACGAACAGCGCACTGTACTAATGTTTTTTCGAACTTTGCGTGCACCTTTCGTAGTGAAGGAGTACTCATTAAACAAGGTTGCTGAACAGAGTGCTTAATTAACCGATAGCGCTGCGTTTTCTCCTCAGTATAAAGAACGTCCGAAAATGCAGAAACACTGGTACTATAAAGCATCTCCTTCCATGCGACATGAGTGACACCGCTCAATGACCACTCCTCTTCCTTCTCTTAGTGTAACTTTCGGCAAAAGGGCCAGAATCATGGGCCATGACGACCGAAAAGGTCCAGGATAACCGCCACTTCATTGTTCTTGACGAATGCAATGCTCCTGTTCTTCTGGCTGACGCCATGCAGTCCGAAGCAGCTTCGTGAGAGGACCGTCCAGCATCTGCAGGACACGGCCACGAAGCAGCTATAGGGCAGCGCTTCGAAGCAGCTGAACGACTGGGACACGGGTCAGCTACAGGAGGAGAGGGTTCCAGAGTAGCTGCAGGAGGCAATCTCTGGGCACGGCCGCATCAAGGTTCGCTGGGTTGATGCCGCAATACGTGCTTGCAACAGGCTTTTTGGGGAGCTTATCGTTGACGGCACGAGCCAGTCCACCGGTTCCCGAAGCACAGGTCGCCATGGAAGCAGCGGAAGCGAGCGAAGACCCGGTGGCTTCCTTCGTTGTAGCCAGTGAAGCTTCCCTGCCATTAGCCAAAGAATTTAAGGCTGTAGAGTTTACGGGATCGTTTCGGAAAGTCTTTTCACGCTCCTTACACCACTGCTCCCAGGATTCCTGCACGAGCTTCGAATACTTCGAATTCCGGCTGCGCTGGCATTGTTTTCTCACAATGGTGACAATAGCTTTGTGAGCCTGTGCATCGAGGCTTGTCGAACACTCGGACGTGGAGCAGCTCGGCATGCTAGAAGCGAGAAGGGTGACCCTGAAAGTGCTCGATGGCTGTGAACAGTCTTCGTGTTTCTCGGTATCCTTGCGCACCGCCAAAGGCTTCTGAGCAGAAGGTTGACTTGTCCCAGACCGAGGTTTGTCAACCACACCCGGCAGAACGGAAGAATTATTTTGAGATTTCCCAGTAAGCCGTTAGTGGTCGGTCCGTAAGGTGGTTGTCTGAGTTTTCTTCAAACGCGTTGGTCAGAACGCCTCCGCGGTACTGCCTCGGACGCAGGTCCCGGTTTGTTGGCCTCGGTTGTTTTGGCGCCCGGCACTGTCCGTTGTGATCCCGTGCCACGTGTGGTCTTTGCTTCTACGCTTCGTGAGTTACTGCTTGGCAAATTCGCCGTATCGCGGCTCACCCAATGGTATCCGCTAGCCTGTGACCCATCCCGTCGTTTTGGGTGCCTTCGACGCAGCGGTTTTTCACTCCTAGTGCTCGGCTCATTTACGGAACCGTCGTCATCACTGGACTCGCATGATTTCTGTACGTTGAGGTATGGGGGTCTGGACCTAGTGTTTGCTTTCTTGTTTTGGTTGCTAGCCCGTCTTCCTGAATATCCGGCCCTCGACGATTTAGCTGGTGGAGGAGGCGATTCCAGAAGGCACTCACACCTTGAAGAACGCTGTCGTTTTTCCACCAGCATAAAGCCGGGACGACTCTGCTGTTCAGAAGACCGGCGCAGTACGGGCTTTCTTTCGGAATGAGTATTTGGTACTCGGTCGTTCTTCCTTTCCACTTTCCTACTGCTTCTTCGTGGCAACTTAGTGTTTAGTTTTGAAGTGCCTGAGCTCGAAGTAGGCGTTTTCACTGAAGCGACTGGCCTCCGTGCTTGCGTTTCAGCACTTAACACTGAGACCTTACCATCGACAGGTCTCGGCTTTAGTCCCGCGCGGCTCCTGCGACGGGAAGACGCCTTTGGTTCCTTAAGCTTGGTTGGACCACTGGACGGACACCTATTGGTTCGTGACTCAAGTGACGTCGCCTTGCGAGCAACACACGCCGCCTCCGCTTGCGGTCCAGACGGCTTCTCGACTTTTGGCGGCAGTGAAGCATCTCTCCTCTTGCACACCTGATCCGCTTGGAATGGGAGCAAAGTTCCTTAGTCTCGATGAAGCTCAGTAGGAGTTTTTCGTGCAGTCGCGCTTGGTCGCATAGTCACTGACGTCCCCGCCTTCGGAAGGACCGGCGTAAGACGTGTCTGTTGTTAGCCGTTTTATCGGACCACCGGATTCCTTGGGGAGATCCGTGCCTCTCTCTAGCGGTCTGGCTGACGAGAAGTGGTGTCGCCGTGTATTCCTGGCCTCGTTGACTGCTAGGCACTCATCCGGGCTTTCGCGCACCGTTCCACACCTGTCCTCGCGTTCGACTGGGGTCCTCACCTTGATGTAGTAGTTCTTCCAGACGGCCAGCTCGCTGTGCTGTTGTGCGGCGGGCCCCAAAGTCCTGTCCCGGGGCCCCAGGTCGTTGGCTCGCGGTGTTGACTCATCCTTCGTGGTCATACAGTTGTCTGCCGGCGACGAACGCTCGACTTCTACATCCATCTCTGCGGAAGCTAAGCAGCTGTCCCGCTGGCATAGCGAAAATGCAATACTGGCCTTTATGACGACGCTGATCTTCCAGCAGAGCTTCCACACGAGTCGGAGTAGGGTCTCCATGGCGCAGGACTCCAACAGATGAGCGAGAATGGTGCCGCACATCTGGCAGAACACCGCGGGGCGCAGCGCCCTTGCCATGGCGTGATCTCGTACAAGTGACGTGGCTGAGAAGAGCTGGCGTGAGCACGAATACACACGTCAGTGTTCTCCTCGCGACGATGGCATGCGCCACGCGCTAGAGTGCACGAGCTAGTGAGGAGAGTGGCGATGATTCTCGTCACTCTGTGGCTTGCCTCTACGAAGCTTGGAGTCAAACATATTTTAATCAAAGGCATAATTTTAGTGAACACCTAAAAAAAAACTAGCTGAGGTACCAAGGAACATTACGGGACAAAACCCCTGCACATATACACGGCACTTCAGAACGCTAACCATTCAAGTGTTTTATTCTTATCGAAATGAATTGGTCTGCTCACGAAAGACCTCACATTTCACCTAATCACTACGTGATCACCTGTGAAAGCTGGTTCTGCTCGTTTTTAATGCGTAAGCATTGTATGGCTATGTTTGCGGTTTCGTACCGTCACAAGCTTGTCATCACGGTAAGGTCGAAAGAATTGAGTTATGAGAAAAAGAATGGTTGCATTGATAGAGCATCAAAATATCTCGCAGGGGAAATCATGAGTTGCATGTGGGGTAATTAATTAATTAGAGCCAAAAATGTCCAAAAAGTGGGCGAGGCCGGAGCAAAAGTGGCCCCGAATTTGAAAACACCGGAGGTAGGCGGAGCTAAAACGTGACAAATTTGAAAAGCCGGAAGTGTGGACGGAGCGAAGCGTAGCGCCAAATTTGAAAACGAAGCGTGGCGCCAAGTTTGAAAACTGAAACTGTGCAATGATGGAAATTAATTCGCTCCCAGAATCCACGGAGCTGTGCTGACGTGTCTCGCATGGGCTCCCGCCTCGAAGCCACTTTTCGGCAGAAAGAGTCAGCCTTCGGGCTCGAATATTTTGGACGACATCCGGGCCATTGTCCAGTGCCTGCTGCAGCCGGATTTTGCCAATCTACGGACACCTGGGCATATTGCCGGCTGACTGCCGGCCTAGCCATCGAGCTCGACCT
This sequence comes from Amblyomma americanum, assembly GCF_052857255.1. NCBI lineage: Eukaryota > Metazoa > Arthropoda > Arachnida > Ixodida > Ixodidae > Amblyomma > Amblyomma americanum. Next base: position 301,435,487 of record NC_135497.1, on the reverse strand, counting down.
AGCTCGTCACCTCTCCGCCGGGAACTGAGCGCCCAGGGACCCGCACAGATGGAGTACGCCGTGGAAGGCGAGAAAATATCACCGTCGGAGCTCGAGGCCGGAAAATGGGAAACCATTCTTCGCTACCGCGACCGACAACGAGGCCTGAAGAATAAAGGGCCCGCATCAACCGACGACGAGCCTGCGCAGGGGCACGGCCAAGACAAGTCTAATTCCGATTTTCCATCGCGAAAGAACGGGAAGAAGCTACTTGCACTCAGCAAGAAAGCCCTTCTCCCGCGCTTACCGACCGACGACTACAAAATCGTCTGCCGACCACAAGGTTGGAATCTGAGGGACTTTGCGCCCGGACTACTACTCTTCTGCGCCTGCGAGGTGGCCAGGCTGCAATTCCCCCCAAACTGGCACAAATACCAGACCTACATCACACGTTCTATGCAGATGACATCACACTTTGGGTAACCAAAGGATGCGAAGGCTACATAGAAGACACACTCCAAGCAGCAGTGGACATCATCGAGGCATGCGCATGGGATTCCGGCCTCACTTGTTCTGAGCAAAAATCTGAACTCTTCGTGATCCGTCGTAAACAAAGAGGTAGGCGTACCACGACATCCCCCCCGCAAATAAACGTCTATGTTAATGGACGATCTGTCAAAGAGGTACAGACCATGAGAATACTGGGGTTGTATTTACAAACAAATGGAAAAAATACTGACACACTCACTAAGCTAAAACGCACGGTAGAAGCGACGGCGCGATTACTCCGCCGCATAGCTAACCGCAGACAAGGGGTGAGGGAAAGAGATTTATGCCGCCTAGTGCAGGCCTTTGCGCTGAGCAGGATACTCTATGCCACCCCTTATCTGAAATTTTCGAAAGCAGAAAAGGACAAATTGGATAGCATGATACGGCAGGCCTATAAGGCTGCGTTAGGACTCCCACTAAATGCCTCAACCGAAAGGCTTATGAGGTTAGGAATACATAACACCTACAATGAACTGAAAGAAGCCCATTTAATGGCTCAAACAGCGCGATTAGCCAATTCCAGAACTGGCAGGAGTATTCTTACCAGGCTCGGAATTAACTTTCAACCTACGAATAACGATGCTAAAGTAGACTTACCCCGCGCCTATAGGACGGCCCTACTAATCAAACCACTCCCCAAAAACATGCACCCCTTACAAAATGAGGGTAGAAGACAAGCACGAGCCAAAGCCTTACATAAGAAATACAGACAGTGCGCTGCAACACTTTATGTAGATGCGGCAGAATACAAAAATACCAATGCCTTTGCAGTTGTGGTTGTGAACGAGAATGGTGACCACATCGTCTCGGCGACAATCAAAACGAAATCCTCTGAAACGGCAGAGGAGGCGGCTATAGCCCTCGCCCTAGCACATACCCAAGGGAGCATCATCCTCAGCGATTCCAAAATGGGTATCAATAATTTCGCTAAAGGGCGAATTACAAACACCTCCCTTAGAATCCTTAACGCAACCAAATTCTCACCAAATTATTCCGAATTGATATGGGTCCCAGCCCATTCGGGGAATCCGGGGAACGAGGCAGCCCACAATAAAGCCCGAGGTTTCGTCGACCGGGCAGTGGATGAGTCTGGCTCCCTGAATTTCACGAAGTACTCAATGATCACATATCATGATCTCACCAATCATTTTAAACTAGAGAGGAGAATTTTCCCCCCTCCAGACAAAAGACTTACTAAAGAACAAGAGGTTACGTGGCGTCGTCTACAGACGAGATCGATACGCACCCCATCACTCCTCGCGCACATTTATCCAGATCTTTACAACCCAAACTGCAAACACTGTGGCCAACGTGCTACCTACGATCACATCCTGTGGGACTGCAAAATAGAGCCACCTCCGGGTGATCTAGTTACAGCTCCTTCTCTCGAGCGGTGGGAGACCGTGCTGGCTAGCTCTGACCCCAGAACGCAAGTTTTGGCGGTGGAGTGGGCTGACAAAGTCGTCGAGGGCTATGTACTCTCGACCACTTAACGCGACCTCTTGCCAAGCTCTTCCCGGCGAATAAAATGTTTTACAATCAAAAGGAAATTAATTCAGGCAAAGAGGGTCGAGGAGGCGTCAGTGCTGACGCATTCCTCCAATGCGGGTGCCGCAGTTATCCCATATTATTATTATTATTATTATTATTATTATTATTATTATTATTATTATTATTATTATTATTATTATTATTATTATTATTATTATGCGGTGGCCATCTTCCTGCTTCGGACATTTCGCGCAGCCACGCCGATCGTGCAGTCATGGCCGAAGTTTGTGGGATACAGATTCGCGGGGAAAAAAAAGACCGCGGTGCCTCGCTAGTCAGTCAGCTGGTATGCATCCGGAGGACGGAGCACACATGTACATGTCCCCTTGTGCTTCAATGCTTTTTACTGAACTCATCTGCCCGACCGCATAGAAATACATTTTTGCGTACCGATGGAAGAAAAAAACTGCATGTTGTTTGCGTGTTTTAGTGTAGCTTTGTTGATGAATGGTGAAAGGTAGCGCGAAAAGAACACGCGCACACTATAGTATGGGCAGGGTCACTGACTGCTGAACATGCCCCTGACCTCGCCCGCTTAAAGCGCGCATAATCTGCCTGTAGCTCTTTTTCTTGCTTGAGCAGCATCTGCCATCAGACGCTGTTCGTAACTGAACAGTGTGTTCTGCTGGCTTCGCTTCTTTTGGAGCTTTGAATGCCGCCGCGTTCAGTCGCTTCTGCTTTTCGTGATGGGTAACGCCCTCAACTCAGCGTCCCTCACTCCTTTCACTGTTTGGCGCGCAATAGTGCTCGCCCTCTCTTCATCGGCATCAGCGGCACGTTTGGCCGCCCTGGCCTTTTTCTCACCTTAATGTGCGGCTACAAAAAGCTGCCATTGGTGACGTTGTGCAACCTTTCGATCTCTTGACGCAGCACGCTCAATGGCGCAGCCACGCACGGCAGCACTACATCCCCTCCCAGCACGAACGGATGAAAGAAGAGGAAGACGACGATTTACAACATGCAGCGCGGATGACTATCACTTAGTACACAGAGGCCAACAACAACATGCGAGAGGCTCCGGCGATAGCCGACGAGGACATCGGAAAACAGAGCTTCTCTGTTGGCGCAGGCGCTGGTTCGCATCCTGTTCAGTTACGAAGTTTTTTCTACTGGCTACCGTTCTGACGGAAGAGTACGGAAGTTTTCGGATAAGTTCGGAAAGTTCGGCTTAGGGTTCGCTGCGGTTTACGGACGATGTTCGCCTTAATTTGCCGAGAATGGGAGCTAAAAGCATTTCATGCTTCAAAAAAAAAAACAATAACACATACATTTGTTAAAACCGGTAAAACGCGGTTAAAAGTACAGTAATTGACAATATATTTTTAAATCTTTCAATTTCACTCGGTCAGAACTTTGCCATCATTAGCCATAGCAACTTGCGCCTTTATTCAGTCTGTTCATAGCACGCATTTTGTGTCATTATTTGTGCATGAATGCTGCTTTTAAGGTGCCTTCCCTGCTAAACTTTCCTTCGCGCGTATTCACCGATACTGTAAATTACCCCATTAAGAATTTGAGCTTAACTATAGGCTATGAAGTGCGGCTTCTGTACAACCGCAAAAAGAAATTGATAGGTTTTGTTCTTGACAGTTTACCTAATGCTTATACTACGGACGTTTCAACGCATGTCCATGCGTGTGAAGTAATGTTTTAAACTCTTTCAGATATGCATTTCCTCTGCTACAGCATGATGAGAGGATAAATAATTACATCAGTCGCGTGTTTCTAACGACGTGTACAAATGAACAAAACCTATTTTCTAACATATTTTATGGAAGGTCATAAAATGCGCATTTTGTATTGCAGTGGTAGTGACAAATTTAGTTCTTGATTGTGGCATATTGCTTAGTTTTTATTCTATTTTATGGCGAAGAAAAATATCCAGATAATGTAATAGCGTACACCAGCATTGAGAAGTAAACCCTTCATGTCACGTATTTAAGGCATGCCTAAGCAGTAGACGGCGTTTCAGCGAACGTTAACTCATTGTGCAAGGAACACTCACCACCAGGAGTTATATCGAAGCGCGCTAACAGAAACAAAAATAAATGCTAGAATTGAAAGGGACAGCAATGCCAATCGCTCATTCAGTTGTGTCGGCTGACAGAGGCGTTACGTTGACGTCGGCACAGCTGCCTCGCAGCTGCCCCGCGCAATCGAGGACTCCGCCGTCATAATTAAATGTCCACCCACGCTGTAAAATGGCAACTAAGACGCGCTGTGTTGCAGAGCGACCTTGTGTTTGCCAAGTCGACTGCCAAGGACATTCAGTGAGAGCCAGTCTCGGCGCACTTTAACAATCACAAAGCACTAGAGGCATAAGTCACCACCTGTAGGTTAGGACACCAACAGAAAGTACTCCGAACTTTCAACGGCGTCTCTCTTTAGCCGTTTCTTGTGTGTGGGCGATCGTCGACTGAGCGTCATTCTCAATGCCTTATCTGCATGATGTGTGCTCACCTAGTCTGCTACACAACGTCTGTGCACGATGCCATATAACAGCTGTCGTCTGCATATCGTACGTGGTGGTGAAAGCGTTGCGTAACCTTCTTTGTCGAAGCCTGGCGTCACTTTCCGTAATGACCACGTATGCCACGCAGTGCGGTTCTGCACTGGACGTTGGTGCACGTCGCCATTTTATCTGTCACGGACACAATGAGCTCGAACGCGCCCTACTGTGTGCAGTCTTCAATCCTTACTTCAGTTTTATAAAAGGTGTTCTGTTCGCAGGCTGGATGTATTCCCCTTCTACCGCATCAGCGCCAACTGGATGAGCGTGTTCAGCGTCCTATTTACCATTGCTACTGGGCTGGTCGTCAGCTTGGCCACAGGTACGGACCACTGCCACTCCTGCATCATGCAGCTCTTTTCGCGGTGCGCACTGAGCCAACAGCAGAGTTCACTGCTGCCAGACAACGTTTTTTGTATAAATGCAGTGTTACCCAGAGCTGAGCTTTCTCCGAAGTTCAATAGACTTGTGTAAATTGCGAATATCCTCGCATAATTGTTTGTGTTTAATCCCAGAAGTCTTTATAACAACCGCGACAAATACATTGATAATTTTTACAAGGGTACAGATATGCACAGGGCTCCATGGTCAAGAGCCCTCAGACCACAGCCCCCAGTGTCCACTTTTCTGCCTTGTAGGGAGCCGTTTACGACACCCCCAAATCCCCAACTATCTGGAGGGAGTGGTGAAGTTTCATCCTCACTCCTGTGAACCTTGGTGAGGAGGTTCACAGACGCCCCAAATTCCCGACTCTTCTGTTAAAATGCAGACCGTGTGGCCTGGGGACTTTTGACAAACCCTTAACATACCACAAGACAATACGCAGCACAGCCTTTATAACGTCATAATAACTTCCGTCGGATTACTACCAGTAATACAGCAGCCTTATCTGAAATATTTATAGAATTATAACTTCAAAAATATAGGTATTGCGATCACTGAAATATTTGCCGTCAAATGTGTGAAACGTTATAATTAACGCGCACATTCTGATTCAGTTCATAAGGAGTCTTCACCACCCATGACGAATGGATGGCGTCCATATATATTCCTTTTGCCTCCCTAAATCCTAATTTGTATATTATGCGTGAACGAACTGATCAGAAGCGCCTCTCTCCTTGCTGAGCATTTTAATGTACAAAGCTTCATGAAAAGCTTCGCCTCATGAATTCAGACACAAACGACTTTTTTCACTATGTATCCTCACTAACAAAAAAACTGTCTACCTCGTCGTCGAGAGTGTAAGTGCAAGCAGGCAGTGCATTGCAGGAAAGCTGTAGCACATTCTGCGACGACTCATAGAGACAGCTGCACTTGGGTATTGCCAAGGTCCTTTGGCTGTTGGACATGCCACCGGCTTCGGTCGCTTCTGCCCTCCAAGTTGGGCAGCGCGCTAGGCGTCCCTTGCGGCTATACAAATACTTCAAAGGAGCCTTTCTGCATAGCGTTACCAGACACCGCTACCATCAGCTGCCATTTGCGCATGCTCTTTTGGCGGCTGGCGCTAGAGGTGTATACCCTGCAGCTATGACAAAACGCTCTGTTGGAATTGTGCTATTACGCACACCTGAATAATAGCAGTTTCTTTGTATAAATGACCTACTGCTTCGCCTAGTGCGGATGTGTTTTTGCTTTCTTCTCGTATGAGCGCAATGCAATTGAAAGCGCGCAAGATATAATGAAAAGAACGTCTATATCCTCAGATGAGTATTTGCTAAATTTCCAGGAGGGCGAAGAGAGGTCGACAAAAGCCTTCAGCTGTCCAGCAAACAAGTCCTTTGTGTCTGGGCGCAAGTTGGGCTTCTTTCTAGAAAGACGCTGGTAAGCATCTCTTAACCTAGACCTTAATCCTTTGTCGAAATGCAAAAATGGAGATGTGCTTTGTGATGTCGCTGCACGTTAAATAACCCCCAATGGTAGATATGAGTCCGGAACCCTCCAATACGGCAATTCTTTCACCATTTCATCACTTCCTTCACTATTTTTATCACGGCGTGGTTCAAGTATCCTCCTCGGTACAGTTCTTGCGTCTCTCCTTTCCTCATGCTCATCACCACCACACCCAATATGGTGCGGTACTGAGTTTGGAATGCGGTCATATTATAGCAGGCTTTGCTCCGAGTCCGGGTTGTAAGCTGTGAAGTACGGTTGAGTGAAATACTGAGATTCATGCAAATATACTCACGAAATTCGTTTGTGCAGCTTGTCTATAGGTCCGTCTGACTGTTGTGTAAATTTTGGATGTTTTCGAGTACGAGAGATACAAAGTTCATACGAGAGAAAATTTGCTGGGGTTATAGTAGTATTTACTGCCATTGCTCATATCTTGACTAGTCACACCAGGTCACAGCAGAGCCTGAGCGAGCTTTTTTTTATCGTAACAATCCAGTAAACGGAGACGCCGAAGTGAGAAGCCGAAAGCGAGCTGCTTTTGTTTGGTTTACGGTCTGTGGCGTACGGCGTTTAACGTCCCAGAGCGACTCAGGCTATGAGAGCCACCGTAGTAAAGGGCTCTCGATAATTTCAACTATGCACCTGCGGTTCTTTAACATGCACTGACATCGCACAGTGCACGGGCCTCTACGATGTCGCCTCCATCGAAATGCAACTGCCACGGCTAGAATTGAACCCGTGTTTGGCTAAAAAAAACAATGTGAAGTACGACAGAACTTGCGTGCTGATTAACACGCATCATCTTCGCGTACCTCCCATGCGAGATACCTCGACAAAATCGCAAGTGCCTACTTAGACTCACTCACAAAAGTTTGCTCAACCTATGGACACACTCAAACGGAGATTCACACAGGCCCAAGTCAAGAAATCGAGCTCATTTAGGCTCACAACTCATTTGTACTCACTCCAACTCACGATTAATTTAGAGTCAGCCGCTCATTACAATTCACAACTCACTTCGACTCACAACCCATCTGAGCTCACTCATATCAACTCGCGACTCAATTGGGCTCACTCAGTGGTTTCGACTCAAGACACACATGGGCTTAATAGAAGCGCCCAAGTGGCATGCCCCCGAGCCAACCTCTCAAGATTGAACATCTCAAGTTGCTTGTACAGCTTTTTCCTTGGCTTTCTTCGCAACATCTCGTTGCGCAAATAAACCTTCAGTCTGAGACACGCGACAAGGGACCACCCCCACGCAGTGACATGGTGGAACTCAGTCAAAGGTTCCAACACATCCCCACATGGCTAATTACCGCACCTGCACCCGAGTAAACTAGCAAAGGGAGAGGGTCAAAAACGCCGGAAAAGGACAAAAACGCCGTTTTCATTGCTTCCGTAGAATCCTTTTCTTCGGTCGCCCACAGGTGCCTCGCCCTCAAGCCTCCTTGGCCGAGGCAGCAAATTGTTCCTCCCCTCCACTGTCAGCAAACGAGGAGAAAAAAGAATTAAATGCACACCATCGTCGAGAAAACACAGACCATGATCTGAGTCTGAGCCCGGACACATGACTCGGAATGCGAGTTCAGAATCGTTCACAACTCGGACCAATCTCTGAATGAGAGTCCGAACTCACTCATGACTCAGATCACGATCCGCTTGCGAGTTCCAACTCGCTCACCATGATTATGATATCCAAACCTATGCCATTTTCATGCGGTTATTTCTTTGTTGTTTTTCCTTTACAGTCGTAGCTTCTCAGTGGTGTCTCTGCGACATTCTTACCCAAATTATAGTATAATGCGCCTAGTCTATTGAGCTTTCTTTTTTAAGTTCTGCTGAGAATCAGTCAACTTCCTGGATTTTACAGGTTTCAGATGGAAGTCCAGAAATGTCTACTAGTAAGGAAGCAATATCACTCATCCCCAGAAGCGGTGAAGAAGCCGGGGCCTGCTAATGTGTCGTCCACAGCAAAAACTACATGACATCTTTTTGACTGCCGACAGCTGTGAAATGCAGTAGGGCATGCGGAGTTTCAGTACCCTTGGCCATAAGGAATTCATCTATGTAGATTATTGGCGCATTTGTGCACCAAGAGACGACTGCGGTCTATAAGCTTTGCAACTATTTTAGTTACTCCAATCTTCGCCTTCGGCGTTCACATGTGGACTGATCGGGCTAATAGAAACAATCTAAGAAATATGTCGCCCATTTTCACGCCTGCTCAATGCTGACTAGAAGGTGGCACTGATTGAGCGCTTCGCATGCACAACCTTGTAGGAGCAATGGTGCTGGCTGCCGTGCAGAAACGCACGACACCAGTGATTTCTACACCACTCCCAGGCGTTCGTTCGCCAGATGCTGCCTGCCTATAGGCAACATACACATTAGGTAGTTTGGTAAGATCACCGGCATACCTGCCAGCACCTGTGACCGCTGCCCCCCGAGACGAATATATGTGCAAGGTGTTTGTAATATAAATGGGAACTTCCAGGTGCACTCGTCTGAAGTAAAGTGCAAGCACCGATCTCCACTAAGCGTTATTGTATCAAATAAAGCTCGTTTTTCGCAACGTCTTCATTCTTTATGCATACGTATCTGTTGTTTCTGCACGCATGTTAGGACCGAGTGGATGGAAAGTGAGAGGGAAACTGTCACCATCAATCTCCTAGTTATCCAAAATCAATTAATAACCTTTTTTTTCCCTATAGCCTGTATGTTCGTATTGGAAGGTGGTCATAGACATTGACTATTCCATTTGATAGACAGCCCGCAGCGAGCCAGTGGTACTGCAAAAGCGGACAGCAACGCCTTTGCTGTCTGTACTTTGAGTGTAGCGCACTACCGATGTTGAAATTTGTGGTGCACGAAATTGTGCACCCGCACTGCAGGTACTGCAAGGGATTCAAATTTACGCAAATTTCCATTGCATGGATAATGCCTAGCATCATTTGGCCCAGTGCCTGTTCTGAATGACAGGCACTATTACGGGCGCTATGCGTGTTCTGCATAGATTTACTTTTGCCCCTTGACGGTGTACAGAATGTCCGCTTCTGTACACCACCTGTACTGAGATTTCAGTATGACGACAGAATTGTTACACACAAGGAGGAAGATTGTCCAAGTCCGGTCCCCGCCTTTCAAATAAATATTGTGCGCTTTGCTACGTGGGTGCTTCAAAAGAGACTACGAAGGATTGAGTAATTCACAGGTTTATGAGGCCAGAGAAATAGGAAAAGTTATTGACGGTCGCAGATGCAATATCTACACACGTGGTGGTGATAGCTGGTATAGGAACTCTAGTACAGAATAGCAGCCTTAGCCGTTTCCATTTCACAGCTTTAGAGGAGGGGGTCCATTGGTGGTCAGGTGCAAAAATTTATTCTTTGAGGAGCTGCCCGCAAGGGCGGGGGAGTCACTGTCTTTTTCCGCACCCCGGCCAAAAATTTTCCCCATTTTTCGACAAAAAAAAAGAGACCAAGAAATGCATGGCAGCAAACGGGACAGCCTCCTCTAACAGTGACCCATAAATCCGCCCCTGGGTGCTAGGTCACATGCATGATAGAGCGCTTTGCGGACGGTTCTTGTCTACAGACTTCCGCTCGGCTACAGTAATGAGAACGACATAGCAATCCAGGGACTGGTCCGCATGCGTGACTACAGCGCCTCATGTCGCCCTTCCCACGTACCAGAGGCTGACACGTGCTAATTCTTTATCATGAACAGTATAGGCTGTCGGATTTGTTGATGCATTTCTATGAGCCAAAGCAACGCCGTGGGCTCCGAGGCATGCTAAAATCGCACAATATTCTTCTCCGGGAACTGTTTATTGTAAATTGCAGCTGTAGTGTTAGTGAGCCAGCAGCTGGACCAGAGAAACCCAGGCATACCTCAATCCAGAGCAAGCACAAAGAACCAGCAGTAGAGAATATTTATTCTGTGGTCGACACTTACTGCCCACATTAACAGGGCTGCAGTTCCTAGGCCCACTCATCAAGTGGCGCAATGCAAGTCGCATCTCATATGCAAATCAGGACGTGAGCAGCGTGCAGATTTCCAGGATGCCTTGCTCGCGCCTGGCAGTATTCGCATACGCAGCCCTTTCGGGGCCTGCTCGTGTTTGAGTTCATGCAGCGATAAGACTGCCATACTTCTATGCTGTTGTTGGTCTTCGGGAGACTCCGCGAGTCCACAGGCGTGACAGCTGCACAGGGAAGGTTGAAGCGGGGGGTCCTTCGGTGTCCGACTGCGCTCAAATAAGACTCCAGCGCAAGTTCTTTCAAAGCACTCAAAGCCTCCTGGAGCTCCTCGTAGCCTAAAAAATAAAAGCCTATTAGGGGTGAAAACTTTAGTGCAGAACAACTGAGCTTACGGAAAACTCCTCAACTACAGGGGCCCAATTATTTCTTGCTGTCATTACATAAGGCAGGACTGCATTTTTTTATGCTTATAAAGTCGACACTGTAGCTGCTGAAAGTCTTCATGCGTGCCACCTAACACATGCGTATCGCAGACTCGAGTTTTGATTATTACCTTTGCAAACGAATGACTGGCCTCATAACAGAAGTTGCAAAAACATGAAATGCCAACGTTACAGTGTGCAAAATGTGATAAGCGTTTTTTTGTTAATTTCTATTTACAACAGGCATGACTCATTCAGTTGCTCAAAGCAGGCTTTTATAGGCATGGCCGCCTGATGCAAAGCATTGCTTATCAAGCGGCCATGGTATAGGGTAAGCACGTCGGCGGGGTTAACTGCCAACTCATAACGCAATCGTCAGCAAAGTGGCGTACGCTAGGACTTAGCCTCACGCACTATACCATGACATACGAGTAAATGCTGTGATTCAGCAGTGCTATTTTCGACCAACTACAGCCTCCTAAGTGTTGATAAATAAGAAACACACGCCCCTTTAAATAGAGAGAGAAGGTGATGCGAAAAGCCCGGAACACAAAAGTAAATCAAAATGAAATGATACTGTAAAGTCCCGACAAGGGCCCCTCCCGCGAACACCCCCCCCCCCCCTTCCGTTGCCGCCGCTAGAACGTTTATGCAAACGAGCCTGAAGCACGAGTTGCGTTTTTCGGCCTCAAGCGCAACAGTGGGGCCCTACGGCGGCTGACGGCGCAACGTGTTTCGCCCGTTTCGCTTTCTATGCTCATTAGCAGGAATTAGGAACCAGCGCTTCTGGTTCCCTTGGCTGCCACCACGCGGCACATGGTTTTGGACATTAAATAACAGCGCGGTGACGTCATCCGTGGCGTAAGAAAGAAAGAGAATAACCGAATCGCGTCCTATTGAAGCATTATAGGCCTCTAGGCTTAGTGGCACTGTCTGGCCGCTGTCCCGGATTCCTGGCAATGTTTTTGAAAACAGACAGACCAACGATTAAGAACCTCTGATACGCGGCAAAGGAGGAAACCAAGCATAGACTTGTTCTTCGTGCTTGACCATGAAGCCTTCTCGTCGCACAAATTCTTGCTTACCACAAGCTATCAAGCTATTAGCTGACATGCCATGCTTCGTGCGCATGCGAGCGTCGGTGTAACACAAGTGCAGCTTCGCCCGTTCGGCGGCACGCTGGAAAGCGGTTAACTAAAGCCCCTTGCGGTTAACTGGAGTGCTTCAATGCCGAATCCAAAGTTCAAGGCTGCGACAGCTACACCATTTCTGGAGAGGGGCTCAGTGTTGCGCCGCAGCAATTTTATTGCGAAAGGCAGCACTTTCAGCTGCCTTTCGGCTGCATTCTTGAACATTAGTACGCTCTGCATGAAAATTATGCGATCCGATATAAACCGCGCTTACTTAGCCCGTTATTTCACATAGACATTCTTCTGCCGATGCGTATCGCGTTTTTTGTCCCCATTACATTAACGTGGATAGTATACACTCTAGCCGCGATATCACGTGTTTGTCAAACAGAACGTCATCATATGAGGCAAACATTTCTATTGAAATGATCGTAACTGACAGAGGCAATCGCCCAGCCAAGCATGGCACTCATGCGTACGCTGCTGTCTTAGCTCACGAGCGCCCACACTTTGTAGGGTTCGACAGTCACTTTTGTGAAAGGCCTTTAGAAACCAGTACTCGATGCCGAGGTCTGAAATAGCCCTGTTACAAACTTGCCCTACCACTGCAAGGTCCTATACATTTCAAGCCATTGGTAGGATTTCAGTGCCGGCGCACTCTATGGGCCAGGCTGTTATATAGGTACACAATAAGAGAAGCTTTTAGCACACCGGAGGCGTATACCAGTTTGCCAGACCCCTCCGGCGCACCCGCAGTGGCAAATGGCTGGGGTCACTTTTCCAGCTTGAGGCAATTTTTTCAACTGGAAATTGCATACTGGTCTGGGTACTGGAGTGCTGCGTCTTATCTAAATATCGCTAATGCAGAAAATACACATTGTTGGACAGTTCCGCGACACTCCGCACAGCAGAGAGAGTGGACCGAAAATGACGGTATTGAGAACCAAGCCGGCGCGCCCATTCGACTACGCGCTCACCTGACGTCATATTGTTTGCAAACAGGGAGAAATTCACTGCATCGTCTGGTGCAGTCCCGCCTTGCAGCGAGCGACCAGTTTTTCCGTCGGAAGAAGTTGGTTTCGTACCGATGGTCTCCGCTCGAATGTGGGCTGCGGCAGCGGATTTCACTCACTCTTGAATCAGGATGTCCTGATGTGAACGTTACCATAGCAGAATCGATGCGGCATTTCATGACATTGTTCGCTGCAGAAACATTCGTTTACAATCATACCGTAAACTCTCACAGACCCTCCCTTCTGCGCTTAAAGGGACATTGAGGTCAACTCCATTCAATTATTGTTCTGCATAAAATTGATTCTGTGACTCCGGCAATGTTGACGCTTGCAATGTTGATGTTTGACGTTGATGTTTGAATTCCTCGGACCAAACTACAACGATAGAGTGATACATCGTATGTGCACGTCACTATAATAACCCTTCTGGGGATTTTTACCGTGAAGGGCCATTATATTAAGGTAGCGCTCAGCAGTTTTTTGTCAAGCAGTATAAGAATACTGTCGCACTACAACAGAAAGACCGCGGAAATTCGATGCGCCGCTTTGCTCTCCTCTCCGCAAGACATTGCACAGCTAGCCTTTGCATGTCAGACCGAATGTGCGCCACTTGGAACAACCCTAATCCAAATTGAAAATTCGCAGTTTTGGCCCCATCCATTTGCCCAATCACTACGAAATCTGCACCTTGAAGCTGTCATTACAATAAACAGACCTATATATAGTTAACTCGAACTCGCATATCCCGAAATATCGGGGGAATTGGAGGTTTTTCACGTACACAAAAATCTCTACTACGTGCAATATGTCGGTTAACGCTTATGTCCAAAGGTTTACGCGGTGAAATTCGGATATCTTGTTTTCTGGCCGATGAAAATTCTATGGGTAGTGGTGTCGTCTGAGCCGAAGCGGAAAGAATGGAGGTTGCTGCCTTCATCGCATTATCAGCGCGATCAGGAACACTTCCGTTACATGGGTTTTGTTTTGTTATAATGAAGTGCTCGAGCGCTTTACGTAGTAAAGTAGCACAGAAAGACGAGGGTAAAGGATAGAAGAGACGGTGCAAGCGCTGAAAAGAACAGTCAGAAAAACTGACAGACATCGCCCTGATGGTCTGGTGCAATGAACTTCGTAAGCTGAATGCAATGGCCAAGAACATTTTGAAGCAGGCTTTGTAACAGGCGAAAATTCCATTAGGAGCTGCTTTGTCGCGTTTAGTAGCAAGAGCCCCAAACTGAGATATAAGGCAGAAATGCGATTACCTATATAGGATGTTTCACCTAAATGAGGCCAATGTTTAAAAAACGACAACGCACTGCCTGCAGATCTGAATCAATACTGGAGCGTTGTAGGCATGCAGTCGTCTTGTCCAGGTCCGCATATTTTTCAATGCACCTAACTTACCAAAATGCCCAAGAAAGATAAATTAGCTAACCTTTGTGTCATTAAGGCTGGTGCCAAACTTTATTTCTGAAAGCTGTACAGAAATTTGACAAATGACCATTTCAGATTTGTCCAGTTTAAATTTAGCGCTTTTTTTATTCAAGCTTAAAATAATGCCTGCGAGATTTAAAAAGTGTCAGACGACAGTTCACTCTCCCGCCACAATTTTAACTTGCACCCTCAAACCTGCACTGATGGAATGAGATCGGTTACGGAAAGTCACAATTAATAAAGAGGGCACCACCAGTCACAGCATGGGTCACAGTGATTGTTCCGGGATGAGCACGGGCACTTTGATTTCGTAGCATTATGAGGCTGCATAGAGTGCTCCTGCTATGGTAGCCACCAAAGCCACCATAACTACACCGTATAAAACAGGTAATTTCCTGCACCCCAATGTGACCGTGCCTCTCGTGACGAAGCATTTTGTCGCACATGCATGGCCTTTGACTCAAACAACAGCGCCATATTCGTCCGCTCATAGTCTCGCAATTGTCCGGCATATACCACGCGCTTCACTACTTCTCATTATATTTTATTAAAGGGACATTGACGACTGAGAATTTGGCCTGTATCAACAGATTGCATTGTTCTAACGACAAATTATTTCACTGAGAACAGAGCTCTTACAAGATGGAAGAGGCAAAAAAAATGAAAAACAGGTGTAGACACCACCAGATGATTTCGAAACTAAACAGTGCATCGTCAGTTTTTTGAGCACAGATCTCAAAGGTTACGCGTACAACACCAAGTCCTTAGAACAATGATAACGGAGTATAGGGGATGAGTTTGGACTGAGTGGCGGAAAAACATTTAAATACAATTTCCCGAGCAATAAAAACGTGTTCTGCTGTTGGACGATTAGCAACACACCCACAAAGAGATTCGAGCTTTACTACGAACAAAACAATATCGTATTTCTAATGAAGAGGCTAGGTTCGGATGATTTTCTTGAACTGAGACTATAATTCAAGTTGTTAATTCTGGGGTTTAACATACCGAAGACGAATAGGCCATGTGGGACGCTGCAGTGCATGGCTCCGGAGTAATTTAGACCACCCGGGGTTCCTTAGCGTGCAATGACACCGCACAACTCACGGGCGCCTTTGAGTTTCGCATACACAAATATGTAGTGACCACGGCTAGGATTGAACCCGGGTACCCCGGTTCAGTAGCAAGGTACGCTAACCACTGAGCCACCGTGGTGAATTTATAATTCACAAGCTCACATGGCACAAGCTCGAGATCATGAGCGTACAGTGTGGTCGCGGTATGTCCGCCCCGTCATTGTAAGTAATACAATATGAACTCCTATTTAAGCGAACTGACTTTCTACCCCGAAAGTTTCAATTAAGTATTTTACCTGTGCTAACAGACCATAGCAATTACTCACTGCATCCACCCAAGCACAGCCATAAAGCTACAAAGGAAAGCCAAACAGATTTCACAGAAACCTTGCAGTTGAGGAAAAATTAGTGCTGGTCCGGGGTTACAGCGAGCATGAATGAGGTCCGGTGTAATAGAGGTATCAGCCGTAACACGTGCGAAACCTTACTCGTGGGCAAACATTTACCCTGTGGGAGAGGAGATGGTGTCGGGCAAGCACTAGATAAGGTTCTTCAAAAGCGTTTTTTTTTAATATGCACTTTTCGTGTTCGTTTCGGACAATGTTGGCAGCGTCGTCGAGGCAGATGTGCAAAATGTATGGATGCCGTATACTCACAGTAGGCGGTAAAAGACTAACAAGTGAAACGGGGCGGATTTGGATTCTGTAGTTCATCTTTCTCGTCATAAATTGAGAGAAGAAACCAGACTGATGCCTGCGTATTTCAGCGGTTACCTGTGCCACCTCGGATGTGCCATAGTTCTTGGTTTCTGAAATGGCATTTTGGTGCAGCATTGGCGCAATTTCATCAAAAATCATGGATTTGTACCAGCGCGCAGCAGGTTTAATGAAATGGCGCAGGTTAGCGCAGGTTGGCGCAAATGGCACAACATTCCCACGCTCTTAGGATTATGTTTTTCCCTTTTGCCACACGCAGTTGCTTGATAGTTTTTGCCAAATAATTTCGCTTTACTTTGGCTGGCTTTTATGGCTCGCTCTTGATTTTGTCATGTGTAAGATGGTGGTTTATTCGGATAAGCTTCTAAACTAGAGCAGGGCCAACAGCAGTCTGAGGTCAGCTAGTCCAGCCAGGAGCGTGCACCTTGCGATGGCCATGCGTTTCGCGCGTATGCCGGTCGTCTTCCTTAGAATGGCCCCCGAACAGAAAAAGATCCATCCTGGCGACTTAAGGCGCGGATAAGACAGCGGGGTCGTAGTATCTCTTGAGGCGCGAGATATTTACAGCCTTACGGCCGCGGCGTCTGAGATCGGTTGACGACGTAAGGGGCTCAACAATATAGCTGACTGGAGATGTTTGGTACAAGATGCGATAGGGCACTTGATATTTAGCGAGCAGTTTCCGGTAGTTACCCGGAGTACGGGGAGGTATCCACAGCCAGACAAGAGAGCCGGGCGAGAAATGCTGGGAAGGTTGATCTTCATCTTGGCGGATTTTTTGAAGGGACTGGGTAGCTGTCGTGAGTGACCGGGCGGTCTGGCGGCAGCCTTAGCTGTGCCTTTGTGCTTCGGAAATGGTAGTGCACTCAGATGCGTCAGGGTGGTAGGGCAGAAAAGTATCAATGGGAACGGAGGGGTGTCGGCCATAAAGGAGGAAAAAAAGAAAAAATGCTGCTGTAGACTGAGTAGCAGTAATGTACGCGAACGTAATATACGGGAGAATAAGGTCTCAGTTCGTGTGGTTCGAACCGACGTACATTGCCAGCATGTCCCCCAGAGTGCAGTTAAAGCGTTCAGTGAGGCCGTTGTTCTGAGGGTGGTAAGCGGTGGAAGTCCGATGGATGACGTTGCACTCACGGAGCAGTGCTTTGATGACATCAGATAGGAAGACACGGCCTCTGTCGCTTAGGAGTTCTCGAGGGGCACCGTGGCGAAGGATGAACCGACGCAGAAGAAAGGACGCCACATCCTGTGCCGTGGCAGCAGAGAGCGCGTCGGTTTCAGCATACCTCGTGAGGTGATCGACGGCAATAATGATCCATCGTTTGACAGAAGCAGTGTACGGGAGGGGCCCGTATAAATCAATGCCGAGTAGCTGAGTCAAAGGGGCAGCAATTGAGGCAAAGTTGCGAATGAAATGCCTAAAATAAGAGCAGAGCCCTAGGAAGCTGCACTGGTGGAAGCTGCACAGTAAGGAAGTTCCTTACTGGTGGAAAGTTTGGGAAATTCAGTCACGGCACGAAGTTTCGCGTGGTCAGGGCGTGCACCGTCTTTCGACACAACGTGACCTAAAATTGGCAGTTCACGGGCAGCAAAGTTGCATTTTTTAAGTTCAACTGCAGGCCTGCGTTTGTGTGGCATGTCAAGGCGTGCTTCAGGCGACATAGATGCGTTTGAAAGCCGGGTGAAAAGGTAACGATATCGTCCAGGTAGCACAGGCACGTCTTCCACTTGAGGCCACGCAAAACGGTATCTATCATTCGCTCGAAAGTAGCAGGAGCGTTACAGAGGCCGAAAGACATGACGGTAAACTCGCAGAGGCCGTCTGGGGTCACAAACGCGGTTTCGGCACGATCTGCAGCTGCCATTGGCACTCGCCAATAACTAGAGGGCCAATCAAGAGAAGAAAAGAGCTCCGCGCCTTGTAGACAGTCTAGAGCATCATAAATACGAGACAGAGGGTAGACGTCCTTGCGTTTGATATTATTAATGCGGTGGCAATCGACGCAAAATCCAACGGAGCCATCCTTCTTCTTGACTAGGGCAACCGGGGAGGCCCAGGGGCTGGTGGAAGGCTTAATAACGCCGCTCCGAAGCATGGTGTCTACCTGTTCTTCAATAACTCGTCGCTCAGTGGCGGAAACACGATATGGGCACTGTGGCAGAGGGGCATCGGCGCTGGTTTCAATGCGATGCTCGGCAGTCGACGTGCGCCCCAAAACGCGTTAGTGGCAAACGAAGGAGGAGCGAAACTCCTCAAGAAGCGCAAGAAGCTGGGTGCGCTGAGTTGGAGGAAGAGTGGCGTCTATAGAGCGAAGGAGTAGGTGGGTCAACAACGGGGCGTACGCAGGAGTAGGTGAGCTGAGAGCGTCCATGGCGACCGGCGCTGATTGTGCGGCAGCGTCGGGGTGTTTGAAAACAGAATCAAAGAGCTTCACGGTGCCGACGCATTCCCCGCGGCGCAAAGCGAAGGGGCTTGAAAACGGGTTGAAGACCCATAGTGCGGTTAGGCCGGCGGAGAAAGTGAGCAGGGCATAAGGCAGCGGCAGACAATGGCGGCGTAGAAAAGTAGGAGACGGCGTGAAGATGACACTGACATCGCGAACACAAGCACAGGACAGAGGGCACAATCACGGAAGAGCACGCAGGAAAATCGGTAATGTCGGCGACAAAAGCTTTGGCAGAAACAGGAGCGCCACAAATTTCAGTCTCTGGCACGGGATTCGGCAATGTAGAGAGGGCTACTTGAGCCCGAGTACAGTCGATGACCGCGTCGTGGAGCGATAGCAAGTGCCAGCCCTAGATGATCGAATGCGAACATGAGGGCAGAAAGATGAACTCAACCAAATATAAAATGTCTTCTATGACTACTCGAGCAGCACACGCTGCTAACGGCTGGATGAGGTGCGCACTTGCAGTTCGTAACGACAGGCTAGAAAGGGGCGTCTTCACTTTCCTCAAAGAGCGCGGCTAAGCGCTGCATCCATGACAGAAACCGCAGCATCGGTGTCGACAAGCGCCAACACAGATACGCCCTCTACAAATACTTCAATTAAATTAGTGGCAGACAAACGAGGACTTTGAAATTTCGACGACTGCCCAGTTCTCGCCTCAGGAACTGCGGCGCGTAGTTTTCCTCTTGAGGGGTCGAGGGACGCCGTCCCATCGAAGAGATGGAGCGCCGACGTGGAGAAGGCGAACGGCGTCCAGATAAAGCAGTGCGCTCAGGAGACAGAGAACGGCTTAGGGGCGGCTCAGCAGGAGGTGGGTACTGACGCTGGGACCAGTAACCGGGAACTTCAGGAGGTGTTCGTGAGACGTTCATGCGTCGACGGCACAGCCGCGCCACATGAACTGGCAAACCGCAGAAGTAGCTGATCGGGCGGGCGGGATTTACGGACGGTATGTGATGTGCGCTGGTCCCGTGAGTGGAGACGAACGTATGGCTTGCGGAAACCGCAGCAATAGAAGAGAAGGGGATGCCTCGCCCACTGCCGACGGTAAAACGATGGCGCACGACACTGGGCTGGAGATCTGCTTCGTGGGGCCTGGCCTGCCGTGTAGGAAGTGGTCGAAATGGTCGACGGGGTGCACCGGCTGTCTGCAAAAACGAACTCACTGTGGCATTGGGACATGTGGCTTGGGGCAGAGGACGCAAGTCCGGGGCGTAGCTATCGGAATCGGAAGGATGAGGTAGTGCCGAGTCCATAGCAGGTGGTGGATGGAGCCCGCTGTAATGCGTCGTAAGCATTCCACCACTTTCGGTGGCCGTCTCGTCTGTCACAGAGGCACAGTCACGTGGGAAGGCACCAAGTGGGAAAGGAGCCGTGGCAGGCGGTTCGGGTGGCGCGTTTTGCGCGACAAGGCTCCGGTGTGACTTGCATGCGCGCCTCGCGACAGGAAGGACAGTTGGGCTCACTGTGGTTGGGCTTCAAGGAGCAGGGAACTTGGGACTAGAAGGGAGTCTGGGCCCGGGTCGAGCGAGGGTGCTGCCGGTGATGGCCCAAGGTCAGGTGCCGCAGCTGGGAAGCAGGGCTGGGCAGGAGGCGCCCAGGGACGGGAGCTCGCAGGTGTATGGCCGTCCGTAGGGGCCGTTGCAGCAAACTTGGGAGAGACCGGGATGTAGTACGAGGCAGCTGGGTGTGAAGATGGGCAAGAGGCCGACGCGCGCTCACGTGGCACTTGCCGAACCGTGGGTGGGGGTACATGCGGTGGCGGCGATAGCGGAGAGACCGGTGTGGGAAGGGGCGCCGACGCAGGAGCGAGCGGGGGGAAAGCCGAAACAGCTCGGGTAGGGAATGTGGCCAGAGGTGGTGGGTCGAGTGGAGCCGCAGCCTATGAGTCGGGAAGATGAGCGCAAAGAGGCGGCGAGAGCTCCAAGCCAAAATACCCCGTCAGGCCCTTCTTGAAATCGGCGTATATGTCGGGGCCAGGAGGCTGCAACCGCAGCTGTGCCAGGGGACCGGGTGGGAGTTCGCGGCTGGCGTGCTGATAGCGCAGCAGCTGGCTGGACACGTTGTTGACATGAAAGTGCGAGTCCAGCAGCGCCAGCCACAAAACGGGGTTCCTGGCATAAAACGCGGGCAGGCCCGGCACCCGAGGAAGGAAGGAGCGTTGATACGGCGGGAGAAGCTCACCGGATGCGATGATAGGCGCATGCATGGTGGCGAGGAGAAAAGAAACTGCCGAAGGCCGGGTGCGAACAGTGGGCGTGCAGCGGCAAGGCCAAGTGGAGGGACAGAACGGGCAGGAGCGCCGAGCCGGTGGGAGCGGCGTTGCGTGCGTCGAAGCTGTCGTCCAGTGTCACCAGATGTGGTGGGAAGACCACATTTATTGAAGTCCCGGTAGCCGCAGCTGGTGAGCCGGCGGAGCGGGCTGTTGACGTCGCTGGCCAGGCCAGTTGCCCAAAGCGTTCTGTGTTGCGCGTTTCAGGTCGCTTTCCCAGCTTCATCTTCAGCGCCGCTACACGTCGAAGCTCTGACACAGGGTTACGACTTCCGCGACGATGCGAAGGTCTCGCGCAAACAACATATGAAAGGCATCGTCATCATTGCCCTTGAGAGTATGCCTGATCTTGTCGGCTTCGGACATCTGCGCGTTCACCCCCTTGCACAGATCGACAACATCCTCGATGTAACTCGTGAAGGTCTCTCCTACCTGCGGCGACCGCGCACGCAAGCGCTGTTCGGCACGGAGTTTTCTGACAGCCGGAAGGCCGAATACCTCTGAGGAGTTTGCTTTGAAAACGGATCATGTTGTAACGTCCGCCTCGTGGTTTCGATACATATTCGCCACGCCCGTCAGATAGCAAATCACATTGTTCAGTTTGGTTTCCACGTCCCACTTGTTGTATGCGTTCACTCGCTCATACGATGTGAGCCAATCCTCAACATCATAGTCGTCCGTGCCGCTGAAGATAGCGGGGTCTTGCTGGCGGAGAGAACCAGCACAGACGACGGCGGCCGGGCTCACTTGTACGGTTTAGTGGTTTGCATCCGAAGGCATCGCGGTAGGGGGTAGCGTTCGGTTGCGGAGTTCCAGGGCGAGACGATATTACCCGGCACCTGCGCTAAATGTAAGATGGGTTTAATTCGGAGTAGCTTCTTAACGGGAGCAGGGCCAACAGCAGTCCGAGGTCAACTACTCCAGCCAGGAGCGTGCACCAGGCGAATGCCATGCGGCTCGCGCGTACGTCCGTCGTCTTCCTTTTTGCATCTTTTACGTCCCTTGCATTTGTTGCATTTTACTCATTTATCCTTGGCACGCCGCGTGGTACACTTTGACTGCATTTAGACACCCACCTGTTAAGTACTCTGTTAACAAAGTGACAATGCAAAAAATGGTTTCTTCAGATAGCTCCGCCTTCCTTTACGACATCCTGTTGGGACATATCTTGTGTAGTTGTGGAGAGTAATTCTGTGGCCTTCCTTTAAAGTTATTTAATAGCAATTACAAAGTCAGAGCCTTTTAAGCATCTCATCTGACTCCCAAGTTGCCGTTACCTTTTGGTGCCCACTACTGAATTCAAATGTTTTTGTGGTGCAAATTACATCTGCTCAGCACCGCCTCCACTTGCCAAGGGCACAGGCAGCTTTAACTTGCCAACATATACAGGCAGTTCAAATATCTGGCATTAAAGGGCTTTCCTAGTGGATTTTAGAGTCCCAAAAGCATAAAGCATTACGAAATATTTCGCCTTTGGTCTAAGTTGCATTAAAGTGGCTATACTTGATTGCAAGACATTTTATAAAACTAATCCCAAGCCAAATTACCTTCAACTACCGAAGAAGCCCAGCAAAAATCAGAGTTGCATAGGCCAGAACTACAAACTCCTCGCAAAGAAGCAAACTTATTCATGTTATGACTTACTAATGAAGCCAACAAGCAAAAACATGCTTCCAAGTTACCTTCCGAGATTCTTCCCTGTGTTGACTCAAAATGCAACTATATGCACCAAATTCGAAGTCAAATTCATAACCATTATTCTCCCTGAGGTATGAGGACACTCCTGAAATGCCAGTTTTCTAAAAAAATGCTATTTTGCACTTTTTTGGGAAAAGTTATAAGGGCGTTTGAGGTTACCAAAAATATAAAAATGCAAACTATCATTTTTTGAAGAGGGAGAGAGAACTTCTTTCTCTCTGCCTTAAAAAATGGCATGAATTTTTAAACTTTTTGTAGCCAAAAACACACCTCTACCTTTTACGAAAAAAACTATGATTCGGTCTTGTGGTGTTCAAAATTTACAGGCTACATTGTTACCTGCAACATGCTTGTGTCTATAACGCATCTGTTTAAATCTTGTTTTTCTAGAAATGAAGTTCTTTGTTGTGTTTTTCCAATATGGATAGAGCTGCACTCAGTGAAAATTTCAAACTTTGTACGCTCATTAATTATGTATCAAGGGACCAATGAACAAGGATTACCGAAATCCGCTAATATTTTTTATGCTGTAGCCTGTTATCTGAACGATCATGCTTGTGAAAAGCCAGTTTTTGTGTATGCGTTTAATTTTCTTGTGATAACTGCCTGAAAACTCATCACAGGCTCTTTATTCGAGTTCACTGCACAGGTGATAGACCCGCATAAATTCCGAAGCAATATGGCTAACAATGGTACGTTTCCGTGTTATCACTGTTGACTTAGAGGCAAATTTAGCACATTTCAAAGTAAAACATCATGTTTAAAAATTAAAAACAAAATATACTCACTGATGACATCAACATGGTATGCCTATAAATTAGAAATAGTAAATTGACTTATATTTACTATTTTATTAATATTACTAATTAATGTTTATTAAAAAAAAACATTCTTCCTTCACGAGTGTCCTCATACCTTAGCGGATAATACCCTGTAATGGTAGCTCAACAAATGCGGCATACATGACGAATTTTTTTATCAGATTATATTGACAATTACTTCCTCACAAATCTTATAAATGTAATTTAATTACGTTACAATTACTTCATAAAAGTAGAGCAATTACTTTTAAATTACCTTTGGTTTCTGACCACGGAATAACATAGAAAGGAGCGCCTGTTTGGCTGATAACGGGACATGATCTTTACCACACTGGTGAAACCTCAGTGGGCCATCTGATTGGCGGTGCTTAGATTTGGCATTGGCGCGGGTAGAAAACTCCCACTGCACTGCAGCTCCACCGGTTCCAGGGTCATTGGTGCTGGAAACTCTCTCCCTCTTATTCTGCAGGCACACGCGTGCGTCGTGGTTGTCATCTGCTTCACAGTGCCGCTCTAGCACACCGCTTGCAACGGCACAACCACTGATCAAAACAGCATTTCGTTTCATAGCATTGTCGAAACGTGGAGCATCGATGAGGTTATTTTTGCAAGGTGAACAGCGAAATAGGGAAAATGTGTACATAGCCGCAACAGTGAGCGAAGGATAGCGGAAGGAAAGAGTACTGTGCAAAGCTGAAAGCTTAGTGCCCGACGTGCACTGGGCATTCGTGTAGCAAAATCGTGCCTGCTGATTGCATTGCAGCAAGCCTGAACTGGAGCACCTGTCTATCTTACTCTGTGTTAAAGAAGTACTCCGGTTACAGCTGTCAAGCATTTCATATTTCTTTATTGCAAGAACAACTGAGCTTCAAAATGGCCATCGGAAATTTTGCCCTGCTTTGAAGAACGGGTGTTCTTCGCCATGCTGAACAGCCTCTCTGCAGAGGCAAATGAGGGCAACTCAGGGTTCTACATCATAAATGACTTTTTCACCCTTGATTACAACTCAAAAGCTGTACAATCACCTACTTCGTTCTTCATCCGCTGGCGAAAGTCATCGTTCATTGCGTCATGTGGTCGTGCCCTCTTTATTTTGAACAAACTGTCATCAGCGTCAGTTGTGGGCGGTGCAGTGGCTTGATCTTCAGACTCATCACCTCTGAAATGACCCTGGTAACAGGAGTGGAAAGCTGCCATTTGTTTTTGGTGAAGTTTCTCGTCCTGGAGCCACGCCAACTTAAAATGTGGATGTGTGGCTGCTGCAGTGGTGTAGTCCGCGTCCGCGAATTCTACAGTAACTGTACAAAGAAGCTAATCATCGAGTGCAAACTTGTATAAGCTGGGTACACACCATACATCCGGCATGTGACTTGCTGTTTCCAGCTGTTACCGCAGTACAGTAACCATTAACAGGCATTTGTACGCTAAAGCAATCTGCTCTCTCCCAGTCACTTAGCGCAGGGAAGTGTTGTACTACATGAATTGGGTAGCTGTTTGGAAGAGGATCATCGCAGCTCAATGACTGCCACTAGGACATACAGGAGTGTGACAGCAGTTACAGATTACACGACGCGAACGAATAAACAGACACCGTGATGAACACCTGCAATGAAACAGAGTTGAAAAATAAAATAAAAAACCTCACTGCACGGTTGCGACTATGTATTGCGAGATTCAGCGATAGCTGTCTAGGTTTCTAGTCATGTGATCACTGGTGTAGTGGTCACGTGATGCACCCCTGCTACAGTGATCTAGAATATGGGTAGTGGGTTCAGGGAGCGGCCGCCGGTGAGGCGACTTGTGTCGACGATACCAGATGGCGCCACCAGAGCATGGGCTGTATGAAATGCGGCGCGCCGCGGCGTGGCTGCGCGCTGTGCATAGAATCGTCGGAGAAATAAACAAGGCTCTGTCTTTTAAAACAGGACCTACAAATAGGTGAAGCTGCACACAGATATTATCGGCGAATCAAGAGAATTAGATGTAGTAGTAGCCAGCAGCCGGTAGCGCGGTGGTGCGGACGAGCGGCCCCGTTAATGCTTCGCAACGCTGATCGTGCTCTTTTGCAGGTAAGGCTCCCATATTTCAACGTTAGTGCATAGCAGTATTATCGCCGCCCTTAGGAAAGGCTGAGTAAAGGGAGAGGGGTAAACATTCTATCGATCATCGGGGTTATCCAGCGGCCAACTCGAAGCTGTCGGCAAACGTGGCCGAGCGTACTCCAGCTTGAGCTATCGGAAATGTTTTAGTAGAGGGACGGGGCAACAAGAAATTGGAATAAAAAAAAACGCTTCACTTAGAGAGCGTTGTGTGTACCACGAACTATATGAGAATGCGATAACTTTAAGTGGGGTATGCATGCCCCTGTTTTAGTTGTTGTTCCGATGCATGCATTTGTTTTCTCTTCAAAACGAAGGGTCAATTGCCGCCGATGTATAAAGGCTGATGAATGCAAGACAAGGCAAAATAACTTTTTATAAAATAAAGCACTCCTTTATTGCAGCGCGCCAACTATGCACAGTGTGAAACATATTCTTGAATTTCTCAAAGGAATGCCGTGTTTTCTTGTTTGCACAGTACATTTAGCCGCGCCACTATGAACACTTGCCCATCTTAGCATGAAGCTTCTTTTTCCTGCGAGCTTCTCGCGACTCATTGATTGCTTTAACATAAAAATACAGCCTTGTCAAAACATAAAACATGACAGTGCTGGCAGTGAGCGCTTCTGCGTGCTGGCTGCACTCTACACCACATGAAATCTGAGATTTGCCCAGCACCATAACATCTACTATGCTGTTACTGCACAGCTTTTCCTGACTAAAAAAAGTTGTGTAAAGGTTTTCCAGCCTTCTCACCGTCAAAAAAAAAAAGCCCACGGGACGGGTAGAGCAACCCTCCTTGGTCACAAATTGCAATAAACTCACTGTCTTGTCTTTCCTGATTTGGCGCCTGTAGAAGCAAGTTTTTGCATTCGACACAGTCACTAGGTGCAGTGAACTTGCGCGCTACATAACCCGCCATGTAGTGTATTAGCCGGTCATCGCTGTTTTCAGTAACATAACCGCTGTGATCTGGAGATATTTGGAGTAGTTCGCCTTCAGCCAATGAGAGATTGCCGGACTCTATGAGTTTGCCAATGTCTTCCTCTGCAGTGTTGGCATCATATGCGTCCAGCAAGGAACTAAGTGGCTCATTGCTGTCGGCGTTGCCTGATCTCACTACGCTCGCTAGATTGTAAAACGAAAGACAATTCACTACAATAAAAAATTGGGTTGGTTTAGGGTGATCGTTAGATCCACAGGACTGCCTAACGATACCGAAAAAGTTCTCCAATTGGTCCTGGCTCAAGCGCGATGTCATTAAATAGTTAAAGCCCTGTGTACTCGGGAAGTCCAATAGTTCGAGGGTGGTAGAAAGTGTGACCTTAAAGCCAACTGCTGTGGACAAACTTTTGAATCCTGCACCATTTGCATGCGTTTCCCAGCGTGATAACAGCTGCAGGAAGTCCTTGATTTGCTGTACACTGTTAGAGCCTGGATGCGATTTTTGCGCTGTAAACAGACGTCATGATCCTTATGAGACTGCTGACAGTTCTGAAGAAGTGAAAAGCAAACTTTAGTGCAGACATAGGACACCACATGGTAAAATAACCAAATTAAGTTGCTGTCGCAACGATACATTAAACAAGCATAGGAGCAAGAACGCAGTTATGCAGAAAAGTGAGAAATTAACATTTAGTTTAACATGTCCGGCAGTCATCAACAAATGCTATTGCTGTCAATGCTATAATGTCACGTGGTGGTGACAATGCCGCAGGCAACAAATGAACTGGCAGGTAGGTGTAGCCCTCGTATGAACTCTTTATTGGGCTGACTTGCGCCCGCAAATCTACTCGGCGGGCTCAGTAACACTGGCGCATCAGCTTCACATGCCGCAATTTTTTTTGTGGTCGTATAAAGAAATGAAAATGAAAATTGGTTTATAGGCGCCCGTGTGCTGTGCGATGTCAGTGCACGTTAAAGATCCCCAGGTGGTCGAAATTATTCCGGAGCCCTCCACTACAGCACCTCTCTCTTCCTTTCTTCTTTCACTCTCTCCTTTACCCTTCCCTTACGGCGCGGTTCAGGTGTCCAACGATATATGAGACAGATACTGCGCCATTTCCTTTCCCCCCAAAACCAATTATTATTATTATTATTATTATTATTATTATTATTATTATTATTATTATTATTATTATTATTATTATTATTATTATTATATAGGGAAAGAAAATGGCGCAGTATCTGTCTCACATATCGGCGGACACGTGAACTGCACCGTAAAAAAGGCACAAAGGAGGGGGCGAAAGGAGAAAGGAAGAGAGAGGTGCCGTAGTGGAGGGGCTCCTGAATAATTTCGACCACCTGGGGATCTTTAACGTGCACCGACATCGCACAGCACACGGGCGCCTTAGCGTTTCGCCTCTATCGAAACGCTAAGGCTTCCACTGAAACGGATTTCGAACGCCGTAAGTATGATCTTCATGGGCAATATAAAGATGCACCATCCCATGTGCCAGAGAGATAGAAAATTGAAAATTGGCACCGTCAGTTAGACGTGGATGGGTCACTGCCATTTATTCTTCTTGTCATCACAGAAAACAAAAGCTGATTGAATGAGAAGTTTCAAATATAAACACTGCAAGTTCGCAAGAACAGAAAAAATCTCGTTAATTGGACCTCCGTTAATTCGGCCCCCACGTCCGGTCACACGTATGTACCATTCTATGGCGTTAAACCATGGCTAAATCAAATGAAATCGTCCCCACCTCGGTTATTATTTATTTATAATTATTTCAACATACTGCAGGCCCTTTTCGGGCCCATGCAGGAGTGTTAACAAGGCATCAATGTGATCAAACACAAAAATACAGATCTTCTGTGATCTGAACACAAAAATAATAAAGAATAATAAACACAAAAGTCAATTTTATCAATATAATTAACAAATAATTTCACGGACGTACACTTCACCGCATCTTCAGGCAGTTTATTCCAATAGGATATAGCATCTGGAAACAGGGAGTACTTGTGGATATTTACACGGCTGACTGGTTGACGGACTGTTTTACTATGGTTAGTTCTAGACGAGTGTTCGAAAGGAGGGTGTAAGTATTGTGAATTTGTTATTTTGAAGTGGCCGTGAAGAAGCTGGAACAAAAACTTTAATCTTGAAATGATTCTTCCCTGTGACAGGCTTTGCAAATTTGATTGAATTATTAGACTGGTAGCGGTAGTCTGGCGAGAATACTTTGAGTATACAAACCTTACTGCTAGTTTTTGGATGCGCTCTAATTTGTTGATTAAAATTTTTTGATGGGGGCTACAGACTATATCCGCATATTCTCGGGTAGGTCTGATGAGAGTTTTATAGGCACTGAGTTTAATATGGGCCGGCGTGTTACGCAGCTTTCTCCTTAAATAATTTAATTTACCTTCAGCTTGAGAGCAAATTGATTTGATGTAGGGTTCCCAACGCAGGTTGGATGTTAGGATGAGTCCTAGATATTTCACCTGATCATATTTTTTGACCTGTGTGTCGCCAAGTGTGTATGTAAATCTTAGAGGCTGCTTCTTATTAGTGAATGTGATGCTTTTGGTCTTTTTCGCGTTAAGTTTCATTCCCCAGGTCTTACACCAAGTGTGGATTGATTCTAAAAAATTG
This sequence comes from Amblyomma americanum, assembly GCF_052857255.1. Classification (NCBI taxonomy): domain Eukaryota; kingdom Metazoa; phylum Arthropoda; class Arachnida; order Ixodida; family Ixodidae; genus Amblyomma; species Amblyomma americanum. Next base: position 301,406,282 of record NC_135497.1, on the reverse strand, counting down.
TTAAGGAGAATTTGATCTTCTAATTTTTTTGCAGCTGTGTATACGACACAGTCGTCTGCAAAAAGACGAAGCTGGATCGATGAACTAACACAAGAATTAATATCATTTATGTAAATGAGGAACAAAAGAGGCGCAAGAACTGATCCCTGGGGTACACACGAATACACATCCAGGTTCTGCGAGACGTATTCACCTATTTTAACACATTATTTTCTGTTCTGTAAATAGCAAGAAATCCACGACACAACGTTACAATCAATTCCAAAAGATAGTAATTTTGTTTTAAGGTAATCGTGAGGAACAACATCAAACGCTTTAGAGAAATCTAAGAATATTGCATCTATCTGGTTGCCTTCATTAATTGTGTTAGCGATGTCATGAGTAATTTCAGCAAGCTGCGTTACTGTTGAAAGCCCTGTTCTGAAACCATGTTGTTTTTCGTAAATTAGATTATTATTTTCTAGATATGAAACTATGGCTTTAAAAATAACGTGTTCCATCATTTTGCAGCTTGTACTTATTAGTGATATTGGACTATAGTTATTCAGTTCAGTTTTAGAACCCGATTTGTGTATAGGAATTATTTTGGCACAGCGCCAGTGATCTGGGATTACGAGTGTTTTTAAGGATCTTGTATAAATTATATGCAGGTATTTGGACACCCATTCAGCGTATCGGGCTAAAAATGTGTTTGAGATGGAATCAGGACCCGGAGATTTTTTTGTGTCAACTTTTTTAAAAGAGAAAGGATTCCGACTTCACTAATGGCTAGTTCTGTCATGGGTTGCTTGATTGTGTAAGCGGGTAGCGAAGCGTGGGAGGCTGTTCGGGTGAAAACGGACTGGAAAAACTTATTGAATTTATTTGCAATAGCATCAGGTTTACTTGTGGTGTCACTGAAATCGGTAATGATGGAACCAGTTGACTGGTCCTCAGATAAGTACCGCCAAAACTTATGATGGTTGTGGGCCATGAAGGAAGGCAGCGTCAAATCAAAGAAACGAGATTTTGCATCTCGGACATTGCTCTGTAAACAGTTAACAACGCTTGCAATTTCGTTCTCGTTTCCCTTTTTTCGCCGTCGTTTTATTTTTCTTTTAATTTGAATTATCTCACGCGTTATCCACGAGTACTCTCCGTTTATACGTTTTTTTCGGAGCGGAACGTATCTCTTTTCGCAAGTATGTACAATGTTCTTGAAACAAGACCACAGTTCACGCACATCCGTCAATGCGCTGAATTCGGCAAAGCTGCACTCAAGTGCATTTAAAATTGCAGGATCATCTGCACGCTCATAGTCCTTGACAAAGGTAGGCGGTGTTTTCTTTTTTTTTTTTGCAGGTGACTGATATGGGACATGATAGTACTAGCAATTTGTGGTCAGATATGCCATCTTAATTACGCACTGAACAACCTGGAAGTGTACTGCTAACGAACATTAAACCAAGAAGTGAAGAGGAGGACGATAAAACTCGGGTGTTATCGGCAACCAGCTGATCTAAAGAAAACCCAAATGCAGTAAATAAAAGTGTTTCCGCGCTTTGGGCATTTTTTCCGTCATGTGAAAAGTCTGCCCAATTTATCCCTGGCAGATTAAAGTCACCCGATAAAATCAACTTAGATCTTGAATTAGTGTGCTGGGACAGGTAATCGTACATTTTTTCAAGATAATCTGGAGGGGCGTTTGGCGGTTGATACACGCCTCCCAGTAATATGCTTTTACCGGAATATGTTATTTTGCACCATACACTTTCGTGGTCATCGATACCCTTCAGGACTGAATATTTTATGTTGCTTTTAATTGCTATAGCTACTCCTCCCCCTCGTGATCCTCTATCTTTACGTAGCAATTTATATGTTAATGGGACAACTTCGGAATCACGTACCCCTGCTTGTAACCATGTTTCCGTTATAATTATAATGTGAGGATGGTGCCCCAGAATTAGCTGCTCAAGGTGACCTAATTTATTTGCTATACTTCTAGCATTAAATGAAAGGATTCTTAGTGTTTTGGTTTTGGTTGGTCAGATATGATTGCTGCTCGAGTTTGCTGTTCCTGGAGAGGAAATTGGTTGGGTTTGCCTTGCATCATCGGTCCTTCTGGTTTTGTCGACCCTGGTTTGTTGTGTTTCGTCTTAAATGAAAACCTTGCCATTGACCTTTAGCTTGTCAAAGGAAAGCGACACCTTCGCCCCAGCCGCCCTCTCGCGTTCCGATGAGCGCCATAGCTTAGCGCGTAAGTCTCGTACCCTTTTTGAAAAATCTTCAGATATGGAAATTTTAGAACCTTTTAGTTTGAAACAGCTTGACATAATATCCGTTTTCTCTGCAAAATTGAAGAGCCGAACTATGAATGGACGTGGTTTTTTTGCTCTTAGGATTACCTATCCTGTGAATTCTTTCGACAGATTCTACTTCCATGTCCAGCTTGTGTTTGAATATTTCTTGCTTAACGTGTTCCTCAAGTGATTTAGCATCCTCCTCCGGTTTCTCGATCACACCGTAAATCACTAAGTTGTTGCGCCTACTACGGTTTTCTAAATCATCTATTTTGCAGTTATACCTTGAATGTGTTTGTTCGTACTCCTGAATAGTCTTTCACTTTCATCAATTCTTTCATCGCATTTCTTCAGCCTACCCAAATCGTTTTCAATTGTTTCAATTCTCAGCCTCATATTATCGACCGTTTTCTCGACGTGTTTTAGGTTTGTAACTAGTTCCCTCAAAGTTTTCTTGGTTTTTGCTTGTTCTTTCAGAATCTTTTTCAGTAGTTCATTGCTAGGTTGACCGTCAGAATCAGAGTCAGAGTTGGGGCCTGGGTTGAGTTCAATGTCACCCGATGTCAGCAGTAAAAGCCCAATGACACTATAACAATCACAAAGCATACTAAGGAGAAATTGTGGACCTGGTAGCACCATCAGGGTTACATCATTGTCTCTAACTGAGGAAACAGAGTATTTGCCACCAACCTGTACAACAAAGACGAAGAATTTGAGCATTGGTCTCTAGTCGGTGCCACCAAGTCCACTGAAGTATCCAGCTGGCGGGATTCTGGTTATATTCCCGGGTAGGCGTGGTTCCGTTGAAGTCCCAGCAACAGCACGGTGATAGTGGCGCTCCGGGCTTGCTTCGATGTAGCGCAGATTACACGCATCTTTTTGGAAAAGCAGCTGCTTTGCCGCGTCCGCCGATAAACTGCCTTCCAGCAGGCCATGTGCCTCCGTGCTGGTGATCAGGCTGGACGGCCACAGAACAACCTGCACAACAAAGACAAAGAATTTGAGCATTGGTCTCTGGTCGGTGCCACCAAGTCCACTCGAACAGGTATCAGATCACTTGAGCAGATGGCTCCAGGGATGGCGCATAAGCTCTTGGCCATCCGGCGGGGCTGACGTGCTGTGTTATGATGGGCCCCGCCCTTCCCAATCAGCTAATAACGTTTTAGAGCGAAAAGCTATACTGCTCCCATGCAGAGCCTGAAGTTCGTCTGGCTCTTAGATTTGACCTCTAACGGGAGGCGCGTCGCGTGTGCAAAATCGCGCGTGGCAGGTACCCGCTGCGGTGGCTCAGTGATTAGGGCGCTCGGCTACTCATCCGGAGTTCCCGGGTTCAAACCCGACCGCGGTGGCTGCTTTCCGACGGAGGCGAAACGCAAAGGCGCCCATGTGCTGTGCGATATCAGTGCTCGTTGAAGACCCCCAGGTGGTCGAAATCATTCCGGAGCCCTCCACTACGGCACCTCTTTCTTCCTTTATTCTCTCACGCGCTCCTTTATCCTTTCCTTTATGGCGCGGTTCAGGTGTCCGGCGATATGTGAGACAGATACTGTGCCATTTCCTTTCACCAAAAACCAATTTAATGTAATTTAATGTGCCTCAGTCTTCATCTTGTTATTCGCCTACATCTTCCTCCTCTGCGTCCTTGGCAGTCACGCCCGCCGCTGTGTTGGCTGCTGCTCGGCCGCTCCTCCTCGCCAGTTGTGGCATGCGATGTGTCATAGTTGAGAGAAAACTGACGCCAACCAATGCTCTTAACTTTACCCAACGTATCGAGACCAACTCGGTCCCTTCTTCAGGGGTGACTTGGGTAAAGTTAAAAATATTGGTGGGCGTCTGTTTTCTCTCCGCTATCTCAAGAACCCAACCAGACGGACTTCCGTCGAAGATGTTTTCGTGATTTGTCATGTGATTCGCTTTTCGCTTGGCAGTCACCGCCGTTCCCGGACGCTCGCTTTTGCACTTGTGGCACGTGACGCTTAACGTGATCTGCTCTCGCTGAAACAATTTGCTCTCGCTGAAGTCTTGAAACATTAAAGATGGACCAAGGCTACACCGTGTCTAACCACGGTGAACAAAGCTTTCGCTCTGTATATCCTGGCTCAGCTGAGTTGAACCGCAGCCACTTTTATCGTCTGTCTGTCTTCCTGGATCTCTGTTGCTATCGGCATCACTGTTCTGGCATTTCCACTCATCTGTGCGGTTTGAAGAAGAAGCAGCATGATAGGAACGGCTGAAGAAGCCGAAGTATGGGGAATTTATTTATACCTCGCTGAACACTCCTTTTCTTCCCTCTCAGCTTTTTATATGCTTTGAGAAACACTTTTTGCTAGCTCGTATACGCATCGAAATATTATTGGATACGTAGAGGCTTTTCTGTACCAAGTTTTTTTACATGTGCGATATTGACGTCACCACGGTTCAACGGGTGCCAGCGGTAGACATTGAGTGATGATAAGCAATCTTTCTAGAAGAAGATCTGCTAGTCTTTTTGAGGATGCAATGATAGAGATGAGTTTTTTTTTACTGCAGACGTGAATATTATAAACAAAAACGTAGCATATGGGCGGGACGTCTATAGAAGGGCGAAGACAGGACGGTCCTGTCCTTCTACGTCCCGTCCATATCCTACGTTTTTGTTTATAACATGTCTTACCAACTGGCCACTCAGTATACTCTGTTAAAAGAGAATATTCCGCGCGGCAATTACATCAAATCTTAAATTAGTTTCTCTGATGAACTGAAAAATCGAAACTTTTGCTTCGTAGAAGGTGAATGTTAGGATTTATTTATTTATTTATTTATTTATTTATTTATTTATTTATTTATTTATTTATTTATACAAATACCTCACAGGTTCCACACTTGGAACATTGTGTGAGGAGAGGGGTTACAATATTTAGCAGACAAAAGATGGTACAAAGTGGAAAGAACAAAAAATAAACAATATTAAATACATTGGACTGCAAACAATGATTACACCGTACATGAAAAAAAAACCGTAATATATTGACACAGA